>NC_063226.1:17500-661250 GCF_020740725.1 Corvus hawaiiensis | reverse complement strand
CTGTTGTTTTATCCTGTCTCTCAAATTATATTGGATAGCTGTAGCCTGGTTGTTAAAATAGCATCTTAGCAATGGCAGAGGTAGGAAAACAGAGGTTCTCTCTTCTTGGAGCAGTGCTGGGATGTTGATCACCCTGGTACAGAGCTACAGAGTCAACCCCAGCTGATGAAGGGGGTGCAGAGGGGTCCTGCATGGTGTGGGTGTCCCTGTCCCGTGGGGTGCAGCACTGGGGCTCTGTGCAGCTCACACAGCCTTGTCCGGCCACCCTGGACAGTCCAGAGTGAACCAGCTCTTGCTCCTCTATTCCAGAAGATTTTTTCCTCTGTTGAGTTAAACGAAGCCTGGCTTTCTTGTAGGCACAGCCTACTGCTTAAAAAGTTGGTAATAAGTATTTTCTTGACATTCATTTGTTAGAAGACTGTTGAGATTGACATAGTAAGAGCTAAATAGTAATCTGGCTTTCACCTTTATTTTCATCAGTTCTCTGGCTTAAAGTTGAAAAGAGTTGGGAAAACGTGTCAGCACTGTGTGTTGAGTCAAATACATATAGGTATCTTTGGGTGAAAGAGAACTAGACACAGTATCATCAGGGCCTGGTTTTTCTATACCAGCTGCTTTTATTTCCTCACACTGGGGTGAAATATTTGTGCCCATCTCCTGTGACATTTAGCCATTTTTACTGCTTCTTGTAGGTAATCCAATACCCATTGATGCCTTTGGCTGGATTTCCAAAAGAGGAGTTGCTGTTACTGTACACCAGTCGAATGCTTGTGAGTGACAGATGCTCTGATGCACAGAATATGCTCTTGTGTGTTTTAAATTAAGGAAATAGATTACAAAAATCAGCAGCCCCCCCAGTTTCCTCACATGACCTGTTCTGTTCAGTGTTACCTTGTTTTATCCAGCACGGGTAGTGTTGTTTATCCCGTCTTTAAGTTTGAAGGAACCTAAAAATAGCAGAAAGTGCATTCCCCCATCAGTCTAAGTGGTGTGTCCTCAGCAGCGAGAGAACAGGCACAGGAGAGAAGGACTGCACCATCTGGCCCCTGCCCTCTGTTTAGGGCAGTTACAATTTGATGAAATAAACTCTCAGACCATGGAAGGCAGCAAATTCCCCAGTAAATTCCATAGGACATCGCCGTCTGGAGCTTGACAGGCCGAGTGCTGAACGAAGGCCAAATCTGGGGCCTCCTTCTGCTCTCCCATCAGATAGTGGTGCTTGGCCTGGCCCAGGCTACTTGGCAACAGAGCGTTGGTTTCTAACCATTTCAGAATCATCCAATGCTCAAACCAGGAAGAACTCTTTGAAATCAAACATATCCTTTAATTTTTCCTTAGAATACTGGTTTATGAAGGAGAAGTTTCATGTTGTATGTACCAGGAAGCTGATTGGTACCTATGGTGGCACTAGTCGGGGTGCTTGAATGATCATGAGGCCTGGGTCCAGAATTGTGTGAAGAGGCAGATCAGCAGCATTGCTCTGTGTGAGTGTTTCTCCCAGAAATGAAACCCTCATGGCCACACGAGAGGGTTTGTGTCCCAGCCATGTCAGATCAGAAAGTGAAGGAAAGGAATTGTCACTGGCTAAGCTGGAAACAAGAGTCTGGTTCCAAAATACAGCTGAATACCCTACTCCATCAGATACCATCTGGAGAGGGTGGACCTTTTATTCCAAGGAAAGTGACTGACGTAAAAGCATAAGGAGCTGCCGAAAAACTAGTTTAGAAATGCAGTGGGCATATGTGATAGTACTGAATGCCCATCAATAGTCAGTTAACATTTACCCCATTCACTTCTTGCTTCCAGGTACAGAGAAAACTTAAAAATGTCACCTGAATTAACACCTCTCCTCTAATAACTGACGACGAGATGAATCCTCTTCTTACTAAAGTGTTGAAATGGCAGCAGAGTAACAAGCCCATTTAAGTTATGTGCTGCTGACAAAAGACACCCCTTGGCTGAACCTGCCCACACCTCCAGCAGCTCTCCAGGCACACCCCAGACTCTCTGTGTTGAACAAGGTGACCTGACTCAAGCCATGATGCAGAGACTGGACTGTCCCCAGCCTGCCTGGCTCCTTCCTTGGCCCTGCTGCTGTAGGAGCACGATGTCACTGCAGTCACCTGCCCATTTATTTATGGGTGCCTGTGTGCGTCAGTCATTGCCACAATACCCAAGGACCAGAGGTGGGTGACTCCTGTCTTCTGCCCGTGACTGGTGGGTTTCTCCAAGCCCATCAGTATAAAAGCTAAATTCTGGATCTCCAAGGTCACTGAACCTGAGTATCTCTGTGAATCTTCTTTCAAGTGCTGCAGCTCAGAGCAGGGTTGCTTAGAACAGGAATGTGAATACCTGACATGAGGGAAGGACCAGATTTTTATGCTGCTGTGTGCTGTGGGTTCACTGCAGAGCATGAAATATGTTCTTGAAGTTTTTTCTTGCTCCTTTTTCTAATGCTGCTGACTGAATTCTGGGATGCTGTTCACTAAAGCCGTGCTTCCAACTTTCCTCCTTGGCTTTGCAAAGAGAATTAAACAGGAGTAGGACTCCCTCTAATGCTGAGATGTGGAGTTAGAGCTCTCACCACTATAATTGAGAACATAGTTACACAGCTCCTTAATTAAAAAATTGTAATTAAATTACTTTTTTTTTTTTTTACCACTGCTTCTTTGCACAGGAAATGAAGGTGGGAATGTTTAATGATGCAGATGTTTAATGTTTAATAATGGAGTTTATGAGTTGGGAGCCAGAGGAACAGCACAGAAGATTCCACTGAGTAGCCATGTCCAGGTTTTGTGCCTGGAAATGGAGCCAGTTGCTTCCCTTGCAGTGCTGGGGCTCTGTGGTGCTGCAGTGGGAGGGCAGCATTTTCGTGTCTCAGAGCCACAGATGCACCCTGTGCACTGTGTACCCACGTCTAAACCCTGGGGAGTGTTATTGCAGTCCCTCAAGAATCCATCCCAGAGTATGAGGCCCCTCCCAGCCTGGCTTGTGGCAGAGGGTACAAGTGGCTTTTTTGTGTCCTGTCTGCAGGAATTTTCTGCTCTCTGGGAATTTTCACCTTGGAGTGAAAACCTTCTTGCTCCTGGGGGAGCTGGCAAAGCTCAAGGTGAGCTCTGGAAGCGTGGCTGAAACTTGCAGCTGTCACCCTCTGTCAAAGGCATCTCTGACCATGAGCTTTGTCCGAATATAGGGCTGAACACAGGCCTAAAGAACCAAGTCTCTGTTCCTCAAATTAAAGAACAGGCAAGGAGGAGTCTCTAAAGATTGTACAGGGGCCTGGGATGGATGCATCAAAAAATGGGATTGCTGGACAAACCTTTCTCCCTGATCTCCTCTGGGATGTGCGTGTTCTGTGGATGGAGAAAGGGCAGCTATTTCTGGGACCATCAACCATAGATGTGTTTTATGAGCTCAAGATTTGTCCAGCAGAATTACCCGGCCTGTTTCCCGTAATTTCAGTTTATACCTAGGCCAGACTGGAAAGGGCAAATCTTCTTTCTTAGAAAATTTGGATGTTCTAAAATTTGGTCCTATTCAGATATGGAGCAAAATGCAAGACTACACAGTTCTTCAAGAGAATGAATCCAGGATTTGGTCACCTGGAATCTGATGGTCTGAAGATGAGGTTCAGGTGCTCAAAAGACTTAAAAAAAAAAAAGATAGGAAATAGTGAAGAAAATTGATGCACTTGCTGATGATAGGGCCACATTGATAATTCATCCATCTTCAATTTCTCTGCCTAGGATTATTGTATTTACAGGGTAGCAGAGTCCCTGAAAGCCCCGAATTTATTCACCAGCATCTTCCCTTTCACTGCCTGTAGAGCTGCAGAAGCACCATCATGCTAAAACAGACAGAAATTATCCAGGTTATGAACTCTGGGTTTTGTGAACTTATTTTTTCTTTGGCTCAAGAATAAGTACAAGTAAAGTTATTGAGGAATTTTCTGATTTCAAAGGAATTCACAGTAGGAATAGCTGGTAAAGAGTAGCGGTGATTTTGCAGAAACTCTCCACTGAGAATTCAGTGGTACAGGTGTGTCACTGAAAAAAATTATGGAATAGCCTCCTCTAGTGGCAAATGCTTTTTTGAGATGTTTTTGAGTGCTTGAATCATGGGAGTGTTTTACCTAATGAGGAAAGTAGGCCAAAATAATGTCTGCAAAATACATGGTGAGAGTATTTTTTTTTTGTCTGCTAGAGGTTTATGCTTCTACTTCTGGTAACATACTAACTAACAAGCATTTTCCTGTGTGCTCAGTTCCCCATGAGCAGCAGGGATCCGGATGTGAGCACAGTGCTGGGGTGGTGCATTTAACAGCGAGGATGAAGGCCTGGTGGATGACACTGGCACATAGGAACCCATTTACTCTGCTCATGATTTTCACTCACACTTCTCTAGTAGTGTTTCGTGCAGCATCTTGTCAGTGGAATGAAACTTTGGGACAAAAATATTCCATTTTGGGCTTAGATGAAACTTCTTCAAGGCATTAACATCTGTGCCTGGCGATGCAGAGTCTGGATAGTGGGGTAAGGATGAAATCCATTTCATTTATACCTCTACAAATACAATATCAGTTCTGGGTCTCCACATCAGGAACTCTCAGGTATAAATGTGGTCTGAATCCACCTGCAAAGGGTTTTGCTTTTACTGGAATATATGCAGGGAACTTGAGGCTGACTTCCCAAATAGTGCAGGGTCTTCTTCATCAAACTCATAAAGGATGTCTGCTTCTCCTTTTCTGTCCAGGGATTAGGTCAATATTTTCAATAGTTTATTTTCATGTGTTATCACAGGAAAATAAAATAACAATAATTCACAGTGTTATAAAATACCAGGAGAAATTAGGAATAAAATCTGAAGGATTAAACCCAACCCCAAATTTGTGTCAAATTAAATTACTTTCCACCCATTATTTTCCTTTGCTAAATAGAGAAATCATTACTTTATTAGAGCTGATTTATTTAATTGTCATAAATGAAATTACTTTTAGGAGCACTGATGTGTGTATTGATTCTGGCTGCAAATGCTTGCAGACTGCTGGGAGAAGAGCTTTCCTTGAGAGCTGTGTTGGCAAATGGCTGGGGGGTGCAGCAGCAGGGGCTGGGGACGGTGGGAGCTGGCAGGAGGCACCTGGCAGGTGGCACTGCCATCCCAAACCACTCTGGGCCAGGGCCTTTGGGGTCTGCTCAGGTGGGAGGTAGTCACCACCAGGCCCTGGTCTGGGCTGCTGCAGCCTCCTGCCAGGGGTGGAGGGGGAGGCTCTGCTGATCACCTCATCCCTGGCGTCTGCCCAGTGCCGCCGTGCAGCCGTCTCCGTGTGATTTTCAGTGGGGGTTTTCAAAAGCACTTCGGGGAGCTCAATAAATGCGTGTCAGGGAAATGTAATGGGTTTGGTGCTCCCAATTCTCTTAAGTGTATTTGCAAATCTCATCACAAACATAAGCACAACATCCAGCTCTTTTCCATCAACAGGCAGACTTGGAAAGGGGTGGTCTTAGTTTTGGTCTGTAGTGGTAAATAGTGAAAATGTTCCTTTTGGCTTTGGGAGTTGATCTCCAGCACCTGACGTACCACGTATGGGTAGGATCATGCTTTCATGAGGGCTTGGGTGAGGCAGTTGCTGTGTTTCCTTTTCCATCTTTGGCGAGTAAATGAAGTGTGTTTTAGTTAGAAGTCTGGCAGTGTGATTGAAATTTGCTTTCCAGGTATCAGCAGGATGTCATCCCACAGGGCTCCTGGTAGCACACAGGTGACTCTTAACAATACTTGTAGCTGGCTTGGGGTTTTTTCAGTGTTTGCTCTGTGTTCATCAGCGTTGCCCACATTCTGCACTTGTTTCTCCTTGGGGCATGGGAAAGGCCAAGCAAGGAGCAGGGGCTTTACTCTGAGCTGCTGCACAGCCACCCTGCCAAAACCTCTGCAAATGCTGGTGCTCCACTGGGTGTGTGGCACAGCTGTAAGGCCTGGTGTAGCCTGGGGTACATTTGCCTCATTTCTCCCATACATTAGTGGTGGAATTGATTTAAGATGCCTGTCCTGGGGTGTTTCAGTGCTCCCTGGGGTATCTTGGGAACGCTTGTCAAAGCATTCTGTCATGGTAATGCTGCTGGATCAGGGTGGCCTTAATACCCCTGCACAGCAGCACACCAGGGCAAGCAGACTCACAGCCCCTGGCAGTAAATGTTGACTTTCCCACTCAGAGCTGCCAGGTGACACAGTGCAGGTTCCAGGTCACCCCGCAGGGCAGCAGCAGCATCATCCTCTCCTCGTATGACGCGTGGGACAGCACAAGCCAGGGCCGCTGATTGCAGAAGGAGTAAACAGGAGTTACACTTCTGGTTATACTTTGTTTTGCAACTGTGCTAAAATGCTCGGAATAGAATATAAAGTAAACATCATGTTCCAAAATAGAGTACAATAGCTTCAGGAGCTTAGGCTTGTACCGATTCTGTCTTTCCTGCTTTATTTTATGGCATAACAGCAGGGCATTTCCAGCTATTTGCAGGCAGGTACCAAAGCGTCTCTTTCACTTCTCTGTTTTGAATCCTGTGCCTGACTGCAAGTCCTGATTTTGAATCTGAGCTTCTCTTGGGCTCAGGAGGTTGTCATAAATGTTATAAATTGTTGGGACATTTTCTGACATTTGGAAGTTTGCAGCTGTTTAGTCTCATAGGCTAAAAAAATCTGAATTCAAAGTTTGCCCTTTCTGTAAAAACATTAGTTTAGTTGCAGAACACTTTTCAGACATGCAGTATTGTGTGCAGACATGAACTGCACAGATGTTGGCAGCTGCTCATTGCTTCCTACAGCCTTACAGTACAACAGCACTTAGCTCCAGGTGCCTGTTGGAGTACGCTGGGTCCTTCCATGAAACGCTGCTTTCTGCCAGCTCGGGTTGTGCCACCAGGAGGCAGATGAAGCCAAGGAACAGAATTGCTGTGCTGACTTCACTCAGCTTCCCGTTAGACAGTAGAAACTGAAGTGTTTCCTGCATCAGAATATTAAATAGTCTCACTCATTAATGAGTTTCTTCCTTATTTTAGATTACATGACAGGATAGTGCAATCAGGTTAAAAAGAGAGGGAAAAAATATATTCTGCCATACAAATATATGATATTTTTACTAATCTGAAACACAAAATTATAAAATTGGATTGAGTCACTATTCTTCGGGACTAAAAATTTATATTTGTGAATCACTCTGTGAAAATATAATGATGGCTAACACAGCAGTACAAAATGCAGGGCAGCGGGCTCCAGGACCCCAAATGGGTGTTGTGTCTGTCGGGGCAGCAGTTCAGAGCTCCCTATTCTCCTTATTCCTTCTCCTGCAAGGAGGCAGGAGCCCTCTTGTCCGTGTTTCCCTGGCAGGCTCCTGTTGCAGCTGCTGTTCAGTGCTGCTCGATGTTGCAGCGGGGCTGCTGGGACAGCAGAGCTGTGCTTGCTCAGCCGTATTTTGCATCTGAGATTTTTTGGTCACAGCAGCAGCAGCAAAAGTGGGGCCTGAGCAGTCGGCCTCTTCCTGCCAGACAAGCTCGTTGGGGATTTTGTTGTTGGATTCCAGGGAATAAGGTCAAGCCTGACTGTTGTTTTCTTCTGGACAAGATCTATTCAAAAGTGCAAAGCAGGATCCTGTGAAATAGGATTGCTGTGCTAGCTTCTTTGGCAGTGCTTGAGCCCTTATTTTGGCCTGCATCATTGCTCAGATGCAAAAGAGACAGTTTCTCTGCTGTGGAGAACACACAGAAGGTGGAGCACTGCTGATGTGTGGCTGTGTTCTCTGGGAGGAGAGTGCTTGATAATGGACTGGCTGCACTGTTTCCAAAACAGCCAGCAAGGCAGCATGGGACCAGAAATCCTACTGGGACCTGCCAAAATATCTGTTCAGGCACATAATACCATGGGTAAACGGATCAATTTTTGCCTTAAAGGGATGTTTTTGGAAGGCTAATTTGAGCTTTTCTCTTTAGATGGTTAGAAACATAAATGCCCTTTCCAAACCATCTTTTCCCCTTCCTCTTAGCTGTCCTCTCACTTGCTCACATGTTGGTTTTGGCTGGGGCTCCATCACATGTAATGGTTACTTGGGAAGACAAGCACCATGACTTCGAATGTGCACCCCTTTCTTCTTCTTCCCCTGCTTTATATGATCACCATGAGGCCATACATGGTCTGGAGCATCCCTTGGCTCACTCGGGGTCAGCTGTCCCGGCCGTGTCCCCTCCCAGCTCCTTGTGCCCCCCAGCCCACTCACGTGGGGTGAGGAGCAGAAAAGGCCTTGGCTCTGTGTGAGCGCTGCTCAGTGATCAGGAAAACATCCCTGAATTACCCACGCTGTTCCCAGCACACCTCCAGAGCACAGCCCTGTACCAGCTACTGTGAACAAAATTAACCCTGTCCCAGCCAAAGCCAGCACAACTCGTCCTCAGCAGTTTTTATAACGTGGCCATCTCCAGGGGGCAGTTCACAGCAAACAGCAGCTTGATTTTTATTGATACATTGGAGAAGAATAAAAAATGGCTGGTTTTATTGCAAATTCCACTTGCAGTCCTTTTGCTACACTACAAAGTTGTTTTTTTGAGCTGACACCCCCCAGAGGTAGGTGATACTCCAGCAGAGGTCAGGTCTGAATGCAGGCATCTCCGAGGAGCTGTGTTCCTTTGTGCCAGGTGGCTCCAGTCATGTGCTGAAGGCACAAAATGGACATAAAGGGATCAAAACAAACTGGAGATTAGACATGAGCTGTATTTTCCTCTTACTAATAAAAACAACAAGCCAAGTTAATATGCAGTGAGTAACTAGATGGTGACAAGAATTAGCTGAACCACGTCATGTTTTCAATATACAACTCCGATTATATTGTGAAATCTTAATGACCCTGAAATGCTTAAACCATTTTTGAGGTAGGCTGAAGAGTACAGAATAATGACATTTTAATAAGATCCATGCAAGTTTTAGGGAGCTGTCACAAGTTAATGTAGGCTTTGGGAATCTACTGTTGCTTGTAGAAGAAGAACTACATTTACAAGCAGATTAACCTTGTTTATAATTGCAAGGCAGTAAGCAAAGCCACTTTGGGCTTTGGACTGCCTGTCAATAGTTGATACGGGTGACAGAAAACCTATTGACTCAAGGTCAGTTCTGAAATCGATAGAACTCAGCAGGCCATTAGAAGTGGACTTGTCTACGTTCTTCCATGTGGCTTTTTTACTTCTTTTGGTGAAAACAGTGCCATTGCCAAGTGGAGAGGTCTTTAAATCAACTTCACTTTTTTTGCCCCAATGCAGTTTTCCTTGTGTGGTACTGTTCACTTCTGGCAACAATAATTAAGGATGTTTTTAATTGTGCAGTGTAGTTGGATATCAGGAATACTCACAGCTTGATTATAATCAATTGTAGCATAATAAACAGGGAATATCCTAAAATTGTGCAATTCACAGCATGGTATGTTTCTGCATACTTCACATTGTGAATTCCAAATATATAAGCAGTAGTGTCTATTAGTAAACACTGAAATACTGGTTTTGGAAAATTGTTTATTAGTAGTAAATTGGTGAGCTTCACCTTTCAGGCCTGGATTCAGCACAGCATAAATGCTAAGACATGTTAAAATGCTTGGGAGGCTTTGGTTGCCAGATCTCGTTTTAATGCCTAAGGCCCAGCATCAAGAAGGTGTTTGCTTGTTTGGGACTTGAAGGGTGGGATCCCCAGCAAATCTCACGCATTGACAATGATTGTGTTGGAGCAATTCAGAAGATGCTGCTCCTCAGATGGAGTTTGATGGTTTTGCCCTGACAGACGAGTGGATCTGTGCTCATGGTGGGTGAGCAGATTGACCACAGAATAACCCAAGCTCAGGCTCACGTCACTCCTGAACATGTCTGGAGGGAGTGGTGACCCTGGGGAAGAGTCAGAGCCTTTGCAAATAGCTCTTCTCTACTCCTTGTAATTTTGTGATTTCATGTGAACAAATCACACTTGGGGACAATATTTGACTTTGAAATCTGGCTCTGCTTCTAAAATGCCTAAATCTCATTATTTACATAATATGTGAGCATGGGCTTAATTTACTGTATTGAGGAAAGATGGGTTAAACAAGGTCTCAGTCTCATTCAGCAGGAGAAGATTTAAACCCAGCCCTTGATGAACACAATTGAAGAATAACTGTAGCCACGTTTTGGACCACACTGTTTGCAGTATTGTACATCCTTAAAAGCAAATCTCAGTGTTTTCTTTGCTTGTCAAAAATGCATTGGGAGTAGCAGGTTTGGTTGACCCTAACTAACATATCTGCAATATTTTTCACAATATCCAAATATCGAATTATGAACTCTCCTGAAAGGCAGTGACAAAGCTTAACAATTTCAAAAGGTAATTATTTCAGAATTGTTAGCAAATTTAATTCTTGAAGGGTTTTTGTACTTGTAACATGTGTGGTACATCAATAATTCAGCTTATTTAAAGGAGAAAGAAATTATGGTACATATTCAGCCTCATGAATGCTGTTGAGCTATTCCTATTGCAAATTGCCTTACAAAAAGGGCATCAAATAAATCAAGCACCAGCTCCTATGGCTGGCGTAATGTACTCCAGGATCCTGTTACAGCTGCTCTTTGTAATTCTAGGAGGCAGAAAACAAAATTTGACACTGAAAAATAATAAGTTTGAGTAAATCATGTAGGAGAAATGTACATTTATGTCCAAGAAATGGTGAGATGTTGCCAGAACAATGCAGCTACATTATGAATCTTTAATGATTCTGAAAGTCATA
Source organism: Corvus hawaiiensis (assembly GCF_020740725.1). NCBI lineage: Eukaryota > Metazoa > Chordata > Aves > Passeriformes > Corvidae > Corvus > Corvus hawaiiensis. Next base: position 650,473 of record NC_063226.1, on the reverse strand, counting down.
ATGGTCTGTCACTAATGCCCAATAATGATCTCTCTCTATACCACGAGTATGAGCTTGATGTTTCTGGCCAGTACCTTAGAGAATACTTTAAATGTGCCTTAAACTTTCTCTGATCTACTCCCTGTGTGTCTGCTCCAAATGTAGACTGCAATTGCCTGGGCAGGAGCAGCTTGTAAGGCAGCATGGCTTTGGGGATAAGAAAGTCTTATTCAGGTAAGATGTATTTAAGCAATATTTTTTTACATGAAAAAATGAGAAGGTATTTCCTGGCAACTAATCCTCTGTAGAGATTATAAACTATGTAAAGAAATCAGAGATTCATATTTTTTTAATACTAAGAATGTGGTTGTTCTTTGACTTCATGAATTTTCTTTGGTAACTCTAAAAAAATGTTACTTAAGAAGCAAAAGGCAGGTGTTACTGTTCATTCCTACTGACTGGGACTGTAAATATACTGAATATGCTGCTGAACTGGCAAATTTGTCCTGATTGAAGATGTGTTTCACAAGTCAAACAGGTTGATTTTACGGCCTTTTAAACATCTGTGCTGTGTAGTTAATTTTGTGCCCAAGCTTTTGTCAGGTATAGAGATTGCTTTAGAGAAAAAACAAACGATTCCATTTCTTTTCTAATTGCCTTTCATCAGAGTACTGTGCTTAACCTTAACTGAAGACAATCTTGTTATGATGTTGATAACTTAAAAACATTTTTAATACAAAACCATCTCAATTTCTCTATTCTTTTGTCCATGTTTTAGCGGAAGGCTTATGATGGTGTAATTTAGTTTTCTTCAAGAATGAAAAAGTGTGTTCTCTGCATGGGGTATGTGAAATGATCAGATTACTGTAAGAACCAACACCCTACGGCTAGAAGAGAAGAGCAAATCCAGGGACTTTTGGAAAATACCCCAATATGAAACAACAATCTGACAGGCAGCGTGTACAGAGTGCTCAGCATTAACTGTGAGACTTAGATATTAGCTGGACTGGGTGTCATTCTGCATGAGAAATAACAAGCTTAAAAATCAGCTTCTATGACATTGCATGTGGCATCCATGTTTCTTCTTCTCTTTAAAATGAGTATAGTAAATCTAAGTGTAGTAAAGTGTGCAATGCCAAGTAAGCAGTCTGCAATGGTTTTGGCATTTACGAAATATAATCACTACGAATATTAGCTATATTATTAACTGCTAAATGCCTTTCTCTTCTGCAGAAGCAGTGAGTTTTCTAGCTGGTGGTGGTAAAGATGAAGTGGGTCCGAAGCAGTCAGGAGCTTTTGCTGTAGGTTAGGTTTTGGGGAGTGTGTTGCATAGCCCCAGTATGCAGCTGGTACGGACCGTGGTGTGGAGGGCCGGGGTGCCGTGCCCGGAGCTGGGAGCTGCTTGGGGCCGGAGCGGGCGGGATGCGGGACGGGGGACGGGGGATGCGGGATGGGGGATGCGGGCTGGGCACCGAGCGGCCGCCCGGGCCAGGCAGCACCGCGGACAGCGCCGGGTTCCGGCCAGCGGAGCTCTTCAGGAGCGGTGTGGACGCAGCTCTGTGCCCTGTGCCCGGGATGCTCTGTTCCCTGTGCCCTGTGCCCGGGATGCCCTGTGCCCTGTGCCCGGGATGCTCTGTGCCCGGGATGCTCTGTGCTCTGTGCCCTGTGCCCTGTGCCCGGGATGCCCTGTGCCCTGTGCCCGGGACGCTCTGTGCCCGGGATGCCCTGTGCCCTGTGCCCGGGATGCTCTGTGCCCTGTGCCCGGGATGCTCTGTTCCCTGTGCCCTGTGCGCGGGATGCCCTGTTCCCTGTGCCCTGTGCCCGGGATGCTCTGTTCCCTGTGCCCTGTGCCCTGTGCCCTGTGCCCTGTGCCCTGTGCCCGGGATGCCCTGTTCCCTGTGCCCGGGATGCCCTGTTCCCTGTGCTCTGTTCCCTGTGCCCTGTGCCCGGGATGCCCTGTGCCCTGTGCCCGGGATGCCCTGTGCCCGGGATGCTCTGTGCCCTGTGCCCGGGATGCTCTGTTCCCTGTGCCCTGTGCCCGGGATGCCCTGTTCCCTGTGCCCTGTGCCCTGTGCCCGGGATGCTCTGTGCCCTGTGCCCGGGATGCCCTGTGCCCGGGATGCTCTGTGCCCTGTGCCCGGGATGCTCTGTTCCCTGTGCCCTGTGCCCTGTGCCCGGGATGCCCTGTTCCCTGTGCCCGGGATGCCCTGTTCCCTGTGCTCTGTTCCCTGTGCCCTGTGCCCGGGATGCCCTGTTCCCTGTGCCCGGGATGCTCTGTTCCCTGTGCCCAGGATGCTCTGTTCCCTGTGCCCGGGATGCTCTGTTCCCTGTGCCCTGTGCCCGGGATGCCCTGTGCCCGGGATGCCCTGTTCCCTGTGCCCGGGATGCCCTGTGCCCTGTGCCCGGGATGCTCTGTTCCCTGTGCCCGGGATGCCCTGTGCCCTGTGCCCGGGATGCCCTGTGCCCGGGATGCCCTGTTCCCTGTGCCCGGGATGCTCTGTTCCCTGTGCCCGGGATGCCCTGTGCCCTGTGCCCGGGATGCCCTGTGCCCGGGATGCCCTGTTCCCTGTGCCCGGGATGCCCTGTGCCCTGTGCCCGGGATGCCCTGTGCCCGGGATGCCCTGTGCCCGGGATGCCCTGTTCCCTGTGCCCGGGATGCCCTGTGCCCTGTGCCCTGTGCCCGGGATGCCCTGTGCCCTGTGCCCGGGATGCTCTGTTCCCTGTGCCCTGTGCCCGGGATGCCCTGTGCCCGGGATGCCCTGTTCCCTGTGCCCGGGATGCCCTGTGCCCTGTGCCCTGCGCGGGCAGTGGTGCCCGGTGGCCGCGGTGTCCCTCGCAGCCCGTGCCATGCCGTGGTTCCCCAGCCCCGCAGCTGCCGGGCCGTGGCCATCCCCCCGTGCCGGGCACAGCGTGCAGGAGGGCGAGGGCCGGCTCCGAGCCCCGTGAAGCCAAACCCGGCCAGGGCAGCTCCCGGCGGCTCTCCTGGCTCGCCCCAGCCCTGCCCTTCCGAGCTGGTTGGTGCTTCCAGCCAGAGCCAGCGCTGCTGTTGGTTGCAGTTAAATATCAGCACTGACAGAAACCAAAGTGCACGAGAAAGTGGACAGCCTTGCCGGGGCACTTACCCGGACTAACTGCAGGTGTCCCTCTTGTTTCTTGTTTTCGTCATTTTATTCCTTTCCAGTACTTTCAGTACTGGAAATCTGTTCCATTTGTTTGGTTTTACAAATTCATGTTTTACTGCATACTTCCTGTACAGGAAACTCTATATTTTGCTGAAAGCTTCCTGGAAAGACTTTACATCTGAAATTTTTAAGTAGGCTAAAATTTATGGCAATAATGGTTTAAAAATATAGTCACTGAGTAAGATGTTTCATATATTGCAGAGCTGGGGAAAAAAGAAAGGACTGAGGGAGGTGAAAGTTTCTTCCATCATTAACAGCTCCCCTTTGATTCCTTTGAGTGTTTGTGTATCTCAGCCTTTTTATAACATTTTGGGTTTGCTCGTATTTGTGAGTCAGGAAGAAGCAAGGCAGAAAAAAATGCCTGTATTTGTGTCTGTATGGATGCAGAACCCATATTTGCAGAGGGCTGAATCCAGAGGAAATACAGATACCAGCAACTTCAGGGAGCTGTATCTTGCTCCAGTTGTATGAGGGACTGCCTTGGCATCCCTGCAGCCCTCGCTGCAGGATTTAATTAATTCCATGAGGCTGCATTGGTCGCCTCTGCAGCTGGACACACAGGTGCCATTGTACAATTAGAGCCTTTCATCTCATTACTGCCCCATACAGGAACCAGACAAGGCAAGGGGGGCTTCCTTCATCGTGGTTACATGGAATGGGCAGAGTGGAGTGGCTCAAATAATGACATTAAAGATAAGCCCAGATAACTTCTTGCAATCCAGCAGGCTTATTTCTGTGCCTGACAATCTAAGTCTGCTCCTTGTCCTTTCCCAGAAAAATGTCCCAAGCCTTGGAATGTTGTGTTGTAGATAAACTAAGTTTATTTGTTTGTAAACAAGGTTAAGTTGACCTCAGCTGAAGGATAAGGACATCAAGATACTGATGGGTTTTGTGACTACTTCTCATCAGAAGCATGTTGTAATTTTTAATGAAACAAGGAAAGATCTGGTAGGAAAAGGTGGAAAATTAGAGTAATAACCAAGGGGATGGGGGCTGAAGGGAGAGGACAGAAATCCTGATGTTAGACCATCACCTGCTTAACAGTGTGTCTGTCTGCTGTGAATTCAGCTCAGCATGATTTAGCTGTATGACTGGGGTGTTGCAAAGGCCATACATATGGACTTGGAATTTAATTAAAATCATGGTATTATCTTTGTGTCTACTTGTGCAGCTTAGTCTGTTCCTTTTGTGGTGCATTTAGGTAGAAATTACCACGAGTTGGACGGCTGTCCAGTCTTTGTACAAGCAAATGTGGCCCTACTGTAGCTCAGCAGGACTTAAGCAAGGAGTAACAGGTCTGAGCTCGGCCAGCTCCATATCTCTTTCTCTGATTTCTGAGCAATGTTTCTCTGCATAGCAACAGAACCTTTTTGAGCTTTCTGATGAGGTCTGAGTCCCCAGAAATGTACCCAGCCGCTAATGCGAATATTGGGAGCAGCAGCAGATGTTCTGCTATTAGCTTCCTTCTCTGAATTGACTTCTCTGAATTTCTTCTAATTTGCTTATGTGAAATTTGCATACACATTTTTTCTAGTCTCCAGACCTATTCAAATCCCACAGAGCAGATGCTGGCTTGTGGTTCATGTTCCTGTTTGCTGGCCAATATTTTTTCACGGTGTTGCTTGCGAAAACAGTGCATCTAACCTATGGTAATGAATTCTCTTCTGTTTACTTACGATGCATTGTATTTTTCATCTCAAAATCCCAGTGTGATTTCTAGATGTCACCTTTGTTCTGCTCTTGCTAGCAGCAGCTCCTGCTAGGCCCGCAGTTGTCGTGAGGCCAATTTCTGCAAGGCCACTTGAGTGTGGGAAGCGCGACTGAGCCGCTGCTCGGGCCGGTTTTCTGTTCCCATGTGTGAGTGAGCACTGCCACAAGCAAGACCCTGAGCTATGCTGACCTTCATTAAGTGATTGCTTAGTTTTGGTGGTGGTGAATATTGCTTATCATAAAGATGCATGAGGTAGGTTACAGTCTAAATCACTCTGCAACAGGTTCAGTAAAGCAGAGGTAATGTTTTCCTTCATATAGCTGTGAAAATAATGGTGTTCTTTCTATGGGAATGAATTGCCATGTGGATTTGCCTTTCTCTCTTCTTTCTTGAATATTCAGCCCAGTTACCTGGTCAGATGAGCTTAGATAAACCTAATTTTTACATCACTGAACTAAAATCAGATATGTCTTGTTACATCTCTGTTCATATCATGATTATTACATGGTGAACTGAGACAGAATGGAAGCTCAGGCTCATGGCTGTTTTCCTAATCCTCAAGGATATACCTTCCTTCTGCCTACAGACACTGAGGCCAGCATTTTGTTTGGGTAAACTGGTTTCGGTTCCATGCCAGTGAATGAGCAAGGCTCCACTTCCACATTTACAGCAGCATCATTGACCGGTGCAGGGTCTAACTCCAGTTTTTGGAGAGGTCTGCTTCCATCCAAGACACAACACTTCTTCCTCAAAGTCCCTTTCATTTGTGGCCAGCTCTGCTCACCTTCTCATTTGTCCGTGTGAATGTGGTGCCATGATCTTGGCAGTCAGGTAAAAGTCACAGAAAACCAGTGCCAGGCTCTTCTGATCCCAGTCTGGGTAATTTGTTTTCATTGTTGGGAAACAGATGAGTCTTAGGTCGTTAACACAGTAATGGGAATTGCCAAGCTTGGCATGCACCACAGGATCACAGTGGATTGGGCCCTGTGGTTATGTGAAGCCAAGCAGTGGGGCAGAAGCTCGTTCTGTGCAAAGCAGGGAGCATGACTTTGAGAAGCTGGTGAATGCTTGGATGCAGGTGGAAGGAGGAGAACTCTCAGAGGTTCCAACGCACTGGAGACCCACCAAGTCTGTTTTTATCAAGCTGTTGACAAAGGATGAACCATCAAATCTATGAAAAGGTGGGAAAAGATCTTATTTGAGTAATGTGGCAATTTCCAGGCAACTTGCCTTGGCTCTGTGAAGGACTATTTACAGTGTTCTGTCATGTGTAAAGTGGCCTTATGTTAAGTTTGACAGTGGCATATAGCCCACACTTCTCGTGTGTCCCATGCTGAGATGTAAATATTTCAGGGACGAGAAGCTGTCATTTACATTGATGTTTCCAAGAGTCATCATGCTGAGAGGTGAGTGAACAGATCCTTCTGTGCATCCTGATGTGGGAGTGTTTCTTGATATGGCTGTGTGGTGGGCAGAGAAGTCAGTTGGTCACTGCTGCAAGTTCCTGGCTCAGCTCGGGCCCCCCAAGACCCCAGAATAACACATTCCCATTTTGGGTGCCCGCAGAGCTGTGGGAGTTGATCTCTTCTGTTTGTTCTGTGACCTTTCCCAGCTGATTGGCATTGATCTTTTATGCACCGGATAGAAGATCTTTTGTGGTTGACATTTTGGGATGACTGAATATGAATTAACCTGGGTAAAATATTTTCTATTTTTCTATCTTCAAACAATGCCCTCCTTTTCCAAAAATGGCTGCACTACCAGGTCAGATCAAATCCCATTTTCACTGAGATATTGCTGTAAAGGAATTGGAATTCACAGTTGGGAAAAGGCAGAACTGGGTTTTCTCTATTAGTATTTTCTCTGAGAATCTGAGAGGAAACTGATGTTCTTTGTATGAGGTGTCATGGCCATCCTGAACATTTAGTAGGTCATGCAAGTCACGAAGAAGAGACCCAAGTTCTTGTCAGAGTCAGAGGACCTTGTCCTAGCAAACTTGTGTCGATATGATAAGAGAATGGGCATAGACTATGAGAACCTTTTGTGGTGCATCAGCTACACAATTATTTTTTAAATACCTTAGTAGTCCTAGTAGATGACTCACGTGTGGAAGGCAGGAGTGTGCTTCTTGGCTTTGCTGGATGGGCACCAGTTTTGGCACATCCAGTTCTGTGCACCAGTTGTACTGGAGTCTCTTCTGGTGTTGGGATTCATGATTCTGTACCCTGAGAAAGTGACAAAGATGAACCAACCACCTAATCCTGTCAGGAAGAAGTGAGCTTTTAAATAAAGTGGGTCCAGGTGACATGTCTACACTGGTATCACACGAATCTGTTCTGATTTTTTTCCTGTTTCTGAGCAAGGCTGCCCAGTGCACTTCTGCAAAAAACATGGCACAGACACACACAGGAACATCCACATCACTATTTACAAGTGCCCTTATGCTCTCAACATAAAAATACTTCTGTTTGCAGCTGCTTATTGTAGCCATTCTTTACCATTAAGGTTAATTTTCAGGTAGCCCAGATGGTCTGTCACTAAAATATCCTCAAATTTGAGCTCTTGGTCTGGAGCTGCTTGAAAGCTCAGGTTCCACTAACACCTTTTTTCATCTTGCACTCAGAAATAAACCCCAGGCTGACTCTTACTTGACCCATATCTAGGGTAAAAACGAAGCTCTCCAGGATGGTGAGGTAGCCAGCAAAGCGTGCTCATCCCCCAGGCAGAGAGCACCCCGCCCTCGCTGCTCTGCAGTGTGTCCAGCCTGGAGCTGGCTGCAGAGGAAGGGCTGAGTCATTTCCATGGGATATTTCACAGAGGAGTTAAGTGATGCAGGACTTGGGTCTGAGCAGCTCTGCTTCCTGGTGAATAGTAATTCTGTTTACTCAGAAGAGCAAAAAATCACTGGGGGCCTCAGTGCTGCTGTGTCATCCCTGACTGGAGAAAGTCTTGTTTATCTCATTCTGAAAAGAGGAAGAAGAGATTCTGGTGGTGCTTTTCAGAAAATAATGCTTTTCTTTTGGAGAGTGTAGGCAGTGGAAATAGTCTATAGGTTTGAAGTTTTAAGCTTTTTTTCCTGCTTTTTCTGTAACAGCAAGAACAAAAGAGCCTCAGGAGAGACTCCTGACACCCAATGCAAGGCTGGGTTTTTTTGTCACACCAAAGCAGCTTCAAGCTTGTAACTGTAGAGGAGTGGTTTGGGGTTTAAGAAGGACTGAGTGAGGCTTGGAGCTGGCTTGGGATTTTTTTTCTTCTGGTCTGATTTTGATGCAGTATTTGTTTTGCTCAACCACTATTAGTTTATATAGGACCTACTATAAATCTTTTACTACGTTTTGTATAGGGGAAGAGGAAATAACTGAAAATGCTGTTTCATCTGAGAATGGGATATTTTGACCCAAGGTGCTGGAAGTAAGTTCCTACTATATGGCAGCATGTCATGAGATTTGCTGATGCTTCCACAGGGGACAGAGGAGCGTGGGTCCCCTGGAGAGTCACACGTTGGGCTTGTGCTCAGTGAGGAGCGCTGGGGGAAGGAATTCCTCTGCTCCCAGGCTGCAGTGACCACAGGCATGCTGCACAATGGGCCTGTCAGGACCTGCAGTTGCTTTCATGGCAGTCAGCTCTGCAGCTGGCTTGGGATTTTTCACCTGGTCTCAATTTTTGTGCAGCATTTGTTTTGTCACAGGACTGACCATAAATCTTTTGTGCTAGGGATAGATTGAAACTCAGAGCAAACAGCAGTGGTCTGGGACCTGCCACAGCACAAATGATTCAGGGAGGATGGATGGAAAAACAGAACTTTTGCACTTTGCTCTACTTTGGTGAGAGTCAGCACTGTTGGCAGTGATGGGGGTTTGATACCTTTCTGTGCAGACAGACAGCAAGGGCTGTTAGTCCTGGCTTGGGTACCAAAGTGCAGGCTTTACCTCTGCCCAATCCAGGCAACTTCTGAAGGTTCAAGTACATTTTAGTGATCAGAATCATGGAAATAATCATCAGCAAAGACTCAACAGGTGACTTGGAAGAAAAAGTATAAATCAAAAGTGGGTGAGATCTTTGTCTACTTCAAAACAGTGAAATTGCTTCTGGGTTAGATCGCAGCTCCCGGGAGATCATGGCACTGTCTCTGACAGTAACTGGACAAGTCTGTCCCATGCTGATTTCTTTTTCAGTGAAATGGCACTGGCAGTTTACCCCTTAGCCTTAAATGTGCTCCACTGCAATAATCATCAACAAAGAGAAAGAATGTGTGTTCAAGAAGTGTCTGGTTGTCTTCTACGTTCAAAAAAATGACTTGGAATGTAATTTTATTTTATTTTACCTTTTTAGCATGGTGGGGGGTGAACAGCTCTTGCTTTTCAAAGAAAATAAAGCTGTTCCTTGAGATTTTTATGTCTGAAACACTGAAGTAGTCCAAAGGCTGGTCCTGTACCAAAGACGTTTTCCCAACAAGATCTTCATTTTCATGTGCCATTTATAGTAAATGAAGACATATTTGTAGGAGTACCAATAGATGAAGAGGTTGATCATGCAAAAAAACTGGAGGACTGTTTTTTGAAACTTAAATCTGATTATGCATATATGCTATTTTTGTTCCTCTCTTTAGTTATCTGTCAAGGAACATTTGAGCAAATGAATTTTCATTATGGATTTTAAGCATGCAGGCTGGAATGCTGGCAGAAAGATATCCTAAATACTGCTTTTATATACTGCTTTTCCCCAGGATTTTCAAGGTTAGCTGAATTCTGAGTTCTGGTTAGTCTCTGTGAAAATGCAATGTTTTGTGACCTTGTAGGACAGATCACAATGAGACAGCTTCACTTTGATCTGAAGATCAAACACTGCTTTCCAAATTGGGAATATTTATGAAGTAACGGGTGAGTCTCAGAAAAAAACCGAGTCTCACTCATGGCTGTTGGAAGCGGAAAGATGGCAAAACTCATAGTATGTTACCGGTGAGTTGAGTAGGATGAGTTATTGCTAATAATATCCAACTGGCTGGCTCCTGTGTTGGATTTCACATGTCTTATGTGGACTGGCAGATGAGGGTAGTGGTGGAACTTGTGAATTGCAGCTATTTTTATCCTGTTGAACTTAAATAAGAAATTAGGAGCATTTATTTAATATGCATGTGTGCATGGACTGCCTCATAAACAAATGTGTACATGTAGGTGTGCGTGTACACACACAGTTCTTGCAGAAGAGGGGTGCTGAGGGCGGGTGAGGGGGCTGCCAAGCTGAGCACAGCTCAGGCCGTGAGGGCACACCCTGTCCTGGCAGTCAGACACCGTCGGAGGACTTGTACAGGGTGGGCACTGTCACTAAGACCTGGCCACTCCACAGGTTTCATTGGGGCAGGGATTCCCAGTCAGAGGAAAGAGGTTTGGAGCTGTTGTGAGCTGTTTCTAGTTGAGGGAAGGACTGCAGTATTTACAGAGGTACAGAAACCTCTTTTGAACTGAGCTGTCTGAAGGTGATGGGCAGCCTGGTTTCTGCTGCCCTTGCCGGGCATTGTCGGGGTGTGACCCCAGAGAGGGAGGAGAGCACCTGATTTTGCTGAGGGTATGTGGAGGAGAGGAAGAAGGGGCAAATATCCTGAGATACCTGGCTTAGTCCGGAAACACATCAGGAACCTGGTGCTGTCACACCAACCCACCTACATCACTGGTGTCTCGGTAGCCCCCGGAGAGCTGGCCCAGGGCACACAGGATGCATCTGCCAGGCTCGGATGACAGGAGCCTGTTGCCATTGCAGTCCCCACGGGGCTCAGCTCCCGCATGGAACCAGCTCACAGGGACATCCCAGCCCGCCTCAGTGCCTGCGAGTGCCTGTGAATCCCCTCTGCCTCGGGATAAATTCTTTCAGTAGTTGTTTGCCTTCAGGGCTGCAGATCTCTGTTTTACTTCTAGCCTGAACTGGCTTTGATTTAGGCTCCAGCTGATGAAAGCATACTAAAGAGCAGGGAGTGGGTTGCAAAGGGATCTCCAGGACCTCCTGCATCCTGCGTCCTGGGGCATGGATGTGTGCGGGGTCTGGTGTCCGCTGCAGGGCACTGACCACAGCGCAGTGCCAGGCTCTTACCCAGCCTCATGGCACTGCTGCGTCTCCCTGCCTTGGTACCGCGGCAGCGGGGGCTGAGTAAACCCAGCTGGCGTGAGAGCCTGGCCTCGGGGGACACAGGCACCGTGGGGGGCAAAGGGAAAGGGGAGAACATGGCAGTGACAAGGAAATCGCTCTGAGGATTTCCTAGTCTGCTACAAAACTGGAGCTGAGAGCAGGTAGTGGAAACGAACGGCAAGAGAGGCAAAAAGCCTCCAGTAAACCCGTGAGGCAGAGAGGGGACATCCTGTAAGGATGGGAGAAAGGCAAGGGAGAGCTGTGGCTGGAGCTGCCCGCCTGCCGCGGGCCCCGCTGCTGCTGCCAGCCAGGTGTCCCCGCTCCGGTGCCGGCGGGGCTGTTTGCTCACCGCAGTCACGTCTGTTTGGGTGTCTGCGCCTGCCGGGAGGCGGCTCCGTCCGGCGCAGGTACCCCCGCCCCGGGCAGCCCCTCCCGTGGTGCCCCCGCCCCGGGGCCGCTCCCCCCGCCGCCCCGAGCCCCCTCCCCGCCGGCGGCCCCTCTGCAGCGCCGGGCAGGGCTGCGCTCGCCGCCGCGCCCGGAGAGCGGCGGGAGGAGGAGGCACAGGCGGAGGAGGAGGGAGGGTGCTGATAAGGGGTTTGCTGCGTCGCCTCATTTCTGTACCCAGCGCACGGCTCGTGGGGAGTGCGCGGTGCCTGCATCGTGCCGGAGGGATCCTGCTGCTGCTGCTGCTGCAGTCCCGGCGCAGGCTGCCGGCTCCGACCGGCTCGGGATCGCTGCGTGTTCAGCGTCTGGGAAGTGCTGCGGTGCGAGAGCCGAACGTGCCGTGCAGGGGAGGCCGCGCTGACCTGCGAGGAGCGCAGGGGAAGAGGCTGCCCGAGGCGCTCGGCAGCCGAGCGGCCGCGCATCCGCACCTCAGGCCAGTGTCTCCACCGCCAATTGCTTCGGGTCTCTTCTTAAGGGAGAAGAGAGAAAAGGATCCAGAAAACGCCTGCAACTGGACAGCCCCTGCTGGAGTCTAACAGGTGTTTGCTGGGATTTGAATGGGGAGGGGACGGGTGGGGAGAAAAGTTAACTGGAGAAATTTGGGCTAGGAGAAATGCGATGATCTTGCACCAAGTGGATGTGCCATGTCTGCATGCAAATAGCGCGTCTGGAGAATCTCGGAGGGATGTCTTGCAAGTGATCTGCGTGATCTCCGTAGAAACGCTCACCTCTGCCTGCAAACTTTCCCTTGCTACAAGTTGGGAGGAATAGAAAAGCACCAGAAAGTCAAAAGGGGAAGACCTCAGAGGACAAAAACGCTTGAGCTAAACTGTTGCGTCCCGAGCCGGGGCTGTGGTGCGAGCATCCCGCCGGTGTCTCCTGGGCTCCCGAGCCGATTGGCGGTGGGTGGCGTTGGCCGAGCTGCCCGGCAGCGTCCCCGGCCTTGGGGACGGGCCGAGCAGCATGCTGGCTGCGGCGACCACAGCCGGCCAGCGACCCCCGCGTGCCTGACCCGCCCGAGGTGCCGGGGCGGTGGCGGCCATGGCTGCAGCCATCGCCAGCTCCCTGATCCGCCAGAAGAGACAAGCCAGGGAGCGGGAGAAGTCCAATGCCTGTAAGTGTGTCAACAGCCCCAGCAAGAGCAAGGGAAGCTGCGACAAGAACAAATTGAATGTGTTTTCCAGGGTCAAACTCTTTGGCTCCAAGAAAAGGCGAAGAAGGCGACCAGGTTGGCAGGGGTTATATCTTTGGGGGGTTGGTTTGTTTGATGTAATGGAAATTGGGATGTGTGTCAGGTGTGGGGAAAGGGGGAGCGGTGTCTCAGGGCTCGTACGGTGGACGTGCGGGCATTGCCAGTTCTGGCTTGTATGGCCTGGCTGACTTGGGTACCCCATGCCAGTCCTTTCCCCTGTGCTGTTCATCTGGTTGCTTTGGGTAGCCCACACTGCTGCTGTCTGCCTCACCTGCACACCTGTGTGCACCCATGTACCTGTCAGTCCGTGTCTGTCTCTCTGTTACACGTGTGCAAACACATTGGTGTATTTGCGGGGGAGATGCTGGCGGGGAAGTTCCCACACACGCATCTCTTTCAGTTGTATATTAAATAACTTCGTGGTCTAGAGGTCTGGTTTTGTTGTCCTGCTTCACAGAATGCTCGTGCCATGCTTTATCTACTGATTGCAGATGAGGCTTTTTGTTTTTGCTGGCACCTTCCAGAGTTCTGCTTCAGCGCCCTGTTCCTTTCTAGGAATCTCATACCTGCAGCTGCCCTGGATTGTTTTGTATGTGGGAGGAGCAAAACCCTCTGGCAATGATGCCATGGCTTTGCTGTGCTGGAGCATTGGTGCTTTTGCCACTCCACCTGTCTGCCTTGCTCAGCAGCCACGGGAAAGCTGCCTTGCTCGCAGTTTGCCAACAGCTTTGGGATGGATTATGGCTAAAGAGCCAAAGTGAGGGTCGGAATAATTTCTTGTCAGCAAAGTTGGTAGTTAAGAGTTGTGGATCTATCACTACTCTTATCAAAGTTGCTAATAAGGTCTAATACACTTAGGCAAACTGTTGTAAGCTTTCGCCTTCAGCCCCTGCTAAAATGAAGTACATCAGCAGAGCTCCCTAGTGCCTTTGATTACAAACACAAGGAGTCTTATCCAGACACAGAGTGCCGGAAATGACACACCATATCTTCCCCGTGTGTTTATCTCTGAAGAAAGTAAGATGTTGTGGAGCAAGCTGCAGGGATGCACCAGCTCCTGACAAGCGTAATTGTGTGAAATGACTACAATGCAGATGTCATTGGGATTCAGTGGATGTAGACCTTTTTTGCAATTACTCCTGATGCTTTAGCCAGATATCATAAATTACACACTTGACAGCATATCCTGCTGCTGTATACTTTTTGTTCTGGAATGATATGAAACTATGTGAGATACCTCCCTTTCTAGCTGTGAATCTGAAGATGGTAGTGAAAAAAAGGAAATCTATCCAAACTATGCGTTGTTTTGATCTTTCTTTTTCTAGCTGATGAGGTAATTACCTCAGCCCTTATGGTAATATTTATTTTGCACTTCCACACATTGCTGGATTTCAGGGTTTCCCTCTCCATTTTCCATATGTTCATTGAGTAGTTTATCTCTTCGGATGCTCTGTACTCTTTGGAGCAGCAAGGGATGGGGGTTTGTTTATTAGAGCTGCAGCAGTTCCTGTGCTAAGCATTTGCTGCTGTATATTTAGGCTCTCAACTGTCACTGTGGCTCTTATTAATGCTATCATAATAGTCTTCTTTTTCCTCTTCATCTAAGAACTCACACCTTTTTAAAAGACAGAATGTGCTCTTTGCCAGCTCATTTTTAATCTTAAATGAGATAGGGCTGGGCTCCTGAGGCCAAGCAGTGCCGTTGGAATCCGTATTCACTGGAAGTAGCTTTTACTGTGCTACTCATATTGTAATCCAAAGTGGCATTTAATCATTTTGGCAATTGATTTCATAGACATAAATTTGGTCTCAGACTAAATGAAAAGTGTTGCAAAGCTGGTAGCCCTGCTTTTGTTTTGGGTCTTTATCTTATTTCAGCCTTGAGAAGAAACCTGAAGATTTGTTTTCAGCGTCCTGCTTGCTTGGAATGGCACATCAGGATTTCCCACATTAATCTCACTATTGTTTTTTTACAGAGCCTCAGCTTAAAGGTATAGTAACAAAGCTATACAGCAGGCAAGGATACCACTTGCAGTTGCAAGCAGATGGAACAATTGATGGAACAAAAGAGGAAGACAGTAGTTATAGTAAGTGACACGAGAATAAATGGTGTGTTTGTGAATTGTGGTGTCTCGTCCTTCCCATACAGGTCCCCTCAGAGCTGCTGTCCTGGGGTGGCTGAGCGAGTGGCAGCGGCACAGGAGTCCTTCAGACCTACTGGGTCTGAGAGAAATACAGATAAAAATCACTTACAGAAATAATGAACTAGAGGAGGTAATGATGACACATGTGACAAACAAAGCAAATGTTATCTCCATGGTAATCCAGAGAAGTTCATTGCTGTCCTTTGGATTTTATTAGATTTTTTTTCGGCAGGGAAAATTTGCTCGCCTACTCAGAGCCTGAAATAGAATAACGCTATCTCTACTCTCAAACGGGCTCATTCAAACAGCGCCGTGTTATTTCACAAACTGGGACTTCAGCATCATTTTAAAGTTCACATTTCCTATTATTATTATTATTATTTTTTACTCATTACAAACTTAATTGTACCATCAGCTTTCAACGAGCTTTCCCTCAGGTTTTCTGTGAAAAAGCTCTGGGCATTTTTTGTTGTTGTTTTTGATTGGTTTTTTTTCAACTTTGAGGATTAATAGAAAACAGGAAAAAATGACTAGAGCATTGATTTGGTGTGTGAAAAATACCTAAGGGTCTCACGTAGCTATACTAGCTACCTGAGACTGTGTTTCTGTAAAGAGTGCAAGGAGTTTTGAGAAGATATTTCAGGCCACTTAAACAAAAACCATAAAATCTACAGGCTCTTCTTTTTTAATTATTAAAAAGCACTGATTTAAGTCCCACCATTTTCATTCAATAGCATTTGCAGGTGAAACATTTCATTTTACAGGGCACTCAAACATGGCAGAGGCAGCAGCGGGGTGCAGGAGGAAGTATTGTATCTCACCTGCACAATCACTTGTTCCCACCCTTTTCCCACACCCTCTTTAATCCCGTTTGCAGCCCTGTGTTCCCCTCTGAGTGAGAAGAGGGAGCTGGGTTTGCTGTGGGAGGAGGTGCCCACAGCCCCTGGAGCTGCTGTGCAGAGGGGTCAGTGAGGATCTGTGGGGACACCTGGGGTCTGGGGTGCCATCATCACCTGCAGAGAAGGTGGCACAGGGACCAGGTGGGTGCAGTGCTGATGACTGCTGCCATCTGCCAGAGTTCAGAGCAGTCGCAAAAGTCACCCTAGAAGTGGGCGTTAAACAGTGCTTTTCCTTCAGGTGAATGACCTGGTATTTAAGATTTCAAAAGTCACTACAGTGCACTCAGGATTTTGAGGTAATTCTTTCAGTTATCTCCAAAAAAAGGTTGAGAAAATAGGCAAACCTTCCTCTTTCAATCAAAGTGTGATATTACTATTAACTTCTAATTTTCCAGAGCAAGTATCTGAAATTGCAAATATTGAATATTTTTTTGATTGTTTTATCCAAATACTTTGCTTGGAATCCCTCTATAGGGATTCTGAGATTTCAAACAAGGTAAAATCTATGGAAATACAGACGTATCTGTTTCTAAGATATCTTTGTCTTCACTGTGTCCTTAAATTGGCCATAACTTGATAGATTATTAAGCAAATTGTAAGAAAGGTTATTAAGCAAATCATAAGAGCTGCTTGTTTCTGGATACCAGCCTTCCAAAATACTGACTACTTAAATATAATGGAAATATCCCAGAAATTACTGCAGCTGGGCTGCAGCATCTAAATGTTCAGAACAGAGGAGGGTTTTATCATAAAAGAACACAAATGCCATTGTGTGTATTCCTCTTCTATGTACAGTAAGCGTATGGCTCTGGGTGTCCTGCAGCCGTGGATTTATTTTGATTGCAGCTATTTTAATGGAGCTGGTAAGAGTGACTGTGGATCAGAGGCCACATTAGGAGCTACCCTCAAGGCCTTGTTCACATGACTGTTTAGAGGATCAGGCCCTCTAAAATCCTTTCTTCCAGCACCTGCAGAGACATCTCTCATTTAGTCCATATTTGTGCGCTGTGAGGAAGCCCCAGGACTGACGGCTCCCTCCTAAAGAGATTGTTCTTCCCTGTGTGTGGCAGGGATGGGGAGAGCTTGCAGCCCGCAAGAGCCAGCTCTGTTTTGTGGTCCCAGACACAGCCCGGGGCCAGGATCCACCTTCTCCGTGGTTTCCTCCCTAGAGCTGGGTAGGAAGGTTGCCTGAAATTCCCCTTTCGCTCCTGACAATCGTTTCGAGCTCTGCAGCCCCACTGCTGAACGCAGAGCTCACAAAAACAAGGTGGCATCCACAACTGCAGGGAGCTTAAAAGAAAGCTGAAAATTTGGAGCAAAATTTAGGCAGGAAGTGAAACATGGATTTAAGGAGCTACAGCAGTCACCAGGTCTCACTTTTAGCCAAGAGGTCCATGTGATTTAAGGAAGTTCTTCTTGGAAAGGATCTCCTGGCTGAGAGACAGACTTTTGCTCATTAAATATGTTGAATAGGGCAAGGGTTTAAATCAAGGCAGAATTTATTCTCCGGTTCTGGCAAGACAAAAAGATTTCAAGACTGGTAAAATAAGGAAATGTAGGAAACTATGCCTTGGAGGAAGTGTACGAAGGTCCAGGTGGCCAAGCCAAGACTGGCAGACCTCACAGAAATGTTTATGTTCTTAAATCCAGCTGTGGCCTGCTGCCTCTTACTGCACAGCTTTATTTCCCTGTCAGCTTGTACTGCACAAGGACCCTGGCAAAGATCATCTCTCCCTTAGGCATTGCTTAGTTGTTCATTAGGATGGGTATTATATCCTTATTTTAAACAATGCAAATGTTACAGGGAAAGAGTAGGATGCGAATTGCTTTGGATTATTTTATGCTGACGCCAGCTGATCACAGTAGCAAGTAATTTATTTTGCTGCAGCTTTTTTGCCACCCCTTCTGTCATATGTGTCCACATGAGGGTCATCCCCTATGAATGTTGTAACACCTCCATCCTGTTGTCCCTCTGGGGACTTGCGGAGGTGCTCCCTGTGGCTCTGCTGTGGGTCCTGTCAGCAGTCACAGTTGTGGACAGGTCACTCACTGTTCCAGAAGCCAGCCCTGGGCTTGCTGCTGCACAGGGGCAGTGGGAGTAACAGCTGCTGCTGAAAGGGACAGTCGCATTTTGGGTGCAGTGCCAGTGGCCCTGTCCTTAGAGGCAGCAGCTGGGGCAGGGCGTCTGGTTGTGCAGGGTGTCTGTGTCCAGAGTGAGCACTGCTCCGACAGCCGGCCCCTCTCCGCTTGGGCAGGGCCAGCATTTTCCCCCACAGCCCTTTCCCAAATTCCATCAGTCTGCCACAGCAGCTGCTCATCCCACTGAAGTTTAAACCAGCTCCTGAGCGTGCCTCACCCTCATCTTGCCTCGAAGTAGAGCCTGGACGTTTATGGCAGGGAATTGTGTCCCGCTGCCGAGGGCAGCAGCTGAGCACCCATCGCAGCAGGTGCCCAGCCTGCCTTGGGCTCAGCCCCGGATCTGCTGCCTTGCCCAGCAAAGCACAGCCAGGAATTCCTCACTCAAGCCCATCCCAGTGGCCCCTGGCAGCTGTGTCCCTGCTGTCTCGGGCACTGCCCTCTCTTCCGCTGGTTACTCACAGCACAATTTACAGTGTGCTGAAAACGCCCAAACACCTGCCCTGCTTGTAAATGTGCCATTAAGAAATCCCCTTTCAAAAGAGACCTGCAGGTTCTGCCTGGGTGCTGAGCTTTAAATCGTTCTCTCCAGCCTACACGAAGACCAGGTGCTGCTTTTTGGGGTTGAACTGCTAAGGACCCCTGTCCAAGGGAATATTTACTGAGACAGACAGGGAATATTTTCTCCCCCAAATAAACTCAAGCATCTGATAGAATGAATGAAAAATCCATTTCCCAGACTGAAAATCTAAGTTTCTTTTGCTAAAAGCTGCACAGAACTAGAGAATTTTGCTTTAGTGAAGAGAAAGTAATGGGTGTTGATTTTGTGCTGGAGGTGAGCCTGAGGAGGGTCTGCATGTGTTTGTGTCTGCATGTACACCCGTGGGTGTGAAAGGTAAAGAAAAACACAGATTTTATGATGCCCTACATTTATTTGTTAGTTCTGGAAAGTTCCACCTTTTCTGCTACGTTCAGCCATTGTGGGAAGTGCAGTGCTCAGAGGTGCCCCGACCTCATGGCGCTGGATGCGCTCTTGACAGCCCCGTACCCAGAATTTAGGATCTGTGTTAAATGCTGTCAAGCTGTAATTTTTTTTTTTTTTCCAAAAGTATGACCATTTGGGGGTTTTCAGGCTGAAAAAGGAATTTATAATGGGTCATAATTCTTAGCTCGTAATTTTGAAAATAATAAAAATATTTCAAATTCATATTTCAGTTTTAAATTGGCTTTAGACAGTGACCATAAATATCAAACTTCAGCCTGAAGCAGACCAGAGTTTTCCAGCCAAGTAATAAATCACTGGAAATGAGAGGTAGTTTGGCATTACTTCATCCTATCTCTGCATTTCTGCTATAGACTGGAAGGAGATGCTTTGGGTTATGATAATTTTCTTAACTCCCCTTTATTATTAATCCTACATACTGAACACAGAGTACTGTATTCACCTCATTATTTCTTGTGTTCAGTTTTAACATATCCATGAATCTAAGATATGGCAGAGCTTTGCTTTTTTCCTTTTTTTTTTCTTTTTTTATTTTTTATAATTTGCCACTTTGCAAACCGGAATCTTCATTTTTTGAAGAGATGGTTCTGTGCTTATAAATACTGCCACTATTAGCATGTGTACAAGCAGAAACTCAAGCAGAACATTCAAAGCAGCTCAATTTTGAAAGCACAGATTCAGGGGTTGATCTAAAGAATATGCTGCCATTTCATTTCATTTTGAAGTTATTTAACTCTGTTTTTTCAAACCCATTCTCCTCTAAAAAAGAGGAAAAATTAAACCCCAATGAGTTATGAGTGGAAACATTTTGAGATGCTAATGATGGTTTTTAACTTTTCTGAATTTCATCTTCTTCCTTCATTTTGGTCAAAATGTTTACTGATCTGGAAAAAAAGTTCTGATTGTCTTGAAAATTTTTTTTTTGTTTGTTTGCTTCTGGATTCCTTTTTTATTTCCTTTTTGCACTTAAAAAAAAAAAAAACCGCTAACAAAAACCAAACTGTGTTTAATTCTACTCAGCAGAGCCTGGATTCTGCTCATGAGGCAGGTAAGTCTTTTTAGCTGTCAGCAATTCACCATCTTCAGAACGAGGGAGATGCCCTGCTCCCCTCAGATAATTTCAGCTATTGGTAGAAATTGCTGTAAAAGGACATGATGGTAGAAGTACTGCTCTGCAGCACCCACAGAAATTAATATATGCACGAATAGACATTTTTTATTTGGTTCTGGTAATTATAGTTTAATTTTCTATCTAATCTGCATACTCTGAAGGATTAATTGTGCTCTCCATCTCCTTTCTCTCCTAGCTTTGTTTAACCTCATACCTGTGGGTTTACGAGTGGTGGCGATTCAGGGGGTTCAAACAAAACTATATCTGGCAATGAACAGTGAAGGATACCTATATACATCAGTAAGTAAATATTTCTAATTCTGTTCTCAGTGGAATTGTGGTAAGAACTTAGTAAATGAATAATTTACCGTTGCAACAGATCTGCTTATAACCTGTAAAGGGTGAGGTTTGACAGCAAAGTCGGTGTAGTGGTGATAGTCTGGTTCTAGTTTATTAATCTTTTCCATCAGGAACACATATGGATGTATGGAATCAAATGGTGGTGCCTTTGAATAATCCCGAAGTGTGACATATAAAAAAAAACCCAGCCAAGAAAGGATCCTCTCTCTTGGTCACTGTGGACTGACTGGGCTGATCAGAGTGGGGTCCTGAGGGGAAGGGACAACTTTGTGTATCACACACATTCCTGAACATGGTTTGTGTCTTCCTACATAATCTGTATTACTGTAATTAAAGGAATTAGAGAAAGTAATTTTTTTTTTGTTTGGCCAGGATTTTCAAATAGAAATTTTATGTCTTCAAGTAGGTGAGTGAGTGAAGAACAGTTTTATTAGTAGTTTTGATAAATAATGCAGTTAATAATTTTCAGTGATGTTTCTCACAAGAGCAAGCAGTGTTTTTATAAAAAAAGAAAAAAAGTAAATTTCAAAAAATAGACCATTTTCCAGTTAAAAACATTTAGTTGAACTGTGTTCAGGAGCTTTAATTTTACAGTCTTAAAAGATTTTTCCCAAGGAGAAAAATAGAGAAAAATGTATTCTATTATCTACTACAAATGATTCTCTTCTATAAATTATTCCCTTAATTCTTATAAAAATAAAGCAAACTTACTCAAATCTCTCATTTATTTTGCAATCCTGACAGCTGGGAGAAGGGGCAGCTTTGTATATTTTTTCCTCTTGTGTCTGCCAGAGCAAGAGCAGCTCAGGCCCGGCCGTGCTTCGGGACCAAGGAGCGTTTCAGAGAGCGGCGCCTGCCTGTGCTGCTCGGGCTGTTGGCTGAGCAGGGCTCGTGCCCGGCTCCGCTGGGCTGTGCCCACACCGCCAGAACGGGCCCAGGCCCTGATCCCGCCTGGTCACAGCGCTGGGACCGCCCAGGGTCACTCACACGGGCACTGCAGAGTGCCCTGGCTGTGCCATGTGCCACCCTGTGCCACCCTGTGCCATGTGCCATGCTGTGCCGTGTGCCATGCTGTGCCATGTGCCATGGGCCACCCTGTGCTGTGCCATGCTGTGCCACCCTGTGCCATGTGCCACCCTGTGCTGTCCCATGTGCCGTGCTGTGCCATGTGCCATGCTGGGCCACCCATTTATACCACATGTGCCACCCTGTGCCATGTGCTGCCCTTTGCCATGTGCCATGCTGTGCCATGTGCCACCTTGTGCTGTGCCATGCTGTGCTGTGCCACCCTGTGCCATGCTGTGCCACCTTGTGCCATGCTGTGCCACCCTGTGCCATGCCGTGCCATGTGCCACCATGTGCCACCCTGTGCCATGTGCCACCCTGTGCCACGCTGTACCATGTGCCATGCCATGCTGTGCCGTGTGCCGTGCCATGCTGTGCCATGCCATGCTGTGCCATGTGCCGTGCCATGCCGTGCCATGCTGTGCTGTGCCATGCCATGCCGTGCTGTGTGCCACCCTGTGCCATGCTGTGCCATGCCATGCTGTGCCATGTGCTGTGCCATGCTGTGCTGTGCCATATGCTGTGCCACCCTGTGCCATGCTGTGCCACGTGCCATGCCGTGCTGTGCCATGCTGTGCCATGCTGTGCCATGCTGTGCCATGTGCTGTGCCATGTGCTGTGCCATGTGCCATGCCATGCTGTGCTGTGCCATGTGCTGTGCCATGTGCTGTGCCATGTGCTGTGCCATGTGCCATGCCATGCTGTGCCATGCTGTGCTGTGCCATGTGCTGTGCCATGCTGTGCCATGCTGTGCCATGTGCCATGCCATGCTGTGCCATGCTGTGCCATGCTGTGCCATGCTGTGCCACGTGCCGTGCCGTGCTGTGCCGGCTGCCGCGGCTCCGTCCCTTCTCAGGACATGCCCTGGAGCCGTGGCTCAGGCTGGGCTGCAGAGGTTGGTGCCCAGAGCCAAAGCTGGAGTGGCTCGGTGCTTTCCGTGCACGCGTTCTGGAGAAATCTCTTCTGTCTCTGCAAGGGTGAAGGAGGTGGGGTGGGGATTTACCTGCAGTGGAGCAGTAACTTCTCATTGTGAGACACAACCTGGAGCTGCAGGGGCCACTGAGAGGATGGAGTATCACTTCTGATAGCCCTTGGTGTGAGGAGAAAGGGCAGAATGTTACCCTGATTTAGATTAAGTCCAGCTTTTAGCTTGATGGGCATCTAGGCATCTGAGATTCATTTTGGTTGTAATTTTTATTCTTTGCATTGAGTGAGGGTAGTTCTTCATGTGCTTATGTTCCATGAATAGTGTCTTCCTTGAGTCCTTTTGTATCTTTGAATTTCATAGTTTATGTCATTGCAAAATTATCTGGTGATATCTCTCTATTTTCCCCTTAGTAACAGTGGTCATCTTTGTTTCTTTATTAGACAACTATATTTTCTTACATTTATTTTTTTATTCTTCTTGAACTTGATGGGCTTGGCAAGGCCTTAAACAGACTTTTGTGGTGTGGTTTCCCAGCTTCATACTCTTAAATACTCTTCACAAAGACAGGTGTCCATTTAATTTTGATCGACTTTTCTAAAGGAGGTTGTCACCTAAGTTCTCAATAATCTTGTGTTTTTCCCCTGCTGCCTTCTGGTTAGGTTGTTTTGTTCTTTGCAATAATCACAAGGAACTCGTGGAGGGAAAAACCAACTCCTGTCCCTATCAATGAGCCCAGGGAATGGACAAGGGCTGGTGAGGGGCATCTGCCCCTGCTTCACATCCTGTGCAAAAAGGTTGCCAGAAATCCAGTTCCAGCACTATTTTTTAAGTGTTTCTAGCATTTCTTTTGCTGATAATAGTCCTTTCAGCAAGGGGTGCAGTCTGACAGTCTGATGCATGGGAAATGAACTCTATATTTTGGGCTGTGTTCTTGGTTGATATAAATGAGTCCCAGGAGAGCTCAGCTGATTTATACCAGCTGAACACTCACCTGTTCAAGGAAAGCCACCAGGGAGTGTGGGGAACAGATCAACTCAAGTAAGTGACATCCATCTACACATGCTGAGGGTTTCAAAGCCCGTACAGGGATGTGTTCCTGAATGGGATTTGTCAGGAGCAGACAGATGGCAACATGGGATTGATCAAGTGCAAAAGCCCCACAAAACACTGTCAAGTTCCTGAAGCAAGAAAACAGGGGAAATAGAAAGGCACTTAAATTGTAGATAACTACAGCAGATATAGTTGCACCATTTCCAGAGAGAAATGAAATGAGCATTGATGATGCAATTTAATAAAGAGAGAGAATGTTGTGGTCTGTATCACGATCACTTGGTTTTGGTTCTGTTGTGATTATTGTGTCTGTGCAGAGGGGACCCAGGTATCCGACCTCAGAGGCAGCCTGCAGTGTGGTTTGCTTCAACCCAGTGACTGTACCCAAGAATGAGGTGAATTTTCTCCGTGGGGGGATCAGTGATGTATAACAAATCTGCAGAGAACAGATACCTGTAGTTGGCCGCCAGAGTTGATAGATAGTTGGCGGCATCTGTCAGTTAAAGCAAAAGTAAGATCTTTAATGTAATGATAAAAGTTCCTCGGGGACAAGGCAGCAATTCAGCTAAGCAAAAGAAAGATAAACTATTAAACTAAATATGTAATTGTCAACATGTGTTATAGGAGCACATCCAAAGTCCTGGCCTGCAGGGAAGGGAAGCGACCTTCACAGAACACCATGTTTGAAATGGTTTCTTTCCTGCAGCCAGTTTCCTCCCAAAGTCCATGGGTGTTGTGTGACTGCACCTCCCAAGCTGAACCCACCCTCGAAATTTTATTTTGGAGGGACCTTGTTAGGAGCTATTTGAAGCCGCAGCCCTTGGTGCTTGAGCATCCTTTCCAAATGAAAACATAGGTTTGATTCATCCCTCTCACACCAGCGTCATGCTGCTGCAAGATGACTTAAACGGTGTTGTGGCACTGCTGTCTTACGTAACCACACCATGAATCATTTCGTATTTTAGGGTGGCTTTTATTTTATCTTACTTCTCTTTCTGTGAACGACTACATCTTTCAGATGACCACCATATATACCACACTTGAGTTTTCCAGGTTTCATATCCCATGAATTTGATGTGTTATTTTGTTGTCTTGAACAAAAAAGCAAAATCCATTTTAAGGATCTGTTTGTCAGACACGCAGTCCTGGAGCTATTGCTTTCTCATTAAAGTGATGGTGATATGACAGAGGAGGCTCTCAGCGATTCAGAGCAGCAGCTGAGTGAAGTTCCTTAAGGGGAAGGCATGTGGAGGTGAAGGGAATTGGGTGTTCTTCTTGGATTCTGCACAGGCTGGAACAACCCGAAATACAGCACATTTAGAAAACAGCCTGTGAACCTCCAGCCATGTGTTTTCCATGAACCATCATGTTAGATTTTTTCAAATAGCGTAATGATTGCCAGTGAAATGCATGTTTTTCCTATAGGACGTTTCAGTGCAGGTGATTTTGTGCTTGTTTATCCTGGATACATTGTCAGAAACAGTAAAATTGATTATATGCTGCTCCTGGCATAGTTCTGGCCAGTCCCAGGAGCAGTGCAGCTCAGCTTAGAAAGAGGGTTTGTTTCCCATCTTGTCTCGTTCTGGGTTCCTGTGTTTTACCAAAGTATTTAATTTACCAGTGTCACAGGCAGTTGCTTGCAGCTTCTCCCAGCCTGAGGGAGCCTCTACCTAAGAGTGGTCCTTTGCCCTGACCACGTGTGATAGGGTCTAGTCTGTCCGTCCCCCATACAGCCTTCCAGCTTATCTACTGGCAGTTCAGGGCACTCAGCCTTCTGTAGGATGGCTCTTAGGAAGAGGTGTTTATGCTGGTTTTGTTAACTATCCCAGGGTGTCCAATACTTTTGATTTAATATTGGTGCTGTACATGGCTTAATTTTGCCATTTCTTGTCTGATGTCACTTGGTGCAGAGTTAGCAGGGGTTTAAGGAGCACTTTGGTGTAAGACCCTGTGCAGAGTTGTACATATAATTTACCCTAAGAGAGCATTCAGCTAACATTGTCCCCTCTATGTAAATTAAACTGTCAAATATAAGTTTGGTACCTGAACTGAAAGTAAATATTGTGTGAAGCATGCACGTTGAGTGTAGCCAAGAGAACTGAATGTGATTAGATTCTCAGAGTGGTTCAAAAATTGGTTTTGGTGAGTTGGAGAGAAGTTTATGCATATTTTAATACTGAACAGTGCAGTGGAGACCTGCTGTAGCTAATGGGAATGGCTAGGGCATTTATAATGAATTACTGGCAAAGAGCATTTTTCCACCTCAGGGAAATAGCATAAACCAAGAGCTAGGGGAAATAATCAGAAGCTTCATCTGGTTAAATTTGCATGTCAGTATAAAGAGTTTTTTACCATGAATGCAGGCTGTACCTTTATACAGTGGATTCTCTTCAATGGCAGGGTCTGAGGTGCAGATCCATGTTTTCCTTTCTGTAACAGCACCTTGCTCTGTGCTGGGTAAGTGTTCAGCATCCCCACAGTGAGGAGGATGCTCTGACCTGCTGTGTGCTGACAGCCCTGACTGCTGCTGCTGCCTCTCAGCAAAGGGGGCAGCGGGGCAGGACAGCTGTGGGGTCAGCGTGGGGACAGGAGCGTGTGTCCTAAGGAGGTTCCCAGGCACTGTAGGACCAGCCTGACCTGCTAAATGTTTTGTGACACCTTTAGCCTTGGACACTGCTGTAAGTGACGCCTGCAGCTCAGCTCAGTGCTGCACACCGTGTGCTCTGGTTCAGTCCTACAGCAGTGCTGCAGCACGGAGGTGGGTGCTGGCTGGTGCCTGGCACAGAGGAGGCTTGGTGGGTCTCAGTGTAGCATCACAGGCTCCTGATACTCCAGCCCGGACTCACTGGCTCAGCCTCCAACCAGGGCGACTGACTGGGATGTTTGGGGTTAGCTGTGAGCTGAACTGTGTCTGGCAGTGTAGCTGCAGAGCCTGCTGCTCACAGACTTGTCCCCCACCTGCTGAAGGGACCTGCAACCTTTGGCTGAGCTGCCTGTGCCTGCCTGGCCCTGCTCTGTGGTGTGGGACACTCCTGGGGTCGGGTCCCTGAGCAAACAGTGGTTCCCTGCAGCAGGAAGAGAGATCTGTGCTGGTCTAAATGATGTGGTGCTTCTGCCTTTGGGTGCTTGTCTCAGGTGGGACCAGTGTGATTCCAGATTTCTGGGGACAGACTGCCTGCTGTCTCCAGCAGGGAAACGCAGACGGCAGAATCCTCCCATGGGAGAATTATTAGGAGATTCAGCAAGCTGAAGGTCTTGAAACTATTACGCTGCTTTTCTCAGCAAGCCATCCCCCAGGCATCTGAAATCCACAGAGATGCTGCTGTGCATCCATCCCTCACAGCAGGTGCTGGGAGCTGAGCATACTCAGCACCTCCTCGGCTGAGGCTCCCTAAGAGGAGCCCAGCCATGGCAGAGTGATGCTCCAGGGCTGTGCACTGCACTGATCCTGACAGACCTGCAGTTGGACACCTGGGCAGTGCTTTCCCAACAGAGCTGCTGATAAAAACCCACAGTGAAGTTGCTGTTTGTGCAAGAGGAGTTGAAATGTCCTGTGAGATAAATAATATAAATGCAAAGTAGATAAAAGACTAAAAGTGCATCCTCTTCCGTTGCTGGTCATTTGCTAATCAATGCTAAAGTCCTTGGGTGAAAAGGCAGAAAGTTTTTATAAGCTCAAATTTCACATTTTGCTCAGAGCCAAAGTTTGGGGCTCAGCAAGCTCAGAAATGTGGCTGAAATGGCAGCGTGGCTCTTAACACCCAGTTTTTCAGTCCTTGCATTGCTCACTGGGGTCACAGTGACACAAAACTGCCATGAAGACAAAAAAAAGCCTTGGCAGAATTTGGAGTTGGACTCAAGTCTGAGAGCTTCGCACCTTGGATCACACAGATTACTTTGAACAACGGGTTTTGGACCTGGACCAGCAAACGAGGAATACTGAATTCCAGGGCTTCCAGGCTACTCACAACTCCTCACTGTCACATTGCAAAACATGTCTGGCAAGTGAGAGTGGTGAGCAGATAAGGACTGGAGCAGACGGCGTGACTTGCAGAGTGCGAGAAGAGCATTGCCAGGTTCTGGGCGTGGCCCACTGAGTTTGTGTGCTCAGATAACCAAATTAGAGGTTACCTTGCTATGATCCATCAGAGCCAAGGAGAAATGTGCTGCTTTTGTCTCCTAAATTTGGTGTAGGTGCTACACCTTGGGACCAGCAGTGTAGGTGCCTGTGGGGTGTAGAGGTCCATGCACACCAGGCATTTGTGCCTCCTTCTTGTAGAGCTGGGCTCAGTTCACCAGGAAAATATGTATGTTAGTATTTATGTGGATTTTTGAGGTGTTGATTATTTTTCCTGATATGTGTCTTCAAGTTCAGAAGCAAGATCACATTCCACACTGACTCTGTTTCTATAGAATGTGGCTTAATTAAAAGAAAATACCATTATGAAACACCGGCATCTTTTCTGCACCTGCCTTTCCTTCTGAGAGCTGTCTGCCTCCTCTGGGAAGCCCAGGAGGGCTTCCCCTCCCTCTCGTGCTGCACGTTGAGCTAATGAGCAGCTCCTGTCACAGTGACTCAGCACAGCCCCTGCCTCGAGCTGCTGACAAGATGGCTCAGCCCGACGGGCTCACAGCCTGTCTGAGGGTGAACATCTGAACCAGGATGCTGGAGCAGTCAGAGACAGTCTCCCAGGGCTCCCCAAACCAACAGGAGTGGGCTGGCACTGGAAAACAAACTCAGAACTGGAGCAGGAACTAACCCAGGCTGACACTGAAATGCAAGGACTCATCACGTTTATTAAATTTACAGGAAGTGTTTTCCACGCAGCTCGTTGTTCAGCTGGGGACTCACTGCTGTGGGAGCCCAAGGATCCAAACGTTTGTATGGGTTCCAATATCATCTAGGTAAATTCTTGAAAGAAAAATGCTGCAAAGTACAGTGGCATTATGTTTGGCTTAGAAGCACCTGGAAATTACCACTCACCAGAGGCCAGGGAAGTGTGGATAGGAAAACAAGATTTCCTTCTTCCTATACCCTCCCATAAGCATCTACAGTTAGCCAAGAAGAGAAAGATGTGCCCTGACTGGTCAGTGCTGTTGCTGCATCCTGTTGATGTTTTGTTTGTGGGTTACTTTCAGAAGGCTGTTGCTGCTCCGATGAGAAATCGCCCAAAGTGTTAAACCTGGTTACAGATTCATGGGAAAAAGTGGTGGTGATGAGAGTATGAAACAGGGGTGAGAATGGGCTGCAGGAAAAGCTGAGTGAGGAGGTGGAAGTGTGCCTGCTCCTGCGTGTGCCTGTGTGCAGGACAGCACCCGGAGCTCCGGCTGTTGCAGCAGTGCCGGGACAAACAAAATTCAGCAGATCATGAGCTAAAAGTAAGTAAAGGGCAGCCCAGTTCCCCAGAACTGCTCCCATCAATCCAGACCGTCACCATCCACTCTCTGCCGTGTGGGGTATTGGGAGAGAGTTTATTAAACACTTCTTTGTGTCTTTTTACCTTCGTGTAGCCCTGCAGTTACAACAGTGCTAAGAGGAGCTGAATTCAGTTCTGTTCTACTTGGCAGCCTCCAGAGAAATGTTTACTGCTCCTGGCCATTTACATCCTTGCAAGCCTACTAAAAGCATCTTTTCCATGCAGAACTTATACTGCAAAGGATGAGGTGCAGAAACTGAGAATCCAGCTTGATTATAAAAGTTCACGTTGTCAGTCAAAAGGCTTCTTTTGAAAAGAGTACTGAGAAAAACTGATGGGGAGCCAGTGGGGAAGAAAAAGGAGTCGTTATGCCCAAGATTCAGAGTTTTATGGTTGCTTTTGGGAACTGCAGCACAACTGAAAGAGGTTTCCAAAGGAAACTCTTCAGTCGCAGTCTGAATGCCGTCCTCTTGGCATGACTCCTGCGTGCTGGAACCAGAGACCCCTGTATGAATCCTAGAAAACAGGATAAATCTTTTGTGTGGCACAGAAACTACTCAGTAACAAAGGAAATGGAAAAGTTGTCCTACTTAGATAATCCCCTTGAAGCCTTGGTTTCAGAAACTAACTTCTCCATAGATAAGGTAGTTCTTGGAGTTAGACCTGCTGAGTTCCTGGATGGAAAATATAAAAAAGGTCTGGGAAAGGAAAAAGTCTGTTGAATAAAAATTGTATCAAGAAACTTGCATTTCCATACTGAACTGCTTTCATTAGGCAATGTGGGATTAACAAAGGAATCCAAAATTTAGAATGGATTAGGGAGTCTTGGGATATAATGCCTATATATTAGCTTTTACCAGCAAATGGGATGGTCCAAATAATCGAACTGATAAGGCCTTTCATATTTTACGTTCTGCTGATGCTGCAGGTGCCATCACATTGTTTTTCATTTTTGTAATTTTACCCAAACAGCTCTGAATATTGAGCAGTACGTTTCTTCTAAAATGAAATCCACTGGGGAGATAAGCAAAACATGCATGATAATTGGTGAAGTACAGTTCTGTTTATTCAAAGCCTCGGGAGGTATCTAAAAATCAGAGAGCTCGTTTCAGAATCACAGCACAAGACGCTGTCTGCTTTATCAAGCAGTCTTCTCCTTTCCTTACTCTGATTACTTTGAATGCACATAAATAAGGGATCAATTTAGACCCTCCATCCTCATCCCCAGAGCATTTTCAGATGTTAAAAAATCCTGTTGTGAGGTAGCAGTGTTCCTCTTGAACCCAAGTATTGGTGGGACGTTGCATTTGAGCTGACTGTGAGTGGGCAAACCTCACAAGATTGGTGAGCACGCTTCCTCGAATGACAGCTCCAGAACTTAATGTTTTAACAAAATGGGTTTAGGGAACTGTAGAGTGGGCTGTTCCTCACCCTGCCAGTACTCGTGTCCTCCAACTAAATTAGAAGACAGTATTTTTAAAATGAGTATATCTGGTGGAGCTGGTACATAAATTAGAAGCAGAGTTTCATAAATACGAAGGTTTCAGCTCAGATTTCAGGCAAAAGTTCACATCAATTCTCATTCGACTCTCATTATTTCACACCAGCGTGCTCAGACCTAGCGGAGCATCTGCTGCCAGCTGAGCCATATTGACACTGACAGAAGGCACAATAAGCTCAGAGTAAATAAGTGAATGATCTGAAACAGAACAAAAAACATAAGAAATTCTAATAAGTGAAATAGATACAGTTTGAAGTGCAGATCTGTTCCCTTCACCTAATAAACTAAGAGTTTAATGGGCTTGATATTGCAAACCCTTTCTCATGTAAGTAATTCTTACTCAAGCAGTTTCTTTGACTGCCAGCCAGAGGGAGAATTAATTTATCTGAGTAAAATTGTCAGGATCTGGACAAGACAGTCATTGATTCACAAAATGAAATTTCTGTGTCATTAAAAAATGAACAGAACATTTGGGAGGCCTGTGAAATTGAATGACTAAAGAGCGTGCCTGCTTGCCTGGAGACATGCTCCAAGGCCTGGAACAGTCATGAGGAATAGGGAGAGCAGCAGTGCTCTCTGCCCAGAGGGTTTGTTTGGTGTCATGGGCAAGACTTGAGCCCTTGGCTTGGAGCCTTCTCTGGAACTGACTGCCCAGGGCTTCATTTTGAGCCACTCAGGAGCTGGACTAATGCTTTCCTACGAAACAGCCCAGCAGGTGCAGAGCCAGGTGTTGTTCTGTTCACAAATAATCCCTCTCTTCAAATGCCTTATACTGTTGGACATTTAGGACTT
Organism: Corvus hawaiiensis; assembly: GCF_020740725.1. NCBI lineage: Eukaryota > Metazoa > Chordata > Aves > Passeriformes > Corvidae > Corvus > Corvus hawaiiensis. Next base: position 619,439 of record NC_063226.1, on the reverse strand, counting down.
GAAGTTTTTTGGCATCCTTCTGTGACAATCTCTGGTTCTGCAGGTGCGGGGGAGCGCTGGCAGAGGCTCCTCCTGCGGTGCTGTCTCGGCTCCAGGAGTGCTGATAAGGTTCAGCAGCCAGCGCAGCCTGCTTTCTGCTGACACCTCTGCGGGGAAGGCAGTGCATGCCTGGTGTCACGGACAAGCAGGGATCATGTTTGTGTTAACCGGCCTTGGGAGCCATGGAACAGCAGCCAGCATCACTCACCTATTTTTGAAAATCTTGACTTTAATTTATGCTTTAGCTGCCTCTGCGTGAAACAAAGATTTAGTGTGTGTTCTAGACAGAGAGATTGGGAACTTGCATCATGGGCAGCAGAGTTCAGCACAGACTTCCTTTGGCTGTTTCTTGGGGAAATTATTGCAGCTGTGGTAGGAAAGACCTGAAAGAGCTTTATGCAAATTGTTGATTTCTACCACATTAGTTAATTGTTTTCCAGATTTGCATTTCTAATCTGTGAGATGCCAGAAAACACCTGTACTCTCTAAGTGATGCGCTAACAGTTTATATTTCCTTTAATTATACTTGTAGGAGCAGTACCAGAAGGGCGAGCATTTCTTATAAATAACTTGTAACTCTTACAAATGAACAAAATCTTTTCTTCACATTTATGTCCAGCAGCCATGGCAGGGAGAGAATATTCATTACCCAAGAGCCAGTGGCCATTGCACTGATGATTTATCTTCCTGAGCAGCACTAATCTGGAGCAGTGCAAGGCCCTGTTTGTGCACCAGCTCTATCACCACGTCCAGGCTGGGCTGTCTTTGGAGGCCTTACCACTATTTCCCCGTGATGAATCCCTGAAGATCTTGAATTTCCAGCTGGGAAGGAGGCAGTTTTGATCTGCAAGTGGCTTGGGAATATCTGTACTAAGGAAATCAACCTCCTTTTGTGCTGTTAGGAGAGTAGATGAGTACAGTCATCCTGGCTTGGCCATGAATCATCTGATGAAGCTTCATTGCTACCCAAAGCAAACCCTCTGCACTTGCAGCCCTTTATTTTATTATCACAGGACTGACAGTAAAAGAAGACAAGTTATTTTTTCCCTCTCATTTAATACCAGGCTTTCTGTTGTTGGGCTGTTTTGTTTTCCTCTGGCTCTGACAGTCTTCTAAACAGCAGTTCTTCTCTTACGAAACAATTGGAGTCAGTGTGGGTAATTGTGATAGTTATGGCCTTTCCTTTTTGATACAGCAATTACTCAATCCGTAGGATTTTTACTGAGTCAAGCAGTGTTGGTAAAATTAGGTTGTCATTAGGCTGATGCCTCTGGAGCCAATTTGCTACTTGTAAGGCCAAACCCAAACATCTCTGCTCATATTCAAAATGAATGTTGAGTGACCTGGAACTGGAAATTCCCTGTGCCTTGCATGTGCTCAGGTTGTCCCTGCCCCGTTTCCTCGTCACTGTGGTACCTGCAGCAGGGTCACACACATCAGGAAGAGTTCGATCCTGTGACTGATGTTGTGGCATCTTTAAAGCTCTGCTGGTAGAGAGTCCTGGGAGGTTTTACAGGTCATGTAGTTCTTAAACCAAAATCTGAGCACTTCAAGCTGGAGGTAGAAGTTCCTGTTCCTGTAGGACAGCAGTAAATACAGGGAGTATGTAAATAGCCCAAAGTACTCCTATAAATAGAGAGTTTTGTGAGTGTATATTGATTACTTCAAAAATGGATAAATAGATTTTCCTTTCACCTTCCTGTAGTGTGGGCTCACAAGGCTACAGAAAATTTCTCTCTAATTTTAAAGGTCCTGAAAGTCTGATAAAATCTTATTTCCTTGACACAAGTATTCTGAAATAGTATTTTTGTATCACTATCAACCTGATGCTACAGTCATTTCATTTCTTAATGTCATGACAAGGAACAGATGTGCTTAAAAAGAAGATATGGATAAAGATTCATATACAGAGAATAGACAGAGAGAAACAACATCCAAACCTTTAGGCAGTTGTGGACTCCATGTAGTTATATACTGGAACCTGGAAAAAACTTCACTGGAGATTTGGAGCAGGGGTCAGGGAAGCTTCCAACAAACAACCAACAGAAATAGACACCTGCCAAAACTCAGAGCTTTAAAACTCTAGATTTAAAACTTTTGGCTTGGGCTCAATCTGGATTTAAGACAGCATGTTTGGTTTTTTCTTCCCCTTTTTCAAGTGGAAATCACCACAAGGGTAGCTCTGTGTTTTAACTTTGTATCGTGAATTTAAATTTCAATTCATGATTTATTTGTTCTTACTGACTCACTCAACCCTTCCTCAACACTTTGCACTGGTGTGGAGATATTTGTCTGTTGCTCATGTTGGTGTCTAAGATTTAGAAGGAGGCAATCATGCCCCTAAGGCTAATTGCATCTCCTCTGAAAGACTGGCTGTGAATAATGCTTTGCTCTGGCTGGTTAGAAGTGTTCTGCTTGAAAAGCTGTGGGCAGACCAGCAGTCACCAGAAAATACCTGAACCTCCTTGAAAGCTTCTTCCAGTCCCTCACATATGAGAAGCTGCCATGTCTGGTCAGTAGATACTCTTACGAGACAGCTGGGCTTGTGGTCAGGCTGCATTTGTTAATTGGGATGGTAAGAGTAAAGAATTGTATTTCTGCTTGGAAAACCTTTTTCTGGTGGTTTACATTCACACCCACATTCAGAATCCATCAGCCTCATTCCAAAGCCGTAACCTTGGCTGCCAAGTCCCATCAATGGTTTGTTTTGTGTTCCGGTGGTAGAAGATCAGGGGTTGCAGCTGGAACAGTGTTGGTCAGGCACTCAGCAGTGCCTGTGCCCATCCCAGCAGCCCTGTGGCTGAGGCTCTCGGCTCTGTGCAGTGTGTGGGATCTGCTGAGGAGGTAACCAGAAGCAGTGTCTGTAGTGCAGCCACAGCGTTGCAGTTTCTCATGGGAAGGAGGGTCAGAGTCAGAAAGGTCTCACTGAAATACTGAGTTTGTGCCGAGGCCAGGAGCTCAGCAGGTCGGTGTTCTTGGCTGTATTTTACCTATGGCACAACAGGGTTTAGTCAGCAATCTGCCTCCAGTGAGCTGAGCTTTCTGGGAGCTCTTCACTCCTTGGGCTGTGTGCCATGTCAGAGCTCTCCTCGTCTGCACTGGTGCTTGTAGTGGGTAAAGGTGGCAGAAAATCAGACTTAGGGCTATGTCTGTAATCAAAAACTGTTAGTAGTACACACCATTACTACCAAGATTAAATTCCAGTCATAAGCAAAGATCTTTTGTTAGACAGGCAAGAATTGTAATGATAAAAGCATTCCCAAGTCACTTTGCGTGTTTTATCTTCCCAGCTGTGGCCCTGATCCTACAAGCAGGAAGCTGACAGAACAGCATCAACCTGCAGCGTTTCTGCTTCCAGGTTCAAAATGGGGAAAGCATGTATTTATGTGTGTATTTTCACTGCTTTTTCTTTAAACCTGGTAGATCAGTCAAAGTACCATAGTTCTTTGCAAAAGGAAAGACATTCTCATTAATTTTCATTCTCCACATGTAGCCTATTGCATTATACTGAAAAATCTCATCTGAGAAATCCTTTCATAATGCAGTTTGTTGCAGAATAAAAAGTGGAACCATTTACCCCATGTATATTTTATCTTTCAGGGATTTGGATGATACCATTAGTCTGTTGGTTGCAGCAAGTGTTTCTTTACTAACCCGGGTGCGCTGGTGCCCCTGGTGTAATTCATCGAGTGCGCAAACACCGTTTGTTTAGTGCTGGCTGTGGGTGCTGAGAACTCGTGTCTGCTCTCAAAACCCTGCCGTGGAAATTCGGGATCTTCATCTGCACCCGCCAGCACCCTTGCTGGTGAGCTCAACACCTTCCTCATTTGGATAATGCTCAGCTGAGAGTCTGGAATTCTGTTTAAGTAAAACTTACTTACCAAAACCAATAACAAAATTGCAGTTTCCGTATGAATGGCGAGGGTGTCTCTTCAGGACATATTTCCCCTTCAGCCCTTCATGCTTTACCTCTGCCACACTGCTGTTTGCCAGTTGGATCTGAGCACAGGAGTGTTTCAGTAGCTCAGTGAGCCTCAGCCATCCCAGGGCATCGTGGCAACATACTGGTGGTGTCTGACACCCGAGCTGTCCTGGGGAAATGGTCAAAGTCCTGCTGAGCTGGCAAGCAGGTGTCCCGCTGAGGAGGTGACATGTCTAGGCCACCACCAGGCAGCAGAAACACGCACTGAGGGTGACCAAGGGGCAGAATTCAGGCTTCCCATTAGATGGGGTAAGTTTTAATTCCTCTTGGCTGTGGCAAGGTCGGAAAGGAATGCATTTGCTTAAGAGCAGCAGTGCATATTCCCAAATTTTTTGCATTATGGAGGGCTGGTGCAGTGTCCCAGACCCCTGTGTGTGTCCTCGTTCCTGCTGCAGAGGGCTCCCACCGTGGCCTGAGTTCAGTCCCTGGCTGAGCTCAGCTCTCCTGGCTGTCTCTGGGAGGGAGCTCTTTGGGCTATCCCAGACCTCGAGGCAGAGCCCAGGCGGCCTCCTCAGCTGGGAACACCCAGACACCTCAGAATCCCCACTCCTACCCTGAGGTGCTTTTTAAGCTAGTGCTCTTCTGGGATGGGCATCAATTCACCACACAGCTTTTATTTGGGTAGGAGACTAAAAAAGTCCATCTGCTGTCCATTGGTGCATTGACCAGTCACCAACAAAAGGTGTCTGTCTGCTGACAGTGCTCTTGCCTGAGATGATAAAAGACAATCTCATCTTTAAGGCAGGGTAGGGTTTATTAACAGAAATCATTATTGATGAAAAAGAAAAGATTAGTTGAGACAGAATTCTGGCCTGCACAGCCTTATCTTATCTTTCAGTCTCTTTTTTCCTTGATATTTTCTGCTCCAAGAGCAAAAACTTTAATATAAGCCCTATATTTTTGCATGCATGCATATTCAGGGTTGTAAATGAAAGGAGGTTGACAGATTTGCATTTAGTAACTTCACACCCACACACCTCTTTTCTTTCTGATGCTGACACTTCAGCCTTTGAAACATCTCCCAGGAGCAGTCCTCCAGTGCAGACAAGTGAGATCTGAAGAGGGAACCTGGATCTGCTACTGTTTGCACATGGCACCTGGAAAGGGCTTTGAAGAAGGGCCCTTTCCTAAATGAGGAGCTCAGAAATTGTTTCTAATTAGCTCAGGAGGAAGCCTAAAGCCAGTTTAAGGGAGAGGCTGAATGTGTGAAGTTCTCTAAGGGCTTGATAAGCCTGGGGAGAGAAGGTGAAGTCCTGTAGTGACATTAAAGGTGAGCTGGGCTCTGCTCCTGCCCACAGGACAGGGCACTGGCCTGGCTCCAGAGGGACTCCAGGCAAGTTTCAGATCACAGGGGTTCCTCTTGGCTTTGCCTGCCAGTTTCCATGGACACGAGGGGGATTTTTGGGTACACCCTGCCCTGTATCACCCTGCAGCCTCAGCAGTGGGGCTGGGGCTGGCATGACCTTTGGTTCCACCCAAACCCCTTCTCTGGCACGGTCCTCCCCTTGCAGGGGGGAGCAGAGGGGGAGTTACTGTCTCCCAACAGGCTGCCTCCTCTGCCAGGGTGGCACCAGAGACTGTACTTGGTGTTCCCTAACTTCACTGGCTCCCTCATTGCCTCTATTTTATAAACAGCTTGTTGGTTTTTACAACTGACTTCTCATTTCCTTTCTTCTTGTCACTTCCCCTCTTTTAACATCCACTTTCCTCAATATTTCATTTATTGTATTTCTCCTTTCTCTCCCCCTCTAGAATTTATTACATTCTTCTCATTTCCAGTAGAGAGGACAGATTTACTTCCCACCAACCCCTTCCTCCTGTTCCCAGCATCCCTACAAGCTTCCTTCCAAGCCTGCTGGAGCCAATGGCAAGTGTGTGACTATAAAAATAACAAAATAAATTCCACATTTTGGAACAAAAGGAGTGGGTTTAAAACTTGTTTCTTCTCCCACTTGCTTCAGAGGACACCCTGGCTTGGAAGGGCTTTTCTTTTCCAAACACTCTGCTTGAAATAGGCATTTGTTATAAAAAAAGCAATTTTCAATTTGAAGTGGGGGTGGTGGGCATACATATTCAACTCAGCTCATATACATTTTGGGTAATTTAAAATTTCCATAAGTAGGAAGTGTACGTAGTGTAAGCCCTAGTGATCCTTAGCCATTCACAGCAGAGCACATGGTTACATGAGCTCTGTTTAAATTAGCATCAGAGTGTGTTTGCCTCTGGGAAATAACAGTCCCATTCTCCCAGGTAAAAGGATGTGCTTGAATTGCCTTTGCAAAGCCTTTGGATGAACTGCTTAGGAATGTGATCATCTCTGCCAAAAAGAAGCTGTATCATTTAAGCACTGTCATTTTTATTTGAAAGCCAGCTTGTTAAAAAATACGTGAAAATGGGCAAAAAGTGTGCTGCTTGCTAGCAAGGATGTGCAGGGTCTGAGAGCCTGACTGGGGTTTGGACACTTAGGTTTTGTTATTCTCTTCGAGGGGCCAAAAAAAGGAGTCATGGAAAAATCCACTGATAAAAATTAGGCTGGAAACCAAGCAGAGAATTACTAAAGGGGAAAGTCAGAGAGAGAGAATTAATTAATAAAGAGCAGAAATAGGGAAAGAAAGCAAGCAGAATAATATAAAATATGGTATAGCAAGTATATTACAGATCAGCCAGCCAGCCATCCATCCATCTATCCATCCATCCATCACATCTGAGTGGATTATTCTTAACTAAGTACATACGGGCAAAGTATTAATTTAAATTTTTTTTCATGGAGAAAATGACTCGGAAAGAGGAGTGTTAGGAAAGAATTAATTAGTAGAGGGGAAGGTATCTGTGCTGGAGGTTGAACCCTCTGACACACAGAGTTGTGCATGGGTGAGCCAGGTGAATGCAGACATTATTAATGAGCATTCAGTTGGGCTACATTTTCTGTCTTCTTTCTTCATAATCTTAACACATGCAATAATTTCCCTCAGAGGAAATAAATCTTCTCCAAAACTGTATATTTTCTCCCTATGCACATGGGTATCTTTTTCCTTCTGGACTGGAATACAGTTTTGCACAGGAAATTTTAAACCATTTTTTATACCAATCTGTGACAGCAAGACCATTGCATCATTTTCTCCCACCAAAAAAAACCCCAATCTTGCAAATCCTTTATCTGACTTTCCAGTAATGAATTAATTCATCTACCTGAAAATGAGCTGTTCATTTTGAGTGAGAGTTCTCCTTTCCAGTGCAGCACCACCGGGAGTTTAGTGGCAGAATTGCTGAAAAGAGACGTTTGCAAAGTTCTTTGCAGCAGAGCCAGCGAGGGAGAGTCTGACCCCTCAGCGGGGTTTGCTGCTCTCCTCTTCTGCTGTGTCCGGGAGCTGCTGAGGCAGATGATTCTCACTACAGTTCGTCCTGCTTGATTTTTTTTCCCTACCAAGCTTAACAAAGATGTCTAAAGTTTTTAACTTCACTTCAGCTGTAGAAGTAATAGCAGATATTTTGGGGGTGTTTTGTGGGGAAGTGCACACCTTTCAGGTTTGTTTTAGCTTGAAGATGATTTGAAGGTACATGTTAAAGTTGTCCTGAAATTTTTTGACACCAAGAAGAAAACCATCAGCATGAGTGAAAAACATTTGAGATTGTCAAAGTGGTGTGAAATATGAGAGCAGAGGGTTAGCACAGAGGCTGTTTCCTCCAACCTAAATTAAGTACTCAGTCAGAATTTCCCCATGAACCAAGTCCCACTTGGTAAATAAACGACCCATTTATAACAGTTTTACCAAGGGCTAGTTCATGACAGCTGAGGATTTGGGCTTTTTTGGTGATTCTTGTCTCAACATTCACAGCTTGTGATAAAAACATTTTAAAACCTTAAGGAAAGTTACTGTTATTTTTTTATCTGTTGGGAAGGAGCAACCACAGAGCCAGGTCAGCTCATGGTGCCCCAGACTGCAGGGATCAGCTTCTCCTTGGTTGAACCGTGCAGTGAAGGCAGGCACTGTGTCTCCAAGCCTGCAGCCTGGTTTCCAGAGCTCTGCACACCCAGACCTTCTGGTCTCAGCGAGGGAAGAGGGGATGGAAGGAGACAAATGTGGATGAACCCCAGGGTTTGTGTATGTGGGAGCAGTTGAACCCACAGGCTGTACCCAGCATGTCAGAGCCACCTCTTGTGTTGCATCCCTGGTGGCAGCACAGCCACCCCTCTGCAGGTCAGTGCTGCTGCCAGCATGAGTGACATCTCCCTGGTCCTTGGCATGACCACAGAAATGATGTTCCAGCAGCCTGCAGAAGGAATGATATTTTGGGAGCCCAGAGTGCTCCTCTGTGACCTTTGGTCTGACCTATTGAGCTGTACGAGTCTGGCCCTAAAAGCAAGGACGACAGAGATGCTAGATTCAATGTAAAGTTTTAAGTGCATTTTGTTCTGATTGTTTTTATGAGACTTTAAAATACTTTTCATCTCTGTACTAGAATTACTTTTCCATATCAGCAGATGAGTTTACCTGAAACTGCTTTTTGTACCCGGAGTTGATTTTCCAAGTCACTGTTGCCCAGGATGTGAGTTGTCCAAACTCTGTCCTTATCTCCCTTTCAGGAAATGGTGTGGAACCTTGCAGCATCTTATCAGAGACTTGATTTTGTGAAAGCAGCAGTTGCTTTTGTGCCTTCTCAGAACTGGGGTCCACGTACTGGGGTTAAGTAAAAACATTGCATTAGCATTTCTCAGCTGGATGTGAGTGCTCAGAGATGCTCAGCCTTCATCACATCCCTACATGGTGTGCACGCCTTTGGGATTGGCATACTGGCACTGGGAGATGTTACACCAGCTCAGCTAAAGAAGGTGGTAATGTAATAATGCTGATTTGCTTGATTAAATGAGGCAACTTTTTTTTCTCTGTAAATTTCATTCTAATCTTGTTCGTTGCTGTTTGAGTTCTGCTGTTTGTTTTGAGCCCGTTTGTTCCATAGGAACCATCACTGGAGCTGGATTCCCATTCCCATTCAAACCTTTACCTGAGCTTGGTGTTTCTCACAGCCACTCCAAGAAGGAACAAAATGCATTTCTCTTGCAGTGAAGAGTGTAAGGAGGTCGTTGTTGCTTGAACCAGAACAAGCAGCATCTTCATGGCTTGCTGGTTCCTGGGGCATTGACTCAGGTTTGTTTGAGGTTTCACTTGCCATGACAAGTGATTTTTACTCTAGATATTGCTTCCTGCCTGTGCTGTGCAGCTCAGGGTAACCTTACCCACATTTCAAGGTGGAAGAATGAAATGCAGCTGGAGGAAGGTCTTTATAATCACGACCAGACAACCTGGGGGCGATCAGGGCTGCCCACCAAGTGAATGCTTGGATGTGGGGTCAGAGCAAGGGTGCCGTGAGCCACCTCTACGAAGGTTTTGCTGTAGAAAGAAGGGGAATTTTGTTTGTTTCAGCTGCAGCCTGCAGACAAGGTTTAGACCCCACTTAGGGTGCCCCTCATGGAAGGCAGATATTTTGAAGTCTGTGTCATGGACATGTTGCTGTCTGGCTCATGGGGAGCAGGGGAAGCAGTGTGTGGAGCGAGGGCCAACTTCCCTCCCATTTCCACAGTTTCACAGGAAGGATATTAAAGTGCTGATGGCTGATTCATTGTGCTTGTTCTCAGGAAGCCACCTGCATGGTAGCACTTCTCCTCCAGTCTCATCTCAGCCATTCCACACAATAAATTACTGTCAGTCTGTGGTACATCTGCACTGGGAGCTTTCAGACCTCTAAATATTGATAACACGCGGCTGATCTTGCAGTGTAATAAATGATCAGTTAATGTGAGGCCAGAACAAAATCATCTTTCCAAATCTCAGTTCTGACCAAATTATCTTAGTCCTAAGTACCCAGGGAGTACATTAAGCACAGAATTGGGTACAGCCTTGTGCTGGAGCTGGGAAGGCTGAATGCTTTGTATAGGGAAGGTGGACAAAGGGAATATCAGCCCTGTTTTGCAGCCTAGGGTAGGATGCACAGGAGAGGGAAGGCCAGGGTAATGTTGTAGCTGATGATTGGATGGGACACAGTGAGGCATCCCAAGGGTGTTGGGTTCCTCCATGTTCTGCTTTTGCCGAGCAACCTTGGAAACTGTGTGGTCCACTTAGCACTAAGTCATTCTTTATTAAAAACAACATATGCTTATTGAGCACTTCCTTTTCTGTCTCACTGCTTTTGAATATGTTGTTGTGGTTACAGTAACCAGTCATGCACTTTTCTGAGCCATTAACTGGTAAAAGCATTTTCTTTTTACATCAAGAAGTGATAAGGGCTAAGTTATGACCTCCTTGAAAGTGCTTTCCTGTGGGGAACGGTCTCCTGCTGTCAGACAATACATTTGCTCTTCGAGGTCAGCCTCTTCATAAGTGACTCTGTGAGTCTGTCCTTGTTTACCCTGGTGGTAACCAGAAGTGGCTCCAGTTCTGTGCACTGAGCCCCTGGACACATCTTGCAGCCTTCTGGTGAGGGACTGTGGTGGGACCAGGAGAAGGCATGCCCAGGGCAGAGCTCGTCTGGGAAACTGCTGTGGGGGTTTAAATTCTGCTTTTTCTTACCAAGATTAATTTTTGCAAGGAAAAAGTTGATAAAGCCCTGGAGATCTTCCTTACAATTGGGTTGCAACAGTCACTGCAAATCTCCCACTTGACTATAAAAAACCACTCTGCTCTTAATTGGGAAATGTGCTCTAAGTGCATAAGGGGCAACATTTCAAACTTGCTGGGATCTGAAAAGCATCACGAGAAATCATTAAATAAAGCAGATGTTTTCCATCTGACAGTCAGTCCAAGGATAGTGGTCAGACCCTTTAATGGAACTTAATGAGACACTTAGCAGTCCATTTCCTACTGCTCCTGGCTTTGCTCACAGCCTCCCCGCCAGGTGTGGCATCCTGCAGCACAGCTGGGAAGGTCACTAGGTCTGTCCCATGTGGCAGTGGCTCCAGCCCGGTGCCTGCCCACAGTGGCATTCCCACACCGTATTAAGAGGGTCTTCTCCCCCCAGTACAGTTCTTCTGACCTGCAATGATGTTTTCTCTGCAAAGTCCTTGAAATATTGGGATAGTTGGTGTTGTGCAACAGAGCAGAGGCCCTTCCTTCAGAGAGAGGAAACCTCTTCCAGCAATCGGCTTCCCGTCCCCACCTCAGGCTCCTGCTGTGGTGGGCAGGCTGGGAGCAGAGTTGGGGTTCATCCCACACCAGTGCAGAGGTAGGTGGCAAAGGCAGGAAGCAGCACTGGGAGCAGCCCCCACGTGGGAACTGGCTGAAAAGAGGGGGCCAGGTTTTTTGGGTTGAGGTGGAGTCACTGCAATCAATCCTGGCAATATTGGGTCTGAAGATGAGTCAGGACACAGGGATGCATCAGGTTCTCCACAGGTGCAATTGCGTGTTAAGTCAAAAGGCAGTGAAATAAAAAGGAAAATTCTGTGCAGATTCTTGGTAACGATGCCTCTTCCTGAGTCCTTATAGTTTGGAGGGTCACTAAAAATGCTGATACTTTGCCTTCCCAGTCATAAAAATAAATTTTTTTTTCCCTACAAAGGGCCAGGCAGTAGAGCAGATGGAATCAAGAATTATTACAGCTCAGTGTTAGCCAGAAGGAACAGCTGAGACTAATCAGCTTTCATTTAAAAGTATAGCATTCCCACTAAGCTCTTGTTGCTGCTGGCTTTATATTCTTATTCCTATTAATCACTGCTATTATGAATTTCAATGGATGACAGCTCTAAGAAGATCTTTGGGGAACCAGGATCAGGGATGCTCTGGATGAGGTACTGTATAAGGACATCTGCAAAACAGGGCTGTTCATCCATAAGGATAAACAAAGACTTCAGGAAAGCAGGTTTCAGCAGAGAAAGCTGGGAGATAGACAGCTGTATCCAGAAGAAAAGCTAGAAGTTTTGATTTCTAAAATTTCTGAGGAAAGATTAGGAAAGTAGTATTATGGCCAAAAACCCACCATTTCAAAATGGCAATTTCAGTCTTTCTGTTGTATAATAGCCTAAATGTAGCATTTTAAGAATATCAGGAGATTATTTCTAATATTTGTGTTGTGAAAAGATACAAGATTTTGATGTTCTTCATACCGATTTGAAGTAAGAACAGGTTTTGTAGTCCTGGTGTTTCCCATGGGACTAAATTTGTTTTTATTGGCTGTAATAATACCTTATCATGATGCAAAAATAAGTGAATGAGTTTTGGGGAGCACTTGAGAGAAGGCTGCAGAGGGGCTGGCAGGGCTCAGGGCAGCTCTGGCCAGGCTGTGCCCAGCTGGGGATGGCACTGCAGGGGAGAGCCCTGTGCTGGGTAAGTGCAGCACATTGGATAGAGCAGAGCTTGGAAAAGGCTGGGCAGAGCTTCTGTACCACGTGCAGGACAAGAGGTTTGGGCAAATGATGTTCCCCAGATGTGTGTTTGATAGTGTTTGCAATAACCACCTTTGGTCGGCCCCGCTAGATGGATTTCTTGGGAAATAATAACACTGTGCTTTTGTTCATAGCAGGCACTAGAGATAAAGTTGTGTCGTTACATAACATTCATATGACTGAGAGATGATAACTTGCTCTAAAAAAGGTAATTCGTGAGCTGGTGGCCACTGGAGGCCTGTATGAAAGATTGTGAAGATACTAGAACAAGACATTGTCCTGCACACCAAAAGACTTCACATTATAAATTTAATCAAGATAATCTACCTTAGTTAAAAGGAATTGATTAAATTCCTGAGATGGGTAGAAATACGTATTTTATGCAGTTGCTCTCTTGATCCCCTGTTCAGCCTGTTAGTGAGGAGTAGGAACTCTTACAGGCTCTGTAGGAAGTTGTACTGGACACTTCACTTTCAGACCCCATGGAGAGATCTTGCCACATGAGGAAATGACTGAAAATTCAGAGAGGATTTTTTTTTTTTTTTGAGCAGTCATATTCCCTTCAAAAGGACATTCTTGAAATCCATTGTAAATTCCTGGTTTTGGTCAGCAGTCATAGAATATTTCTAGCTTTCCCTGGTCTTATTCAAATCTGGAACAGAGAAATATTTAACTGGGATTGTAGGGAAGTTTGTAAAAGTGATCATTGGAAAATCTGGAAAAAACAAGATAGATCTCATCTCTTCTAGGAAGAAGCCAGTTAACAGAAAAAGAAATCCAACCACAAATAAAAGTTCTTAAGTTTTGAAAGAGGAGACATTAAAAGAGCAGTGACGTTTGTCCCCAATCTTTCCTATGCTGAAGAAGAGATGAAAAAGAAAAGTTTTATTTTCCAAATATAATAATACAATAAAAATAGGTCATGCCATTTAGTCTGAAACAGGCCATGGTTTCAAAAAATCAGTGCTTGTAATTTGTGTGTTTCTTGTGGGTTTTATCACTCAACACCCACATTACCTAATTATATACACCTCAAATCAAAACTGAAGAATAGCTTGCTTATTAAAATCTGTCATTGCTGTTAGAAAACATGTCACTGCTACACATTTTGTTTCTGTCACCACCACTGCCACCCCAATACCCTGCTTGCCCCCTTCTACCAGTTACGTTCCTGCGTGGGTGGAAAGGGGAGAGCTCAGCAGGCTTCTCCCACGGGGAGAGGCAGCCCCTGGCTGGATCCCCTCCGCAGAGCATTTAGCAGAGCAACGCCCAGAGTGTGTGGCACTGAGATCTGCATCTGTGCCAGCTTTCTGATCTTCTTTCTTTGGAGGCATTAATTACCTGTTAGCTCACTTTTCAAAAGCATTTGTGCTGCTATCTTTCATCTTTTCCCCTTGCTCTTATGCATACTCTTTCATACTTGTCACGGAGGAATATTGGGATGGAAAACTTTTATCTCTTCCAATATTGGATTCTTCTTCACTGTGTTATTGCTGTGTCTGCAACAACCTAATTTCCTCCTCCTCTGTACATACCTTTATTGCTGAGTTATTACCCAGGTAAATTGTCTCTCTTGTCATGCTGGCATTTGACACAAGGTGATTAGTTTAATAACAGGGGTTATTTTTTAGAAGCTCCCTGGAAAGGCTGATGGACAAAGGTGCCTCCCACGTGTAGTGCAGTGTAGCTTTATTATAACTGCATTTCACTCCTTGGCAGTTGAGCTGAACCTTGGATACAATTCCTCAAGTTGAGATATATTGCCCAAGAAGAAGAAATAGCAATGAAGAAGCGAAGAAGCCATTCATTAAAGCTGAGCAAATACGGACAAAAAAATGCTAATATTCACTTGATTTAAAAAATAAATTAGCTTTAGCTGTTTTTTCATCCCCCTTTGGCATTTATTTTCCAGAACTCTGCATCCCATCAGATTATACTAGTGTAAATGTTCTCAGAAAGCTCATTTTTAGCTAGTATACTGAATTATTTGTATAACCCCCAGAGACCAGTTCCTTGTAATTACACAAATAGAGTACTTGACTTGTAGCTACACACTGTAACTGGTGCAGTGGGCAACTGGTGATGCACATTAACCACGTTTTACTGGTATAGAGTGATCACCAGCAGCTCCTCCCACTGATTTCCCTTCCAACACGCCATGGACTCATTTTGTCAAGGGATGGAGAAGCTTTGTAGTGCAGAATTGATGTTTAAAACCATGGTAGCACCTTGCTGCTGGTGTAGCCCAGTTCCCTCTTTTTGCCAGCCAGGTGCTGGTGCCAGCAGTTTGCCATTGCCAAGAGCTTAGTTCATGCAGCCAGCCTCAAGGTAAGAAGAGCTTTATCAGGTAAAAACACCTGAAAGGTTTCACTGCCCTCTTGGCCTTTGCAGTCAGATAGTGCAGGTGGAGGTCACCAAGGTGTTGCTAGAGGAAACTCTCCCTCCAGAAAGCAGGAATAAAGTGCAGAGGGTTGGTCTGAAGATCTAGAATCGTCACACAGTCACAGAATGGCCTGGGCTGGATGGGACCCTGAAGATAATCTTGTTCCAACCCTGCAAAGGGCAGGGACACCTTCCACTAGTCCAGGCTGCTCCAAGCCCTGTCCAGCCTGGCCTTGAGCACCTCCAAGGATGGGGTGTGCCCTGCTTTCCTTGGTATGCAGCTTTTCTAAGAAGTCAGAGGACAGTGCAGTTGCTCTAGTTGGAATCTGTGGTGGATGTAAACAGGAACGTGATGTGAGTGTAAATACAGCAGCGGCCTCCTCTTTGCTGGGATGAGAGCTGCCTTCCTGCAGGCAGGAGGCTTGGACCCTCAGCGGCTGCTCCTGAGCCTTTTCACTTTGGAAAAGGCAGATGTGACCATGATCCTTGTGGAACTTGAGACTGGGCACTCCTCTGCTAGTCCTAGCTAAATCCTGCTGCATCTTCTGAGTGGGAAAAGTTTTGCAGAAAAATGCAAAAGACAGGTTTAGCAATGTAGCAGGAGATGGTAAGGACAAATACTGGGACTATTTATGGGCATTTTATGGGTTTAAAAACCAATAAATCAAGAGCCTCAAAACTTGTCTTGCCCTCAGTGTGCAGGAGAGCTTGGTGGAGTCAGCAGAAGTACAGAAAAAGTCTGTACTAAAAACAGTAGTGGTGCAAGAAGTGTTCTGGGGTTTTAATCCATGCTGGGCAATAAATTCCTCATTAGCCTTGGGCAAAACATGTAAGAACGAGGTTTTCATTTCCTTCTTTGTGAAAATGCTCATGTGGGAATAACATCTGAGTGCTGGGAGGTGCTGCTGGCAGACGAGTTCTGTTTCTGAAACCAGGGAGCAGCACAGGAGCCAAGCGTCGTGATGCACCGGGAACACACATTCCTAAAGCACTGCAGCACTTCCAGGGGTTTACTGGGAGTGCTGAAGTTGCTACTGAATCTAAAATGCACTTCAGCTCTAAGGATTTACTTTTTTAAAAAAAATGTTGAAATTACATCACTGCTGCCTGTCTCTGCCATGCTCTGCTCCCCTTATTTCCTGCTGCCTCTGATGAATATTTTTCATCTTTATCAGGTGTATTTTTTGATCTGGAGTTTTTTAGGGCAAGTAGGTCCTTCTTGCATGCCTGGGATATGCTCAGCATACCCAGAAAACTAAGAGTAAATGAACAACAGCAATATTATAAAGGTCTCTGATGATGAAAGGCTGATCTATTTATGTGCTGTGGTAGAAGGAAGCCCACTAATGGATTAAGACTTATGAAGGGATAATAAAACCAACTTAATATAAATACTTTTTTTTTTGTATCAGTGAGAACGGAAATTGGGGGGTTTAAAGGGTTTAAACCTGTTGTGCTTTGCATCTGTCTGTGTGCCTGTATTGTAAAAGTAGTTTATTAGTAAATCATTGATCCATATGCATATTTTAGAGGTATCGTATTAAAACCCCAGTGATGAACTAGTCTATACATCATTCAATTCTTAGGTTATATGCCTTTTTTTTATATAATTCACATGAATGATTTAAAAATATATAAATCATTTTCCTGGCTGCAGAAGTAATTCAGCCCTTTGCATTCTTGCATCACACTGGCTGCAGCTGCTGGGAGCAGGAGAGGTGGTTCTCTTCAAAGACTATTTTGTTCTATGCACACTTCAACTATGTAAATGTGATTACACTCAGATATTATTTAGTAGTCCTCATTTTCACAATGGAGTGCAAACATGCATTGCTTCTAACAGTTGTAATCACTGTTGTCTTACAAAGCAGGAAATTGCATACAGTGCTTTGCTCCTTTTAGTATGTTCAGCTTCCCAGAGTGTCCCCCTGGGAAATGAGTCTTGAAGTCATGAAGAGACTTGTCCCGGGCCACTCTGGGAAGTGTCAAGCTTGAATTGGGCAGCTGCAGTGTCCTGACCCCAAACGGTGCTGGCTGACTGGAAAGGTCAGACGAGGTGGTGTCCACAGCAGAAGATGACATCCAGACCATCACTTGGCACAGCTCTTCTGTCTTTTTTCAGTAATGGTAAGGTTTCAGTGAGAGCAATACATGAAAGATGGGCTCTGCTGTAAGGACAGAGCATCTTGTTTTCTGTGTAATTCCCTCTGTCTCGACAGGTCCTTGCAGTCTGGGTGTTGGGTGGGCAGCTGGTTGGTTTAAGATAGACTTACATAATTCATTTGGGAGTGAGTTTGGCAAGCCTGTTTTAAAAAGTGATGTTGTAGGCTGGCAACTCCTGTCTTCTCTCATCTGAGAAAACTGGAAGAGACAGCTGTGATCTTTGATGGGATGAGGCATATCAAGAGCAGAGAACACCTTGGTGCCTCTGTGGCTGCTCCTTGTCATGACCACTCAGGGTTCAGGCAGGCAAGGGAGCATCTCTGGCTACTCCTCGAGATAGTTTTCTATGCCCAAAAACATGTTGCAGGAGAAGCAGATACATGGAAGGAGACATGTCAGTGCAGTCTCAGCCCTGCTGGAGCAAACAGCAGGACTGGAGCAGTGGGGACAGCCTGGAGGGAAGGTGATGTGTGCCTGAGGGGCAGCACAGCTCCTGCTGGGTGTAGGGAAGCAGGACTCCAACACAGGTCTGTGTTTGAAGGGTAAGAGGCTTCATGAGCACATCCCTGCCAGCAGAAACAGCCCCTGGAGTGCAGTGGCTGGGTAGCCCAGGGGAGCAGAGAAGAGAAAAGCTGTAGCCCCGGGGGACTGAAATAACTCAGGGAATGCCCTGGCCCTGTGCTGGCCTGCTCAGGTACCTGGTAACCCTTCACACAGCTCTGGAGGGCGTTCTGCAAAAGCTGCTGGTGTCCTGCTCCTGCAAATGGGTATTTAATAGATGGGAATTCCTGCCAGCATTGTCTGAAATGTTCTCTAGTCCAAGCCTAATGAAATTCCCATGTGAGCCCCATTGCCAGTCCTGCTTGTTCAGACCTCCAGTGCTTTGTTTGAGACAGTTGTGTGAAAAACCTGCAGCAGCCCAGGGAGCAACACCTATTAGTGATCTGGCTGCTCTTCCCATTACCAGATACTGTTTTAATTTACTCTGTACTTTGTCAGAATTTAAGATTTTCAATATATCAGTTTTCTTTCTCAGGCTGAAGTTTGTGGGGAAGTTTCAGCTCTTTTCACTGCTATTATTTCCAATAAGTAGACTTGGAAAATACTTTCTATTGTCCATTAAGTCAGAGCCTTGGTATGGGACTTTCTTAAGTCTCCATAATATCTGAGACAAGAAATTTTCATTTGCTCTGAGTTGTACTTTTGCCCTTGCTGTGGGGGAAAAAAAAATAAGAGTTTGACTTTGGCATGAGCTGTAAATCTCTCTCAGCAGATATCCAATAAAAACATATTAGGATTTGGCAGATAAGTTTTCCCCAAATGAGTTTGCTTTGAGCAGTAGAGCTAGGTGGAATATTTTTTTTTTTTTTTTTTCCCCTGGGACACTTGGGGAAAAGAGAAGAGAATGGCAGCAGTGGTGCAGGAGGGCAGGAGTCAGAGTGGGGAGTGGAAGCAGCAGGTAGAGAGAGGCTGGTGGGGCAGAACATTTTCACCTCACAAGTGTGCTTCTCTCTTCCCATGCCAGGTTTCTTCAGTTGAAATGTGATTTTTTGGTCTGGAAAGCAGCTGACTTAATACATTTTTAGTGCTTTCTATTACTTTGCACAGATGAGAAGCAGCATCCCGGGTTACAGAGTGCTGCTCTTGCTGCAAACACAGCAGCAGAGGTGGGAGGCAGAGGGGTTCCCCCCACGACGCCCAGCCAGGTTTTTATGTGTCACCCAAGCTGCTGACTCCAGCGTAGGATTCTTTCTTCTGCTGTTCACTGTGTAGCAGAGAAATGTCAAGTTCCTGAGAGGATCCTCCCTGTGTCCCTGTTGCAAACCAGTGCTGTAGGAGCCCAGGGAAGAGGGCCCAGTGTGAGGCAGGGGTGAAGGGGGGGTGGCATCCAACCATGGCAATCTTGTATTTTACCTCTGTTCCCACTGTGAATATTTTGGTTGTCTAGTTAAGCTCTCAGAGAATGCAAATTTGTCAGTGGCAGCTGTAGGAGCTTGATGGTGGAAGAACAAAGTAGGAATTTATAATGTGCATATAATTGTAAAGAGAAGGATTTTTTTTAGTGGAAGATCAGCAGTAGTGCAGAGTAATAATCATCTTAAAGGGTGACTCTCTAGAATTAGTTGTTATTTTGTTTGAGTCCTTTGAAATGGTTTCCATACTATATAATTATCTTAAATTTTAAGTGCTTCCTGCAGTGATAATGCGTGCATTCTTGCATTCTTATGTAAATGCTTTAGCGGTTCCCAGTGTCGAATTGGAAATGTCATTCAAGAACAGGTAATGGCTTTGCAAAATCTAGAGGAAGAAATTAATCCTTTTCTTCCTCATCATTTTCCAGTTTGCATTCTGGGCTTTCCTGGCTGTGTTTGCAGCTCTGGCAGAAGCTGCTTTTCAATAACAAACATCCAGTGGTGGGAGACACTGAAGTGAAGAGCTGAATCTCCCCAGCTGGAGCTTAAAAAGACAAGAGACCAGCAGACAAACTGTTATAACCTGCAGAAAGAAAATAATTAGTTTGTAGACCCAATTAATCCTAGGCAAAGCCACTTAGGAATAATTCTGAAAACATTTCACTGTAATGAAAGTCCAGAAATCCCTGCTAAGATGCTAATTTTTAAGTGGTGTTGCTGTGAACACAAGCAGCTGGTCCCTCTGGGCACCGTGGCCGTGGCAAAGCCGGGGCTGGGATCAAGGGCCGGGCTGTGAAGGTTTCCTGCAGGTGCTGTACCCCGAGCTCAGTCACTGCCTGGGGACAGTGTGAGTCAGGCACACCTGGGGACCCCGAGCTCCAGCAGCCCCAGTCTGTTGTACGTTGTTCCAGTTCAGCAAAACACCCCTGGCTGCGAGGGGTTCAGAGATGAAACCCCCAAGTCCAGGGAAGAGTTCACTGCCTGTTACGCCACAGACTGTGCTGTAGCTGTGGCAGATCCTACAGATGCAAAGGCAGTGCCTAAAGCAAAGTGTGGTGTCCAGTCTGACTGCCCTGAAGGTGCCGTGCGGGGATCCAGTGATACCCACGGGTCCCTCTGGGAAGGTACACTTGCCTGGTCAGGCTCTAGAATATTTTGCAAGAGGGAGAAAAGGAAGGAACCTACAGATTCCCCATGAGGAGAGCATCATCTGGTGATCAAGGGTGTCACTTACAGCATAAAGCTGGTCATGGTGGAGGCTGTACTTGAACCAAAGAAACGAGACAAAGAGTTCTGCATTGTACAGAAGAACAGCGGTTAAAATACGAGGCTTGAAAGGCACTGTTTTTCACTAAAAAGCCTGGGCTGAGGGATTTCATGGCAGACCAGGAGTTCAGCCACACACCTTCTAGCTTCAAAGCAGGATTTTTGTCTACCTTTGCTGAACAGTTTGGAAAATTGACATAAATTCTTACATGTCATTCACTTTCAACAATTTAGAAGTCAGTCCTGGAGCACTAACTCAGGCAAATTCATGATTCATTTTAATGGGAGCTTTGCCAAAATAAGACTGTGAGGTTTGGGGGCTGTTTCCATGAAGGGGAAAGAAATCCCCATAAATACTGCAAAGCAAAACCTCTATCTTGGATGTACCCAAGGTAATTTCTTTCCATTTCAGCCATCAGACTCCCAGTGCCAAGGCTGATCTGGGGCAGACTTTCCCTGGCCTAGACGAGAGCAGAACTGAAATCCTCTTCTGTGCAGTACTTGGTATTAAAGCTCACTTAACCTGTCTCATATGGTGACAGAGTGGAACACTTGGGGCCACCTGGGGACAGCCTGTGCTGCTCT
Source organism: Corvus hawaiiensis (assembly GCF_020740725.1). Lineage (NCBI taxonomy): Eukaryota > Metazoa > Chordata > Aves > Passeriformes > Corvidae > Corvus > Corvus hawaiiensis. Next base: position 598,735 of record NC_063226.1, on the reverse strand, counting down.
GCTGAGCTGTGACATCCTGGAATGGACCAGTCTAGCTAAGGTCTCCAGCAGAGCTCACAGACTGGGCTCACCTCCACAGTCACTGAAGGAGGAACCGGGCAGCACCTCTGCAGCTCAGTTTGTGGCGTGGTAGGAAAGGCCTGGCCCCTGTCTTGCTTTTGGCTGTGACAGAGTTCATTTTCTTCTCAGTAGCTGGTACAGTGCCCACTTTGGATCCAGCATGAGAATCCTGTTGGTAACGCAGTGATGGTTTGCTTGTGGCTCAGTAGTGCTTAGCCTCTGCCAGTGAGCAGGTGCACAGAACCCAGGAGGGACCACAGCTGGAACAGCTCACCCAAACTAGCCAAGGACATATTCCATGCCATGGAATGTCATGCTCAGTATTGAAACAGGGAGGAGTTTCCTGGAAGGGACCAGCTGCTGCTCAGGGATGGGCTGAGTGTCAGTCAGCAGGTGCTGAGCAACTCTACTGTTTTTCTTGGGTTTACTCTCTAACCGTCTCCTTTTTCTTAGTAGTGTTCATTTTACTTTGTTTCAGTTATTAAACTGTCCTTCTCTCAACCCACAAGTTTTGCTTTCTCTTTTCTCCATGGTTCTCCTCCCCATCCCACTGTGAAGGCAGGGAGGTGAGCAAGTGGCTGTGTGGTATTTGCTGCCTGGGTTTAAACCACAACACCTCTATCAGCTTTGCCACTGTGGCTGCAGGAAAACTCCAGTTCTGAACTTGCCAGCCCATATTCTTTGTGCAGACTTCAGTAGGCAGGTGATATGATTCATCAGCAAATCCCTAAATCCTTGGTCTGCCATGCCTTCTTTCCCCAGCCTGTTCCGCTGTTTGTTAGGTTATACTAACAACAGGTTCCCTGGACAGTGAAATGGAAGATCAGCCAGTGGGGAAATTGAAAGATGATCATCTTTTCTGATGGACAGGCTCAGCTTTATACATTCAGTTGCAGGCTCGTTTTGCTCTGCTCTCTCCCTGGCTGGCTGCAGACAGGTGTTATTTGCTGACCTGGAAAGAGAGAACCAGAATTCAGAGGCAGAACTGATCCAAGGCACTTTAGATACCGCAAGAAAAAATACAACAGTAGTTTTCAAACTGAACCTCAGACTTGGCTTTCAGATTCCTCCTTGTAATACAATGCACAGCATCTGTTAATCTCGTGCCAGAAGTTCTTTAACTGTGCTTAAAAGGACTTCCTGAGGCAGAGATACAAGGTTTAGTTTTAAAATCAAAGTGCTCACATAGTTCCCCTTTTTGTATGATTCAGGGACAAAGATTTCATTTAAACCCTTCTAAATCCTTTCAGGGAGCTCCCTGTGTGTTCTACAGGTAACACTGTCAGAGAAATTGAGATTGAGATGGAGGTGGAAAGGGTTCTTTGACTCAAATTCTCAGAAAGCCCCAGAGGCTTGCTGGTGCAGATGTCTACGTCAGGTAGTGGTCATACCTATGTTTGAATTTAGTGTTTTTCTAGTTTTTTCACTGTGAGAGAACTCAGAACAGCTCTCCTGTTGAAATGTTATGATACAGAGATCTGCAGTGTTTGATTCATGGAGCAAGTGTCCCTCAACATTCCCAGAAATCTGCGATTGCAGTCCAGGCTATCTTAGGTTAGGGTTTTAAATTGCACCTCCCAGAGACATTTGGGTGTCTTCCAAGCTTAAATTAGGTTTGCAAGTGTTTTACCAGGGACCTGTTTCTCCTCTGCTGCTTAGACAACAGCAGCATGGTGTCTCCCAAAAGTCTGGCTCCAGAGTAATCTTTTACACAGCCGTGGGGCAGCAGGGAGTCATAAAACAGCCAAATGACAGACCTTTGCAACGTCCATATCCCTGTGTGAGAAAGAAAACAGAGCTTTGTAAGCTTATCTGTGTGCTCAGGCAGTCTCTTGGAAGGACAAGGCTTTCTGTTTCTCAGCTTCATTGCCTTGCTGGAGGCCTGTTGAGGGGACATGCAATACCCAGCCCAGTCTCTAGACATTAATGGCGCAGCCACATCATGGAATGAGGTATTTTCCAATATGTTTGCTTCTTTGTGCATTATCTGTCTAGCTGGAGAACCCTGTTTAGAGCTACCAACTATAAAACCAAAAGAAACTGTATTTTGGAGGCAGCTTTGTGGGCCTGTCTGATGTGTCAGGGTCTGATTTCCAAGGGGACAAGGAGAGGCGGAAGGGGGTGTTTTCTACCTCCTCATCTGACCCAGCTGTTCCCAGGGACATACTCAGGCTTTGCTGGAGAGCACACTGCAGTTCCAGTGCTGACTGTGATGTGAAACTTCCCGTTTCTCCAGCTGCACAGTGCCAACTGCTTGTTGGAGCAATGCAGTGACGCCAGTGCACGATGTCCCTGAGGTACACCCAGGCATGTGGCACTCCTGGTACCTGTGCCCATGTAGGGGAGCTGGGCTCTGCTCTGCTGCACAGCTCTTCTTGTGCAAAGTGCTGGAAAACTTCCCCAGACGTAAAATGTTGCTTACAAGATGTGCGTGTATGTCACAGAGAGAAATTCAGCCTATTTTCTGCAGAAGTGCCCCTCCTTAGGTGGGGTCTTTACCTGCTGAAACAAATGTGTTCTACCAGTCAGCATCAGCTCTCAAATAAAGTCACTCTTACAGCTCATCTCCGTTGTATAATCCTTTATTACCTTGTTATTAAAAGGTTTTGCCATCTGAAATCTCTCAAATCTCACAATTAGCCTACATCTCCAATACAAACATCCCTCCGAGATCCTCTTAGCAGCATACAGTCAATAGCATCATTTAGGGAGGGTGGGGAAATTCCAAAGAGCATCACTGCTCTATATCAAGAAGCAGGGTTTGGCTGCCAGTAATGCCCTGGCACTGTCAAACTACTGAGGTTTGAAAAACATCCACCCGTGGCATTCATGAATAAACAGATTTCAGTAAATCAAGCTCATTTGAAAAGGTCTCATTATCATTTGGTCACATAGAGGTGCTGGTTTGCTCGGGGTGGAGCTAACCAGGTCCTTGAACCTGGGACATTCACATTATTATTATTATTACGCTCAGTCTTTTATATTTACACTTTGTAGTAAGCAAGTGAGCTGAATTAATAGTGACGAATATCAAATATCGTAGATTTCTTAGCAAGATGTCTGTGTGTCTTTGCAGGCTACCTGAACATTAGGAGCTAACCAAAATGCAGTAAAGACATGGGTAATATTTGCCTTGGTTATAATAAATACATTTTGGATCAGGTTCTGAAGGAGTCATTGCTTTTGTTGAGTGTAATGTCCTACTTAAGTTTCCCAGCACTGGCATTATCCATGTTAACAATTACGCTTGCAATGTAATGCTTCAGAATAAAAGCCTAATTCATAGGCCTGCTAGTTTGGTGTTATTTTTTAGTATATAATGCCAGTCCAAAAACTCTACCGCATTTATAACTTTACCAAGCTTTACAGGGGGGTCCCAAATACGTTTGGCAGTGTTGCTGTAGGGGAGGCAGTGCCCAGGGCTGTGTGGCGAGAGAGCACAGCGGCCTGGGGCACTGCTGGGGGCACTCGGGGAGGAAAGGACAGAGCCTGTGCCGAGAACCCGGCCTGAGAGCACAGACTGAACCGAGTGATCAGCTAAGCCAGAGACCAGAAATACGCATCCACATTAATAAAGCATACAGCCAAATGGCAGGGCTGGCCTTTCCTGTGGAACAGACTCTCAGCTGACAGCGAAGCAAGAACCTGTTTGATGTAGTGTGACATTATTCCTTCTCTGCAGCTCCTGCTGTTATTTATCTTCCACTTGCAGCTCCTCACAGTCACTGAACAGAGGCAATTTCTGGTGTGCAGAAAAAGAGCTCGTTCAGCAGCATGTGAGCTCTTCCTCTGGAGCAGACCCCATCTTTCTTCTTTGGTGTCAGCAAAGCGGCAGGTGGAGGTTTGGGGAGGTCCAGGCTGAGCAGAGGCTGTGCTTGGGAGAGCTGCCTGCCCAGCCTGTGGGTGGAAGAGCTCTGCCTCCATGAGTTTCCCATCAGAAACATAGGATGGCACCTCAGCAGAGCAGCAAAGAACAAGGGGATCACTTCCACATCGATTTCCCCACCTGCACTCAGAGCTCTTGTAAAGACAGGCTTTCAGCCAGGCTCAGGTTACCACAGAGACAGCATACCCTGCTATCACTATTCCCACAGGAAGGATGGTAGCACTTGTTCTGACTCCTGTTAATTCAGCTGCTCTTCTCCAAAAGAGAAAAAGCTTTGTGTGCTTTCGTGATTTTCCATAGAATTTTAGGAGCATCCACTGCAAAAAGGGTCACGTCCCTGGTTGTAATTAAAGAGACGGATTTAGAGCTCGCTGCTAACACTGATTAGATTATTGTTTTCCAGCCCTTTAAGATAAATCTGCATGAATTCACGGGTGTCAGTCCAAAGGAGATCTCTTCCATCTCCTTAGCCCAGGGCTGGTGTCCTGTATCTAGGATACAGCAGTAAATGCCATACTCTTCTAATTAGCCCTGCTGCTTCCACAGAGCCTGTCTGGGGAGCTCTCCAGTGCTGGGAAGGCTGGACCACAGAAGTGCCAGGGGATTGTTTGGTGATGCAATGTCCAGCATTGCTGGGCATCCTCTGCAGAAGCTCACAAAACCAAAGGAAGAGCTGGAGGGCAATTCTCAGAGGAACAAACCACGAGCAGTTTCCTGAAAACAAGGCACTTGTGTTGTACCAAGGCTCTGGCTCCTCGTAGTCCGTGAGATGCCACTGGCCATGTCCAGCAAATGGCAGTGGGCTCAGGGCTTGGCCATTGGAACAAGTGGGATGAAGGGCTGTCTGTAACTGAGAGCAGAAGATGATCCCCACACTTCAAAGGGATTTTTTTCAACTTAGATCTGTTCTTTTTTAAAAAGCAGTATGTGACACACTTAAGCTGAGGACATTCTGCTCAACAGCTGTGTTGGAGAGATTTGACAATACCAGGATTTGATGTCAATTATAACTGCTGGAAATCTGATTGCAGTGTCTGGCAGGTTATCTATGTAATAATGGGTTTGTTATAAAACAGGTTGCTTAGCATCTTTGGGGCTCTCTGCTCTAGTTCTGGGGAAGAAAGCCGTTTGAGCTGCCTTTTGCATCTTTCTCCCTTTAATATTTAAGCTTGGATACACTGACTAATCAGAGGGTCAGAAATACCACAAAATTGGACTATATTTATCAGAGACACAATTTAAAAGATAGAGAACTTTTGTACAAATGCACAATAGTGAGGCTGAGCAACAAAGACCATTTTACTTTGTCATAAGACAAATGACTGAAAATATCTTACCTCTGTTATGCAACTCAATGGTGCAGCCTCTTCTTAAATGTTATGTTTCAATTCTGGAAATGATAGAGAAAAAAAAAAAAGAAAGAATTCAGTGAAGGGTAATGAAAATGATTAAAGGCACCGAGAAACTTTCATATGAGAAGAGATTTAAAAAGATTAGGCCTGCTTAGTTAAGACAAGAGATGAATAAGCAGAGGCACGATGGAGAGATGTGGGGTAATGAATGGCACAGAAGAGGCACACTGAGTACTTTTATGTGCTGTTTTCCAAAATTAAAAGCTGAGAGAAGAAAGCTGTAAAAAAAAAACCCAAAAAACCAAAACCAAGAAATGTGCTTATGATAAAAAACAACAACAGACACATTTTAAATACGTTTTCCGCAGTGCTGGATTCACCTGTGGAAGCCGCTGTCGCAGGGAACAGAGATAATGAGCTTAGGAAAATTATGAAAAGGATTGGCTGCTCTGGGGAAAACTGTGAGCCTACTGAGAGGAAAAGGGAGTTCTCTTGTAGTTTTCAATGGGAGCACGATTCAGCAGCTGGCACAGTCCCAAGGCTGCTGGAATGATCCGCCAGCTCCAGTGGCTCTGGGTGTTTATTGCACATGCATGGAGAGTGACCTGCTGCAGCTGCCTGTGCTGCTGTACCATGACTCGAGTTCTCCTCCAGGCCAAGGAGGCGGGATTTCTCCCAGCATATTTTCAGGGAGCACATCTTTTCCCTTTCCCCTTTCAAGAGCCAGGCAGGTCAGGCATTGAGCAGCTCTGCTGGGGCAGCTCTCGGTGCTTTGCTCAGCCAGGAGGATTTCATTCCTATGCTTGGCTCAGTCGTGTGGGTGGGAGAATGATGAGAAAACGTAGCAGATCTGATCCAAGGTCCAGCAAGCTCACCACCCAAAAATGATCAGTGCACATACCTAGAGAAGAAAACTTGATCAGTGTGGAAGTACAGGGATACTTTCATCTCCCACTTTTCATCTGGAGATTACCTTAGCCAGAGGCTGTAGTGGTGTAAACCAGTCCTTGACCAAACCTGGCAGGGCATTCCAGGAATCCTTGGGCTTTATCATACAATACAACCTTGGATAGACATAGGGAAAGTTATTCTAGTTTGGTTTTCTTTTTTACTCAAATCGATGCCTACATGAGTATAAGTGTAAGAAGATCTGTCTCCAAAGAGGCCTAATTACAAATGGACATATAGGCTTTCCTCTGCAGTTTCTGGAGCAGTAACAGGGATTCTGTATGTGGGAAACAATAAAAATTAAATATGATTTTAAAAATGGCTTCTAGGTAATAACAGAACTGTAACACACACATTGATCTTCTCTGTTAGTCTGGTTTAAAGCCTTCAGAAAACCTGACAGGCATTTACTGCTTAATGAACCTTCTCAAGTTTCACAAAACAGACAATGTTTAAAGACTAGTTTCTTCCTTTTATTTTATTTGAATTCTACTGATTCTGAACTAGGACTGGCAAGTCTGATGTCCTAAAGCTGCAGCAATTAAAAGAGGGTAGATGCAAGCATTAGGATGTATTCAAATAAGACTTGATCCTTCAGGTACTGGCAGAGGTTTCTCTCTACAATGGTTCCAGGATCATCAGAGGTGAACATGAGGCAGAAGAGAAGAATTTGAGGTAAAGTGGATCTTCTGTCCTCCTTATTCACACCAGGTAAATTCTATGTCAAAACTTGGTGGGATGGATTAGGAAAGAGACCTGTGTTTGACATCTGTGGGGTGGAGTCCTGGGCATCTTGCAGAAGTTTTAAGCCACAATACAGGCTTTCTCCAGCAGGATTGATTTCCTCTGCAGTATTCAGAAGAATACCTTCTTTCTGTATGTATCATGCCTTAGTTCTCTTGCCCCAGTTAAGGAATGCTTTAGTTAATCAACACAGTTGAAAAAGTGAAGCATCACCAAAAGACAGGGGAACAATAATATGATTATGCATAGTTCCTGTCTCAATTAAATTTCAGCATTGTTTACAGTCATTGAGTCTTTTCCCTTGGGTCATCAGGCAGTGCATCCATTCCATGGGCAGAGCACACTGAGAGCACACCCAGCTTTAAATAGTTGGTTATTGATGTGCCTAAATGCCACTCAAAAATCTGGGCAAAGATGACTTGGACAGCTTTTCAAACTGAGTCACTGATAAGGGTAGAAAAAGAGTAATGAACAAAACTCACACCTCTAAAACTCTGTATTTGTAATTAATATGTTCTCTACTTCAGTTCACTGTGGGCATTTTTCCCTGAGTTTGTGCATTTGATTTGCTGTGCAAAGGAACGATGTCAAGGGAATCATTACAGGATCTTTTCAGTGCTTTTCTCATAGATTCAGAGAATACCTAGTGACAACCTGGAATCTTTCTGGAGATACTGGTTATCCAGCTGCTTCCTTGGGCTCCATTGTACTCTTCACAGAAGCTTTGTACTAAATAATTTTACACATCACTGACAGTTTGTGTTTCACTTGATAAATTCCTGTTTATTGCACTAGCAGTAAGGAAGATCCATGCTATGGAGTTGTTTGGGATCACTCTGCAGGAAAACTTTGCCTTCCTATCACTCCTGTCATTAAGTCGTTTTCCTGAATAAATTCAGTGTCTCTTCTTTATATAATTTTTGATCTAATTTTCTTCCTTCCATGGTTGTACGGCCAGTACAGATGAAGTGAATTCAAGGGGAATTACACTCTTCCACAAATCCCTCTTCATCAGCAGGTGGCTTGTCTGGTAGCAGTTAGTTCGGCCTTACTGAGGGCTTTGGGCTACCTGCAAAGTCTTTTTGAAAACTCACCTGGAAGAGGCATAGCCAGAATGATGCTCCTCACTGAGCTGATCCCACACCTGTCTTCAAAGCCCACACAGCTTTTTGGGTATCATCTTTTGCTGTGACTGCCAGTGTTGTATACAGTCACAGTTACACGGTCAAAGAGTCCCACAAGATCTGTACGTACTCAGATTGTGAGTTGCTCCCACTGGCATCACCAGGATTCCTCAAAATAAGTAAACTTAAGCAAAATGGACAGCATTGTGGGATTGGAAGCTATCTGTGGAAACTGTGCTATATCTGATACAAAATACATTGCTTTAAGGTAATTGTCATTTTCCATTGCTGTAGCAAATGGCTTTTGGTGGCTCAGGAAATACCGGCTTCAGTCTTCTCACTGATGATCTAAAAGCTGTTATTTCTGATAACATTGAAGTTGAAGTATTCCCATCCTGTGCTGTTGATACCGCTGCACGTTACAGGGTGATGATCCAGAGGATATACCGTGGAACATCACATGCCAAGATGGAGAAAATCAATCTCTGTTAATAAAAAAAGGCAGGCTCACTGGCGCAGAAAATCACTGCTCTGGAGCCTTAACGAGGCTCCTTCAAAAATTCATGATTAGAAAATGGAATCCTGGGCTACATTATAGTCCTGAAAGAAATTGGGATATGGAGGGAAAAAAATCCCATTTTCATTAAGTGGAGAAAATAAAGGATAAATTCCATACGCAGACATAGCCATTGATCACAAGGAATATAATTACATGCTCAGTGTGTAAGAACATTTTCCAAGTTTCCCAAGTACACAATACTTTCCTTGAATACTTTTCAAAGTTAATTTTTCTTTTCTTGTTGTTTACTCATGCCTCTAGCACTAAGTCCATCTGAACAAAATCTGTGATTGTTCTAATAAACTGCTCTAGGGTAGCTTCAGGATACTCAACCTGCAGTGAAAGAAAGACATTGAACAAACCCAGTCTTGACCTCATGACTTGAAGAATTTGGTGATGGCCTCTGCTGATGGTATCCACAATGCAAATTCAGTATGCAGTAAACAGCCGAGAGCAAACGTCTTCATCCTCCCTCTGTGCACTGTGCTTCAGCCATCCCCACGAGAGGCTCCTGTGATGCCACACTCTTTAAATACCTGCCTTACAAGCAGGTTTCCCCTTTTCTGTTCATGGGGAGGCTGTTCCTGCATCAGAGTCATTTGGAGCACAGAATAATTAACATGCAGTCCTGCAGTGTAGGTGCGTGTGATGGCTGATAGTTTGGAGGGGCTTTGGCTTCAGATACGTCTTCTGCACAAACAGAGCAGGAGGAATTCCAGCTTCACTCTTATGGTATTTTAGCTTTCAGGCTTGGCATTCTGTAGTGCAGCTTGAATTATTTTAGATATAATCTAGTCAGCTGCCTGGAAATACAACTACTCTAAGTGTATGCCACGAGGCCTTTTTACCATATTATCATACACCAAATTATTCTTTTTTAATTATTTTTCACATATTCAATGCAGCTACAGACTTGTTCATGAAGGAACCTTTCAGTAGTTCAGCTGATCAGCTCAAAACCAAGAAGCAGCCCCTGACAGTTCATCTCCTTGCTTACTTAAGCGTGGCTGAGTCATGACTACAGTGAATCCAGCACTTTCTTTTCGCTTTTATTTATTCATTCATTCATTCATTGTTAAGAGTGTATGTGTGAGGGGCTTGAGTGACTGCAGTTTATGGTCATGAAGGTGCCCTCATCAGTGACTTTTGAGGTAAGCAGAGACTGAAATACTGTTTCACAGAAATAATTAATCTTCATCTGTTTTGTGTAACAATGTAACCCTAACACTGGACTTTCCGGAACTCATTTGCATTATTTTCATTGCAAGGATGGACTAAAAGGACAGCTGAGGGACAGAAAAAAACTGGCCTTAGAATTCAATAGTTATATTTATAAATTTTCCATAGGATTGACGATGTGAGCTGGAAAACATCAGTGTTAATTGGGGCACTCGGCCCTCTCCTGATTTTAGCGTGCTCTTCCTCAGTATATTAATAAAGAATTTGCCAGCAGAGATAACATAATGGCCAATTTGCAGTTGCTGCTCTGCACTGTATCTTGAATTGATGTGCTCATAGAAGTCCCGTCCGTACTCAGTTGGCTTGGCACGGGGACTTGCCAAGCTCAGAAGAGTACATTTTAATTGGAATGCCCCCATGCTGCCATTCCTTTTTCAGAGCTTCCTCTGCAGTTCTCCTCCCTGGCTCGTTTTGTAACGAGTAAGAAAGACATACATTGGATTAAACTGAAGGCAGGGGATGGGTGGGAACAAACTCTTCCTAAAGGTGAGCAGCTGTTTGGTATTCAGGAGCAGGCAGAGCACTTCAGTTTCTGCAAACAGCTCGTGTGGGAGCTGTTTATTTGGCAAGGAGGATGCCATTCCACCGGGCAGCACCTTGCTGAAGCTGCAGCTGCAGCCTGGGAATTGGCAGGTGTCAGTCAAGGGAAAGGGGCACAAATCTCTGCCAGCCCAGTCCAGGGAACGAGGTGTTCTGCTTTAGTGCCTGAAAAACTGGGAGGGAATTTGGCTTGATAACTGAGCATGGTATGGAGGGGTGTCTGTGTTTCTGTGCTGTTTGTTGTGAGGATCCACCCCCTTGTAGCTCCTGCAGAATCCCGGGATGCTCCAGGGAGCGATTTTCCCTGTGGTGCTCGTGGGGTGGCTGGCAGGCTGGGCTGCACCAGCAGCTCGGTGTGGGGCTGTGCATGGGCTCAGCCACAAACTCACAGGAGCACAGCACTTCCACGAGGGCCCAGGGAAAACCAGGAGTGAGGGAGGGGTTTGGTGTCTTTCCTTCTGTCTCCCCACCGTTCCTGGCCCTCTGTGTCAGGGGATTCTGGGCTGCTGATCATTCCGAGGTTAACTTGCTTCCTGAGAGCCCCACAGTAAGTGTTCCGGTTCTGTTTGCAGTCTGACCCTCTGCTGCTGTGTACAAGCAGGCCTTTTGTACCCAAAACAGCTCCAAATTACTGTACATAAACCATAATCTTCCAGTGGGAGCACTGTAGTTTTCCATTTTGCTGCTAATTGGATGATACCCTTGCAATAGTCTTTGTTACCATGGCTGGTGCTGGGCAGGGAACAGTGAGGGAAGGCTTTTATGCAAAAATCTTACAAAAATGCAGTGACTGTCCCCATTTGACAGCAATTGAAACCAATTGTCAATTAACTAAATAACAACCAATTAGCTTAACGGAAAAAAAGAAGAAAATTGCTTGCTTCACATTCTTTGTTGAAGCAAATGCCAGTCAGAGAATGGGAGCTTTTTCTTTCTCTTATAAAGGCAAAATGGCAAAAGATGTGCAGAAAATGCAGAGTGGTGGGTTTCTTTTTTTTCCTAATACCATCTTTTTCTCACATAAGAATATTTTAGAAACTAGATAAGAATATCTTAAGCTCCTGAGACATTTAATTTCCTGTGATATTTTAAAATCAAAATTACAATCATTATACGAGCACAATTTTTCCTCCTTTCTTTCACGCCTCTGTAGGGTACTGTAAGCACAAGGGCAGCTCCACTGCAGCTGGCTGCCTTCACAAGGGAAGAGCAGCAAACATCTGGCTGCTCTGTGGTGCAATGACAGCCACGATTGAGATGTTAACATTTGCATCACCAGACGAAACCCTTCTTCTTCCATGTTTTATGGACTTCTACAGTCCATAGGTGAGATGTTGCCAGAACTGGTAATGTTCAAAACCCAAAGGACCCAGGGCCGTAGGAAGCAGCTGGGTGGGGCTCTCAGGACTGGTGTTTGATCTGAGATCCCTCTAAGAGCCATGTTTCATGTCTGTATGACATGTCACAGGACCTGTGTTTCATGATTGGATAGCTGAGGATGAGAGGTATGACTTCTAGCCGTTCGGAAAGCAATGGACATTGGATGCTTTTCATTAACTGATGTGAGATTCGGCCCTGCACGCATTGATCTGTTGCTTTCTTACAGGAACACTTTACACCTGAATGCAAGTTCAAAGAATCAGTATTTGAAAACTACTATGTGACATACTCTTCAATGATCTACAGACAGCAACAGTCTGGCCGGGGTTGGTATTTGGGTCTTAACAAAGAAGGAGAAATAATGAAAGGAAACCACGTGAAGAAAAATAAACCTGCAGCACACTTTCTTCCAAAACCCTTAAAAGGTAATTGCTTGGGTTTGCTCCATTTATCTGAACTGATGCTGTCTTGTGTCAGTGTTTAATTGCTGTGCATATATAATTGACATGTCCAGCTGCTTATGTAACAGGAGTGTAATGTGCTTGTAACATGGGGTTGGTCTAAGCAGAGCTCAAACAGGTTAAATCACAACTATGGACAGTGCTACTTCTCTGTTAGTAAGGAAATGCTGATTTTTATCAGCTAAGGTCTGTCCTGCCAGGCTGTGTAAGTGCGGTGGGTAGGTGGCTGGTTTAACTGGGAGACGGAGGAGCCCTGGTTTTCCCCTTCTGTAAAATGTCAGTCCATGGAAGAGGATCTCAGAGGTTCTCAGGGAGTGTTTGAAATGGAAGAAGTCTCCTTGCCATGGGTGTTTGATTCTCTCCTTAGGTTGCATATTGCTGGCTGAAATACCCCAGCATTTCACAGCTGGGCTTTGCCCCCACAGCATGGGCAGCCCGGGACCCGTGCTGATGTTCTGCTCTCTCTTGCTTTGCAGTGGCCATGTACAAAGAGCCTTCTCTCCACGATCTCACAGAGTTCTCCAGATCTGGAAGTGGGACCCCAACAAAGAGCAGAAGCGTTTCAGGAGTGCTAAATGGGGGTAAATCCATGAGCCAAAACGAGTCAACGTAGCCAGGTTCAGGCAAGCCAAGTGCTCTCTAAACAGAACCTTACCTCTGGATGCAGTTGAATTCTTACTCGCAGTCTTTCATCCAAACGTTCAATTGCCCAGGACAAGCCACCGAACTCGCATAGGTCACTCGTTTATCAGCCATTAGATCTCCTGGTTGTCAAAGGATACACCCCAGTAATGTAGAATATGCTTGTGCATATCACAAGGCAGTTGGATAGCCAGACAACACAACTGCGGAAAAAATCTCAGAGAAGAAATGTCCAGCTCTTTCTCTCTCTCACTTTTTCTTTCTCTCTTTCTCTCTCTCTCCTATGCTTTGTGGAAAACGAAACAAAAACATTTCACAGCATTCAGTGCTGATAAGAATTTGCTTTCCAACTCAGAAAAAGACCACTTTTGCTCTTCAAAGGAAATTTTAATGCTTGTATGTTTTATAGGGGCAAACAAAAAACAAATATGTAAACTCTGTTGTTTCCTTGGCTTACCGTTTTATATCTAAGGCTTGATAAAAAAATGTATCCTTTAATTTGGAGTAGTGCAACTTTTTGATTTCTGAACTCCAATGGGTCTTTAAAGCTATGTCTTTAAAAAAATAATTAAAAATTCAGGGTTGGAACTGAGAGTTGGTGTCTCAGGCTCAAGCAAACAGTGTTCTTGTGGTTTTAAACACAATGAAATATAAATTTTTATAGATTTGTAGTTTCTGGTAAAGTTCTTGTGCTAACCCCAGTCTGTAGGAATTGAGTTGTTTTGTTATCCCAAGTGGAAGTTAACAGAAAGGGATAAAATTATCCTCCAGTGTAGATTTCTCTTAATTCCATTTTGTGTGTCATGTTAAACTATCGTTGTGGCTTCTTTTCTAAAGACAGAAACTGTGGAATTAAGGTGACTTAATTTTTTTATAAGAAACGTCTTATTTGTAAAAGTCCTTTCACTGTAACGGGCACGTGAATATTGTGTAGGAGGAAGCGTTAGGACAGGTTACCCCTAAACAACATATACTTATACATGCTATTGGAAACAATTGTTTAAAAAATGTAGTTAGGTTTCCATTTAGGTCATCATGTCTGTTGCATGGGAGAAAGTTGGAATATTGGCATAGAGTTGCATGATGTGTAAGATTTTGTGCATTAATCATTGTTGGATTCTGTGCTCCAAAACTGAATTAGTTCTGTACAGGCAGCTTTCTGCCTGGTACAAAAAAGTTGTTTATTATTTGTTGTATACACAACCATGCACTGAATAAACTATTTATATTAAGATGTACTTTTTAAAAAAGCTTGTTTGATTATATGCTGTACATCCATGATTAATTTTAAGGGAAAAGGGTTGGCAATTAAATTACAAAGTTACAAAAGATACTGTAATGAATGTTCAAAGTCTTTCTGTGTGACGGTCATTCCCCTGTAACGCCATACACTGCAGGAATTCGAACATGTTCTTTGCTTTTGGGTACTGTTGGAGCTGGTCCTGCGTGCCCAGCCGAGATGCTCAAAACACAGCAATGCTCAAGTGTCACCAAGCCTTGGTAATGACCCCCCTGTGCTGCTGGAGCCCCCTGAACTGCACTTGTCTGCTCTGAGCCTCTGCCCTGCTCCGTGTGTGCCCTCCCTGCCAGACTGCCCCGTGCAGCCCCTCCAACCCTGGCACGGGGCTCCAGCAGCTCCAGGCAGCTCCAGCACTGCTCGTGGGCATCACTGCAGGGGCGTTTAGCAGCCAGCTTTATCTGGCCTTGAGGAAAAAGGCTCCCATGCCTTTGCTCTGGAGGGAAAGCATCCCTCTCTCCTGCCTTTTCTCTCTGAAAACATCCAGGAAAACTTTTCTCATGTGCAACATCCAGGCAGCTCTGACAGGTGTGCTTCACTTATCAAGGTGTTCCAAGAAGCCCTAGCCAGGGACAGGTTTTCATCATGGGTGGCTGAAGAACCAGTTCTGGAAGACAATAATGGAAATGGAGGCAAAAATCTACCCCTAATGTTAGATTGAAATCAAAATGAGATACTCTGTTGTCTGCTCTGTGTTCCTCCAACTAGAACAAGCTGGAATTAAACCAGTTTTAAGGTCAGGGCTGAGAGAGGAGGAGATTGTTTCAGATCAAACCTCCTGATTTGTTGTTTCATGACAAATAGTAAATGAAGAGCTCTGGCCTGCTCTTAGAGGGCCCAGGCTTCCACAGGTTGCCTCTTTCCACAGGGTGAAGAAAGTGGGAGCATATCCAGTGCCACAGAAATCCTTAAAAATTAAACATGTGGTCATGATTGCTCCAGAGGTTTTGATAACTCAGTGGGCCTGGATCATCTCTTCCCTTCAACTAAATGTGGGATGTCCTTGGGGAACATTTTCTGAACCCTCCCATCCCCAAACATCAAACTCATTCAGGTACATGTTCCAAAAAAGGAGTCTTGAGTGCCTTAGGAACATAAAGCCTGATTTGAAAATAGGCATATTTGTAGCAAAGCTAGTTCAGTGCTGAGTGTTTACTGCCCTAGAGGTAACTGGAGCTCTGCTGCTTTGCTTTATAGCTGCATATTCCTGTTACTCTCCATCCTCAGTACTCCAGCCCTGAAGATCATCTGCAGCAGAAGGAAAATTCTTGTCTCACAGATCATCCCTTCTGAGCTCTGTAGTCTGACCCATCTTTTGTGTTTATGTTGGTGTCAGCTGTGAGCATTCACTGCCAAATCTCTTGTTCCAAAGCTTTCTGATATACCAGGCTAACAAAGGCCACTCTTGGCTGGAGATGAGGAGAGAGATGTGGTGATAGATGAGTCATAAACAGATGTTTCTGACAATTACATTAAATTTCTGACAAACCGGCTCCAACAATATTTTTCCTTCAGATTACTGAGGACTGAAAAGGTAATAATCCTGATAAAGTGCTGATAGTAGACAAAAGATTATGTACTCTATGAGCAAAGTGGGGAGGGTTACATGTAGTCTCTGGAGCCATAATTAGGATTTAATAAGGAAAGTTAAGAGTTAAATGTGACTTAACAGACAGTGAGTGAAGGTAATATTCTGCTCCAGACAGCAAAGTTAAGACAAGAATGTTGCTTCATCAGAGCACCAGACGGAGGAGTCAGACTCCAGAATATTTATTTGTCTTTCAGCACCCATCAATTAGAAAGTTACATGCACTACTTTCTGCCTGGCTGTGAGCCACTGACCATCTGCAGAACAGGGTCTGGGGCCCTTCTGGCATTGCCAAGGGGGTGGTGATGCCTTTCCCGTGCCCGTTCTGCTGTGCTGCCCCTCCAGCAGTGCTGCCCACAGCCCGGGGGCTGGAGCTGCTCGGGAGCTGCGAACCCCTCACCTGGCAGAGCCCCGAGCCACGCGGGGGCTGTGCAGACTAATGCCACCTGCCAGCCCCAGGGGAAACAGGTCAGCCCTGAAGCTGGCAGGAATGGTGCTGGGAGTACAGCTCGGGCGAGGCACAGCTGCTGCCTTCTTGTGTTCCCCTGGGAGAGCTGAGCTGCTTCCTCGAGGGTCTGTGCAGGGGGCTCGGACACTGCTGCTTGGCCTGGTTTGGGGGTGAGGGAGAGTGGGAAGAGTTCTTCTCTGTATCACAGAGATCTTTGGTTTTTCTTTTCCTTTTTTGTTTTAATTTACCTCATGCTACCTCATAGCATGGTTGTATCTCCGTAGCCACTTGCTCAGCCATGTTCATCAATGGAAGACAATTCCCTCTTTGGGGAAAACATGCCCAGGCCAGCCCAGGGAAGAGCAGTGCCCCTCCTGCAGCACCGCCCACTGTCCCCAGCGCTGTGTTCCCGTGAGATAAAGGCGGTGTGACGAGCTCAGGGATGCTGTGGCACCCAGGCCTCTCCCCAGTTGAGCACCAGTGTGGAGCCAGGTCTGGCAGAGCTCTGCTGTGTCTTGAGTATTTCTGCTGGAGGCCAGGGCCAGCTCTAATGGGTTTAAATGTCTCCCTGACATATCCTTGACCAGGACACTTTTGCAGGACAGAATCTGTACGTAACAACCTCCTATCTTCTAATAAATAATTCTCTCTTAAACAAACTCCCTCTTGCCTGGGCTCTGATTTTTTATCACTGCAGATAGGGCAGAGCAAGGGCTCTCTGCTCCACTGCCACTACTACACCATGGCTTAGCTTTCCCTGGGATAGAGACCCTTCTGTATTAAAATTGTCCTTTCCCCGTCTTCCTGAACCAGAGAGGGGCAACTTGAGTGGTCAACCCAAGACCAACAAAGATGGATGCTTCAGTTTTCTGTAGCCTCATCATGGTCATTGAAGGACCCCAAAAGTGTGATGCATTCTACCAGCTCAGAGAATGGCTACTCAAAATGCTGGAGCTCAGTTTCCTCCTTGATGTAAGACCAAGACAAAACCCACCATGGTTTTGTCTGACTTTGGCTCTGAAAAAGGACATATAAGTACAGTAGAAAGCCTATTTAAAATAAGTTAATTTTTTAGGGAAAAGACCTGTCATGCAATTTATCCTGAATAACTCCAGCTTTGGCCTTTTTTCAGCAACTTTAGGGGGAGATGTCCTTGACAACATAAAATTTCGAATTCACAGAGTAAATTTTTAAGACACTCCCTTCCCTGGCATGAGTGACCAGAGCTGTGGGGCCCTGGTTCATGCCTTTTGGATAGCAGGTCCTGAAATGAGCTGGGTTTGCTGCTGTCCAATGGCTTTTATTGCTGATCAGCTCCAGTAGCACATCTTACCCTGCTTTGAGGACATACCACATCAGTTTGGGGGGCACTCAGTCACCTTCTGCAGCTCCTCTCAAGGGGAAGTTTAAATATTAAAGGAAAACCCAAACTTGAAACACATTTTACATTAATCAGAGAAATTGATGTAATAAATTATTCTATCTCATCAGGAATTAGAAGACAACTTACAGGTTTCCCTTCAAAGATCATTATTAATGATTTGAAATTTAAGAGTCTTAAATACCACGTATGGAAAACTACTTTCAAGCACTCGTAGGCCTAATTTTTTTCCCCAGGTATGTTTGGCTTGTCACCTAAATTCAATACTTGGGGGGCAGGATGAATGCCTTATGTCCCAGGGGTTTCTCAGCACTGCATGTTTTCTGAGCTTGTCTCCTGGCAGAGGACAGGGTCACAGGTCCACACACCACCAGGGCCATCACATCTGTATTAGGAGGAAGAGCTGTCCCTGTCCTGCCATTTGTAGTGCCCAGATCTGGGGTTTGATGAGCTGGTGCTGGGCTGGGCTGGGCTGTCTGTGGCACACCTCGGGGACACACAGCAGCCTGGCAGCGCTTTTCTGCTCCGTCTCTGCTCCTGCAGGGACACGTCTCGGCTCAGGGCAGGCTCCCAGGGGAGCCTGGGGGGAATCTGGAGGCTTTTCAGAGAAAAGAAGTGCTCAGGCACTGACAGTGAAGTGCTGCTGAACAGCCACGGCAGCAGCAGCAGCGCTGGGAGGACCATGGCTGGTGCCTGTAAAAAGGAATTCATTAGTGAATAGCCTGCAAAGCTCTGAATTTATCATCATTCTTCACCCACACCTCAAGGAAAACCTTAGTACAAATAATGCCCTATCCCACTTGGGTGAGCAGATCATTCTTTCGCCCTTCCTTTGAGTATTGACCTAATTCAGTTTATGAATGTGGTTGTACAAAGGAGGGCCCTGCACTCGGAGTCGGGGCACAGATTCCATTGTCCAAACCTTGCAGCATCAAAGTTTCCTATAGACAAGAACCCAGAGCCGGTTTATTCTTTTCAAACAATGCTGTATAGAACTTGAGGGAACCTCTAGCGAGGTCTGAGACAAAGTCAGTGTCTTTTCCGTACTGTGAGCTCAGGATCAGCCCTGCAAAAAGAACCTCAGGGAGACACATCTGTGGAAGAAAAAGCTTTCAGACACCCTCTGAAGAGGAACAGGAAAAAGAAAAGGTGTAAAAGAGTTTACACTGAGTAGTGTTGTACACAGAAACCCTCCAAGGGCACTTGGAGCATCCCCAGTGCTGCACACGTTTGTGCCAGGGGAGGGCTGAGGGGGATAAAATGTCCAAAGGAGAGTGACCCATGCTGAGGGGTGTTCTGGGGACAGTGGCTTCACCCCATGTTTCTCCAGGTTCCTCTTATGTTCTACTAAGGATGTTTTAGAGCAATGGAGTAAAAGTTTCACTTTCCTGATGATGAAAAGAACAAGGCCAATAAAGGGAAGCAAAAGAGGAGATGGAACCCAAGGACTGGGGAGTGGGGCACGTTCTGCATGGAAAGCAATAACACCACTGCCATTCACTGGGTCCAGCAGGACTGAGCTCACACCCTGACCAAGACAGGACAGCAAAATAGCCAGGCACCGTTCAGATGCCTCTGCTGTGTCTCAAGGCCTGATCCTAATCTCAGTCTCAGCATACACCAGCATTCCGCTAAGTCTGGAGTTCCCTGCTGGTTTGAAGTGCCTTTATCTACACCAACATTTCACTCTGTTGCTGAAGAACCTTAGACATTACCTCATGCATAAGTATGTAACAGTGTTAATCTAGGAAATATTTTTAGATAACAAAATCAACTGGTTCAAAACTTAATTAATCCTATTTCCTTCCCAAATGATTACCTTCAAATGGTACTTGAAATAGTTTTACTTCCCCCATTGTCTCTCTAATATACTGATGAACTTTTCCTTCTGAGCTTCTCCTTGTTTTAATTGTCTGCTCATCCAACCATCCCTTCTGATAACTAAGCAAGTTAATAATATAGAGTGATCTTTAAAAATTAAACTCCTTTTCTTGTTAAACAAAAGCAGAACTTTGTTGTTGTTTAAAGGTGTGGGGGTTTTTTTTGCTTTCTTAATTTAAAAGAACAATTAACTGCATTTGGAAGTAGTGGCAACACTTGAGAAGCCATCTGCCACAGAGTTGGTGAAAGTATTATTTTACATTAACTACAAAGGTTTTGCATTAGATAATAATATGAGATTTTTTTCTCGGGAGTTTCAATCAGCAGATCTCATGATTACATAATTAGGGTTGACTGAGCAAAACAAGAGCAAAGGAAATCATAAAGCAGGTGGGATTATGGATGCTGCTCTTGCCAGCTAGTGTCCTCTTCTGCTTGGATGATCCCTCCAGCTCAGCCTGTGACACATCACAAATCTCATCTTCCTGGTCATGAACGCTTGGTGCTGTTGCAGCCTTTTCTGCACAGCCCATCAGCATCCCACACGCTCGACGCAGGCCGGGCACGTGGCAGCTGCTGTGGCAGGTCCGGGACACCCCTGCTGCCATGCACAGCCAGCACCTCACCAGGGTTTCCCACTGGAGATCCCTTGCTGAGGGTCCTTCTCCTCCCCAGTGTGGCCCCTCACAAGCTGCAGTTTGCAGAGCAGGAGACTACACCTCCCCACTCACACACCTGGCTGCAGCAGAGCTTTGGCTGCTCACCCAGTGCACAGCACATCCCTCTGTGGCAGGTTACCGAGCCAGCTCTGAATCAGCGGCATTTTCAGCAGAGACAAAGGCAGAATTCTCCCATCAGACAGACAGCAGCCCACTCAGGGTTTAAATTCTGCTTAGGAGGAAAATGTGTTAAGCACACACTGTATTAAATACACACACTGACACACACAAATATGTATGAAAGATACAGACACAAATACATCCATACATAGATTGCAGATAGTTAGAGCTATGTACAGCAGTTCATGTTTTTCATGTTGAAGATCCCTGGCAAACAGCCTGAACTGGTGAGAACGGGGCCAGCACCAGCGAGCTCAAAGAACACCTTGTGCTGTGAAGCAGGCTTAGAGCACACAGCAATCCACCTTGACAAGGTAGTAAACCAGCAAATGCTTGGGAGATGAAAACCCTGTCCAGTCTTGTTCATGCAAGCACTTCCAAAAGCCAAACAATGCCCTGGCTACTGGCTGACCCCTCTTGTGAGTGGGAAGGGAGCCATGCTTTGCTAGAAGTCTTTTATTTCTTGATCAAAGTTTGCAGTGAGAAAGGCTTTGAACAATCAGGGTGGAGTGCAGTGGTGAAGAATTGCTCAGCTGTGGCATAAAAGAGGAAACCAGACTCCAGTCCCTTGGCCACTACAAGAAGGAGAGGAGGCAGCTGCTAAAACTTCAAAAAAGCTGCACAAAGATCTTAAGTCTTTGAAGGCTGCCATGGAAATGCAGAAGGGTTTAAGATGCTGACAAAGATTACAGAGCTGGATGGAGCTTGCCAGGCCAGATGAGACAAGAGGTGGGGAAAAGGTTAATCACCAGAAGGGTTAAAGGAAATTAAAAGTATATGTGCAAGAAAGTGCTGGGAAGAGATAGTAGACCTAGGAATAACCACTGAGTGGGATGGCATTAATGATGACTTCAAAAGTGATGAAAAAGTTACTGAAGGTTGGGCTGCCTACAGACCTAGACATTTGTCTTGGTACAAGAAGCCTTCATTAAATGCCAATAAAACTTCCAGCTGCCGGGTTCTGAACCACCAAAGCTGATCTCTGCTCTGATTGCCCAGAGCCCAGGCTAAGTCACCTCCTTGCCCTCCTGCAAAATGGGTCTGTGAGCAAAAATCACTGCAGCTACAGAAAGGTCAACGAAAACGAATGAGCTCATCAAGCCTGAGTGTATTGCATCCTGAAACAAACAGGTGAGTGGCTGAGCAGCAGTGGCTTTAACTGGTTTTTATTTATTGTCTAAACCTTGGGCTAAACCCGTGTAATTTCTGTATAACCAGAAGGAAACCATGGATTTGTACTTGGAATTTGTAATCAGATGGTCTGTGTTGGTTCACATCAGCAATAGATAACAGACTCTGCCAAACACCTCACCTGTGTCCAAGCTGGGCTGTGAATCTATCAGCAGAATCAAATAAGAGTTTAGCAGCAAACATGTAAATTCCCCTGTCTCGTGTCTCTTAGAACAAAAACATCCTAATCCAAATGGCTCAAGTATCATCTGCCCTTCTTAAAAGCGAATGTTGTGCTACAAAATAAAGTGATGCATGCCTAAAAGTGCATGAAAAAGAGAGAGAACATGGGTAAAAAAGGAAAGGCAAAACATTTTAGGCATGAAAGACAATTGCACATGAATTACTTTTAAAGCCCTTGTTCCTTTTAAAAATCCAATCTGAACCCCCGTGTGGAACACTGGAGCTGCAGATTACAGGGAGACATCTGGACAACGTGGCCCTGCCTTGCTGCACTGCACGTGGCAAGAGGCAGTGAGGAAGATAAACAAACAAGGAAATTTGTCTCTTTTGAAAACCTGATGAAGAGATAAATTAATTAGAACAAATAACTGTAGAATAAACATTTTCTTCTTGCTGTATAATAATGCATCAGGGATGAACGAGATGAGGAGGCAGCTCAGCTGTGCACAGCTTGGGAGCCCCGAGGTTGGGCAGTGGATCTGATGGCCACAGTCTAGTCTGGCTCATCAGCCTCTAAAAGAGATTCATTGGGCTCAGCACACCTGGAATTAGACCTTGCTGTGGTCAAAGAGATTTGTCTGCTGCCTGCATAAGGCTAGCACGAAATGCAGTGCAGTAAAACACCACATTATACTGTTCCCAGCTCTCTCACTGATGTCAGAAAATGGCCCAGCCAGTGCTGTGAGGGAGGAAAATGTGCTGTTCTTCATGTGTGTGAATGTACCAGGCTTTGGGGGTAACCTTTTCAGTTCTTTGTGTATTCATCACCTGCAGCCAAAGAGGGTGGGAGAGTGAAATTCCCTGCAAGAACCCAGCCTTGGCCTCAGTGGCTGAGCCCTCATTTGAGCAGGACCGTGATGTTCTGATGAAGGTGCTGTCAAACCACTCAGGGAGCGCTGCTTTGAAAGTAACCGTGATATTTAAAACCTGTGACCTTTTAAAAAGTGTAAGATCTGGCTTAAAGGGCAGCCTTCCTCAAATAAATGACTCTGAAACCTCTTAGGTCAGATTTTTTTTTTAAAAAAATCCATAATGGAAAGACATCACATTATTTTACTATGAGAAGATTAATCATTAATATCTTGCAATTGATTTGCAAGCTACATTTATTTATGATGTGTTTGTACAGCACCATGCACACCCTTATCTATTATCCAGATCTCAAGGAGTTACTTAGTGCAAATAAATCAATACAATTTATCGATTAAATTATATAAATACTCTTGGAATTTGGACAAGTGAAAGATTCCACAGCCATTCTCAGGTCTCTCATTTATGGGCTGGGAGCTGGCAAATTATAGTCTAAAGCAAGCCAAGGAGGCTGGTGAGCTCAGCATGGGTTCTGTAGCTGGGCTCCTGTGACTGCCTGTGCTTTCCTGCCTAATCCAGTCCTTGATTGTGTTACTGGTGCTTGCTGCAGTCCAGGTAGAGAAGGAGAGGGGTGAATTTCTGCTCTTTGGACCAGGCTGCAGGGTATTTCTACAGCCACCAGAAAGGAGATCCCTTCTCCCAGGCAACAAGTTAACAGGACAAGAGAAAATGGCCTCAAGTTGCACCAGGAGAGGTTTAGATTGGATATCAGGAATGCTTTCTTCATGGGAAGAGTTGTCATGCGTTGAAAAAGGATGCCCAGGGAAATGGTGAGATCACAATCTCTGGAAGTGCTCCAAAAAAACATGTGGATGTGGCACTTGAAGTCCTGGTTTACTGGAGAACACAGGGGTGTCAGCTTGAGGGTTGGACTTGATGATCTTGGAGGTCTTTTCCAACCTTAATGATTCTGTGATTCTGTGATACATGCACAGGGTGCTGGACTCCTGCAGTGCTGGATGTGATGCCCAGTGACAGGCTGCAATCTGAGCTGCAGCCTGAACAGTCAGAGAGCAAACAGAAGGGGAGAAAGTGCCCACAAAGTCACTGCACTGCCTTCCTTCAGCTCCTTGCTTTAAAATTCCCCTTGTGAGCCTGACCAAGAAGACATTGCATTTATCCTGCCATCCTCACCAGAGCAGCTGTGGCTGCCCCATCCCTGGCAGGTCCAGGGCCAGGTTGGATGGGGCTTGGAGCACCCTGGGATAGTGGGAGGTGTCCCTGCTCAGGGCAGGAGCCCTGGGACTTGATCTTTAAAGCCCCTTCCAAGCCAAACCATTCTCGGATTCTGTGATTCTGTGATTTCCTACACTTCCATCTGGCTGCTGTTTCTGGTCTCATGCGCTGGGAAGTGCTTTGGGCCACCTCTGTGGCCAGGCAGCCGCTGCGCACTGCAGTCCTGCCCTGACAGTGCCCATGGCATCACCAAAGCCAGCAAATAAATCCCACGTGCACAGGGATTATCAGCTCTTGAGCATCTGAAGTTGAACATCCCAAATTAATTGACATTCTTGACTGAATCTTTCTGTGCCTCTGTTCCTTATCTATAAAGTGATAATGTTTCTCCCCTGCCTTACTGGGCTTCACAAAGACAAATTAATTCATAGTTTGTGTGCAGAATAAACAAACATGACTGGAGTAATGAGTGTCATGGAAAAAAACCAAAAACCAAGTGGAAAGAGTATTTCATCTTTACAGCAAGGATGAGCAGAATACAGTAAACAAGGGCTGGGGCCACACACTCAAGGACGTGAAGAAAACAGATTTTTGAATTGCTGCCCACTGATTTGCATCAGGCAGGCTGCTCCACCACAGAGACATGGCCCCCATGGGAAAAAGAGCATTTGATCCTATAACGAGCCACCCCTGTAAACCCAGGAATGGTGCTACATTTCAGGATAAGACTTTTCCTACTCCTTGCATGCTTGGCTTTGGAGTTTGAACACTGTCATATAAGCTTGTCTGTTAGCTTATATAATTTACTAGAAATCTAATAAAGTTTATGGAGTTTATCTGTATTATCACAGTTGTGTGCAGGACCAGGTCCTTTGGAAGTGCATTTGTTAAACGTGCAGTAGTTCAAATTATCCTGACAAATGCAAAACAAAGATCTTACATTATTCACTGCATCTGGCAAAGAGAAAATTTTACACGTATCAAAAGAATTATGTAAAGCTCACCCGTAATTTAAAATGTCACTGGAATTACTCCATAATTAGGGCAAGGTCTTTACAAGGCTCCTCATGGAAGCTGGAACCTCTGTGCCAGAGACTCAGCTGAATGCATACAGGTGAAATACGAGTGTGGGGAACTGGGCTGGCGTTGTGGCAGCGCTGGGCGCTCCCGTGGCCTCGGCACAGCCTCTGTGCCCAGCAGCTGGACGTGGCCCCCACACTCTGCAGAGATGCTCTTGCTCAACACCTGGGCGTGCCCCACAGATTGTGGCTGCTTTGATAGGCAGAGGGTTGTCACGTTTGAATTTTGTGCACTGAAACTGCAGCTTAAAGACAAGCTTTGGGTACCACGACTTCCCAGGGACATCAGGGCCCTTCCAGCCTGTGTCCCGTGCCAGGCCACTGTAGTGGGTCACACCGGCAGCCAGGGAGAGACCACGTGCCGCAAAAATTGGTGGGACCTGGCAATGTCTTATCCTTCCTTAACTTGTGTGTTCAGCAGAGTTTTGCAGGAATTGAAGAGAAGTGGATGGCAGGGAACAACTTTGTGACATCTAACATCAAAGAGAGGAGAGATAAGAGTTATTATTTAGACTTGTCAAGTCTCCACTGTTCCCAAAGGGAGACAGCAGGCATGACCTACTTGAAGAATTAAGAATTCACCAGGACATGGGATTTAGGATTCAGGAGACAGTCCATCCTCTAAATCCAAACCTCTACTGTGAGAACCCAGCACTGGCTTGTGACTAGGCTTGAAATGCTTCTCCATTGAGTTAAAAACACTCTCCTCCTGCCCTGACTTCTGGCATCTCTCTGGTTCTTGGTGTGTTGCAGATGATGCTGAGCTACAGCAAAAGGCCCTTGCTCAAGCAGGGGCTCTGGCCCCAGAACAGCAGCTCACAAGTGGCTCAGTGAACCTTTCCAGGAAACTGGAGGGGAAAACTGCTCTCCAAAGCACAGTGAGCAGGAGTATGTTGTTGTAAACACACTAAAAAATGGGGCTAAGATATGGGTCTTTGGAAGGAAGGAGTCAGGGATGGGACTGTGAAGCTAGGGGGTTGTTGGAGCTGCCAGGAACTGCAGGGATGTGCCTGCCCCATGCTCCCCCACAGCTTCCTGAACACGATTTGGCAAGGATCAGCAAAGAGACAGAAGCCCTCAACTTGCAGGTCCAAAAATCCAATTTAATCTTGCAGGTGAAAAATTTAGACCTGCAGAGTAAAATTTTTTGCTCTGCTTGTGTGGGTGGATTTCTGTTTTCCCCAGAGGGATTCTCCTTCCACATCAAACCTGTGAAATGCAACATCCCTGTAGGACCTCATTGCAGCCTCCCAGTGCTTAAAGGGGGCTTATAAAAAAGGGGAGAGCAACTTTTTACCACAGGCAGATAATGACAGGACAAGGGGAAATGGTTTTAAGCTAGAAAAAGAGAGATTTAGATTATATGTAAGGAATAAATTCTTTGCTGTGAGGGTGGGGAGGCCCTGGCACAGGGTGCCCAGAGCAGCCGTAGCTGCTCCTGGATCCCTGGAAGTGTCAAAGGCCAGGCTGGATGGGGCTTGGAGCAGCCTGGGACAGTGGAAGGTGTCCCTGCCACGGCAGGGGAGTTGAAACAAGAGGATCTCCAAAGTCCCTTCTAACACAAGCTATTCTAGGGTTCTGTGGTCATCCCATGACCACCCCAGCTTCCAGGCAGCAGCTCTGCAGTGGCTGTGGAGAAGCATGAGTTACACACAGGGACAGCCAGTGGTGAGCCTTTGAGGGATTTCTCTGAGCATAGCTCCAACGCTGGGCTGATACCACAACTCCCTTTCATTATATTCTTTCCCCTGTGTGCAAAGGAACAAGGGAATATTTGTCTGACTACAAAGAGTGCCAGACCCTGGGCGCTCCTATGGGGTGGACAAAAGATGAAGAGCTCAGCCCACAGCCCTGCTTTCTCCCTCTCCTCTTGGGAAAGCACAGATTCACAGGAACAGGCCCTCTCTGGGCTGCAGAACAAAGCGAGGCAGCGATCCTGACAGCATCAAACCCAGAGGAATTCCTGCAGAAACAGCGAGCTTGGAGGAGGAGAAGGGAACAAAAGGGTAATGTTTCACTGCAGAGGGGCACTGGGACTAACCATGGCCCATGCAGAGATGTCTGGAGAGAAAAGACTGCTCTGGTGATGCTGAGGGAGTGGCATTTCAGGTACTAAAAAGGGTTTGGAAAGATTTCTCAGGTGTGGTGTGTGGGGCAGAGAGGGAAGGATTTTTAACTGATCCATCTGGCCACACGTATTTGGGCTCTGGTAACTAAAGAGACACCGAGTTTGGGGACTTTTCCAAATCAGAATTTTTTTGTTTCAGATGTTAGGTTACCAATCTGAAGAAGTGTGTGGTACCTCGGTGTTGGGAAGGAAAAGGAGGGGATAAGCTGCTACGGTTGTATTTGAAAAACCTGGACGTGTACAGCTGGTAGTGTCTGTCTCAAACCTCAGCAACTGCAACATCAGGGCTCTGCTCTCAGATGCAGATGGTAGAAACATCTGTGCATCACAGGCTGCCCACAAACCTGAGCAGGGAAGATTTCCAGACAGTTTCCCAAAGCTTGCCAAGATCAGGAGCCAAACCAGCCTAATGGCACCCTGCTATGCTTGATTTCTGGCTGCTGCCAGTCCTGCTGTGTTCACTGCTCTCCTGCAGTCTCATCACATTTCCTGCACCCCCCCGTCCCAAAACTGTGGCACTGGATAAAAAAAAAAAAAGCATGAAAACCAGAAGCACCAAAGTAGCTGCTGAAATTCTAGTTCTCCAAACAGAGGAGAAAAACTGAACAAAGCTGTAGTAAATGCTTTATTATACCCAAGTAGATCCTAATTTTCCTATTTTTCAGCTTCTGATCTTTTAGTGTATTTGTCGGACCTTATGGTTTGGGATTTATAAACTCAGGTGTATTAGTGCCTGGATTTGTGCTAACAGAACACTACATTTGGCCATGGAAAACTATCTTCTAACTACAGGCACCATGGACATAACAAAAAATAAACATATGCTCATTGCAGTTCCAGAGCTCACAACTGGACAGAACTGATCTCCGCTCCAAAAGATGCAAACAGGGGGATGAGGGAGCAGGGTAAGAGGACTCATTAGTCCCTGTGAATGTTTATGGACAAGTAGGAAGTTGGTAAGCCCAAATGACAGTGGTAGGGGTTTTCTCCATCAGCCTCAGCAAACTTTGTAGCTTTGGGATTCCCTGTGGATTCACCCTCCTGCTGCTCTGCTGGGCTTGGGCTTCTGCTGCTCCGGGCAGCACTGCCTCCCTCTTCCCCGGGCACTGAAAGCCTGTCCCACGCCTCTTCCCCGCCTCTGGAGAGCACTTAGAGCCAGCTGTCACCAGCCGTGTCCTGGAGGCAGCGGAGAGGCCCTGGGGTGTGTTTGGGGCTGGGCTCTGCGCTTCCTTTGGGGCTGCGGTGCGCTCCGCGCTGGGTGAGTCAGCTCCGAGCGCCGCGCTGCGGTTTCCCCAGCAACGGGAGACGGGAGAAGAGGGAGAAAACACCCTTCGGAAGTGCTTCTTCCCTGTAAACATGTTTTCACCCTTGCTCTGCTCAGCAGCCCGAGTGCAAATCTGCAGACATACACCTGCCCTACGGAAGAAAGGTTTGGTTTGCGTATCTGTTTGTTGCTTTGCTTCAGTTTTGAAGACGAAATGAAAAGCAGGAGTTGGTATGATCAAACCTGAGCAATCTGAGACCTCCACATATGTGTTTTAAGCAGAGAAAGTGAGAGATGTTACAATTATTTTAAAATCAAAGGGTAGCTATTAGCAATCCCTTATAAACATATGCACTGTGCCACAAAGATTAATTTAACTGCAGGTCCTGGCTCTGGGCTGTAGCAGAGTGGTGAGTTACACAAAAGCCAACAAGGAGAATCACCAGCTATCTGTGAATTTTGTATTTGGGGAACATCCCTCTCTAGCCTCGGGGGCCTAGCGACCTATCTCTGCACCAGAAGGTTGAGAAATGCTGCTGGAGATTGCCTTGTTTTCCTCCTTCTGCTCTTCTCTTCTGCCCCTGGAGAAAAACTGCATCTGAAACTGCTTTCCGTCTGCATTAGAATCGACATCCCTCGGTTATCCTCACTGCATCTAAAAATAGCACGGGGAAATCCGCCTGAGATCAAAGCGATTCATTTACAAAGCGCTGGGTGAGGACAGAGCTCTGCGATTCGCATTCCCGTCACATCCGCGCCAGGCGGATGGCAGGGATCGCACCAGTGATTTGAAAACGCAGAGATGTTTCCCTCCTCTCCTCCGCCTCGCCCTGCAGGCTCCGAGGGAAAACAAGTGGGAGGGAAATGATTTGGTTGGTGCCTGGGGGCTGGTGGGGACAAGGAGAAGTGGGGTTTCTCTGCACTCTGAAGTGATGCTCCCCTTCACTCGGGGCTCCAGCAGCCCTGGGCAAGGTGGAATATGAGTGCAAAAAGCAGAGAAAGAGGCACAGCCTCAGCACCCAGACAAAGGAGCATCCCAACACCTCAAAACATGCCAAAGGAGCCCAGATCACTGAGTGCATGGAATCAGAAATAAGGGATGAGCCCCCTCCTCCTCCGGCAGCCAGTCTGCCCTGGGAACCAACCCCACTGCAGGAGGAGGCTGCAGAGCTTTCCCTGGAGGCCTTCATGAAAACCCCCACTCTGAAAGCTTAATTATGGTTGCTGGTTAATTGAGCTACACAAGCATCAGAGTTACAGTATTATGCATTTGGGATACCTAAACAAGTGCTTTTTAATGCAAACCTTAGGATGATTTGGCAATTTACACAATAGAACCTGATACTGGGATATGCCCCAAGAATATTCCTGCTTTTTCTTTCTTTTACATAAAAATATTTATTATTAATTAAGTTCTGCAGAAGAAAATAATTAATTGTAGTACGACGAAGTAGAACAGCTGCCTTTCCTTCTCACATTAAAAAGTAAAGGCATCATTTTTAGCCAGTTCCATGATTTCTGAACACTCAGGGGCAGCATTACCTGAAGGTCTGGTCTGTAATTCCCACAAAGTGAATTTCAGGGCTTTCATCCATGCAGGGCTTCTTCTTCTGAGGAGCAGCAGAGCTGGCTTCACGCAGCTGTGGCTCAGGGCACGGGGACAGCGGCACCACTGCCCTCCCTGCCTCCTGCTGCTGCCTGGGCTCGCAGGCGTGCGCAGCATCCCTGTCCTCTGGCAGCATTTCCTCTTGGCTGGTGGTAGGCAAGGCCTGGTGCTTCAGCCACAGCATCTTGCCAAAATCAAAACAGTCCCAAACAGCTGGATTTCAGGCAGCTGGACTGGACACGCATTAATTAGAGACAGACAATCTTTGTCATTAGTGACTTACACGGGTCTCTCTCAATTTTTGACTGTCAAATACAATTACTGGGATAGTTCATAATAAAGCTGAAACAAGAATTACCTGACATTTTCCAGTTTTGCCAGCAACATAAAATATAGAATAACCTAAACTGGAAGGGACCCACAAGGATCATTGAATCCAGTATCTTTCAGCTGGGCAAAATATTCAGTGAACTCTTTGCTTATCAAACATAGCCCCTTTATTTATTTAATTTTTTTTGCCTGTGATTTACATCCTGAAATTCCACTATCCATAAATACGAGAAATCACTTCCCAGTTCACATTAAAATAGTGCAGTGAAGAAGTATCCTTGCAAATCCTTCAAATATTGACCCTGGTGTTTGCTGAGCCCAATAAGCTCCGTGTGGCCCTCCAGCCTTCAGCTCCTTGGCTGGACAGCCCCAGCCCCAGCAAGGAGTTCAAGACAATCAAGGAAGCACTTCTCAGACACATCCACTGATCCATGTGGCTCCACATGTTCTCCCCTGCCTAATATCCCCAAGAAATGCATTTTACTTGCATTGTTTCAATGTTTCCCTTTCACAAGGGGTGGAAAGACAAATATTCATGAGTGGTTTTGCAGTATTCGCTCAAATGCCTGCAAATCACTGCTCCTAACACACACAAAACCCCCATCTTCAAAAGTATATGTTTCTGCATTAAAAAAAACCCATCATCATCCCAATTTTCATTTTTTTGTCAGACACTTGAGGGGCATAATGTTTTGTTGAGAAAGGTGCTACTCATTGGAAGAATATTTCAGTGTAATGGCAAGAGCATTGCAATGCCCAGCACCCCATGCAGCGTTGCCAGGACATTAACCCACAATATTATTTACGCGCCATCATAGAGAAAGAAATGACAGCAGATTGACCGGGACACAGGTCTGAGCTGCTGATTGCAAATGCCAGTCCCTCCCTGCGAACAGCAAAGCTGCAGCCATAGTGAGGGGATTTGGGGAAGAAATGCCTGGACACAGGAGAAGGGGCTGAGCTGGTTGAAGGCTCTGCTGCAGCTCAGCCCTTGCAGCTCCTGCCCGCACGGGAACCCCTCAGCCTCCTGGAGCTGCACAGGCTGGGCAGAGGCCTCGCTTCCTGCACTCCCTTTCGGCTTCAAAACACGAGAGGAGGGGATCTGCTGCCTGCCCACCGCCCTGGGGCTGGCTCGGGTCACAGGCTGAATGCAAACACTGTCATAGCCACTGTCTTGTTTTACGGGAGCTTTGCCAAGGGCAGGCTGGCCAAGAAAAGGGAGAGCCACTGCCTAAGGGCTGGATGTGCACAGGCTGTGTCACCAGTGAGGCAGGGCTCCGAGCTCCAGAGCTTCACACAGCTCTCCCGGCCCCAAACTCCCTCTCACATTGTCCTTTATAGTTTAACATATTTCTATATAGATTTATTACCTACCTGTTAGGGATAGCTGAGAGATCATACTTAGGAAAACTCTGTAAGTAAATATTTTCTGCTATATAATTTTCATGGCAATGAGGCAGACAGTCCAACTAATTAAATGGAAATGTGAAGTTTATTTTTAGACAGCCTAAGCTGGTATTGGTCTGCAATTAGAACAACAGTGAAGAACTGTGGGAAGGGCTGGTGACTGAGTCACTGCTTAAAAGAGATGAAGAAAGTTAGAAAGTTTAGGCTTTTTTTTTTTTTTTTTTTTTGATCCTTCTCTATTAGCACTGCAAATGCCACATGCTTTCATAGCTTTGGCAGAGAGATTTTGGCATGCCCCAGAGCAGACCTTAGGTGCACTGGCTGCAAACTGCATTTCAATTGCAAAGAGTGTGTGCAAACAAACTGTAATTGAGAATGTCAGAGACTCCCAGCTGGCTTAAATATAAACATCGTCTGACTGGAAACTCAGCACATCCCTCATCTGCCATAAAAACTGCCAGTGTGGCACAGGATCCTGCACAAACTGCAATCACAAGGTCAGGCATATGCCAGGAATTGGGAGGAGCAGGGGGCACGGAGGGGATGCTCTGCCTGGCTGCTGGCAGCCTGGCTGGAGAGGGATTTGTGTCTGCTCCTGCAGATGTGGTTATTCCACATACCAGGTGATTTCTGACTTCTCTTGACCTGCACAGGGGTGGAGAGGGAGGCACAGGAAGTTTGCCCTGTGACTGCAGAGGAAATGTGAGCCATTGCTGAGCCCAATAAGCTCCGTGTGGCCCTCCAGCCTTCAGCTCCTTGGCTGGACAGCCCCAGCCCCAGCAAGGAGTTCAAGACAATCAAGGAAGCACTTCTCAGACACATCCACTGATCCATGTGGCTCCACATGTTCTCCCCTGCCTAATATCCCCAAGAAATGCATTTTACTTGCATTGTTTCAATGTTTCACAAGGAGTGGAAAGGCATATATTCATGAGTGGGCCCTTCCAGACATGCAGTAGGAGTTCTACACTGTCATAAAAGTGAGTGGAAGAATGGTCTGTTTTGTTGTTCCAATATTCTTGTTTATTGCTAAAATTCATTATGCTGCCTTTCATAAATCAGATGCTAAAGATTTGGGGGAAATCGATGCTAATAAGAACTAAACTATGTGAACATTCAACTGCAGCAAAGAGGTATTTTTGCCTTTGATTAAGTCATTACCAACTCCCCTGCAGTATCAAATATTTCTCTTTTAAATTGCTCATAAACAGTAGTGTGCCTTGAAATGCATGGACAAAAAACATTCTTCCCTCAAAAAAGAAAAACAATCCATAATCCACCTTTGTGATTGCACTTTTTTTTGCTTTGGCATTTTTGTATGTAATCAGAACAGGATTGTTCCTTTGCTAAATTGTGCCTGGGACAGAGCAGCAAAACACAGCAAAGCAGGGAATTGATAGCAGGCTTGCGATTTAGGATCAGTCAAGAGAAAAGCCCCTTGATGAGTGTCCTCTTGAGAGTTTAGAATCAAATGCATCTAAACCATTCCTGAATTTTCTAATCTGCATTAAAATTAAAAAAAACCCCAAAACTAAACAAAAATAAAATGTGAAGAAAATCAAATTTTTCAACCTGAGCCTGGCAGTTCCAACTATGCTGTCCCTACGTGACCCTGAGTTGCTGGAGACAAATCATGGGCCCTTTTACTGTGCACCCACAGGGCACGGACAGAGACGAGCTCCTGCCTCACATTGCTGCTGGAAGACTAAAGGAGTTCGGGTCTGTTTCTGTTTCTGTCAGGACTATGCCTTCTTTTGCTTTCAAGAATTAATGTATCAATAAATAAAGGAATTGGGTCTTGGCCCTGGCAGCACTCTGTGGTGCCAAAGAGAACCTTTATGCTGGCATAGCTTTCATCCAGCATTTGAACCAAAGCTCTGCTGCCCCTCCTCTGCCTGGGCACGAACCACTTGGACTGTCAGCAGAGTGGCCACACTTCAGACCTGTCAGAAATACAAGGAAAAACTGCCCCATTCTGCATTCTTAAAGCAGCTCTCTCCAGTATTAAATGAAGATGAGCCAGGCATGCCATATTAAAAACTCATTTCCTCCAAACCTACTACAAATGCCAGAGCTACACTGCCACTCACCTTTCCAGATGGAACAGGCACACCCAGAATCTGAGGGGAAAGCCTGCCCACGCTGCAGCCATGCTGCTGTCCTGCCATGGCACCACAACCCCTAACCCACCATTTGCCACTTGCAGCCAGCCAGCTCCTTGCACTTTCCCATGTGACTATTTGGAATGAGAGAGGGAAATTGCCCATGGAAAATTGGGATCTTCTTCAAAGCCTCAGACCACAGAATCTGTTAGAGCCAGAGGGTCCCCCAGGCAGCCTCTGTTCCAAGCTTAAAACTTCACCTGTGCACGGTGGAAAAGGGCTGCAAAGACCTGTGTCCAGAGACATCGCAGCAGGGAACTCCCCTGGAAAGGTCTGGGATGTTTCACAGTTGCTTCTTGTCCCTGTGCAAGCGGCACAAGAAGAGAGGACTCAGCTGCTGCCACCTCTCCCCCCACAGTGGCATCCCCTCTGCTGGCTCCTGCTGCTCCCAGCCACCTTCCACACAAACAGAGGGATGAGAGAGGACCCAGTGCACACTGTGCAAAATCCCCAGGGGTCTGGCAGCCCCTCCAGGGCTTTGGAGCAGCATTTTGACAAGTTCTGTTCCTTTATAGCCTTTAATGTGAAGCACAAATTCAAGCTTCTGTGCACCCCTTGTCCTTCCTCTCCGTCCACCCACATATTCCCATGACAGATCCATTACACGCTCCTGCTCACACCTGTGTTTTGCAGAGCTCCCTGAAAAAGCAGCAGCTTTCAGCAGGACTGTTTGCTGTCACTACTGTTATATACCAAGAGGATAAACACCACATGTAGAAGTTCTGTGGGTAAACTGCAGAACAAGATTATCAGTATTATCTTCACGTAATTGTGATTCCTGAATGTACTGATCTCCAGTTTAAAAATAAACCACAGGATCAAAATAGAATTTGGCAACAAGTTTTAGCTAAAAAAATGATATTTTGAAATGGAAAAAAAGAAGCTGTGAAAACTTTTTTTTTCTTTACTAAGAAAAGAACTCAAATTACAGGAGATGTGGCTTGAACACCAGTGGGCTGCAGAGCACAGTGAACAGCACATTAACACTCCAGTGATGACGCTGTGCCTGCCGAGACAGGACACTCTGCTGCCTGTGTTTTCCAGGATGAATTGTAATCAAATGAAGTGACTGAAAGGACCTCCACTGACATCACTCCACTGGTTACCTCATCCTAAGAGCAGTCAGACCTCAATTATGAGCACCAATATGTCTATAAAAATAAAAAATAATATATAAATGTATATAATATATAAATAATATAAAATGATACATGTTGTTTTAATACGGAAAAAAATCTTCCTTAACTCTCAACACAAAACGTGTGCAGTCTAAGCAGGATCTAACCTAAGCAGTATCTTTATTAACCATTTCTATCTCTGGTCACTCAGTGATCCCTAATGGGGCTGTTGGGCTGGCAGCCAAGGGAACGCTCCCAGTCCTAAGTGCTCTGTCACAATTGCCTGGTGGCAACGCCAGCGAGTCCCTGTAGGTGTCAAACCGCAGGTCCAATTAGAACTCCCCAGAATCACGGCGAGGAGCTGGCAGATGGCTCTCAAATGCTTAAAGCATCATTTCTCCAGTAAAACACCATTTGTTTGCCCTGTCGAATTAAATATTTTCCTGTTTGATTTTCGCGCGTAAGAGCGAATCAGGAGAACCTGCGGGTGCTGCAGGAGCGCTCTGCGGTGCCTGGCAGGGTCCCAATGCAGCCGGGTGCCGCTGCCCGGGTGGCCCCTTGGCCAGCCCGCGGGGCAGGGCTGCTGCTGGGCACCCACGGGCACTGCGGGGCAGCCACGGGCACTGCTGGGCACCCACGGGCACTGCGGGGCACCCACGGGCACTGCTGGGGCACCCACGGGCACTGCGGGGCACCCACGGGCACTGCGGGGCAGCCACGGGCACTGCGGGGCACCCACGGGCACTGCGGGGCAGCCACGGGCACTGCTGGGCACCCACGGGCACTGCGGGGCAGCGGGGCAGCCACGGGCACTGCTGGGGCACCCACGGGCACTGCTGGGCACCCACGGGCACTGCGGGGCAGCCACGGGCACTGCTGGGGCACCCACGGGCACTGCGGAGCAGCGGGGCAGCCACGGGCACTGCTGGGCACCCACGGGCACTGCGGGGCACCCACGGGCACTGCTGGGCAGCCACGGGCACTGCGGGGCACCCACGGGCACTGCGGGGCAGCCACGGGCACTGCTGGGCACCCACGGGCACTGCGGGGCACCCACGGGCACTGCGGGGCAGCCACGGGCACTGCTGGGGCACCCACGGGCACTGCGGAGCAGCGGGGCAGCCACGGGCACTGCTGGGCACCCACGGGCACTGCGGGGCACCCACGGGCACTGCGGGGCACCCACGGGCACTGCCCGCGCCTCCTGCGGGACACCTCCGGCTGACCGAGCTGCGCCAGGGGTGCTTCTCCTCTCCAGTCTCCTCACGTGGGCTCAGTCTGCCACCTCCACAAAGGGGGCTTAAAATAAAACCGCCGTAGATATTCCTTTATGATTAAACTGTGAGCGCAGATTGAAGCGGGCTTGCCTGGGAATTCAGAACCGTTCTTCCTTCCTCTCAATCCCTTGACAGCAAAAAACTCATAATTAGACATAGAGGGGGAGAAAAAATTCAAAATCTGAAATATTTCTGCGGGGCCTGAACACAGCTGGAATAAGTAGCTGTGGCCAAATCCTGGCCAAGAAGTATCTTGTTTATGATTCCTAAATCCACTGCCCCAACAACTCTGTGTATTCAGTGGATAATGCAGTTACAACACTGAGCACCGCGTGCTTGTTGCTCTCCAGAAGCTCTGGCTGGAGCCTCCCTGCTGGTGGGGAATGAGAGGCTGAGGTCTGTGTAGCTCCAAGAGAAGGAGAATTGGAGGAGGCAAAGCTCATCCCTCCCAGCTAGAGCCAATGGAAGCAGCTGCACTGTTCAACCAATGCGTTAAATACTGCAATGATGGTACTCCCAGTCCTCTGTTTTAAACACCTACATAAAATACTGCAATTACAATGAGCCACGGAAAAATCTGTGATGTCAAAAAAAAAAAAAAATCTATGTCCCGTCTCTTAGGAATGCAGTACATGATTAGAAGAAGTTATGCCTACAAAGTTGATCAAATAAGTAAACATATATTGGAAAATTTTTTTAAAGTTTCTAGGTAGAGAGATTTATTTATAAGAAACAACTTAATCACTTTACCTTTCACACATCTGCTAAATTGGCAATGTAGTCCAAACAGAAATCACTTTGCTGTAGTTCAGAGTTACTTGGTTTTAATGAGTTTCTGGAGGAATAGGGATGGATTTTGCTGCCAACCACCGTTCAGCCTAATACCGCAGTGGAAACATCAAACTGAGGGACTCAGCGTGTCCCTGCTGTCAGACTGCTCTGTGGAAAAGTTAGCACTCACAAAAGGGAACAAGAGGCATCCAGGATAGACAGGGAAGGAAATCCAGCACTGAGATCCAGACCTACTTTCTCAGCTGAGTTAACGGAATACTTTTGTTGCTTATTTGAGAACACGAACATGCAGTAATGTGCTCTGCTGACGATTAAAGGAAATAACACGCTCTGTTCAGACTAGAATAAAAGCCAAAGATTCTTTTCAACCCATATTATTCTTTGATCCTAAGAAATTAAAGAATTAAATTGTAAGTAACTACTGTTACTTAGGGGGAAGAAGACCCAACTGGACTGCAATTTTTTAGGACAAAATACCCAGCTCTTAACAGACAAAATCTGGTGCACACACAGTGGGTGGCTGCCCCAGTAACACTGTACCATGAGAGCCATCATGGGCACAATAGCAATGACCCTCTCTGTGAAAAATAAAATGTCTTAAAACTATTTTGGGAACCTTAAAAAGCCACAGGAAAGATTTCTCCTCATCTATTGGAAAGACAAGATATGGCAGCAAAAGCTCTGCAATGGTGGCTGGTCCATGACTGAAGGCAGTAGTAGGCAGGGCTGCGAGATGCTGGCAGCCTCATAAAACCACAGCGTGGGCTCTTCATGTCCTCACATATTAATGGTTTCTTTATAATCAGCTGAACAGTTGATGTGTTAAAAAAAGATCCAGAGCAGCTAAGTGTGGGATATGATCAGTCTTATCAGTGTAACTCCACTTGAACAAGACCTCATCCTTGTGAGGATGAGATGCAGAGACAATCTCAAAACCTAATCAAGAGAAACAAAATTGCTTAATCAGTGGTGAATTTTCAATCAAAAATCAGGGTTCCCCTTAGTCAGTGGTATTTTTGCATTCAAACCACAACCACACTTTAATGGAGATTTTTTACGTCCCTCTTTCAAAGGCTCATATTTAAGCACAAGCTTATCTTTGAAAAATGGGAAGAGAAATCAACAAGATGCAGTAATTATGAGAGAATTGCAGGCTTGCATTTCAAACATCTAACAGGAAATAGAAGAGTAAAGACAAAATTAACAGAATCATTTCCCAAGCTCAATAGTCATTAGATAATTATATCTAATAGAGAGGGTTATCCACGGATTTTTGTGCAACATCAATAAACTGGAAAGTCATTAGAGAGACCAGACTTGAGATAATCAACTAAAAGCCTTTAGCTGGATTTTGAAAGCTCAGAGGAGAAAGCATGTTAATTTTTTGAACCTCCAGATGGACTTCAGAGTCTTCTCCTATCAGTGAAAGCCACAAAACAAAGGTAGAAAACCCCACATGTAAACTCGAGAGTGAAGAGATGCTCAGTTCCTTCTGTGATGGCTGAAAACCAGAGCTGCCTCGTCTCAGGCTGGGAACACAAAGCTCCCGTGGTGCCTCCCCCGTACCTTCCCCTCCGGAGCCTGTGCTGGTGCCAGCCTGGGGCACGTCCACTGGAGGAACAGGGAGGTGCTGAGTGGTGCCTCAGGCAGGAGAATTCTCCACGTGCAGAGATGCACTGAGGAGTCACCAGCCTCAGGGAACAGTGCCTGGAACAAGGAGCATTTTCCAGGTGTGGTCCTGTCTCCAGACCTGAGACCAAACCTTCCCAAGGATCTCCTGTTTCAGCCATGAGAACGACGCAGCCGTGCCCCAGACGTGAGACCTGAGACCCCATGACTGCAGAATGTTTGGCACCTTCCCATCCAAGGTTTGAGGTCTGCCCTTTCTCCAGGGGAGCCCCTCCCAGGGGTGGATCAAAAGCACTTCTCTGGCAGAGGACAGTGACACCAGCACAGCTCAGCCTTACAAAACACGCTTGCAAGAGATGAAGGAGAGCATCAAGCACCGTGATAAACCTCATTAATTCCAGTCACTCGGTCGAATGTGTTTAAAGAATAGTATTGGGTTAACAAGGAATACCAAATTTGGTCAGCTGCTGTCCATTGGGGAGGCAAATGCAAAATTTACTGCTGCTTAAGTCACCTTTCATTAAGGAACTCAATTAGCTGATTTGTGAGAACAATTACAGTACAACTGCTGAAATCAATAAGCACATTTCAGAGCAGACAGATTGTATTTTCTTGTCCAGCTTCCATTTACAGAGGCCAAATGAGGCTATCACTGGAAAATCTTACAAAGCCTCGGAGCTCCGTAGTTAGAATCCAGTTAGAAGCTAAAATTCTTCCCTTCATTTAGCCTCTTGCCTTGCCAGGGCAAGACTGTGGTATGTTTCTTAGCACCTTATAAAGGGCTGCCATTGAATGAAGTGGGTTTAAGAGATTCTGATTAAACCCATTCATCTCAGATGAGATGGAACAGAATCAAAATCAAATCCTGGGAACAACATTGTTGTGGAAGGTAATGTGTATCAGGCAAAAATTAGGATCCCTATGCAGCAGCCTGAAAAGTCTAAAGTCATGCCTGGCAAGTGACCACTTCTGTAAGGTTTAATTCATTACAACAAGGAGAAAAAAAGGAAGGAAACCATAAGCAAACTGAACAAGACCTCAAAACCTTCCTCATCATCTTCGAACCATGAGGAATACACCCTAATTCAGGCATTAATCTCATGCTCTTCATGAGTGCAATTTTTCCCTTGCAAAGAGAAGTCCTGGGACTTCTTCTGGCTGACTGTGGCTAAGCTACGCCTCAGTAACTCGAATTTGCAGTGCCAGAATGGAGGAAGCAGCCAGCTGCTGCAGGGGGGGAAGATGTGCACAGCTTGGGTTGTACTTCTGAAACTTCATATTCACAATGAACAATGTTAATGTAGTATTTGGATAGTCCACCAGGGAGTGGGTCCTTGCTAGTCAGTTCCTGTGTGAATATAGGATCTATACAGGGAATCACCATGATTTTCCCTGACTCCCTTTAATTCCCTATTTACGTGTGAAGTAATATACCTGTAAATATAATCCCTTACATTTTATATAGCAATTCTATACACCCATTTGGGGTGGGGATACTTGCAGTTGGCAGCTCTGAAGTCACTGCAACACTGCTTCAAGCTGAGCCTTTTGCAGCCCAAGTAAATTGTTGAATGGCGCTTTACCTGGAACAGCTGCCTTGGCTTCTGCATCGTCAAAAAATGGTGAAGGTGGAACAGGAACAGGCTTTCAATGCATAAAGATCATTCCCAGCTATAAATGTTCAGCAACCACAAGATGAATTCATGAATGAAATGACATTTCTGTATCCAGGGCTGTATTTCTAGGAAAGTACCACTCAGCATGGGGTGTGTTCAGGCAGGCAGCCAGCTTCCAGGGCAAACCCCTCCCTCCAGGTTTGCGAACCCTTGGCACACGTCATGGGCTTCATTTGAGAGCAGACTTACACAATCTGGACTTCAAAGAGTGAGTGAAACCATACCTGAAGAACCTGAGGTTGTGTTATGGGCTGGAAATGACGCAGGAGGAAAAAACCTGGGTGCAGTCTCTGAATAATGGATGATTAAAAGCCAGGAGTGTAATTTGAACACATCAAGCACAGTCATCTAATCATCCTTCTCCACACTGGGTGGCAGAGCCCTGGAAAGCCTCGCAGCCCTCCAGCCCTCCTCTGCCAGGCTCTGACTGCTGAGCCCTGCAGCAACGTGTGGGTGCGTGGTGCACCTTGATCATCATTTGTGCCAAACTGAGCTAACTGCTCAGAGAATGGGTTTGCCTGGCTTTTATGAGGCCTTCTGGGTCACCCCACAAGCATCTGGAGGAGCAGTGCAGTCCACCTTGCCCACCTCCCAGGTCAGAAATGTCGGAATCCAGTCAAAGCTGAGTTTGCGGATGCCAAGCAAACCAGAGAGTCACACTGGCCAGCAGTTCACCACAGGGTGACCTCTGCTCACACTTCTGCCTGCCTCAGCAGGAGAAGTCAAGCATGGATTAGATCCAGCCTAACTGTTAAAGGGAAGTGAATAATTCACCTGCTCAACTCTGCCCAGCCGAGCAAAGCCTGAATCTGCCTTCATGCAAGACAACCCCTGCAAGCTGAGCCATGATATTTATGTAAAAGAGCCATAAATAAGTGTTTCTCAATTTTGTTATTAAAAAAGGGGAAAAAATTCACGAAGCACTGATCTGATATGGTGATAAAATCTGGAGAACTACAAGGTCAATTACAGCAATGCAAATTCAGGAGCTTGTGAGCCAGTCAGTGCAGTGGAACAGGGACAGCTACAAAATAATTTCTGCTCGAGTTGCACTGCCCACCCTAACACCTACCAGCATGTAGCCCTGCTCTGCACAGAGAGTGCAGTTATACAGCATGGAGTGATCAGCTTTAATCTGTCAGTTAAAGCATGAGGGTACCAGCCAAACTAATGCTTTTCTAAGTCTGAACTGGAAAAAAAAATGCTTGTTTCTTAATACATGCCAAGAGAAGGATGAAAAAAGAAGGCATTTCAATCATTAACATAGACACATCCATTTCTTCATACTCAGACAGGACTCCTCTAGTTTTGTTCTAGACCTAATTAGATTTTAAATGAGATTCCAGCACCTCTAATAGCTTATTCTGATTGTTCTTTTTATATCATGCAGGCACTGAATATTCATTGTGTTCATATGATTAAGTACCAAATCAATAGATATGACTAGTGGACCTGTTAGAATTCATGCTTTGCTTTATAAATAAAAAGAAAGAAGTCCTATCTGATGTAGAGTTCAGCCTCCCTCTTTGAAGAGTCGCTGTGACTGACATGGCTGGTGATCACAAAGAAAATGGGGGAGAATGAGTAATTTAATGAAACTGCTGAATTTAGG
Source organism: Corvus hawaiiensis (assembly GCF_020740725.1). NCBI lineage: Eukaryota > Metazoa > Chordata > Aves > Passeriformes > Corvidae > Corvus > Corvus hawaiiensis. The sequence continues at coordinate 556,827 of NC_063226.1, read as the reverse complement.
ATTAAAGTAACCAAAAGGGACTGTTACAATATGGGATGAGTTTCCAAGGCTTTATCATGGAAAAAGAACAGTGTGACTTGAAACAAATGCAAAGGGTCACTGCTCCTAAAGCAGCAAATTCTGGAATCTGTGGCCTGGTAATGGGTGCCTGGGTAGCAGGAAGAAAAGAAGCACAGCTGATAGGGCCCCAAGTCAGCCATGCTTTTGGAAAACAAGTCAATAGAGAAATGAGAAAAAGTATTTTTTCCAAGTGCAAATCACACTAAGGCAAAGAAAAACTCACTATGTCTTCCTAGGGACAAGAGTCTCAACACAGCAAGATGAAAGAAGGGAAACCTTTGGTGATATTTCTATTTAAGTGCACTGCAAAGAGAGATGTTCTTCATTCCTGTGGCTCAGACGAGTCGCTGCTCTCACCAGCAGACCCTTCCCACCAGGAGCACAAGCAACCCCTGTGAGCCAGTGCCACTCACTGCTCCTTGCCTGGCCTGCAGGTCTCCACCACTGATACTGCTCCTTTTGTCCATCACCAAAATCCCAGCACAAGAAGAGGACACACACGTGACAAAATATTTCCAACCTTACACTGGGACCAAACAACTTCCTGAAGCCACTGCTGGTGTGTGAACATCGCTCATAAGGGAGCAGCAGATCCTCAGCACGTTGGTTTTACTGTCAGGGACTTTGTTCCCAATTTCAATAACCTGAAAGGCAGAAATTCCAACCACACCAAATGGTTTGGACATGAAAAAAAGCTCATAGTGAGCCAACACCACTGAGGAGGCAGGAGGCAAGAAGCCATGCATGGATGGTGTCTGTGCACAGGGCACGAGGCATCAGCCAGCACAGGCAGCACAAAGCCAGGCGCTCCATGGCCTGCAGGCAGCAGGACACCACTGTGGCACCAAAGTGGTCCCGCTCGGACTGAAAGACTCTTCAGTCTCCTTCCTCCATGGCCCACATGTGATGTGCAGCTCCCGTGCCATTGCCAGCCTCTCCTTCACTGAGGCAGCAGATCCTCCGTGGTTAGGAAACGCCGCCGGAGCTAACGAGGCTGTCTTGTGGCAGAGTTAATTAGCTGGGGTTTAGCACTGCTGGCTGTGTTGCCTCCAGCCTCCAATCTAGTCATTTGATTTACACTTTAGATGTGCACTTGTGGTCAGGACCAAAATGTCAATAACAATAATTAACAACTGGAATTTCTGCTCTTGTTCCCAGTCGGGCGGCGTGAGCTGAAGGACTGTGCCGAACCAACACCGGCAGATTTCCTGTTAAACCTGGAGAAGGCACGTGGGGCAGGAAGGAAGTACAAGTGTTATGTCCATAGTAAACCAGACATGATGTAGTTTCCCTGGACTGGTTTTCAGTACATGCTTTTCCTTGTCCACAGACCATGGCTACAACTTCTGCCATCTCTACTCCCACCATGGCTTCAGCACTGTGAGACCTTTACTTTTTTCACCCATTTGGGATCAGAGATTTCACCTGGCAATTTCTTATGCCTGTTTTACTTTGACTAAAATACTGTAAATTTTATTTTAAATAATTGGAAGCTTTGGCTTCCACTGGGAGCAAGCAAAAATGTGTTAATTTCTTTCATTACTGTGGAACTGAAAGTGCCCTCCAAGATTTGTGAGAAGGAAATTGTCCCATGTTTGCACAATACCCCGCAGAACTTGGACCCGATCTACAAATCAGATCATTACAGCATGACTCACCACACAGGAATAAATGCAATTTAAGGTGGCTTGATTGCAAAAATCAAATTAACGTAAGCACTCTGAGTTTTTATTGAATGCCAAAGGACATTCCAGCATCAAGGGAAACATGGCACAGGGAATCTTGTCAGACACACACTTTAAATCACCTGCAAAAAGTTAACCAAAGTCTTACTGCAAACCTGTGAGGAGGATTTATGCAGCCTAAAATGAGAAAGGTACCTCAGAGGGAAAGTTCTGGAATATTTTTCATTACTGCACCAACACTGATTGCCACTGAGAGCGATGCTAAATGCTGTGAGTCAACACTCCCCAGAGCCCCTCTGTCTTGCACTGCTTGGCACACACAGCCTGTGGTAGATCTCCTTCTCAGGCTTCCAAACCTTTCTGCAATGCGAGCGAAGGAAAGCGCTGCCCTTGATTTCAGACATTTCTCCTGTCCTAAAGTCAAGGTGCTGCGAGAAGACCCATCATTCCTCAGAACACTTGAGTGAGACTGGCATCTCAAGCAAGCTGCGAGATCCACTGGACACAGCAGTGAACCAGTCTCACTCTGTGATTCTGGGAGTATCATGTGCAGAATTAATCAGCTTTCTTTAAAATCAAGAGCAGAATTTAAAGGCAAGCAACAAATGAGTCATCCATACCTATAGTGGAGCTTATTAACTGAGCTGACATGGCTGCCTGCCTTATTGAAACCCACCAAGGCATCTATACGTGCTACAAAAGCCTCTTCAAGCCCCATGGCCAAGCCTCCTGGTTCTACTTCCTCATGCCCATGCAGAGAGCTCTGTGTGCAGGGGCTGCAGCTGCTCAGCAGCACGTTCCCCTGCAGTTCACTCACAGATTCATGGAGCCCAGAACTGTCTCCGCATTGGTTCAGCTCTTCCCTTTCCACAGCCCTAAAGAACCACTGTGGAACTAATAAGATGGGGGGGAAAAAGGGATTTCTCCGCAAGAAGAAAAGAACCAAAATCAGATTCCGAAGGAGGCGTAAATATCTGAAACACAAAAATCACAGGTTTTCTGGGGGGAAATCAACACCTCTTCCAAAGGGCAGAACCAGAAAACTGCCCAAAAAACACAGCCAGTCCTGCAAGATCTGAAACACCCCATTAAACCAAGGATTCCCAAATATACTGTACTCCCATAGGGTGGCTCCCACCAGCAGCAGCCTCACACGTGCTCTGGATGCCAAGGCACTGGGTGTCTGTGGTGCTGGGGCAGGCAGATCACTGCCAAAAGAGACAGCCCTCATTTAAGCAGTGGTGCCAGCAATGTCACTCGCAGCAGCACCCAGACATGTGCTCATCACCCAGCACATCAGGGCCCATCTGCACTCAGCTTTCCCCAGGGCACAGAAAGATGAGGGGAAAACGTGCACCTCCTTAATGCCTGGTAGCCTGTGGACTCCATTACTCCCTGGAGTGTGGCTCTCTGTAATTACAGTGTAATAAAGATGACACCCCGAATTCCAGCTCCTAAATATTACAGCACTGCTCTATGGCATTACTGCTCTCTGCAAAATCTGTGGGAAGTGTCCTTGTCCTGCAGAAAGCCTAGGGGATCTGTCTGGCTCCTGCCCTGAGTCCTGACTAACATGCCTGCAAGTTGCCATTCTCTCATTTTGCAGGCCCCCATTCCTAGAAATTTTTCTTTGATTTTTCCATGGTTTCTAGGAGATTTTCACAGCACATTAGGTCCTGCTGTCTCTTCTGACAGCCCAATCCCATTTCTGGACTGTTCCTCAAATGCACTGCCTCTTCCAAATGGAGTTTTGATTAACCTGGGACAGAGCAGCCCTGGCCATCTGCTGCCAGCAGAAAAGGGATGAGGCACCCCAGCACCAGTGATCATTTCTCGGTGCCCCCAAGGAGAGGCGAGGGGCCAAACCACACAGTCCTTACCCAGACCTGCCCTGCAGGTTTCCCCCCTCCATCTGCACACTTTTCACAACTCCAGGATTTCTGCAAGATGTTTGGCTCAGCCAATTAGTGCCAAATGTGGGGTCTGCTCTGATTTGTGTGTTCCAGTACAATAGAAAAGCTTTGCTGTTATTGATGAACCTGACACCCCAGGCAGAATAGTAATTACATTAAAAACCCTGTTGCAACTCCCACTGATGCCTCTATTTCTGGAAAATGCTCAGCCTTGTTGCTTAATTCCCTGTCTTCCAGACAACTTGGAGTGTGAAATTATAACTACACAAGGTACTTTTAACTAGAGATCTACACTGTGCCTTGCTTTAGATAGTGAAGACCAGTGCAATTTCATTTTCTCCTCAATTTGTATCAGTGGAGAACCTAGCCTATTAATATTATGTTAAATTATGCTTCCATCAGCTATTAACTTTCATGCCATATTCAAGTTGTTCCTGATGTTAGACACTTTGGAGATGCTGATACAACTAGGATCCTGTGAGTCACCTCTTCTTCAAGGAATGAAAATTGGAAATCAGCTGGGGAAGAATATGCAAGAAAAGAGTGAGGGGTGCAAAAGGACAGGGGACAGATGACAACTTTGTTGGGACAAAATACCAAACAAAAAAGAAAAGTGCTGCCTGCTCCCCTAAGAAGAGTTAAGCAAGAGAGACTGAGGTGGGATTAGATACTGTTAATTTTTCTTCTGACTTCTGTGGTCCCATGTTAAATTCAACAGGGTCTGATTATCACTTTAAGCAACAAAACTACTAAATGCATTGAACCTTAGGGCAATAGGAGCACTTGGATGCACTTATGCACTTGGATCTTTGTGGGTGAAAAAATGTCCTTTTAAGTCTGTCAGGGTTTTCTAATTATACCTCCCAAACCTGTCACTTGAATGTTTGGTGAAATTTTCACTTTAAGGCAGGGGTTTGTATTTCCAGAAAAGGCTGAATTTGTTTCCAGCAACTCTGATATTTGCCAGGGTACAGTTTAATGACATTAGGTCTTGTACAAGGAACACCTTCCTGTCTTTTGCGTGTGCTGATTATAAATGGGATGTCTCAAGTGCTGTTTGCCTCTGTTGTTTTATTTCACAGAGAATTTTCCTGCAAAGCTGCCTCCTGTTCCCAGCTCTGCTGCTGATGGCAGCTCCTCACCCACCCGTGGTGCATCTCTAGTCCCTGCTGTCTTTGGGACAAGCAGCTCCACCTCCAGGGGTTTGCAGGCTCCGTCCAGGCTGGAGCCCCTGCCGTGGGCAGTGTTGGTCCATAACACCCATTACACACTGCCTGTCCATCCTCTCCCAACAGAGAGCACAGCCTAAAAAAAACCAACACTGGTGTAGCTGGAGTGAGCAGGAACTTCAGGACAAGCAGGGAATCACTGACAGCATCCCCAAAACAGCCCCAGAGCCTGCTGGAGCTGTGTGCAGGTGCTGCTATGCTTGCACCCATGTCCCAGCACAGCACCCAGGGCCCGAGGTTGCCTTTCTGCAAGGACCAGTGTGCAGGAGCAAGCTCCAGTCTCACCTGCAGCCAGTGTGGCCAGAGTGCAGCACCAGAGCTTTGGGGTCAGCAAAGCTGCTCAGGCTCCCTTGAAAGCCAAGAAGGGTGAAGGTGTGGGCTGAATGGCCCTCTAGAATTGCTGATTTATTCCTGCAGAGCACCAGGGAAACTAGATTTTAACTGAAGCTGGACAAGATGAATCCCAGCCCAATTTCCCAATGCATCCCTGCTGGAGCAAGGCAACTTTTGAACTCAGGTTTGTTCTTGACCTGCATGTGAGTGTGAAGAGTGCAGCGGCAGCAAGCACATTGAAGAGAGTGACAGCTCCCAAATGGCCGCTTTATCCTCTCTGACCTTTCCTTCCTGGAAATCTTCTTTTGGGGCTGCAGAACAGCCTTGCTGCTGAGCCATGCCCAGAAATAGGGCACTTATCTCTGCAGGGCTGCCCTCACTTTCTTCTGGAGGCGAGCTGTGGGGCCAGCGTGGCCTCTCCCTTTCAGTAGGCAAGTTTTCTTATCAAAATAATGCTTTGCCCTAAGAAGTCCTGGAAATTTAATTTCCATTTCATTTAGATATTGTGCTTTCTCCTTTTGGATTGTGAAAGGTTTGATGGGGGGCTTGCCATGGTGCCTCTTCCACAGGCCTGTGTTGTAGAGGAAAAATAAATAAGCCCCATCTACAAAGCCACGCTGCGCTCCCTTTCCTCCCCTGCGAGCTTTCAGTGAGCGCACGGAGCGGCGCAGGCGGAGCGCGGGGTGCGGCTGCTCCCTTCATCCACTTCTGTTCGCACATTTCCAGTCCTGCTCTCGTGCTAAATCCCCATGTTTCCTTTGCTTGCCTGAGTGCAGGGAGATAAGAGTATTGCTTCTCTCACTCTCCCTATGTCCTGAGTGTCGAGCAGCCCCTGTCTCCCGGCCGGCCCGAGCACTCAGTGCAGGGCAAGGGGAAGGCAGAGGTGTTTGCAGGGCAGAGGGGCTGGGCGCTGCCTTCCCACTCAACTCGCGTCTGTGCTTTTCCCAGTTATGAAAAATAGTTTGTTGGGGTTTTTCTCACTCTCAGTGGTTACCATGAAGTCTCACAAATCGAGCACTTTGCTCGTTTGGTAGATCTGTATCTGCGCTGGGTTACAAAGTCCCTGTTCTGTGAACCACACGTCACTACACAATAGCAATACAGTAACTGTACTGTGAAAGTGCTTTCCTCTGACATGTGAAATTAATTTATTTATTGGTAGAAATCAAAACAAACCACTTTGAAGTGGAAATATTATTGTACCTTTTAGATTTTGCTTTGATGAAGCCTACAATACTATTCCTGTTAACCATCTGTTTAAATCTTAAGTAAATGGTGTTGCCACATGAAAAACAATCACATCATCTTCTATAATACAAGGTTCTGTAATTGCTCCAAAACAGAAATACTAAGCTTTAAAAATTATGTCTCCTCTATCACCAGGATTTGCTGTGGTTGTAAATTATTTTTAGTTTTATTAGTGGAAGCACAAGTTGTAATGACTCTTCATGTGTTTGTTATAAAATATTTCTGTGCTGCAAAGAGATCTGACAATATTAATTGCTTTTTCTTTGATGAGTGGGTGATTTCAAATGTTTTTGGGTTTTTTTAAGTCTTAGCAGAAGTGGTACTCCACAACTGGACCAGTTCCTTCAGCTTTTCCCAAATGTCAGCATTCTTCACCTCATCCAGTGGCTATTAGAGAAAGAGCCTGGACATTTACATCCAAAGGAGCAATGACTATTTCCAGTCCTCTTGCTTCACCTGCTTAAGCTTCTTCCTCCCACAAGGAGTCAGATATTTAGGCACTTCCCCAGCAGAGGTGCACAGGAAGTATTTTGGATAACTTAAAATAGACTTCAAATCTCTGTGGCTGGAAGTAATTTGATTCTCAGCCTCTTCTTCAGAAACTACAGCACAGAAATCTGAAGGAAATGTTAAAGACAGGATTTACAGATTTAAATGTTTTTGACTTGAGGTTTTATCTGCGTTTCTAAAAGCACCCCCAGGCAGAAAGGTTATTCTTTTATTCCACAGTAGAAGAAACATATCATTACCCTTCCCTTCATTTGTTTCCTGGAAATAACTTATGCCAGTGAGTCACCACCTGTGAGCTTAATATAATCACACAATTTGCCAAATGGCCTTTTCCAAACAAAACTCAACTTTGTGCAACAACAAATCTGAAATGTATTCTTTTCTCTATAAAAAAGCCCCCAATTTTCTAAAGCAAAGCTAAAGTTATCTCTATTTGTCCTCCTCCAGGATTCTCATCTGAGGCTAACTTGAGAATTTTGAGTCAAACTTTGCTCTCACATACACCCACCTAGAAACACTCCACCAAGCCACAGCCTTGAGCTGTTCACCCAGACAAAGCAACAGGGTTCATGGAAAGGAAAATGTGATGAATTCTTGTTTTCGTGGACACCACTGTGTGTAAGCTTGCCCTGGGGTTTCCTGGGGAGCAGGGAAGGAGAAAAGCACCTGAGAACAGAAATATCTCTCCCCACAGCACCTCTGTGTCTCCAGGTCGCAGGGGCCAATGTCTTGTTGGACAATCCCTGCTGCTCCTGACGAGGACCCAAACCCAAGGGTTTCTTTGGCTACACAGAAGCAATTCTCTGGCATTTGCCTGAGGGATGATGAGATAAAGCTATAAAACGCCTCCACCGAGAACACAGCTGGCAGGGAAATGTCCCTAACAGCTGGTTTTGTGCTGCCTTCTGAGGCAGTGAGTAATAAGGTGAGGAGACTTCTCCCCCTCAGCTGCACTGTGGTTGCTGTTTGCAGACCAGAACTCTCACAGCAGCATCAGAAGGGAGTAAAGCATGGCCACATCTCCGATTCCATCACCATTCAACATTCCTTTCCACATGCACAGGAAGCAATTCCTCCCTCTGCAAAGAATCATCAGAAAGTGATTGCCTCCAAGCCAGACTGGAAACAAAGGTCAGGCAAAGGAGACTGTCCCAGTCCCTGACTGAACTCTCCAGGATCCTACAAAGCTGATTCTGGGAGCTCCCCTCCCAGTTACAGGGTGGGTCCAGCCCTGCATGCACTCCGCCTTCTGCTGGTCTGTCTAAAGTGGTACAGAGACAACCTGGGGAGAGCTGGAATGAGCTTTTGCTACATTAAGCTGTATATTAAAATGGAAGTTTGCACCCAGCATGACAATGTGCATGCTAAATTTCCCACACCAAAAAGTAGCTGTTTGATGAAAACTGGAACTGCTGACAACAGTGACAATATAAAGCCATCTTAGTCACTGAAATTACACAGTGGCAGGCTCAGATTCTCACACTGAGAAAAGCAACAGTGATGACTGGGAGCATACAATGAAAACAACACTTTTCACTTTCTTGAAACGGATTAGTTTTCTTCCTGAGATTAAGTCAGTATCCCGAACATGTGCCAGTGTTGCAGGCAAAGTCCAGTTTATAACAACAAAGTGGTCACCTAGTAACACAGAATAATACTGTGACCCTGCTTTAAAGTACTTGTCTAAATGTAACAGTTGCAGTTCAGCCTTCAGAAAATGCAATTTTTTCTCACTACAATGCCCTGGAATCACTGAGTTGACTTCAGCCTTTATTGATATTCCAATCCCATGCACATCAGCATGTTTGAGCTGGACTGGCACAAATTTGGAAGCATCATGCCTGAGCCAGGCTAGGGAAAATCACCCACTCCCTCAGGAGCTGGTCTCACAGCCAGGCAGCCACAACGCTGTCTCAGCTCTCCCTGCTTGCAGTACTGATTTCTCAGCCTTGATGGTACCCGGAATATGACAAAAATAAAAGAAAAACATACTGGTGCTTACAGAAAACCCTCTCCTCAAGGCACTGCTGAAAGATTCAAACCTGAAGGACACTTTTAGGTCTAAGAAAAGTAGGGGAAAAAATGTGTTTAGCAGCATCTTTCACAAACTAGCCACCAACCTCAAAAACACAACATTCAGCAAGTGACAGAGGCCTGCCACAGGCTGGGCTGATTCCTGGAACCTGCACCAGGGAAGGCAGGGTACACACAGAGAGCCCCCGAATGTCTCAGTCCCGTCACTCCCCCGCCAGACTCGGCTCTCACTTCCCCAAATCGGCGGCAGCTCCTCACCCCTTGCTGGCAGCACTCTGCTCCAAGGGCAATCCGTGCTCACATTCCACAGTTGCCTCCCTTTCTGGGTAAGTTTTTGGTTACAATAGCAACAACTGCAGTTGCATTCCAGAGCAGCTCTTAGTTTTGGGAAACCTTGGGATGCCGCAGAGGGAACTTCTCCTCGGGAATGTGCTGGTTATCACATTGCCATGGCAACCATTCCCACCGCTGCCTCTGTCCCCATGGGAAGTGCCTCATGCCGAGTCCAGGAACCTCCCTTTGCTCCAGCAACCTTGGCAGTCCTCGCTGGAAAATCCTGGGCTGGATCTATCCATTCTCATCGCCAGCACAACTGCAAACGGAGCATCAAAAGCATTTGGGGCATTCCTCCCCCACCTGAAACACCTGCTGCCCCCAGAGATGCCTGTCCTGGCAGCAGGCTGAGAGCACAGCAAAGGAAATGGCATCTGGAAAAGCCTGTAATTAGTCATGGAACTTTTTGATACAGGATATTCTAACAGCCAGCCATATAAATAAGCTCGCAGAGAGCTTAGGGAAAATCACGGAGTGCATCTCCACTGCACCACCACATGCTGATCTAAGGGCAAAGGCCACCCCAGGAATACTTGAGCCAAAAGAGCTGGAAAGGGGAAAAGGGGAAGAGGAAAATGAAGAAGGGGAAAATGTAAATTTATAGACAAGCTAATTCTTTTAACCTTTTAAAGATATTCAGGTAGTGATTTGGAATTGCCTTTGCTCTAAATTTTTTTTTGTACGCTGACCCAGGACAGACATTGATTTGAACACACAGCTGAGTTGTAATGAGGATTTGTTTGAAGATACAAAACAAGAAATTCTCGTAATTGTGAAACTGCTTCCATTCTGACACACAGACAGCTAGCCTGAGGCTTACCTCATAGAAAATTTATCAGGTGGGTTTAATGTAGCATTTTCTCTTCTCATTACACACTGTAATCATGTGTGCAGATACAATTCTAGCTGTGACAAACACTACTCAATGCATAGCATGACTTGTTCTTACCGTCCAAATCAAAACGTTTGGGATTTTGCCCTCCTATTGCAACACAGCACCTAAGGAAAGTCCCTTTTCCGTGCAGATCAATTGCTTTCATGAGGGCATGAACCAGACAGCAGCAACACAGCTGAAGGAAAATGCTTGCAAAAAACTACCTTCCCAACATTAAACTAGGTCTAGAACTGATTTATTCTTTTGTCAGATGTGCTACCCTTAACACTCCCTGCAGACCTGAGGAGGAACATTTCAAAGGCAATGAAAACCAGTGGCCCCAGCTACCTCTGAAGAAGTTTCACCTGCTTCAAGCTATAACCCAAAGCTCTTTCCTTGCTTCATATGGGGAATTAAAGCAGGGAAAGGTGACTTCTAACTTGATAATTGAAGAAACAATTTCTTCACCACAAATGTAAACTCCTGAAGCCAAAATCCATGAGAATAAGGAAACAATAAGAGGGCTCTTCCCAGCAGCTTTCTGGGTTACTCTGAGGCTGCCTGGGCCACTCTCTTGGCTCCTGCACCTTCTTCAAAGCTGTCTGATCACCAACACATCACTCCGTGTGCTTGGGGACTCCTCGTCCTTGAGAGCTTGTTCAGGAGCCTCAACAGTGAATAACCACGGCAGTGCCACATCTTTTCCATGGAGTTTGAGACCCCTCCTCTTGTTCTTCCACTTGTCTTTGCTGCACTATTTCTTGCCTCGCTATTTCTTTGTAGAGTTGTTGATAAGTGGATCTGGTGTGTAAATATGTCCACACATACATCACACTGTAATGAGTTGTCTCACACTGTACCTCCCATAGAGCTGCTAAAGGAAGGAGAGTTTTAAATAAACACTGAATGTAGACTTGAGAGTGAGGAAGAAGATTTTTGACTGGAAGGGAAAGGAAGGGAAAAACAAATTAACTTGTGTTCACAAGGAAGTGCTGGCAGAGCATCATCCCCAAGGGTGAGATTAGACCTATTCTGAGAGGCTGTTTTCTGCTCACAAGGCAGACTTGGTCACTGCTGTGACAGAAGTCACCAGCTGGGGCTGGTGCCGAAATTATTTTAGGAAAAAAAATAGAAGGAAAAGGCCACAGCTAAGAGCTCTTAGCCATTGGGATAGTGGCCAGTGGAAAAGTCATCTCAGTAAAACAATTAGGCAATTAAAAAGGAAAATTTTCTAATAATTTTATCATGGTTTCTAAAAAGCAGGAAGCAACAGGGACACTGAGGGAGAGGCTGAGATAAGGATGGGAAGTCTGACTGGTCTCCAGGAAAGCATCCCAGTGTGTCTGTCTGTCACAGACCACACTGCACGTGCAGACAGACGAGGCTGCTGCCATCAGAGGGTTAAAAATCGGTGGTGCTGGCTAAACTGAAAAAAAAACCCAAACCAGAAACAAATAAAATTCAAGAGGAGAGCTGATTGTAAGCAGCCAGTGCCAGTAACTCAGGGACCCTGAGCAAGGGCTGCCCCTCCTGCTGCTGGAGGCTGAGGGGCCACGTGGAGAGGCCCTGCCGGGACTGGCCACAGAGGGGAGATTCTGTCCAGTCAGCTGCTGGTGATCCTGAACTCGAGAAATCTATGCTGCAATAATCATTTGAACAAGGTGCTTACAGGCTCCACAGATGAGCAGCAGCATTCCTGGAAGCACCCGATGCTGCCCCTCCATCAGCAGTTACAAAGCCCAAACAGGATTTTGTGAAGAAACAAACTTCTATCGTTTTGATTTCCTATTTGCCTATAGCGGAGCAAAGACTTCTCTGTCCATGAGCCCTTGAGAAACAACTAGTATGGGAAAGGAAGAGAAGATGAAAGAGAAAAACTCAAAAAATTGCAGATTCCTTATTACAATCAAATTTATTTAGACTAGAAGTGAATCTGAGTCCTGAACTAGCACCTACATATCCCCAAAGCATGGGTGCAAATATCAGCTTTGAAGGTACAAAGCTGAGGGCACTTGGATTTGGACTCTACAAGGGATTTAATTGTAAGTGGAAACTTGGCCATTCAAGAGCTTTAATACCTGGTTCTTGTCTCTGCCTCTGTTTTCGTGGTTCTTCAGTTCCCTGAGAAAAAAACCTGGTCCCCAGGGTGCTACGAAGGGAAGTCTGGGGGGGTTCTAGTCCTGCTAGACAGGGTGTGTTGAGATCTAAATCTGTATTGATTTAGCTTTTAAGACCCATGAGGGAACAAACACTCAAGGAGACAAAATGTTCCCCAGCACAGGGTGGGCAGGGCAGAGGGAACTCAGCAGAGCAGTGTGTAGACTCTCAAGTCCATGTTCAGTGTTTATTTAAAACATTTCTTCTTTTAGCAGCTGTGTGGAAGCTCCAGCGTGAGACAACTCATTACAGCATGGTGGAGGGGTATGGAATGTATGCACAAACAAAATCAAAGCAGGGCTCCATTCACTACCAGCATGGGGCTCTCAAAGTTGGGGATGCTGCAGGGGGTTTAAGGGCACTCATCAGAACACAGCAAGAGGATAGGTCAATGCAGAGCTGGTCCACAGAGTCGTTTGTACTCATGGGAGAGATCCCCTCTGTCCTCCACACTGGAGCTGCTGAGGGCACACCTGTCTGCAGCTGCGCTGCGCTGAATCCAAATGGTCTCCCCAGGGAACTGGGCTCCACTTGTGCAAGTGATCAGTGCCACAGATCCACCACTCCCATGGGGTTTTCTTCTAACTGAAATTTATAAATTGGGCACTTTCTGTCAATTCCCTGTTCCATGGAAAAGTAACTGAATTTCAAGTGGTTATGTATGCATCTGTGCTTATACAGACACAGCAGAATGTGAACAGGACACATTTTTAAAAACAAAAAATTACATTTTTGGCCAGTGAGATAACTGAGCTCTCAAATAACAACTATCAATTGGGATATTTAACATCCTTCCTCCCTCATTTAAAATAAATAAATAAAGCAGATAAGCAAGCCTGCCATCCTGTCAAAGCCTCCAGGAAGCAGGGACAGGCAAGAGGAATGGTGGAAATCAATCTGCATTACATTATCTCACCAGGAAGACTTGAAGGGACTACAGAACATTTCCATTAATCTTGTATGGCACTGCTCCGAGTCATCCCAAATGGCATCCAGACAGGATGAATCCAGCGGCACACGGATCAGAGGGGACAGGGGAGATGGGCCAGAGCCCGCACCACAGCCAGGTGGGGGCAGTGGGAAGGAGACAATTCCCACCCCAGGTTCTTCCAAGCATTTTGCTGTGAGCGATGAAGAGGGACTGATGAGAAAAGCACCTTTGGTTCCCCACCTTCCTGGAGGGCCAAGAGCAAGCACTGGGTTGGGCTGGTACTGCCTGTGCAAGCACAACATCTCCACCTTGCTGATTTATCTGAGGACCATTGTAAAGATGACCATAAACATGGGAATATTCCCATGTCCACATTAGGCTTTGTTTTACACCCACACTGAAGTCTAGATGCTGTCAGCCTCACACAACACACTCCTTAGTGGGCATGAATCTGTGAATGCATTAAGCCTCGGCAGCACAAGCTGTCCCAATTAAAAAAAAATTCAATCTGTACCCACAGCCCCCTAAAATGAACTAACTTTGCCCCCTGGGCTGCATCCTGGCTAAAACTGACATGCTTTCAAGTGTCCAGCTTTCAACACACAGCCTGCCTCTTTGTTTGCAGCTGCCACAGTGTGAACTGCTCCAGGTTTATGCCTCAAGTCTTGCTTCTATTCATGTGCCCTTGGCATTAGCACAGAGACATAGGAAAGGTAACTGTATTTGAGCTTTTTCAACCAGAAAATTTCTAGCTGTCCTAATTTGGGGCTGTGGGTAGTCAGCAGGAGGGGGTAAGAACAAAAAAAGAAAAGAAGAAAAAGCCCAAACAACCCAGTGCCAGAGTATTACCCCATAAAACAACTCCTGTGTGATGCTTTCAGTTCAAATCCAGTCTGACATTAATACTTGTCTTTACCTCCCTAGAGAAAAAAAACATGCTGAGACTCATTGTATAATACAAATTTGGAGGTTTGTTCATCAAGCTGGGTTAGACTTATAATGGGCCAAAAAATTGGCACAAGTACTGAGCTCTAAATCTTTAACTCCAATAACTGTCAGGCCAAAGTGGCAAATGCACCAAGAAGTCACCTGGCACAGAGACACCCACGCTGCCTGTACAGACACTCTTTGAAGAAAATAAGAGGAGTCAGAAACAAGCACAGAAGGAAAGTAGGTTCCAATACCTGGCATCATTTCACATCCCTTGCACAAGCAGCCTCAGAGCACTGCAGGCTGGGGCTCTCTCCAGAATTACTGTCATGTCCTTGCTGCTGGAAAACTGAGCAATATTTCATAAGCCACTTTTTCAGTTAATGTTGTCCTCTTTTGTTCATGCAAAAGTTCTAGAAGGGGAGTCTCAGCATCCTCCTACACACACGTACAAACCCTGGCATTCACTCTCCCCGTCTGTCCCTCCAGCCTATGCACAGGCAATTTTTGTCCCATCTTGACTATGAGGAACATGATGGACACACCCTAGAATCAGCCAGGCCCCAGCTGATCAGAGCCAGGTCATGTAGGATCTCAGCACATTCCTTTCCATGTGAATACACTGAAGGCATAAATTCATAGTTGTTTGTTACAACTTCGATTTTTCCTTTCTGGGGATTTTTTATCAGTAAAATCACAATTTTTAACATAGACATGAAATCCAGACACAAACTACAGTGAAGGCAAAAAGTCACAAGAATATGGCTTTCCTCATTCACTTGAAAGTAATAGAAAAGCACCAGTGGTAAAGTTTTTCACATCATTCCACTGGCACTATTAGCCAAAGTTTTAATGCTTCTCATTAACAGAAAACAACAAACAGCTCATACGGAAATTGTACTCTAAGAGCTACAAAATTAAGTTAAACCCAAATAACACTCTAACAAGCAACTTCAAAAATCATGTTCATCCTTGTCACTGAAATAATTACTGCACCCACCAATGGGAAACTCCTTCCCCTCAGTAACCATGGAAATATTTAAAGGTTGCCAAAGCCCTGCAATTATGGATTTCCCAATAGTTCCCACTGTGATGTGGGAACTCAGTGTATCACACACAGAAAATCAGGGCTTCCTGCCACAGAGTGCGAAAATGCACTTTAATTATCACAACAGAAAGTGATAGTTGGTCAAAAGACAGAAACCAGAATTACTCAAAATCAATATAAGACTGCCACCAGCTTGTAGGATGTGTGTTATCTCCCTTGTTAGAATCACACAGAGCCACATACTGTATCTATTAAAGGTTGTGAAGCCAGGCAATCCAATTTTTTGTGAGTGCAAAGCTATCATCATTATGAATATGGATGAGGCTGTTGGCAGCGGGGCCTCCGTGCAGCCCATCAAATCTCGCTGGAGCAAGTTCAACGGAAGAGACTCCATCAGAATTGCTTTGGCCCCTTCCCAGCTACTGGAGCTGCTCACCTGAGCAAGCAGAGCACAGCGGGAAGGGCCCTTCCCAGGGCGCTGAGAATGGGATGAGGCCGAGGCTGGGGAAAGCAGCTCCAGGTGACAAGAGGACACACCTACGACCAGGACAGAACCACCCTGCTCCTGGGTGCACTGGGCTCCACAGTCCCACACACGGGAGCACAGCCTGTCCTGGGCCCACTCTTCCTCCTCATTTCTCCCGCTCTCTGGTGCTCCCCTTCCTTCTTTTGGTTGCAGATTGCCTCCAGGGATCTTCTATCACATTAACCTCTCTCCCCTCCTTCTTTCCTTCATGGTCCCTGGTGCCAGCACATCTCCACGCTGTCTGGGCCCTACAAGTGCCACAACACTGTCTCCTTTAGATTCAGACATTCACCCCCACATCAGTTTCTGTCATCAACAAGCCTGGAAAAAGTCACACAGGATCACATTACTCCATCTAGCGAGAGCCTTTAGAGGAAAACCCTGCCCTCCCTTTCAAGCTGCTTCCCTTCCGAAGCACAGAGAGTTCAGCCTAACAAAGGGAACCGTCCCCTCCCCTCCGGTTTGCTGCAGGAGCAGATTCCATTAATTCTTGCAAGGAGATGATGAAAATAGGACTAACACAGCAACCTGACAAAAGAGGATGCTGAAGGAATCGGTTGTCATCAGAGGAGCAGCCCAGCCTCCTCCAGTGCTGTACAGAGGAGAGGAACTCCCCATCACCTCAGCTCTCCCTGGCGCAACTGACCTGACTCCAAATCCTCCATGGGGCACACGTGGTTTCTCAGCATTAAAATCTCCATCAGGCTCAGCAGTCGGCTTTGGAAAGCAATGCCAATCTATGTATTATTTATCTTTGACACTTCAGATCACTGAAGTTAAAAGCGCTTCCCTCAATTTCCTTTTTTTTGCTTGTGCTCATATCATTATCCTTGGATCACTTTGAGTCTAATGGACTCTGCATGTGCCAAGTGAAAAAAAATCTCAAGCATGCTTGATATAAAAGTTGCCTCTCTGTCTTTATAGGAAACCATTGTTCCACAAATCCTTTAAGTGCTGGACTTTCTAGCTCTAGGAGTATTACTGGTGGTGATTCTGCTGCATGTTAGTAAGTACACACAAGCAGCATCGATCCTTTAGCTGTCAGTACAATCTCTTTCTTAGCTTCCCTCCCCCCCAAAAGCTCCTCAAACATAACAGTCTTGAGCTACACAACAAAGGGAGAGAACACACCTCCCACAGAGGCATTTCTTCCCCTTTCCTGCACAGCTTCAAGAGCCTGAACCTTGCCTCTGATGGGTGTGAATCAGACTTAAGGGACCATTGCCCCTGCAGAGCCAGAGCACTTTGGTCACTGTTTCGGCCTTTTTTTCCCCACATCAGAACTACTGTTCGTGTACTTCAGACTTACACAGAAAAGCACACACCAAATCCTTTCTCTCCAAGAAGCTAATTCACTGTCTGGTGTTTTTCTGAAACTACAGAGGTGTATGATAAAGTCACTCTTGAGGGAATCTGCTTGTGAAATGACCTTGCTGGTCTTTCTACTTTTTGTTCAATCGTTCAGGAGATCACCTTGACCAACATCTGGATTCTGCCTATGCAGAACAGCAGCACAAAGCTCAGCAGTTCCCGTTTGTTTCCCTGGGTCAGTGGCTGTAGAGACAAGAGACAAAAAAGGGTGAGCTGGTCAACAGCTCTTCTTGTCCCACGATGTCCCTGACCTCACAGTGAAGCTTCTCTTGGGGACAAATGACAAGGGAGCCATATGATTTGATATAGTAGCATATCCCCCAGAGCTTCCTAAGGACTAGAATTATTCCAGAAACTAAGTTCTGTTCAAATACACCTGGGCACCACCAAATACAGACCACCAGAGTTTGAAACTTGGTGGATGCTGACTTACTTCCCCTACTGTCTGGTCAAATCTCTCTGGACATCAACAGACTGATAAGATGCTAGCTAGCAGTGTTATTCCATGAAATGTCTTGGAAACATGAAAATCCCAGGTTTCCTAATGAAATGAGATGGTCTCTGAATATGCAGTGCCCTACCACAGAGCAACTCAGCCCTGGCGCCTGCCTGCGGCTCCTCACACAGTTGTTTGTATTCATACTCCAGCAAATGAAAAGACTTTCGTGGTTGACAGGAAACAGTGATTAGAGAGATGAAAGCATCAGGGCTTGTAAATGTGGAATTAAACCTTTATTGAATTTGAGATTATTTTTCAGTAGCAAATCGGGTAGGTCTTTCATTTAATGTGCTGATTACAGGTGACTCACCTTTCCAGACAAATCAGGGTTTAATCAAATTATGACAGCCTAAAGCAACAGCATTGCTGAGCTGAAAATGTGGAAGAGGCTGCAAGGGACAGACCTAATGCAGCATCTCCCGTAACACACAGCGACTTAACAGTGACCTGCCCCATCCACCCTCACAGGGTTATGGTCCAAAATCCAGATTAATTTAGAAATAACATAAATATGGCAAATATTCCAACAGAATAAATAAATAAATATATAAACTGAAGATCATGTTAATACCACATCTACTGTCTGTCTCAAAGCTTCCTTTACACAAAGAGAGGAAAAGGGACCTTGATGGTTTAAGCATGGGCACCTACTGCATTAACATCATGATGCATGCTGACTCAGGTGGGTAAAGATACCCTGAGCATGGATAATTACATAAACTAACACACCACAATGTGAATATAAATTAATTCTCAAACTGGGTTGATATTGAAGATTGATACTGAAGAGTACAGATATTTTTGTACGAGTACGCCAAGACTTCCATTTGTTTCAGCGGGACAACTCGCAGGCTTTATATTAAGCCTGTTCTGAAGTGTTTGCTTGCTTTAGTCACACCAAGTATCATTTTACTGCTCAGATACCCTCAAGTGGCTCATGAATTCAGCAGCCCCTAGATTCCAGTGCTGCCATATCTATCACTAGCCCAGTATGACATTCAGTACTTATAGGCTGCTGTCAGACTGGTAACATCCTCACAAGTAGTGCTGAGTTCTTGAACATCAGCGTGCCAACCAGACAAATGCAGAGCTCCTCTAAACAGAGAGGCTGACTGAAAGAAAGCAGGCCAAATCCTGCTCTCATTTACCCCTCTTGGACAGGCTGTGTGGATTTGGCTACCAAGATCACTTGGCAAGTTGCACCCCTCCAGCAGCAGAGTCCTGCACAGCTCCTGTGAGCAGAATGCAAAGGCAGGAGCTGAGCTGGAGGGGCTGTGCCTGCTGGCTGCTGCTCCACTTGTGCAGCTCTGGTTTACTCGGGATCCCAATTTACACACATTTCTAAGTCAGATTTCCAGTTCTGATTGGCTAAAAATACTCCTCTCCCACCAAAGTCACACAGTACAACTCAAGATGGTGATTTTTTTTCTTAGTAAAAGAGTGAAATAGTTTTTCATCTTATATAAAAGAGAAAGAAAAGGAATTTTCCTCAAAAGCATTGAAGAGACTAAGCCTGATAGAATTGAATCTGGATGTAAACAAGTAAGTCAAGTCTTAGAAACCAGTTCCCTGAAGACAAGGTAATGGGACTGTGTAAATCTCATTCAAAGTGAATAAAAAATTGAAATAACATACTTTATTTAGTCTTGTATAGGAACACAGCCAAATGTCACCAGTTGCTGTGCCAATAAGTTCTTTGAGAGGGTACACTGGTTACAGAGTCTACTTATTTTTCCCCTTTTCTTTTAATCGACAGGGATTCCAAGATTTAGGGGGCAACTCCCCAGCTGCAGAAGAGTAGACTTGGTGATAATGGGTCCAGTTTTGCTCTGACATCCAAGGCAGCTCTAGAGATTGAAGGGTGGTTGGGTCTCGTATGATCCTACCTTTGCAACCATACACTGGGACAGAGGAGCTCAGCTTTGGAAGTTCAAATGAAAGGAAGGAAACACCAGTGGAAACAACTTCAAGGGATTTTACTGCTCCACAAACAAGTTAGGAAAACACACAACTGGCTCTCTGCATGAGCCTGGGTCCAGTAAGATCAGGCAGATTTCTCCACAGGACTGACCCCATTCAACCCACCAGAGCTAGAGCAGGAGTAGCCATGAGCTAGCAAAGGGATGACGAGGAAACATCTTCCTTGCAAAGAGGAACGAGGAGGAGAACAGAAGACCACTTTTTGCCCGATAAGATCAGCCTGAAGGTGCATGCATAGCTCAGCTAGCTGTACTCAATACTTCGGGCAGCAACCCACCTCTCTTCTAAGTGAGGCTACTTCTACTCAGGCTGGATGCCAGCACAGGCAGGATTCCCAGGCTTGTCCCACCAGCAAGTCCCCAAGGGACCTGGTCCAGGTCTCCAGCCAGCTGCTGATGCTGGGAAAGGAGAGGTGTCCCTGCAGCAACTGCCCTGGTTGTTTATGAAAAATCAAAATTGTCATCAAAGCAACACAAAAAACACCAGGGAATTTTTGAGACACTTAAAACAACAAAGCAGCTGCAGACAAGAGAAAAAAGAGGGTTTGTCTTTTCAGTTACTCTCAGCACTAGAACACTGAAGAATCACTAAAAGAGGTTGAAAACATACATTTGGGGTCTACCAGCTCTATGGAATAAGAAGGAAGAAGAGCTAGCAGGGGCCAGCACAAGGGACTCCCTCATGTCCAGGGTGCTGCCAGGGCTCCTCTCCACCAGCACCGCTCGGTCCTGAATACCAAATGAAGGGACACAAAACCACTGCAGACCTTCTCCTTATCTCCTCCCACCAGGTGACTCACACAGGGGTAAGTTCTGTCACATGACCTGCAAGCCCCAATTAGGAAAAACCTGTTATTATCCTGGTTCACATCAGGAGAGATGCTCCAGCTGGTCAGAGGGTAGGACAGTGTCAGGGACAGAAGAGCTTCTCCTGGTGTCTGCACTGTAGAGACTTTGGGGAATGCACAGCTCACTCCAAGCTAATTTAGCTACCTGCCACTTGGCATTTAGCCCATTTCTTGAGAAAATTTTACCTCTTGAAGTATTTGCTACCCTTGCTATTGTGAGAGTTGGTTCAGAGTCCACACAAGCTGCAGTGAGAGCACCCCACACCTACAGCCTCTGGGGGAGTATTTATCCCATCCCCCAAAAGGCTGGTTTGTTTGGTATCCCACAGCTGGCTGCTCGGGCCCGCAGTCACAGTTTGAAACACTACTGACTTCTGTGCTTGATTTGGGTGAGGCAGGCTTTTTTGTAGAGCCATACACCACAGAGTAGCTCTGCTTCTATTTATACAATTGTTTTATAGTGCCAAGGGTAATAACAAAAAGATGAAGTGATAAAAATAAGTCTAGTCAGGACATACATAACAAGGATTGGAGGTTATATGGGAGACAAGACAGAAGCTCTGTTGTTCTTAATTTTACACAAAGTTTTACTTCATGTGAATCAGGCACCAGACAACTCAAAGTAGAGCCTGAGAATTTATGAACTTAATCTTTTTCTATTCAGTACTTATTAGTCAGATTTTTAAATTGGTGATATTTATACACTTATGTTTTATGTAAATCTGTTTCTTGACTTAAAATAACTTTTGAATCTTTTTGTGTTTTATAATGATTGCTGAAGTTGTGGAGTTTGGGTTTACTGGCAGTTTTATATGCCTGTAGCAATATACAGTTTAAAGACCAAGCTGTAAAAAAATTTATAAAAAAAGCCCTCCTAGCATGTAAGGTAATTGGAAAGCAACGTTCTCCTTACCGGGAAATAATTTTACAAATGGAACCCATATTTCTGTAAATAAACATCTGCCTTCTCATTAGCTTCACATCAGCCTATACTGAAATATACATCAGAGAAGTCTGTCAAAGCAGTCACAAAGGAAAAGCAAGAGCAGAGTTTAAAAACAAAGCCTTCAAAAATCGTTATGCTTTTCAAGTCCAAGCAGTAAATAGGACAGGAGAATGACAGGAGAACTGGCAACAGAATCTCATCACTTAAAAAATGATTTTTTTTTTTTTTTAAGACATAAAACTTCTGTTTGGCCAACTGTCCACAAGTGGTTTGCAGGGAAAAGAGATAGACATGAGATTCTGACATACTGTAAAATCACATCCCTAAAAAATGCAGTCAGGAGTCCCAAACCAACTGTCAGCCAGCAGACGAGCCCAGCAGACATGGTTGGGGGACCACAGAGCAGCTCAGGCTCCAAATGTTTTCTTTTCTGCTTCTTAAGAAGCAAAGGATGAATCTGGCTTCTAAAAGAGCACAGGATCAATATCAAAGAGAACATAATTAGAAGATATTTAAAAAAAAAAAAAAAAAGTGGTGTACTTAGAGAACAATCTGTCCTTCCTGAGCAGCCTCTCGTGTTGCCTTGCTGAGTCACTGCCGGGCTTGCATGGCAGCAGGTGACATTTCCGAGATCTGTGCCTTGCTTGATGAGGCTCTGGAAAACTAACAAGGCAGGGAAAGGGGCTCGTCTTTGATCCAGGCTGGAACTGAAGGAACACTCTTTTCTTACAGAGCTGATGTCCGTGCTCTGTAATATCCACATCTCTCCCAGGCAGCTCCCCGTCTCTGCTGGAGTTACCTCCTACCCAATATCCTATTTTCCCTCTCCCCCAAGAGCTGGATGTGGCTTGGGATTTCTGAAGCGGGATTGGATACACACTGGAATTTACACTAGGGGGAACTACTCCCCCTTTAGAATCAAATGGGATCATATGGGGGATGCTCTGCTCTACTTTCCAGGAAAAAAAGACATTTGGTGATCTGCCCCCACAGTGCCCCAAGCATTTCTCTCTGGGTGGAAAAGGAGCTTGCCAGAATAAACACAGAGTGCTCCAGTCTGATCCTAAAAAGTGACTGAGCACAAAATCTGTAGGACTGCTCTGATGCTCTGCAACATTCTTTGTGGCTTTGTTGGGAGAGACCAGAGAGCTCAGCACTGTGCAGAACTGAAAGGTCTGCCCTGGCTTAAAAAAAAACCAAATTTTTAAAAGCACTGAAACCTTCCCTCTTTAGACACAGATATTCAGAAACTGTATTACTTTGAAAACACACTTCCTATTACTTTTATAAAAACATGTTATCAGTTTGTTTAAAAGTTTGATTTACAGTCCACAAAGAGTCTGTATTCTATTTTGAAGAACTGATATTTTGTATAACCTCTTTCCATGGCTTCCAGTCTCAGAAGAAACTATTAGCAAAACGCTTAAAATACTTTGAAGTGCCTTTCACAGAATTCTTGGTCTCTCACAGAAGGACTGATGGGGTGTCCCTGGCCTAGGCAGCTGCCGCACTGCTGGTGCTCAAGCCCAAGGGCATCTCATAGCCCAGGGAGCGACTCCAGGTTGTTTACTACTGAGAACAGCATTTTCAAAAGCCCTTTGTAAAGGTTGAAACCTGCCGCTGTGGCAGACAATGGCAGCCCCTCCTGCAGGCAGGGAGAAGGAGCATCAGACGGTGCTGACCTGGGTGGTGCAGCACATTTCATCTCCATCGGGCTGAAGAGAGAAGCAGGCGAGGGATCCACCCCCATAGCGACTGAGTGCTGGACTTGGGCTATTTAAAATTACTCGCTTTCTTCTTCTGAAACCTGCCAAATGCCTGACCTAATGCCTCAACAAGTTTTGAAATAATGAGGCAAAGCAGAAGTTTGGAAGCTCCAGACTTTGCACCTCCTGAGCCAACCATCAGTTCAGGTATAGCTTTTCCCTATTATTTCAGGCATGCTATGCTTCTTAAAATAAAAGTTTGATACTTGTTTGGCTGTGATATTTTTTCATTCTTATCAAATTTCCCTCCTGTATTTTCCCGTTCATATTCCTGTTGCTGTTAAAATGCATCATTTTCCAGCATGTCATTGCATTCTCCATTAAAAAATGTAACCAGAACAAACTGATCAGGTAGATCACTTTAAAACAATATGAATGATGTTTTTCAGGCCAGTCTAAATCCCTGCTTTGGGTGTCTCCCAGTAATTCCTAAGCAGCTTTCCTCATACAGTTCCACCCATGGTGCAAGGCATTTGGGAAGGAGACCCCAGGGCAGGAGGAGCTGCTCCAAACTGAGGTGGAAGCCAAGAGATGAGAGCTCAGTCCAGCCCCGTGCATCCTCCCTCGGGGCTGGAGAACAGCTCAGTCCACACCCACAGTGTCGCAGCTCACAGGCTTCTGGTTGTCCCCATAGTGTCACCTCTGCAGGATCAGACCTGGAGCACTCAGCACTTTGCAGGGCTGATTTTCTTCCCAGCACTGGAGGAGTTGGACACGCACCAAGGCCAGCTGGCTGCGAGCTTCCCGAAGGTATAAAACATTAATGTCTTACGGTGGTTCATGAGATACTAGTCCAAGGACTGCACTGGAATTGGCAGTATCCCAATGCTTGGTAGAAACTTGTTCTGGAATCACATTTGCTTTGGAAGACTGGTAACTCCAGCACCTGACACTCTTTTGACAAATCAGTCTCCATTTAATAAAAAATTAAGATTGAATTTCATCCGAATTTCTGAATTTCATAAAAAAGTAAGAGTTAATCAGGGAATAAACCCAGTGAATTAGTCTGGAGAGGCATTTGTCCTTGGCCCATATGCTGAGGCAGTGGCCAAGGCCAGGAGTTTGTTTCTTAGGAAAGGAGCAGCAATCTTGGAGACCATGTCTCCACTTCATTTATGAAGTGAACTTCATTTATGTCTGAAAGCAACCTGCATGCACTCCTCAGAAGAGAAGTTGGGATTTTTCCTTGCAGCTGGCTGAGTTTGGGGCTTTCACCTTGCTTTGGCACTAGTACTGGGTTCCACGAGCAAAGCACACACTGTGTGAAGAAGCATCTTCTGGAAATCTAAATTTCAGTTTCACCAAAGTCCTCTCAAACCCTGTGTCCAGAAATCCCTGAATTCAGCCTTTGTGAACCAGCAAGCATTTTGACTACCTGAAACTGGTACCTGTCAGGGAGCAAACCCAGCGAAGTTTCATTCAAAGCAAAGTTAATTCCTGCTCAGGCACTGCTGCTCAATTTCCCAAGCAGCCTGGAAGAGAAAAACACAGGGTAAAGTTTCAGTGCAAACATGACAAGACTTTATTGGGTGCTGGAAGTTATTTAGGAACTTATGGCTGGCCCTTTGCCCACCATTAGCTATTATTGTGATGTATTTTTGCATATATTTGAGTTAAACTCTTCAAAAAACATACCCAAGAGGTACAGTTAGCTGGCATTTTGCTTGTTGACGCTGTTAATAAGCAATATGTTAAAATTATTCCCAAAGACAAGTGTTTGAGCAAGCAGGCTCTGTCACTAGTCTGGGGCAGGACGGCTGCACAGCACATTCCCTCCCACACTGCTCGTGAGAAAGCAGGGCAATGACTTCTCAAAGTTTAATACATCCCCACGCTGATGGAAAGCTGTTCTAGGTAGTGGTCTGAAGAAACTCTGAGAACACATTAGTCATTATATGTTGACTAAAGAATGCATTCTAATACTGCCTTAATAAAACCAAAAGCTGACAGGTTATGAAGGATCAAAAATAATTGTAGAGATGGGAAACCATGAAGAATGTCCCCAGTAGAATCCAGGGGAGAGACACCTCATGGTTTTGCAACTCGCTTCTGCTCTGTTTCCTGTTTATACCTTGTAAAACCAGCTTTCTTTTCTAAACAAATGTGCAATAAACACCATTTTTTCCCCCTATATTTTCCCCCCTATTTGGAAGAAGCAGAAAGGCTTTTGCAATAGAAAGAATTCCTTCCTATTTTAGCAGGCAAAATTTTTTTTGAGAATGTTTCATGCCTTTTTACCATTTGGGTAATCCTCTAGCAACTACTCTGTCTGTCCCTTGCTATACACACAGATCCCCTTTCATGAGTCCTACTACTTAATTTTTAGCTAGTGAGCTGAAATAATTTTCCAATACCATACATTTTTGCCTTATTTTAATACCGTATTTAGTTTCTTCGATTGCCACTGCTCACATTCTTTAAATCATCATTTTTTCATGAGCTCTATGCTGGCTTACAAAGGCTGAAACTCTACTTGGGGATGCGCCGTTTGAGACGAAGACCAAACTTCAGTCCCACAGAATGTCAGGAGGGGATAAATCATTGCACATACCAAAAATCAGAAACACAGCACACATAAGACTCACAAGTTATGCATAAAAGATAGAGTTCAAACCCAAAATTGACTAAGTAATTTGTATTGATACAGTGTAGTGAGACCAATCTGTTGCAGAGAAATAAAGAAGCAAAGCTCACAGAGTACTGGGGTGGTCTGACCCAGGAGGGAAATGAGCTGGCCACCCAAAGATCATCATTAATGCCCATCTCCTAGACCACCACCAAGGGCTAAATTTATTCCTGTCAGCAGAAGCTTAGGAAATAACCAGCTGTTGGGAGACACTCGATGTGCAGCATGACCAATTACCTTGGGAATTCAGCACGACACAGGATCAAGGCCAGCTGTGCTGCTTAATCCTCTCTGCTGAATATTTTAAAAATTTAAGCTGACTGGAGAGTAAAAGCAGAAAGCAGCAAACCACTGAGCTTTTCTTCCTTAGGCCTAAACAAGGAATGAACAATATTTTTACCTCACCCAAAAGACTGAGAACAGGAAGCATGAGAGTCCTGGTGGCAACTGGAACCCATGAGGTTGTCTCAGGAAGAAACTGGCCCTGGGGTCTGTGCTTTAGCCTTCAGAGGATGGCACAGATCGTCCAGATGAAGCTGATGTCTCCCTACCAGATGGTTTTATCAGTCCAGGCAGACTTAAGCATGGTTTTACAGAGCTACAACAACAGGGGAACTTGCAACTTTTCCAGGATAAAATGTCACAGCAATCACTGCAGATGCACATTATAGTGAAAGCTGTTCCTGGCAACGAGGTGATGGAAAAAGTAAAAAGTGAAGCCTCTGGTGCTGCTCATGGTCACCAATGCATTTCTGTTGAGACAGTAAGCGTTTGCTTTACATTTTCTAATTGTTTTATAGATTACATGTCAAAGCAGCTGAACTGGAGGGATACTGCAGCAGGTAACTGCAGAAAGATCTGGGTCAGAAAGAAGAATGCTTCTATGTAAAAAGTTTCAAATATTAGACTGGACTTGTGGAGGTCTAAAATCTCAACCACTTCCCTGGAGAAAGACCAGACCTTCCTGTAAAATAACTCTGATAGCACAGAGCTAAATTAGAAGAAATGCCACAGTTGGAAGAGCAATATAAAAGTGCAGGAAATATTAGCAGCCAGCTGCCTTGTAACTGGCATCACACACCCTCCCAGAGGGAAGGGAAGGAACTGATGTCCCAGGGAGGAGGGAGGCAGAAAGGCAGAGAGCTGCACTGTCACACTGCCCTTGTGAGCATGTCTGTAGCATGTCTGTATAAATTCCATATTATGCACTGATTAGATACAAGAGGGTTTGGTTTGGAAGTGAAAGGCATGGAAGGATTTTGATATATACATGGAAGATTTTGACATTGTAAAATATTAGTGATATTAGTGCTATTTGTTGTCAGTATAAAGTACACGGCTTCTTTACATAACTACATAAATTACTCCATTATTCATATTTTTAAAGCTAGATAAATATTTTAATCCCTGTTTACTGCCAGTAGCTTTAACTAACTGCTTTCTGTAATCCTGTTATAAATCTCACTCATAATACATTATATCTGATGTAAATTCTGAGCTTTCCACTAGTACTTTCAGTAATTTAGATTCCAGCTGCCTGCCATGTTCTGCAGGCCAGATCAGTCCTGTTGCTGGTCTTTCGAAGCCCCACTTGAAGTGACATTGTAGCCTGGGACTACACAAGGATTTCAGGCAGAAATATTGCCAAGAACAGGTAACAAGCAGCCTGCAGAGCTGACTGCACATCAACAAAACACACACAGCTCTCTGAAAGGTGTTTTTGTCAACCAGAAGTGCATAAATGAGTCTAAGAGTTGGCAGTTACCTAAAGAACTTTCTGCAGAATTTTTCAGTGGAATTTGAATGACTTCAAAAGACACTAATATACAAATATGGTATATTTACATTCTTTGAGCAAACAAATTCATTTCTTCAAGCAGCTGCGGCTCCAGCACCAGCTCAGGATAACAGCAATAGGTGGCACCTGGGGTTATTATCATAGAGTTTCACGTCCCAGGACTGTCAGGACAAGCCTGTACATCCCCCCATTACAGCACAGGAACTGAAGAGCTTCAGTGTTTTTCACAGCATGCTCAAATCATACTGAATAATGAGGATCTGCAAGGAGATAAATGTTCCAGAACTGGTTTACTCACCCTGAATGGGAGCAACTGCTCTGCAACATGCAGGATAAGACTTACACAGCTGGGAAAACCAACAGGTTCTTCCACAGGCACAGACCAGTTGAAAGGAGCAAATTTCAGAGCTCCAAACAACATCATGTCCTCAGGTCCAAAGGCCTTTTTTCCTGGGAGCAGCAATTTTCCTTAAAAGCCTCCAGCAGATACTCAGAGGGGCTGCTGTGTTTTTAGGGAGCCGTTTGTGCCCTTCCCACATGGAAGTTGAGCTGGTCCCCTCTCACTTCTGACACCTTTTCCACTCCCAAGCCCATGTTCCTGTAGGCATCTGAGACCATAAGGACCTTGGGAAAGAATGGAATTCCTTGGGCTCTTCACAAGTTACCCAGAACGTCCCACACTGCTCACGCAACGTAGTCAGCAGCTGCCTTGGCATTTCCTTCAACACACCCCTCTGTGGCAAACTCGTGACAACAGATCTTGGTTGTGAAGCCACTCTATACTCAGGACAGCATTTGTCTCAGGATCAAACTTCAGTTTGTCTCATCTGGAAGGAACAGGACTGGCAAGTCACTGACGTGGGAAATCTGCTGCAGGCTCAGGTCATGAGTTCGTGGTACCTCAGCTCTCCCGTGGAATGGCAAAGGACAGCACAAGCATCTGCTGCTTTGACTTACATAACAAGGAAAAAAGTGCATGAGCTTTCTTTGCAGGTTTTATTTGGGACTGGCTGCTGCTGTCAGTGAACAGAGAACTATTAAAGCCCTTGAAGCAAAGTGGCTGAGCATATGTAATATATTCATTATCTAATTTGTTACCCTGAGTACATTTAGACCTTCATCTTTTAGTTTGTCAAAGTAAGATGGACCCAACTCTAGAACCGGTTCTTTTGAGCCAACAGGAGTTTTCCCTGTGATGCCAGTAAGAACATTTGCACCCTAATGCTCCAGTCAGGTGTCTCAAAGGCCGCAGGTGCTGCTGGAAGGATCCCCATGGCACAGATACCCCATGGATCAGAGACTGTGAAAATGTCAAAAACCTGTAAAACTAGCACTGAACCAACAAACCATTTGCAATACCTGTCAAGAGCAGAATATCAATCTATAACATAACTGCCTCTAAAGATGAAATATTTCAGTTACATAAGAAACAGGAAAATATGAGAATTTTCTGTCACACTTTGATGCTTCACTTACCACAGTGATGAATCAAAATAATTGCCTGGTCCAGCACTTAGTATGACACTAAATGCAGTGCTGGATCTATTGATCCTTTACATGAACAGCTCTTTGAACCTCAAGTGAGTGCCTTCTTGCATCCCCTCACTTCTTGCATTTTAAATCGAAGGAGGGAAACACATTTAAATGTCATGTTCTGCCAGGGGGGCTGCTTCTTCGTGCAATTTTTGTATTCATCTTTGCCATAGCATAGTGTAAACTCAGGCCGGGTTTCTCTCATCATTTCAGCTACTGGTGGTGGTCTGGAGAATTTTTTAGTACATGAGAAAATTTTCCATGAGTCTGGATGGAAAGACTACTTAATTATTTAATGCCCCCAGCTACAGGAAGCCTTTAGAGGGTTGATAACCTCTGGCTGCTGGCAACCCAGCTCTGAATCCTCTCAACTCAGGGTTTTTCCTGTGGAAAATGTGCTCCTATAGGACCTTTTCTGTCCAGTTTCAATCAAGCCCTGGCATGCTTCTGCTCTGCTCAGTCCCAGCAGTGGTGCCCACAGACAGGCAGTGCTCCAGCCAAGCATCTTGAGTTTTGACATGATTTGGGTCCTCATCCCAAGCTCCAGTGAGTGCTGGGGTGTGATGATTCTGGTTGCACTCTTTCTGTACCATGAGGGCCTCCTGGAATTTTAAATGTTTGAGCAGAGACAGATGTCTCTGAGTGTGGATTTTTGATGTGCTGGGACCTCAACAAAAACAACAGATGAAATTAAAATGACCTCTGAAAGCTTTGATTTTCCAAGTGCAATTTTCATAGCAGTCACAGAGGGGAAAAACTGCTGTATTTGAAAATCTGATTTTGAGATAACTAAAATACTTCTCAAATAAACACAGTGAGAAATAGGCAAACTTTTGCAAACAATATTTCAGAATTCATTGGCCAGAACCAGAGAAATGTGCCTGTAACAACAAGAGGAGGGTATTGATTGCATTAACAGGGAATGATGTTGTGCAGCTGTACTGATTTCACTCTGAATATCTTATAAATGACTTACAATCCAATCAGATAATGTTCATGCTTTAATTTTTATCCAGCTCTAACTTTAAAATAGCTTTCCCTCAGAAAGAAAAGATTTCAGAAACATGGTTTGATTCACAGAAATAATAAGACAAAACTCCTGCTGGAGTTAAAAAACCCCAATGTACTAAAACCACGGGGAAATTTCCTTTGAAGGATTTGATATCAAGTCAAGTGTTGACCCTCCTGTGAACCTCCCAGATTGGAGACATCTCAGTCAGAGGTGCTGGCTTGCTCTGAACACTTGGGTGCAGCTGGGTCAGGAGGGAAGATCTGCAGATTACAGCAAAGGGAAGAGCCATCATCCAGGCTAAGTGAGAGCACATTTCTTGCAAATTGCTTCAGGAGTCAAAGGGACATCTTGCTGCTGTGTTTCCTGTTGGTCCTGACACTAAATCCTCCCAAAAATGCTATTTTTCTCTTCCTGTACATCCTCTGCCACCTCTGGTGCTGCTCTTCCTCCTCATTTCCTACCTTCAAATGCACCTTCACTCACCTGGAATCAGCCACCTGAGCAGCACCACAAGAGGTGGGTGGGTCACCTGGAGCTCCCAGGAACACGGTGGCATCTGTGCGCTCCCGAGCCATCGGTTCCAGACGGGAGGAGTCACCCGGCCCCTGCCAACACAGCTGCTTCAGAAAAACGGGGACAGCATTTAATGCCACAGACCATAAGAGAAAGAAACAAACCCAAACCTTTAGATATTTGAAGGCCAGACACAAGGGAGAAGGTGAAAGATGATGCATCTGGAAAGAAAATCATTAAGCATGAGGGATTCTCAGCAATATCCATTCTGCCCCTTGCGACACCCCGCTCCTTTCCCATTACAACAGCATAACATCAATTTCTGGGCATTACTCCATGGGATGAGAAAGCTGTGAAAGACTGTGCATCATGCAGGAAAAATATGGGGTTTTAAACACACTGTGCTAATCACATCCATCCATCGTACTTCCATCTCCTCAGTGAGGTGGCAGGAGGATGTTTAGCTCTGGGCTCCTTGCTAGAACTCTCCAGCACAGACTCATCCTCAGCCCTTCAGGTGGTCGGTAGGAACCCACCCAGAATCCCCTCTGGCAGCAGATCTCAATCACCTTAACAAGCAAGTGACCCCAGCAGCCTTCCTTAACAGCACCTGGGAAGCTGTGACCAACCCTTCCATGACTTTGGTGTGTGGCTTGGGACCTCCCAGTGCTGCCATGGGCAAGGGGAAGGATCCTGGCAGTGATAAAATATTCTTACCGTAACAGCAACCAGGATGCCCAGTTTCCACAACACCCCAGTGCTCCAGAGGCAGCAGGTTCAATAAATAACCCCTGCAAAAAATAATAATGAAAGTTCTTTCTTTTCAATGACACAACGGAAAGTGAGGAGACTTTTCAATAAAGTAACAGAGCCCTTAGGTTAACAGAGATTAACAGCAAAGAGGTTTATTAAGCGTGAATCATTTCCTCCTTATTGTCCCCAAACGCATTAGAGTGTGCTTTTCTTTTTTGTAAGCCAAATGTGTAACTGGCATTATTAGTTTCCTCCTCCTCTCTCCCTCTCATCTGGTTTTTAATTAGAGCATAGAGGGGGGAAATGCATATTTGATAGGAAGAAGAACTGGGGAGGGAGAATAATAATTCTGACTGTTTCAATTATTTCTACCCAAGATGAGCCAGATTCCTGTGAGAGCTCAGCCTCCACAGTGGGCACCAGTTCTGAGGCACGGCCAGGACTCGCTGTGCCCGGCGGAGATCCGGCCACCCCCAGGCGTGGGGCTCTGCCTCGGCTTTATTCCGGCCGTGAAGCCTCTTCCAAACCATCGGCCTCACCTGGGCACCGCGGCTCTTGGAAACTTGTCATCAGCAAAGTGCTGCTTCAGGGTGAACATCCCCTTCAAGGCAACTCCTTATTGTCAGGGAACCTTCATGTGCTGAGGGGAACCATCCTCCAGCCTCACACATCTGTGACTTGATGTGGATGGATCTGTTTGCTCATCTTAGTTGCTCTCTCCTGAACTTTTGTTTTCCTCCTTCCCAGTACCCTTTCAAGGCTGTATCTTCCCAGCCACTCTGTCATTCCCTTACTCAGCTTGGGTACAACCCGCCCTGCTGCTGGCAGGACATGCACACACCCCAGCCTCTTTCCCCAGGCTGAGCTGCACTCACTGGACCATATCACAAAACTACAGGCACAGGCCCTGGGCCAGGGGCTTTCTCTGCCTCCTTTCCACCTTTACTTTGGGAAAAATTTAAGATTAGAACTGATAAAGCTGCAATGACCTTTGAAAACCTGTTTAGTTTCCATCACTCAACAAATACTTCAGGAGGGGTTTCGTGCAGAACACGCTTAAATGCAATTATTATTCCTGAATAATATATTTCAGGTGGTGTATAGTGTTTGCAAAATGCTGTCACATGTATCTATGGAAACCATGAGATATAAATGCCATATCACCAGGGCTCCATCAGTTAATTCCATATTGTTTTGCCAATATATTTACTCCAGTAATTCAAATATTTAATTCCAGCTTGGTTTCATTCATAAACATGACTTTATTACAAAAGCATTTTTACAAAGTGGGTGTTACACCGACAATCACTTCCAACACGATCTCTTAACCAGCACGTTTTTCAGGAACTGCATTTGCAAAGGCTGTGAGGAGCAAGCAGGGAAGGGGTTTGGAGCGCTCTGATCCTCACTGTAACGCAGGAGGTGAGGGGGCTGATGCTCCCAGAACTGCACAAGGAAGTTGTGGGTGCAAAGCACTAATCCAGCTCCATCCCTGGCACAGCAGGGCCAGCCCTGCTGCCACCCCAGAGAGCAGCCAGCAGAGCCTGCAGAGACAGCACAGAGCTCCCACTGCTCCCAGCCTGCTGCATTCCGGAGCGAGGGGGTCAGAATTACACGTGACAAATGAATTTGTCTCAGCTGTGGATTCAGCATGCACACAGCCCACTAAGTCATTTCAGGGCCTGTCTCTAATTAAATGTAAGCAAATACAGATATGGATTAGAGAAATCCAGACTGCCACAAAAGATGAGAGCTTGTAGTTCCTTCCCATGTTTAAATCTCTCCCTATTTTGTAGAAGCCTGAACACTTTGTCAATCCTCTTAAATACAAGCTATACAAGTTCTGAGGCAACACACTTGCAGGAGGTAATTTATCTCAAGCACACAATTCATTTTAAATGGTATTAATATTTTTCCCCACAGAGAATGGTGCAGCTGTTCCCACCTAGCAATACCTGTGTGCTCCACACCTCACCAGGGAAGAGAGGGATGTTACCTGGAGATGTGCTGCCAGCTGTGTCCCAGACCCAGCGCTGCACTCCTTCCCTACCATTCCACATGGACAGCTAAAGCTTTGCTGGCAAAGCCCCAGGGAAACAGGCTTACACCAGGGTGATTTTAAACTGGGAGGACTTGCAAAATATCTCATTGAATTTCAGAAAAAAAGTAGCAAAGGGCTCAGGATTACAAAGAACAAGTTTGGTTACGTCAACCAGAAAATTGGAAAACTTTTCCCTTGGTTGGTCCCCTGTTACCTGCAACAGTGCCACCTCCAGCTGGGGAGCAGCAGGGACAGCTTTTCCCTATTTAGGGAGAGTCAAGCACACAGTTATAGAGTAGGAACTGTGTTGGTATCCCTATTCCCTGTTTGCAGGTGGAGAGGGAAAACGTGGCAAAGACTATGCAAACTTGCTCACTTTCCTTTCTGCCAGAGTAATGGAGACTTCTGACTGAAAAAATAATAATAAAAAGGAAAAAAACAAAGAGTACAATATTCCCTGGAAACAGTAACTTGCATCCTCTATTATATGCAAGCTCCACATGACAGACAAGCTTAACGTCAGGGCTTTAGAAAAGACCTTTTCCCCAACGCAGATGCAAAAAGCAGAGAAGCAGGATTTCTGCTAACTCCAACCAGACTTGAAAGAGTCCCCAAGTTCCTGATGGCTCTCAGGAAGTCAGAAGGAAGAGCTGGGTTTAACATTTTAGGAGCAGGACTGTGAAACCTGACTTGTGCTTTCATCACCCTCAAACACAGCTGGATCATGTATAAGCAAAGGTGTCCTTGATGTTTTGGGAGGTGGCACCAGCACAGATCTGTCAGGTACTTCAAACACAGCCAAAACATTTTGTGTGCAGAGGAGGAGCATGCAAAGAGAAAAAGCACAGACCTGATAACATCTCCTTACTCTGCTTGGTGCTGCAGGGAAGCAGGGAAAAGGGACTGGATTGTCCTGCCCTTCATCTCCATCTCCTCCATTCTCACCTTACATCCAAGATTTACTTTGGAAGAGTTTCATTTTAAAACTGAATAGCTGCCCAAATCAGAAATCTGTTACCTCCCCTAAAACCAGCTAAGGACTGAACCTGGTGGGCCTGTGGGTGGCTCACATGCTTCACTGCAACAGCATTCAGGGATGTGGCACAGCAAACACTGGGAGCACTTTGGCAAACAGAGCTGATTTGTTGCATTGCATGGGTGCAGCTAAGCCAGATGAAGGCTACACTTCAAAAGATGGTATTTTCCACCATCCCGTGTATGTTTATTGTCCCAATCCAATTTAATTTATCCTTTTGATTTGTAAATAAACAAAGCCTGCAGAATCTGTAAATTAGAGTTTGCCCAGCAATAGTCCTCGTTTTCTATAATAAAAGGCTTACAAGCATGCAAGCAAAATGTAATGCATTGGGGAAGACTACAAAACCCAGATATTACTGATGTGCAAGTGCAAAGGGAAACGTTTCTGCAGCATTTGATAGACAGAAAGTCACTCGTATCATTAAAGTCTAATGAATATGAAGGCAACTTCAGAAATGCCAGAGCATGTATGTGGTCTCGATGCATTGCTCTTTGAAGGTAGACTTGATGCTTTTCTAAACAGAATATTTTTTCCACATATTATTTGATAACCATTTGAGAACTGTGACACTAAGAGCTGAGTCTCAGCATTGAGAATTCCTCCTACCTGTGACCTTCTGATACTCTGTAGGTGATGGAAGAATACAAAAAAAAATCAGAAAACTCTCACCACCCCATCCTTTAGCCACAGACCCTCTCTTAAAACTCAATCCCTAATCCCATATATTCAACTTCTAGTCCACCCCAGTGGAGCATACATTTAAATATTGATTACTTTACTGCTCTTGTTCCAGAAGGGTCCGCTCATTATAGCACCACTATAAAATGGAGAGACATGCATTCAAGGCCCTACCCTGCAGATCTCCTGTGCGTCTGAGTTTTCCTCTCAGACACATCCCCGAGCCTCAGTTATACAGGCACAGCAGAGACTGGCTCGAGTTTCATAGAATGGTTGTTATTTGGTTTATAAGCATTTTTTTTACCCAATGTGAGCTGGAGGGGGAAGGGGGAGAAGGGGCTGCCAATGCATCTGCTGGCTGCATCCCATTGGGAAAAGCTGCATATGGCACATTCTGATTGGAATAACTTAATCACGAAATAGATTTCTTTTCTAGTTGCAGGATGGGCTGTTCAAGACAACTGGTTTTCTCTTAAGGCTCCCAAGTCTCCTTTGGAGAAACAGGGAATCACAGCCAGGAGCCTCAATCCCCAAAGCATGTAATTAGGCGCTGGGAAGGGGCTGCTCCAAGGCAGAATTGCATGCGGGCTCACAGTCGCTCTCCTGAGCA
Source organism: Corvus hawaiiensis (assembly GCF_020740725.1). NCBI lineage: Eukaryota > Metazoa > Chordata > Aves > Passeriformes > Corvidae > Corvus > Corvus hawaiiensis. The sequence continues at coordinate 521,004 of NC_063226.1, read as the reverse complement.
TCCCAGCACAGTTTGGTTTGCAGACTGGTGCCAGCCCACTCATCCCATCTTTGAGTGCCCCCAGACCACCTGGATGGGAAAACACACTGCTCTGGGCTCATCTCATACTCAGCTGCCTCTGCACTGACAGCCTCTTTCTCCTTCATTAGCTCCTTCTTGATCAGAGTTTTCTCTTTCATGCTTTTGATTGTGCCTGTGCCACACCACTGTCCCCTCTGCAGCGCTTGCCTGCCCCTCTCCCAGCCCACAGGACGGCTCAGGCTGCACATCTGCAGCCAGGTCTGAGCCCAGCGCTCGGAGCGCAGCCTCGTCCCGCGGGACCGGGCCAGCATTCCCTGCCGAGCATCGCCACCTGCAGCCCAGCCCCGCCGAGGGCTCAGGAGCCGGGGCGTTTGATGGATGGCCCTGCTCGCTGCTTTGGCCCCTGCAGCCTCAGCCTGCGGACAGAGCGGTGATGTCCCAGCACAGACATGGTGACTCAACTGCTGAAGCTAACCCAGCCCCGCGGCGCCAGAGCCGCAGTTAAACATCTTCGCTGTAATTCACGGTGGTGATGCTGCATCTGTGTCCTGCAGCACCACAGGGGCAATGTGAGACCCCAGCTCTGAGAAACTGCATTTGAGTAGTGCTTGCACAGCAGAGTTTAAAGCTAAGTCCTGACTGTCTGTGTTCGGGTGATATTTTTACGGACTTCTGCAAAACAAAACCAGAGTGCTATTCCAAGGAAACAGGAAAGTTACCTGGCATCACATGCTGACTACATCATTTACTAAGGGATGGTAAGGAATAAAGCTCCTGTGGGCTGCTAAACCTAGTTTAGAGCTCCAGTTTTTATTTAATCACCCTGTCAAAAGGCAGAAGCACTAAGGACTGACCTCTTCTAGTGACTCTTTCCTCTGACCACCATCTCCTCCATTCGTCCAGTGAGGTCAGCCCTCTCCTGGAGTGGGTGACAGAGGCAAACTCGGTGGCTTATTGGAGCAAAGCCTCCTTCATGCACAGTTTGAGCTGATCTGGTGCACTACAAACACAGCCACGTGGCTCCCCAGCTTCTGTGTCTGTGGGAGAGGTGGCTGTGGGAGTTAACACTGCAACTATCATAACAGAAATGTTCAAAACTAGCAGATAATTTTAGCACCAGCATTAAAAAAAACCAACAGTCTATCTTTCCTCTCTAGAGGTCACATGATGAGAAAATATCATAGTTGCATGTATTAATACTCAAGACAAGTTCAAATGCAATCTGGTCTAAACTTGTATTTGAATTACTTTTGCTCACCTTGAGCTGGTTCAGAAATGGATTGGTTTGGGGATTCTTAATTGGGAGGAAAGGAGAAACTGATTTCATTAAAAGCTACAGATCTGCCTTCTATTTAAACTTTCCATGCCTTCATTTTTAAAATAACATTCCCAAAAATTACTTTTCCCTAAATAAAGTGTTGGGGTTTTTTGCTTGATATCAATCACTGTCTTGTTGTATCACTAGGACCAAAATCTAGTGTTTCATTTTTGGTTTGAGACAGTGGTCTGATATCTGGAGAAATGTTCTCTTTATGGAAAGAGCCCTCTGATAACAGGTCAGCAAAAGGCAGTTGGTACCTACCTGGCTGCACATGGAATAACACCACCACATCCCCAAGAGCACAGCAGATGACTTTCCTGGCCATCAGCAGCTCCTGGGAATTTTTCCTAAACCACATTATTGTGGCAGAGAAAAATTTTGAGAGGAAAAGTTTAAGCACCGCAATATGTGAATAAACACACTGTTGACAGAGGTACACAACACCTTGTTCTAAACCAGTGACCCTGTGGTGACAGTGCTCCACCCTGACTGCCAAACCCCTCTGCAGAGTGAGCAGCTTGTCTCAGTCACCTACACACATCATATCAACATCTCTATCATCTATGGACATCTAGCCCCTAGCAAAGACTATTTAAGATGCTAAAATTTGATCGGGGTGGGGGGGGAAGATGCAGAGCACTCAGACATCAAGGAGCAGAATTCTAAACTAAGAATTTTTCCCGGAGAGAGGAGCCTCAAGGATCCCTACAAGAAATCTCTGCTGTTGTGTTTCCTGAGGGGTTGGAAGAAGAGAGCAAGGAGCTGCAAGGCAGCCACACTCACAGGGGACACCGGTGTTCAGATGAATCCAGATCCCTGCTTTGCTTGAGGCAGTTTGGTCTGCCAGACTAAAACTGGTTATCCAAAACTACAGCCACTTCCCTGCCACTGCCTGTGAAGCCCATTTCTGTGAGCCTTACACCATTCCTCTCAGGGGACAGGGAAAGCACAGCAGGGCTGAGAGTGTGGAGCATAAAACCAGGGACCAAAACTTCAACCCCACGGATTTTAGTACTCAATACTTACAAAATGGTAAGCTCTTTTCTTTAAGAAAAAGAACTCCTAGGAGAAGGATTCCTCTACCTCTCCCATATGTTATCTTATGAAACACTACAGACATTCACACAAATTTATTTCTCTACATTAAGCTCCTCAAGACATTGCTTAAGAGGAAAAAATCCACACAAGTAAAATAGTTACACTCATACATTAAACATAATGAAACAAAATGCACGTATGAGATGCCTGTGAAATATTTATGTGCACATTTATTTCCTTGTAAATACCTTCTCCATTAAGATTCTGGCTTGATCCTTTGTATAAGATGCCATTTTCCTGTGAAGTGCAGCCACTGGAGAATGGCAAATATAATTTTTCTCTCAGTTAAGAGGATGACGATGATGCCCAATACATCAATGAAATTCCAGTCTGTGTTAGCATCACTGATGGAAAAGGAAATTGGATTCTACTGGCTAATCCATTGTTAATGATTTCACTTCATAAATACACTTAGGCTTCATTACAACTTCTTGCTATTGGAAATGGTTTAAGCTTTGGGAAAAATATTCTTGGAAGAATCAATTATCAACATGGCACCTTCTAATATTTTGACTTATTTATTTTTCACAGGTAAGAGACCTCAAACCCAGGCTTGGCTGGAGGAGATCAAACAAGTGCCATTGCCTCACCCTCCCTGCAGCAAACAGGGCAAATTTTCATAGACTTAAATCCCATCTATGGGAAAGGCTCAGTGCACTGTAATTTCACAGAACGGAAACTCTTGGTTATCTTCATTAGTCCTGAACAGTGTGAGCTTGGGCTGCACCACAGGCTCCTCATAACAATGTTTTGAAGCACAACCCTCATGCCAGGGACCTGTGCCCACAGGACACAGGTGGCAATTTGATACCAAAGTAGAGATGTTTCTAGACATGAGTTATTAATCTTCTCTGGTATTCTTCCCTGGCTCTGACTTGAAAGCCTCCATTGCTGTTCTTCCTCTCAAACATTGTCCAGGCTGATTTGTGGCAGCAGCAAGTTCTGTACATGTGCTTAGAGCTACATTTTAGACATATGTTAAATAGGAGGAGATAAATACGAGGGTGGCTGAGCAGTGAGTCAGGACCTCACCACACCTCCCACCAAACATCACACCATGATAAAGGTCCTACTCCTCCCTACTGTACTTCTCTGCTCAACAGTCTGCCAGATGTGCACAGCAGTAAAGCATCAGCTCCTCTAAGTCATAGGGGGAAGGTCCTTAGAGGGCTGATATCTCCCTGGAAGAGTTATCCACTCAGAACACAAGCCTGGGAGGAGTGTAAGCTCCTGCAGTCAACTGGAAAATACTAAATAACCAGACGAGACATTAAGGTAAACTCAGTACTAGGTGGAAAATGGAATTGCCCAGGAATATGGTTTATAAACAAATATTGACCCCTAAGGCTTTGCTCTGGTCAGAGCCTCTTGAGATTCCTTGGGGTTTGCACCAGAGCCTGGCAAGGGTAAGGCTCCATGCTGGAAGCGCTTGCGGGGAAAAGTAGGTAATATGTAGTGCAGAATTTCCCAGCACAAAATAAAGTTTCATGTTTTCTACCCAGCTCCACAGGAGATTTTTCAGTATTATGCATTAGTTGAATTTTAGAATGGTTCAAGTAAATAGCAAAGGAAATGTGTTTCAATAACACAGGTGTCCACATGAATATATGCATGAATCCTGGCACACATTTTTATTTTGCTAAGAATTGAAAAGTTACCCTCTGGCATCTCTCGTTGTTGTTTGCTGTAAATCTCAGATGAAAATGCAAACAGGAAAGGACACAAAACTCATTGGTAATCCTGAGGAAACACTGCCTCAGCCCAAAAGGCTGAGATTACCCAGGTCTGCCTGAAGTATCCTTATGCCAATAATTATGCAGCAGCTGGACAGCTCAAAATTATGGAGAGACATCCCAGATAGAGACAACTCACAGAGTCCAAGTAAATGTACTTTAATTTTTGAGTTGAATCCACATGTGCTTCCCCATCACCACCTGACTTAGCCTCTCTCTTCTTTCCCCATCACCTTGCTCATCTCCTGCCTTCTCAGCCTCTCAACCTAACAGAGAGAGCTGCAAGGTTTATAGGCCATGTCCATATGATATGTTCATTTTTGTCATATTTTGCTCTAGATAATCTCCAACCTGCTTCTTTTGACATTCCCTGCATTGTGTCTGCATTTATTAAACAGAATATGACACCAGAGAAAGGGAAAAAGATGCTGTTTTAAAAAAAAACTTAATGACTAAACTATTTCTTTGACAATTCAGAAAAAAAGAGAGTTCTAAGTTTTCCCAAAGAATATCAAATGCTTTGATTATAAAACAACATTTGTATTCCCCACGAAAACATTGATCTGATGGGAATGTCAGATGCAAAGAGAGTGCCAAATACACACAACTCTGCGGTCAGTCCAATTCAGCCCCTTGGAGATGGGGAATCCTGGATGCTAAATCACTCTGCCAGAACACTGATCCATCAGACAAATGGCTTTACTTGGTCACAATTTAGTCTTGTTTGGAAATTCACTGCTCAGCATAACTTGCAAAGCTGCCAGTGGCACAAGAAATCCTATACTGGTTTTAGCAATGGTCAAGAATCTTACCTGCACTGGAACAGAATTCTGGGATACAGTCAGGGAATTGGCTTTAACTCACAGGCATTTCCAGACACACTGATGTTTGTTCTACCTGCACTCCATGCCTGCAGTGTGCACCTCAGGGGGAGTTTCCACTGATGCCACCAGAGATCAGGTGGTAGAAAAAGAGGGTAACTTACTCAGTATCACATTCTACACCCTTCCTGAACTGCAGTGGAGATGCAGTGCAAGTAGTATGGATGATGAGACAAAAAGAAATTTGAAATGCTTTAAAGTAAACACAATTTTAACTATGAACCACTTATTTTGGCCATAAACAGCACTGAAATACCTCATTCCTTGAGGTATCAGACCACAGCTAAAATTCTCTGATGATGTATGTGCAAAATAGCCTCACTACCTGCATTTTGCTTTCTTGTCTGTTTTACAACTATTAATTCCTCTGACAGTGATACTTGCTGAGATTAATTTTCAAGCAACAAAGAGCTAATGTGCTCTCTCCTCTCCTCAGCTGGGCAACCACAGCTCCCAGGTCACAATGCCTCTTTCCTCTTCTTCAGGGAACTGTGCTATAATGAAGAAAAGTCCTTCTCTGCAAAACTACAGCAAAGGAAGCACTCAGGGAGCTTTACCAAATCAAACCAACTTCAATTTCTGCTCTTAAAAAGCTTATCTCCTACAAGGCTGCTGTTTATTAAATAACTTGCTCTGCTTGTTCCACAAGGTAGATGCTCTTTTTTAAACACTGCATTTCTTGAAGATGGAAACACCCACACCTCTTACCCACCTTAACTTCCAGTAACTTCCAGAGTTACTCAGGAAGCAGAATTATCCCAGACAGGCTTCCCATAACCGTCAAGGTCCTGATACCTCTCCAAGCTGATTACAAACTGGATTGAGCCACTGAGCTCCTGCAGCTGATGGTACAGGCAGACTGACCCCACTCACTACAGCTCTGCTGAGGGTAATGCTCCTACTTCTGCCTACATATATCCCTTATCCCATTTTGGCCTGAATGAGCTCATCAGCTTTATCAACTGCCTCTGCTAATCCAGCCCATTTTAACTGAAAAAGGACTGAAAGTTGATAACAAGTGCAGAGTGTGAGAGCTGCTGTGGGGAGAACGCTGTGAGAGGCTGAACAGGAGGAGTTAAGTAGATCTAAGTGAAAAGCTTGTGGACATGGGCAAAGTGGAGAGAACTACCCAGGACATGAACACCATGGGGCAGCACTGCTGCTGTGCAGTACCCTTCGACCAACACCAACAAAACATCCTGCCAGATTACAATGGCAAGAACTCTTTTTTTTTACTTTTTCTTTTGGTAAGTGAACTTTCTCCCCTGCAGAGGAGTGGCTCTCTATGAAAATTCTGTGTGGCCACCTCTCCCAGCACACACAGCATCAGCAACACAGTAATGACCAGCCCTTTAATCCCAGCATGGGCAAGGGCCGTGAGGGCGGCTGCAGAGGGTGTCTGTGGGAAGGAAGCCCAGAGACAATGTCAAACAGCTAAGATCTGCACAAGTAATTTAGCAGTAGTTCAAACATCTCATTAATTTAATTTATAGGGAAAAGCTGTCAGCCTTAATTTTAGTTAAACACTGAACCACAGGTGAACCTTGTGCCTGTGGAAACTGTGAAGAGAAAAGCTACGCGTTTTCTCATCCAGCACCCTGTGGCCTTATTAACCCACGCCAGGAAAGTGGGAAAAAGCCAGCACAATAACTTTCTGGGAAGCCCAGGACTTTTCTAGGCGGTAGCACATCTGCAAGCTCTGTGTTTGCAGCAGAAACATAACAGCTCTGTTTCCAGAATGTCATCGCTGAAAAAGCAAAGTGGTCGTGCCGAGGGGTGGAAGCTGCTCTCCCTGTGCTGTCTGGAGCAGCTCCTGCTGCAGATGGCACTTGCACTTTGCAGGTTTTCCAGTTCCTCCTTCATGCCTGAGATTCGTCAGTTTGTACCTGCAGCACAGGTGGGATTACAGGATCCCTGACCCTCCTGTACTGCCCTGTTGAACCCCTCTCATCTGTATGTAGTTTGATGGGCTTGGAGCAAGGGCTGAACTTTTATTTGTCCCCTTGCTAAATGAGAGACAAGGCATTGCACAAGAAGGCTCCCAGGCTGTGTTTGGCTGGGGCAAGGCTAACAAGCACATCCCAGAGACAGACACAGGTTCTCACTGGAGAGCTACCTGTGGCCTTGACTGGGAGAAATGGGGACTCGAGTACTTCTCTCTCCAACCAGCTCTTGCTCAAACTCCCAGCGGTCTGGGTACATCCCCTGAAGGCAAATTTAGTTTCCTCAAGTCTCCCACTGAAAAAGAAAGTGAACCTGACCAGGAGGGATGAACAATAAATAGACAGTAAAAAAACCACTTCTCCAGTGCCAAGCTCCTTTCCCAAGGCTGGATCAGCAAGCAAACACCCTCCAGGATAAAACCAGGAAGGATGACCCTGCCTGTGTGGGCTCTTAGCACTAAGGTGCTGCCAGTGCAGTGATTTCTGTGGCTGCCTGCACTCCCCAGTCCTTTTTGGGCAAACCAGCTGGAACATGACACCATCTGCAAACAGCCATACAGGAGCCAGGTAGGTGTTTGTGCCCCTGCAATGTGACACAAATGTATTCCTCCAAGATTTTGAGAAGGCATGGCCTTTTGTCTTGGTGTTTGTAAGCCTCTGCTTTAGAAGCAAGGAAAAATCGAATACATTTCTCAAAAGCTCCTGTAATTCCCTGTCAGGTCAGGTCCAGCCAGCTGCTTCCATTACATGACCAGCCTCGTGCAGGGAAGCAACGAGCCCCCGGCACTGGCAGTGGGGCAAGCCCACAGCATCCCCTCCCTGCCCATTCGTGCTTCTCCCCTGCCAGGGTCCTGCCAGCTTACACACCAGGCATTCGATGCAATATTCCCCCCACACTGGTACATGAAATATCTTTCTGCATTTCAGCTGTACGTGTTTTTCCCATCCTCCTTACTCGGTGCTTTGTTTTAAGAGCTCATCCTCCACAGTAATTTCATAGGTTTCTATTTCTAGCATCAGGAGAGGGAAAGGAGAATCTAATAATATTGATGAATAACCAAGCTCTGCTAAGAAGTCTGCCTTTAATTTAAAAAATACCTGCTAGAAAAAGTAAAGAGGGCGTGTCAGTGCAGACTGCAACAAACGCGGGAAGTGACAGATATGGGACCATGTTCCCAGGCACTGTCGACATCAGGGGAAAAAACACAGTATTGTAGCTTCAAAGAGCAGGGGCAGTCTACAGAACAGATCACAGAAGCTGACACTCTGAAAGGTGAGCCCTGCTGAAAAGCACATTTGGCCTTTACTTTCCTTTGAACAAACACCCACCCATTTCCTGGGCTTGTCTCACGTGTTGAGATCCACTCACCAAAGCGTATGGGAATAAGCAGCACTGGCAGGATGAGGCTTGCAATGACTTTTGGGCTGGTTGTCACATGCCTTTTCCATGTGATTCATGCTGGCGACTGAGTCTTCCCATTGGAAAACAGTTCAATCCCTGCCCAAACAGCACAGCAATAAGCACAGGCAGACCCAGGGTAATCAGCACAATGGGTTTGCAAACAATTGCTCTGAAGCAAGAGGGGACCTGATAAAAGGGTGATGGAAGGAAACAGATGCTCAAAGGGATTTCAGCAGAGTTCATGTGGAAAGGGGAGAAAAAAAGCAATAAGGGAAAAATAATATTAAACTGCAACTGATACCTTTTGAGGTGAATGTAGAGCTGGTTCTTTATTATCTCCAGGAGCAACATTCAATGCTTAGACTACAGCGGGGAGATAAAGGCAACAAAACAGGTCACTGCAGTTTTGACAAAATACAGTGACCACTCTGTAAGTGCAGGGAACAGAGCAATTTGAAGAAGGGGTCCCTGGTGCTCCACTTGCTCAGCTGAGCCCCACAGCACTGCTGGGACTCCCCAGCACAAAGCAGTAGTGCTGTGGCTCTTCTGCACGAGCTCTTGCCCTAAAGGAGCTATCTTGTGTTTGGGATGAGCAGCACTAATAACTTCCATGAATTTAATCAGGCACAAGGCAGCTGATGCAGGAGCTGACAGACTGGTTTCTCCTACAACTGCATGCCAGGAGACATAGTTAACAAGGAGAATGAAGAAATAAGAGACAGATTTTTTTTTTTAAATTATTTCTATATTTCTATTAAATATTCCTCCTCCATCCTAAGTGAAGGGAAATTGTTCGCCCACAAACCCCCCACAAACCCCCTCCTCAATATCTGGGACTGTTGCAGCATCATCACCAGGAGTTTGCTGCACATGTGTGTAGCAGATGGGTGTTTATTGCCCTGGGCTAATGGGAGCTCCTTTGGCCCTCACAGCTGATGCTGCTGGACCAGAAGTGCTGGTTTCATGCTCTGTTGTCCAGCCAGGGAAGAAGCCTGCTGCTGCCTTTCCCTGCTTCCACACCGACTTTGAGTCCTTCTCACAAACCATGAGAAATTTTCTGGGTGAGGAGGAGGGCAGCTTTCCTAAGGTGGAGGAAATGCTAAAGGGAAAAAAGAAATTAACACAAGGTGAACAGCAGCAATAAAGCTTGAAAAATGACTGGGAAAAATCCAGGTGCTGTAACAAAGGCATGGCTTCCCAAGGAAGAGCTGACAGAACCACCTACAGCTGACGGGGCAGGGCGGCACAGCTGCCACGGACCAGCCTGGCACTGCCCCTTGGACCCGACTGCCTGCACAGCCCAGCCTGCAAACACCCTCCTCATGCAAATTACAGTAGGCTTATTATTTGCTAACATCAAGAGGAGAGATTGAAAAAAAAAAATAAATCTGTGGCGTAAAGGAAAGAGTAAGAGACTGATAAATAATACATAAAACAAGAAGCAGATAGTTCTTGTAGCCTTTTAAAATAACTCTTACGTGGGTATAATATACCATAAATATCAAAGCTGCAGTGCAGCCCTTATATGACAAGTCACAGACTAGTCAGAAAACACTTTCTGAAACCTGAATCATGACTACTTATATATTCACTTTTATTAGGAAAAAAAAAAGAGAGAAAAATTAATAGCATCTCTCAGCAGAAAGTTATTTCTAGTCTTCTACTTTGCAAAGGGAACTGTCATTTCATTATTTTGGTGGGTGTAATGGCACATGCTGTACCGACCATATGTAATCAGAGAATAAAATGCTGGCTCAGATATGAAGACATAATGAGATACACACATTTTTTTAATGAGAAAAATGATTGAAAATAAAACCCAGTACAGTGAAAAACACAGATGTCCCTGGCACGATAAAACTTTCTGGAAATGTAGATCCTAAGTTGCCATTGTTGCAATTACTTAAGACTCTTTTAACTCCAAGTTGCTACTTTTAACTTTTTCCCAAAGAAAGGTCTGTACGAGGCACACAGCACACGGTCAGCCAGCCAAGCCACGGCCAGCGGTGAACTGGTGAGGCTGGCCCGGGACAACCCGCCTGTGACACTGGGGACTTGTGCACAGGTTGGTTCGGGGCACATCCCCCGGCAGAGAGGGATCTGAGACCCTGAAGAGATTAGAGTTCTGTCTTATCAAGGAAGGTCTTACTGATGCAGAGTGCTCCTGACTGGTTAAGTCAATCCAAATTCAACCACGGAGCCACATTAGACACAGCCCCAACTTCCCTGCAGGAAACCTCCTGGGATTGCTGGAGCTGTACCCTTGGATTTCACAGTGCCACCACCCTTCTCTGCCTCACCACCCCCACGCAAAAAACGGGCACAGCTGCAGCAATCCCACACTGCGGGTGCAAAGCTCTGCCAGAGTGGTGGGTGCTGGAAACAATCTCTGCAGCTGATTCCGTTCAGTGGACAGGCCACTCAGACCCTCTTCTGTGGTATTTAACTTCTTCTTCCTCTCCTCTGTCCCTTCAGTGCCCTCTGTCCTGTTCGGTCTTCCAGCTGCCTCTCATTATTCTCTGGGAAGTTCCTGCCCACGGGTCACCTCCGTGGCTCCCACCCTACACAGCCATCGGACCACCGCTGGAGCTCCGAATGCCGAGATGGGACGAGGTAAGTGAAGAGTTAGGGAGGAGCAGCAGTGACGAGCAGGCGCTGCTCCGCAGCCCTGGCAGCAGCACAGCTCATAAAGGCCGAGGAGAGGACGCGCTGCGCTCGCAGCGCCCGCAGCAGCGATCCCGCGGAACCCGCACCCAGCAGCGATCCCGCGGAACCCGCACCCAGCGGCGGCTGCTCCGGCCCGGGCGGCACCGCCAGGAGCTGCTGCAAGGAGCTTCTTCCAGACCCACTGCTCTAAGATCAGCTCCCAAGGCTTCCTTTCTTCATGAACACTTCCCTGGTCATTTTTCTCCCCAAATCATGTTATCTTACCTTCATTTTGGAGAAGAAGGGTACTAAAAATACATATTATGTCGATTTCAATAGGGCAGAGAGGAAATACAACAGCACTTATTTTTGGCTGCAGAACTTTGATTTTTTTAGATAATCATAAAATTTTACCACTTCAAAGTGATCCCTGGAGGGGTGTTTATTAGAGGAGCCTGAACTCATGGCTGAAGCTGCCTCTGTCTAGCTATCACAAGCCACATGTGGCTTCAAAGTGCCTCTGATAGCAGTCTCCAGAACAATGCAATCCATAAATTTACATTAAATATTTATATGACACTACTTTGTGCTCTTTTTGGTTTAATTTGTCTTTAAAACTTATCCCAATGTATTAGCAAAGTTCATTACTTAACGGTGCTGTACCATTTAGTATGAACCCTGACTAAACAAACAAACCTGTCTGCACAGGCCACTTTATGGGAGCAAAACGGCAAAATCCTGTCTTGACCCTTGCCAGGAGTACTGGGAGCATAAGTGCACCTTGGAGCTGTGATCAACTCAGCACATTGATTCCAGGCAGGAGTAGAGTTTTTCAGAAATTTGATATCGAGAAGGGCAAATGCAGTTTCCAAAAAAGAGAGAGTCTGTTTTTACAGACTGAAGTGTAATGTTGGGGTCTTTTACCAGAACACTTATGATGTTTCAAATTGAATAACAGCTTCTTAAAGCTATAGCATTAAATTTCCCAATTAAAATGGGAGGAAATTATTAGAAATTAAAACATCACCATCCAGTCAGGTCTGGCATTTGGGTTTGTTAGTCTGAGCTGAAATGAAAAGCAGCACAAGACATTTTGGCAATTGCAAACCATTTTGCAGATTTATAGTTTCAATAAAAACACAGTTGTATAAGGCAGAAACTTCTACTTCAGTTTAGAGTAATCTCATTGTCTCTCACAGGCACAAGCACCACGGGGAACAGGAGATGGACACAATCTCCCACACCCAACAGCGTCATTTATGGCTGGGAAATTCATCAGGTGGGGAAAGACACAAGCAGACTCCAGTGTTCCTGCTGGAGTGAGAAAAAGCCCTGCACCAGTACAGATAGAGCCATTGGGAAAAATGAAGCCATCTACCAAGTTTAAGCACCATTTTTTTCCAAAGAAGGTTCTCTTTTCCTGTAGCATCAGACTGAAAATTCCTGAAAAGGAACTCTGAAGTGACAGAGGACTGCATAAAAAGCCAAACTAAATCCAGGAAAAAGAGATCTTTGTGCAAAAAAACAGTACGAATTTACCAATGAATGAACTCAGTGTGTAAATCTGGAACACTCAGTGCAAGGCAAGGACTGACTCAGCTACAGCTGCCTTTCAGGAAGCAGCAGCAGATGCCAAACAGTTGGACCAAACAGCACGGAAATGATGCTGGGACATTGCATGAAGGGCCAGGAGCCAGAGGTAGGGCTGTAACCTGGCTTGGAAGAGGCTAGGACTGCCAAGAAGAGAAACTGCTTGTCCCTGTGTAACTCCCTGTGAGTGTGAAGAAAACAAATTTTGGAGTTTCAGCTGCAAATGCCCACCTTCAGCCTCTGATCCCCCAAAAGGGAAAAACAAGTCATTTGGAAAAAAATTTCTGTGGATGAAAATCTGAAATTTAGAGGTAGTTTTATGTAGACTAGCCAGTTAAGATAGGTTCAGTAGAGTCCCTTGTCTCTTCTACACCTTGTGTCATTTGGTCTAGCATAGATATTTTATCATCTGTATCTGAAGATGAACCTGTGTTGTTGAATTAATTACTCCAAATTAGTTTATCATTTCTAGGGTTCCCAAAGAACAGTCCCCATCACCCCAGGCTGCTCTCTGTTCTGTCACGGAGTCAGCAGCAACTCTCTGCTGAGGTTTTCCTGATGGAGGTTGAGTTGGAATAATTCCCCATCACTCTGGATTTATATATGTTGCTGTAATCACATACATTTAATGATGTGGAATATTAAAACAGGAAGTTAACACGCTTGGAAGTTTTTTAAAATCCAATTATATGCCATTAAAATATTTATGCATTGGGTGCAAGTTTTCTTTCCCAAAGGGGTCTCTTTGACAAATAACTATAACACTAGGTGTGGGTCACAGCAGAGTCTATTGCATTAATTGCTTCCAAGGCTTTTTAGCATTACCAAATTTCCAAATTAACAGCAAATTAAAATAGAAAATTATTAACTCAGAATGAAACAAGTAACACCCACGCATCCAGACTGTTACCGTTTACAGCAGCTAACCAGTTGGAGCAGGGGAAAAAGCAAATTCAGAGTAATACGAGGAGCAAGTGCCATCTCGTGGTACCACAGGCACTGCACAGGCACGGCACTGCTACAGACAGGATTCGGGAGTCTTCAGATGCAGGGTGGATTTGTATGCTGTGGGCATCGTGACTGGTATTTAAAGAAAGCACGTCACTGAAATCCCTCACATGCTCTCCCTTTGGAAGGCCACAGACACTGCCTCCAAGATTTACGGCTTCCCTGGAACTCTGGCTCCCACAAGAAGTCCATAAAACTTTTACCACCCAGTTCTTGCATCACAGCCATAAATTCTGACTGTTTTATCACAGACAGCACAATCTGGGCACTGACGGCTAAGCCAGGCAGAAGCTACTGGTGTGAGCAGGGCCCGTTCACACTGCCAGGGTTACTCAGAGCCAGTGCCACAGTCCACGGCTGTCATCTCCACCAAGTCTCTCTGACAAGAAATCAAGAGTTTCTCCCCCTGCACTGCTCCCCAGGCTAAGCTGTTATTGCACAAGTGGCCCTTCTGCTCCATCTCACCATTTTAAAAACCTGGGGTGCAGTGCTGAGCAGAGGGGTAACACCAGATCCCCACCCTGATTTTTTGTAGTAGTCAGAGGATGGCACAAAATTCCTCAGGAGCTGGTTAAGAAAAAAATCACACAGCAGCTACTCCAGCTGAGGAGAGGAGAATTTAGGAGCAGGTAAAGTCCTATTCTCATGCTGCCCTAGGAGGAAAGGCCAGATCAGATATCCCTCATGGCTTGAAATCTTTATTAACAGCCTTGTGGCAATTGCCTGAGTGTACAGAGACATGATTCAATCCATTTTTCTGATAGAGCTTCCAAGAAGAGGCTCTGTTAAGAGCAATGAAAACAAAGTCTGAGCTGCCTCCCTGGCTGCCTCCCCTCACACACCACAGGAGCCACACACTTAACAAAGCAGCCCTGTGGTTCCCCTCCCTGCAGGGCAGGACTGGCTCCTCTGCTGTGCCACACACACACCACTCATGCACCCCTGCCCAAAGCCTTGCCCTCGTGAAGTGGATTAAAGCTTAGTTCTTAAAGCCGTGGGTATCTTAAACTTGAGACATCACAAAGGAATAAATATTTTAAAACTTGGGGAAAGTGTCCATTTAGATTAATGCTGTGCTGAAAACAGCACTTCTCTTCAACTCACTAGATGGCTGTTACAACATTCACTGCAGTTTAATGGAGTGATACTCCAGTTACACAAAGTTTCTCAGAAAGAAACATACTATCCATCACCTACTTCCTACTCTGTTTATCTGCAATGGAGGTGATTACTTTAAAAATAACTTTATTTGGTGGAGTCACATGCAAGTCATCTCTCTTGGCTAAGACTTTTGAGAGATGTATTGGGATGATAAACATAAAGCCATCGGCTTTGAGAGCCAAGAAAGGTGACCTGCCTATTGATACAGACAAATCAGATTGGGAAAGAGTCCAAGGAGAAGCAGAAGGGCTTTTAACCCAGATCAGAAACCCCTCCCATTTCTTGCTTCAGAGACAGAGGTCAGACCAGACAGTCCAGACTTGAGAGGTGATCCAGCAGAGGGAGGGATAAGCTCAAATGCCCCAAAGGTGTGAGGGCTCCTGCAGAGAGGCGTGGGCAGGGACAGGCACTGTTCCCCCCTCCCACGGCCAAGGGTTTATGTGGCATCCCTGCCAGACCACACATCTGCTCTTCCTGCCCACTCTTCTACTCAAAGCATTTCAGCACTGCCATTTAGGGAGCTCTGCTTCAGCCTGGTGCCCCAAGCGCACTTCTGTGTGTGTGCATATCCTTGCCCCACAGACCCCCAGCACCACCAGCTCCAAAGACACTTCAGAAGGTTTCACACCTCTCTGGATGGACATTTGAGTCCCTGCTAAACAGCTCATCTTTCTTTCAGGAAAGTAGCAGCAGAACTGTCTCCCCGGCTGGCTGTTCTCCCTTCCCTACCACAAGACCTCTTTCAAGGGAAAGATGCTCTGGCACCACTGTGCTCAGTTTTCAGAGCAGCCCAAGGGCTAAGGCCACAGTTCCACTGCCACATAACGCAGAATCATCCTTCATTTTTTTACAGGCAAGAGGCGGACTCAGGGTCAGAACCAGCAAGGTGCTTATAGGAAGGGTTCAGATGGAGTAATTTCAACTAAAAATCACCACTTACACCTTAACCCTGGTGATGTCATCTCTCTGTGTGACTTCCAATTTCACCAGGTCCCTTAAAAACCCATTAGGGATGCCCAGAGCTGTCCCGGTTTGAGCCACTCACAGCTCAGGACTCTCAAAGCAGGGCAGTGTGCTCAGATATCCCCCTGCATGGAAGGAAGGAAGGAAGGAAAACTTCACTGTTTCAAAACTTGATCAAGACTGCCACCTACTAACATGCAGCTGAAATGACTAAAATTGTGTCATGTTTCCAGGCAGAAACTAAAAGAACAGAAAACAAAACCCCCCTAGAATTACACTTGTAAAGTTTTTTAACATGAAAAGCATCTTTCCTTGTCTCTCAGTTTTGGATACTTGCTGATACAGTACCCTGCTATATATATCCTAATAGTCCCCTTAAGGATGAAGAAATTCCTCTTTTTTCCCTCACAGCTAGGACCCAGCTATGCATTAACCACTTACATAGTCATTCTTCGAATCTAAAAACAAGCATTTTTTGTAACTGGAAGATTTGGGGTTACCTGGAAAGGAGTTTTCCCACAGGATAAATCAGTGCAGACCTCTGGAGACAAAGTGGATGCCCTGAGCAGAAAACTGTCCTTATTTCATCTTGTGACCAACTGGAAAGAATTAACTTCTTGTTAATACAAGATGCAGCTTTTGCATTTGGTGTTCAGCTGATGATCTTTTTGCTCAGACTGTTGAGCAATTTCTCTGTAAATACAACACATTCATCCTATAGCAATACACACAGTTGTACATTATATACACAGAGAGTTGGAGCCAGGTATCATTAGCCTTTGATATTTACATCTTCCTGACAGCTGCTAAGCTACTGGTAAACTGTCTTAAGTATTTTCCCCCTTTCTTTTGGCAGCATGCCCCTGGCTTGGTTTCAGCTACACACTGCAGAGGCCATCCAGAATAACTCCAGGCTGGCTCATAAAGTGAACTGGGGAGAGAATTCCCTCCTCCAATCCCACCTGCAGCTCATTAACAATAATGTGCCTTGCCCACATTTACATGGATAGGGGAAATTAGCTCCTCTATGAATCAAGTGACTTTCCTGTCCTTGCTCAAGACTCTCCTCACACCAGCTGGACCAGTGAAAACTCAGATTTGCAGACTGGTATTTGGGTAATGTCTGGAATCACAAAGAGCTTACAGGAGAGAAAACTCAGGTCTTGTGTGCACTTCTGTACAGTCCAGATATGGAGCTGCTGGAGCAGGTCCAGAGAAGGCCACGGAGCTGCTCCCAGGGCTGGAGCCCCTCTGCTCTGGACCCAGGCTGGGAGAGCTGGGGGTGTCCACCTGGAGAAGAGAAGGCTCCGGGGAAACCTCAGAGCCCCTTGCAGGGCCTAAAGGGGCTCCAGGAGAGCTGCAGAGGGACTTGGGACAAGGGTATAGAGTGACAGAACAAGAGGGAATGGCTTTAAGCTGAAGAAAGGTAGATTTAGATTAGATATTAGGAAGAAATTCTTCCACGTGAGGGTGGGGAGGCCCTGGCACAGGGTGCCCAGAGAAGCTGTGGCTGCCCCTGGATCCCTGGAAGTGTCCAGGGCCAGGCTGGACAGGGCTTGGAGCACCCTGGGATAGTGGAAGGTGACCCTGCAATGGCAGGGGGAGGTTGGGACTGGACTGTCTTTAAGGTCTTTTCCAACCCAAACCAGTCAGTGATATTTTATTCTGCTAGTACTGTTTTACACTTGAACTGTGCCACTTTGATCTGTTTTGACAAAGTTTACACTGGGGTCACTGACAGCACAGGCGGACCAGCCCAAGCCAAACTCCCTCAGCTTTACTCACAAACATCTCTGATATTTTTCCTCCTCCTCTGACATATGGCACTGCAAAAGAACACAGGGATTTTAAAAAGGGGCATGGGGGGCAGCAGAAACTGAATTTTGATCTGGTGATGTATAAAGAGCAATTTCCACTGCCCTGCACTGTATTCAGTCACTTAAGGAAAGGCTAAAGGGGTTGGATGCTGTGTCCCTTCGCTTCAGCAGCTGACTGCACTGCCACAATGGACCCACCTTCACTGCAAGTGTTACCCGTACTGCAAACCAGGCAGGGGTCACACAGTGCCTGGCTCGGGGAGATAGAGCCCTTGCAATGTTTTGCACCTGTATCATCTGTCCATGAACACTACCAACTGGGACAGCATTTCCTCAGCCAGGAAACAATGATGTCTCATTATTGTGGCTGCACAAGTGAAGTCACGGGGAGCCTGTGGGCACAAATGGTGTGCAGTGAGGTAACAGATTAACAAGCGGGTTGCTTACAGCCCTTGAAAGAATTAACAAAAGGACTACATGAGAAACCTGTGGCATTGAACAGGAAAGATGTGCAGACCAGGAAATTCCTAAATGTAGTATCAAATTCAATATTTAAAAATGTATAGAGTGAACTGAACATGTGGTATTGCTAATAACTGGTGCTCTAGTGCATGCTTAGCATACAGATAAAGTAATTAACCAATTAAAAAGTGCATGAAAGACAAGTGACAGAAGATGTTAACCATCAGGAGAAACAATAACTGCAGTTCCAAGGAGTGATGCAGTGTACCTAAATGGTGGGTAAGACCTGGATTCTCCATGTCAGCCCTACAGCTGGAAGCCACTCTGCTGTTTGCTGCTGAAGACTGTGTTGTGCTTGAGACCTGCATGAATATAGAAGCTGAACCAATAACGAATGGAGCAGGGGAAAAACTGAGTGATTTGGAGAGAGAAGTAGACTTGGAGCAGTCTTTATTAGTACAGACCAGAGGGCAAGAGGCCAACTCAGGGACACCCTAGAGCACTCCTGGAAAAAGCTGTGAACAGAGTCTGTGCACCTCACAAAAACCATTGGCATTCTTCTATGTCTCAGTGCACAAAATCCATCCAATAGCATCTGTTGCAATAATTCATGAACTGAATCCATGGCTTTTCCCTTACAGTTTTAGCAATTTCGGAAAAAATATTTGAGCCACTAGTGGTCGTTGTTGTCCTGTGCAGCTCTAATTCCTGGAGTTTGTGCCAAACAATTCCTGCGAGCTGACTTTCACCAGGTACAAACCATAGCCAAGATTTTAAAGTCAAGCACAAAACGATGGCTCTGCTCATTCATCAGGAGATGAGCGGGTGTTAAATTTACCTCTTCCTGTAAAATATATTCAGTGTCAAGGAAAACACAACAGTTTGACAACAATTAGGGATCACAGTGCATAGGAAAGGCTCCAGAGAGCCAAACAGATGCTGCTTTGTTTATGGAGTTTGTGTAAACACGGATTTTGATGCAGCTCCTTTTATCCCGTGCACACGTGTGTCCCTCCACCTAATGAAAGGCAATTGCAAAATCACAGGCAAATATGACACCCTGTTTTGGGGGAGTTTGGTGTGTTTGCTGAGTGTTCAAACAAAGCAGATGCTGTTTCCCCAGCTTCCCCCAGACAGTCTCTGCAGTACATAGAGTTAAAAATTTCGGCCCAGACTGACAAAGGGACAGAGGACAAAGCACTTAAAAGTGCTCAGCTTTGAGGTCTCCAGCTGGTGGAGCAGAATTCACAGATCGGAGCAGGGCATTCACAGGGTGCCTGCAACGCATATTTCCGTGATGTGCAGAGTTACCCCGGCTACTCTGCATGAGCTCCTTCCAGCAGGGGAAGCAGTGCAGTCTCTACCGCTTCCACAAATGCCAAAGGTATACAAAAGGTGGCCACAGCCATAATTAAGAAGATGAACTTTACATTTTTAACTGGATGCACCAGGGAAAACCTCAGTACCTATGGACTCTGAAGGGCTCTGGCCTGGCTAAAGGTAGAATATTCTCAGTGAGAGTTTCCTAGAGAAAGGGTTAGTGAGAAATGAAGATACAAATTCGGGGAAAAGATGAATACAGCAACTGCCTTCACTTGCTCCAGTTTCCTGCATTTGACATGATAAACTGAGTTACTGTAAAAACCTCAATGTTTAGTAAAATCTCATGTTACTATTACCACCCAATTATAATCACTAATCAACACTATAGTGATACCATACTCTGTGCCCTCTTTCTACTGGCCTCAAAATAACATTTCAGAAAGTAGAAAGCCACAGCTTCGTTTTAAAGCTACTTAAAAAATATAAGGTTTTAATTGCACATTCATAACTATATGAGTGTATTAATAAATGCATGTTCACACATACACACAAATTCCTTTCACATGAGCCAGAGCTTTTCCACTGACTCCAGTGGGGACAGACAAACCACTAAAGGAAAACCCATCCCTTCACTGGGGAAGGAAAGCAGGAACTTTCTCTGAGACAAGCATGAGACGTTACCGCCCATTTTAGACATTTAGCAGTGCTCCCATATTTTGCCCATCCCCCTAGGTAAAGAACACATGAAGCACATTACCCATGGATGCACACTGGGAAGGACTGACTGACCGAGACAATCTGAAAGAGAAGAGGACTTAAAACAGACTAACATCACTTTGAACAATGTGGGAAAAGGTTGCTACACAGCTGACCTAAGATTCAATTCAAATTGCACTGTTGTCACTGGGAATTTCTCCAATGACTTTGCTGAGCTTTGGATTAAGTCTCAAGCCTATAAAATGAGAAACAGAAGAGAGAACTCTGGCTTTGCAGAAACCCTCATATCACCTCCACCAGAAGCTTCCCACAAGACTTTGCAAGCAGTTGTTGCTGCTACACAGACGACAAAAGAGAGACAGCATCCACACCAAGTATCTTCCTCAGTCAGGCATAAGAAACCATTCTGAAGCAGCTTTCTGCTTCCTAAAAATTTCTTCTCTTATCTCTTTGAACTTTTCTGAAGAGTTGTGCTCAATACTCATCCATACTCCAGTAGTAGATATAGTCAAATATGTTCATACAATTTATGCAGTAAATGTTCTAGATGCTCTATTCACTCACTTGCAGACTGTCCCAAAGGCTATGTACTCATTTAAAAAAAAATTAATTTATTCAAAATCCAGTTCTACATAATTCTATTTCAGTGCAGTCTATATTCAAGCAAGCATTTAAATATTCTATTAAAATTGATCCATCATCAAATATCGTGGAACCCAGCAAAATAATAGCTAACATCTTAGTGGTAAGCCTTCATCAGATACACGACGGTGCCTTGATACCCCCTTCATTTATTTCCAATTCTGGCACCTGTAACCATGGCAACATATACTGAAACATTTCAAGCAGAACAGAACTGACAATCACAATAACAGTGCGAAGTACCTGAGGTGGGGAGAAAAGAGGAGAGGCACAAGCAGGTAGTTGTTGAAATTAAAAGCTAATGACAAGAAAACAGCTGGAAACAAATGCTGGCTCACATGGCCATATTCTCTAGGCAGATGTATTTCTGAAAACCTGGTCTGTTCCATCTTATCAGCTGTGCAGCTATGGAAGGGAGGTAGAAAAAAATTTTTTTTCAGCAAAGAGTAGAAGTGTGAACTCTAAAAAGTAAGTTGCTGCAAATAGAAAACAAATGTTTATCTGTTGCAGCCACATCCAGGAGTACTCAGCATTAGCCCATGAAAAGCAAGTATTTTTTCCAAAGGCAAACACTCACAAATGTGCTTCAGAGAAACACTATCCATCAAGAAAGAAAGAGAAGTCACCTTTTAAAGAGATTCTAAAAGAATAATTCCATTAGCCTACATCAAAGAACAGGTTTGAAATGAACATGAGTTAATAAACCATATATGTGTAAACTGGGATAACTTCCTAGACGTTTAAGGGAACTAATTAGCATTTGAATGCTGTGAAGCAAGAAAGGGAAATTCTATCTTTAAACTGTAACAATCAAAACTAGAAATGAGATTGACCTGTGTGGGAGAGCCTAGCAGGATGCAGCTGCAAGGTTAGCTTCGAAGGTTTATGGGGCTGGAGCTGAAAAAACATAAAGATCAAGGCCATCATGAGACCTGCAGGGAAGGCTGGGGTTTTTTATCTGTTACCCCGTGAAGCTGAATTTAGAGAACAGAATTAGAAGAACAAGAGCTGGACTTACATCAGCCTCCCTGTTGCAGCACCTCACAAGCCAAAGGCTATGAATCAGGCATTAAAACCATCAGGAATTCAGCGAGCAAGGATCCCTGGAAAAAGGGAAGAAAAATAAGACAAGACGAAAGCAAACATGATATTCAACTGGAGAGTTGAGGGAAGGAGGCAGAGCAGCTGGGGATTTCTCTGCTAAGGAGCTGTAACCTCCAAGAAACAACACGAGCTGTTTGACCGAGCCTTGCTCCGAGATCATGTAACTGCTGCCTAAAAGGCTTCACACACACTCAAAAATTGCATATTCCATTTAGCCTGCTACAATCCTTTTAGATCCCTTTTTCCTTCATCAGAAGGAAACATAAAAATTCTGCAGCAGGTATTAGGGGGATTAATCCCATCCTTGCATGGGATGGAGTGACAGCAAGTGGAACAGGCAAAAGTGGTTGCAGACTGCAAAAAGGCCTGAACCCATGAAATACGTAAATGCACACCGAAGTCAGAATTTCCAGGATCAGACGCTGCAGCCAGTTATTCCCCCCTTTTCAGTTCCTTGTGCCTGACACAGGAGGATGGAGAGTCTGGCACTTCACTGCTTCATCTCTCTAGGTTACGATGCTGGAGTGTGTGTGTTGTTCTCCTGCTGAGAGCAGCTGCATCCACCTCACAGCGGGTGAAAGGACCACGAGGAGACTCCTGGAGCAGGGCTACCACTGGAAAACCAGAGATAGTCACAGGGGCCTGAGTCATCACATTCCATGGGATGACTGGGACCTCACTCTTCACAAAGCACCTAAACTCTGCCTTAGGTTGTGTGTTCCCTTTTCCCTTGTCCAGGATTGCAGAGGCCCATAGTCCATAATCCCACGAAACAGCAAATGCACCAGACACCTCTTGGTTCCACCACAGCACATGGTTGTGTTTCCATGCTGAATCTCCTGGTGTCACTGGGAATTGTGGTTCCCTCTGCTGATGATCCATCACCCAGGCGCTGCCACAGAGGGAGCTTGTTTATAGGGCAGGAAGCAGAAAGATGGCCCATTCCCTTTTTCCATGGTCTTTTAGTCATTCAAATCTTATTGTGCAGCAAGGGCTAGTACAGGATTCAGTGGAAGCAGGGGAAGATCTGGATTAGAAATGGAGAACATGGAAATGGAGAAGAGCTGGGATGTGCATTAGCAATAATTCTGGGAAAAGAGTTAGAGCCTCTTTTCTCACTTGCATCTCAGAAAATGTAACTGTCAAGCCACAGTACACAAAAAAGGTGTCATTCGCTGTCATGTAGGAAGCACCTTACTCTCCTTCCTCAGGGGAATTTCCTCAGTCACTGGATTTTGTAAAAGAGAGTATTTTTCCCCTACCTTTGTGTGTCTCATTGACTCCTATTTTCTTCTTTGTCATTTCTAAGACTCTTCTTCCTGACCCCCAAGAATGATTTGAGCTTTCCAACCAATTTCTCTAATGCCTTCAGGTTAATACGGGTTCAACAGCAGCAGCAGAGTTTAACAGCAGGTTTGGAGCAGCTCTCGCTCACAGATGTGGGAGCAGCAGAAGGGATAAGGAAAACCAGACAAGTGCAAACCACTGGGCAAAGTCTGCCCCGTCCTGGGCAAAGTCTGCCCCATCCTCCAACGTCTCTGGACATGTTTTACTCCAGAGGGAGCTCACGATGGACCCCTGTGCTTCACCTGCAGAAGGCAGCACACCTGCACCCCATTCATCAGCCAAACTCTCTCCTTCCCAGAGCAGACACCCCTCAGCCTGTGCACCTCACTCTGACCTGTCCCACGCAGGCTGAACCCACAGACACCAAGGCCAAAGGAGGACACCATGATTCCCTCCAATCTGAACGACCCAGACTTCCCCCTGTGACCCCTAGACCCTTTTGAACAATTTGCACTGATACAGAATTTTCTTGAAAAAGATATCCCATCATGAGTTACGGACTTTAAGTGCTAGAAAAGGCACTGTGCCCCTTGGGATGCTCCTTCAATGGTTAATTAATCTCACTTTAAAACCAGCCTCCTTTCTTTCTAATTTTTGCTGACTTCTTCAATTTCTAGTTACACGATCTTGTTATACTTTTAACACAGATATAACAGGTTTTCTATCTTTACTAGGGTGCTGACAGACC
Organism: Corvus hawaiiensis; assembly: GCF_020740725.1. Lineage (NCBI taxonomy): Eukaryota > Metazoa > Chordata > Aves > Passeriformes > Corvidae > Corvus > Corvus hawaiiensis. The sequence goes on along the minus strand of NC_063226.1, from coordinate 497,137 downwards.
AAAATTTTCAGCTTTCCATTTTTTCAAAGAATCTAGTTAATGTTCCAATAAAGAAAACCTTTTCATTTCAAAATCCCATTAGATCACTTTTACAGAAAGATAACCATTTATTCTTAGACTCTAGGAACCACAGCAGTGAAACCATTTGCATCCAGTGTTCCTCTATTTTTATATTCACTTTCACCTAAAAGCAAAAGTGTGAAAGTCTTAACTCATTCTGGATTTTGATTTCACTTCACACCTTCAAAGCTAATTAATTATCATTTGGAGTGAAATGGCATGTTTAACAGCTATAATGAAAATGTTAAGATACTGGACTTAAGGAGTTCTGACCCAAATGCAAGCTGTCAATAACCTAAACATTTATTTATTTTTTAATTTTGCATTGTTTGCCATCCCAAACTGGGAGAAAATTTAATATAATGAGAATAATACTCACTAACCTCAAATGATGTGGAGCCATGAAAGCAGAATTCTGTATCTCAAGTCTGACTTCTCAGAAAGTAAAAATGAGCTAATATTTCAAAACAAAAGGTCCTTCAGAGCTGAAAATTGAAACGTGTTTATTGCCACTACTTCAGTTTTTATTTTTCTACTTTGTTTTCACATTGGTTGGGTCATTCGGAGTGTACACCCTTACCCCCAAATCAAGATACAGCAATGGAAGGGCACTGAATTATTGTCCCTTCTTTGTCACCCTGGAAATCTTCTGTATCAGGATAAAGCAGAACCAAGCAAGCACTGCTGCTCCTGGCCTGTTCCTGCTGTAGGACTGGTGTAAAGGGCAGGAGTATAGCCCAGGATTACGGCTTTACAGCTGCCCTACTGCTATCTTTCTACCTGTGGAAAATGTTTTATGGGTTTTTTTTATTTTAAACTCATGATTTATGACTTTGGAATTAGGGATGAATCCTATTAGGGAGACAAAAGGCTCCTTGTAGTTCATAGCCATCTAATAGTGTGAGAGATAGAGAGACTATTATATTTGGCACAATATTTACAGAAATTAATCCTCAAGCGCTAAAGATTTGAGGGATTAACAGTCTGAGTGACAGCTGAGATCATCCAGCCTCTATCCCTGGATTGTGCCACAAAACCATTTGCCTTCAAGTTGAACACATTCCTCACTTCCACCCCAGTCAGCACAATTCCTGCTTTTATTGCACTCAGGTCCCCAGGGGAGATCAACAAACTCATAAATCCTTATTTCATGGTGGTTTGCAAAATTGTTGTGTTATTTTTGTTTCTAAGATTTGATATGTGCCTTCCTCCCTCTGTGAAGAAAAAGACATATTCCCTGTATAAAATGCACCACATTTTTAAACCTTCAAAATTTGATTAAAGAGCTTTGAAACTGTCCGTTTTCAGTAAGAAATTATATGTAGTGGCCACGCATATAAACATGTCCACAAAGAATCATCCAGACTCTCCCAGGCATTGCTTGGAGAAGTCCTAACTAGTGGGAGACCTTAGCTACTGTGTCCTTCCTCCCTCATTTCCCACAGCAGGAATGTGACTGACTATTCCCCTGGACTAACCTGGGTCGAAGAGGGCAGACGAGCTCCCATCTCCAGCTACTGAGAGGGGGATCTTGCAGTGAAGAGTTGGGAAATAGGAAGAAGTGGCCCCAGTTCTGGAAAGAGGCACTGCCACGGCTGTGGCATCACTCACAGAGGCTCCCCAGCTGAGCAGACAAGATAGGGAAGGAGAGGAGATTTTGTGGTTGCCATGGCAGTGGCAGCATGGGGCCATGGCAGGAGAGCAAGAAATATTCATTGCATGCTTATTCATATGGCTTGTAAAAAATCTGTGAAAACACCTGAAATAAATTTACAATTAATCTTCCCAATATCTCCATACTTTGAAGTCAAAGAAATACACAAGTACCAGCATGCTGGGCAAGGTGCAATTTGTTCAGAGCTGTGTAACTTTGTAGAGACCAATGAGGTTACAAGGTTTTGTCCAGAAGGATCTTAAATATCACAGTGTGAATGTGTTTCTTGCTTTTCAGGGCTTAAGAAACTACCAGAGGAGGAGAGTTCCTCCAAGGAGCACCGATACCCAAGCAGCTGGCAGAAATCACCCAGTCTCATCCAAAATGGAGACATTTACTGCCCTCCACAGAAATTCTGGCAGGGAAAGAACTGTGGCAGGATGTTTTTGCCATCTGTCTTCCCAGTTGTCAGGTTATTTCCACGGCCATTTTTGAAAGGTAACATCCACTTGCAGTTCCTGGGCTACAGGAAAGGGCTTGTGAAAATACCCTACAGCACCACGTGCAGCTGGGGACTAGGGGATAAGGGCTGCAACAGCTGTGTGATGATGCTTTTTAGGAATACACAATGAGGAGATGCTTTAAGAGCAACGGGAAGATGGTGAACTGCAAAGGGGGACGACTGCAGGTCACCATGAGATGCTACTGCAAAGGGATTCCTGTGGGTATGCAGAAGATCCAGTCTAAACAGAAAAGCCTCCAGAAGGATTGGGGGTTTTCTTGTGAGCAGAAAAAGTACCAGAGCCTGTGGATGACTCTCACTACTCATAAGCTACTTCCCTGTCCAGCATTTATAGGACGCACTGCTCTTAGCTGTGGATCAGATTAGGATTTTTAAGAATAAATCATAAAATTCAATGTCTTCAGGGTAGGAATAGAGCCCAGAACTGCCCTCTCACGAGGCAACATGAGCAGCTACAGCACAGTGGCGAGATGGTGAGGAGAACAGGCAGCATTGGTGCCTTTTGCCCCGTGCTCCACAAAGGGACATCTTTGGGGTGTCCCTGCATTACCTATCCCCTGCAGTGGGAAGTGTGGGATTAAAACATGCCCTCAGTCCTTGGCAATAGATAAGGTTTTCTTTTCCTTCCTTAAAATTGTATTTCATCCTTAATTAGCTCACAAGCCTGTTGTTCAAAAGCTGAGATCTCTTCTCTGGGTTTTCCCCTGCTTCAGTTCAAATCACATCTAAAGACAGAGCCATCCTTTCATGAACAGAACCAATTCTTTTGCTTGCGTTGCCAGCATGGTTAGGCCCTTATCAAATCTCTTCCCTACTGTAATATTTCTTTTCAAGGTAGCTCACTAACCCTTACCTGGTTTTCACTTTTACCTGCAAATAGCAAAATACCATCAACTGGAAAAGATAATTCCTCACTTGTGAAAGTGTTATTTTTTTATTCTATGATATGGGCAATACAAATGTCACTCCAAGTCAGGTTGTATTAAGTAGTTTCATGTCACATGACACAGTGTGAATTGACACATGCTGTGCTGTTGTATGAGATCTGGGGTTACTTGTTTGAAGAGACTTTTTTCTTTTCTGTTTAGGAGAAGATATTACATACTATAGATATTACATGATCCATCCATTAGCTAAAAAATAGATCCAGATAAAGGTATAATTCCTGGCATTTAGAGCAAAATAAAACCTGGAAATCATTGCTTACTTTTCATATAATACTGATAGTCAGCTTATTCCTTACAATTTTTTAAAGACAGCAAAAATTATGTGACGAGACTACATCTGTTATTAAATACAATTGATATAGAAAAGTAAAACAAAAATCCCCATGCAGATTCCAAATGTCAAACCAAACCAGGGACCTGCTTTATGTTAGCAACTGGTAGTCACTCTGAAAAGCCTCTTATAAGTTTCAGCATTGTTTTATTTTTCAATAAGTTATGGAAAAGCCAAGGACTTACCAACAATAATTCTCACTCTGCCTATCCACACACAGACCAGTATCACCAGTTATCCAGTACTACCAACCCCTTCATCATTAAAGTTTTATTGGTAAAGGCTGGGATGGGACAAAAGAGTTGATTCCTTATTTAAATCACATGTAAGAGCATTCAGTCAAATCGCATCTACCAACAAAATTAAAATCCTAATCAAAGCTCATTAAACCCATGCATATGAACCATGACAGTATTTGCTTGTTTGTTTGCTGAAAATTTTCCAGAACTTGGTGCTTTGTTTTCCAGGAGCCTGGAAAGCCTCAGTATAATTTTCTGGCACAGGAATAGGAAAGCTGTGTACTTCCAACCAGAGGAACACAGGGATTCCCCTTGTCTCAGTCTGATTATTTTGGTGTATAAGTTACCATCCTCTCCCTCTTTTCAGAATTGAATTACAAACTGGATTGCTCAACAAATATGAACAGGCTGGTTACCAGCAGCAGCATTTGCCTCAGTGAGCCTTGCAGGAGCCTCCTCGAGCCGGTCCTGTCCTTCACTTCATGCCAAAACAGCCATATTTCTCCATGCTCAGCCACCTCCAGGCACACAGCCTCAGCTTTGCATTTATTCTCACCTTTAATTCCCAAGGTTCTTTCTTATGTTCCAACCCAGACCTTCCCTTTGCTCTCCCTAATGTTTTGGATATTTGGAGACACAGGGCAGAAACCACCATCTCTGAGACACAGAACAACCTCACTTCCTCTGGAATTAGAGCAACACATCCATGATTTCACTGGCACATCCCAGCCCAAGAGCTTTTACAGTGCATCTTGATCTTACTGACTGCTAAAAAATGTACACAAAAGTTTGGAGTATTATAAAGGCTGCTTGTAAACTAAAAAGCATCACCACTGGAGCCTCTCCAGTGTGTCCCACCTGTTCGGTTGTCACAAATCACAGAGCATGGAGTCACTAAGACTGGAAAAGTCCTCCAAGATCATCAAGTCCAACCTTTAAAAGAATCACGGGTCTTGGGTCAATGCTGCGTGACAGGCTGCACCAATGACCTCATGCCAGCCCTGGGGCACCCACGGCACAGATCTGGAAAGTCTGCCCTCACACACAACACTTTTGGAGCCACATTTTGCGTGGCTGATGGGCTGGAGCTGCACTGCAGAGCAATGCAACCCCCTGTGCTCCTCAGAGCACCGATCTGAAGCCTGACAATGACTGTGGTCGGGGCGTTGCATTTGCAAGCAAAACACACTCTTACTTTCTCAATATTGGCTCCTTTATTGCCAGCTCTTATGGCTGACAACACAGGAGAGAACTTCATAAAGAAAGTCTCATGATAGCTGTTATTTATTATGCAAATGCTGCCTGCCATGGCAACATTGCATGCAGTAGTCCGCTTTATTTGCCCCGATACATGCATATTCAAATTGAGGCTGCATACATTGTGCCTACACATTACAAAGATTTTGTTTTCCTTGACACTTACGGGAGAACAAACTGCAATTAATACAGCCTGTTTAAGCAGACAGCATCCAATTAGTTATCATCCATTTTCAGATTGGGACTCTAGACTAAAAAACATGGAGCTGGCTTCTTATTCAAAAGGAAAATACATCCAAACTATGGGTTTTCAAAGACACATTTAACTCACAATGGCCAGGATACTCACTTGGCCTTTAATGTGAAATGGAGTGTTAATTTTTCTCTGTCACCTCTTAATTGCTTCCTTATTATACTGTTCAAGCAGTTAATTGCTAGGCTGAGTGAAAGAGTGTTTTCAAGGGAAAGGAAATGCCACAGCATGAAAGAAAAAAAAATAGAAGCAGCACACTAGTGTAATTTGGCCTGATATAATGTTAGTTGTGGTATTGCCTTTAATGGTAACTACAAAAATTAACAGGAAAAGCTAAACAGTTTTCTATTGCCAAACAAGGCAGGAGAGGTATCAGGAGGTTTGGCGATCAGCAGTTGGTGGGATCACACTCAGGGAATCAATCTATTCCACGGACATGACGTTTGTACACGGGAGATTTCCTTCTGCTCCACCCCTTGCAATAAGGAACCTTTACTGATTTGTGGTGCAGGAGCTGCTTCTCAGGCTCACCTCTCTCGTTCCACTCACTGTTACCTGCGAGCTGACAAGAGCATCCCCGTGCCTCGGGGCTGGAAGCACCAGGACTGGACGCAGCCTCCGGCTCTCCAGGGCTGCTGTCTGTGACTGCTCTGCTGAGCTCTCCAGAGCCTCCTGAGCGATCCTGTGCAGCAGACTTGAAGAAGCAACCATCAGACATTTTTTCTGCCAGTCCTGCAAATACAAGGAATTGAAATGACTGGCGTTTCCAAAGGCTGTGAGCGCACCTGACAGCAGCTGCGTTCCCCTCCCCGCCTAACCCAACATCGCTGGCACTCCTCAGGCATCAAGGCCAGTCTTTTTGCAAGAGACACCTGAGTCGGTCGGGAAAGACTTTACTGATGTCACACAGGGACAACAGATACTCCAGATGCAAAGGCAAGAATCAGAAGCCTTTATTTAAAGAATAAGTGATTGCAGGCTCTAGAGGCAACCTTTGCATGACAGTGCTAGAATTCATGATCAGTAGTATTTCCTCTCTCCTCTAATTTTTATTAGAGAATAGTAATTATTAATGGAGGAAGGAGACAGGAAAAATAAAAGCAGATACCAAAGGCACTGTTGCATGGTAGATTTAAATACGCACATTAATTCATAAGCAAAGTGAGTTAAATACGAATTTTGAATTAATTTCCTAAATGTAGCTTCCCAGTGGACAATAGAAAAGAGATGATCCAGTTATCAACTTGTGCTTATTAGCATTCAAACATGCTGATTAACTCATTAGTAAGACTACATTTAAAGTCATCCCTTTTGTTTCCTTCTATAAACTGTTGGTCTTTCATTTATTGGAAGAAGAAAATACATTTATTTAGGATCGAGAAGAATGAGCCAACTTTGGCTGAAAAATAACAAACTTTATAGAATATAAAAAAAAATCCTCTTTCATTTTACAGGAGTCTATGAAGTAGCACTGTCATCTGCTGAACTGGGTGGGTGAAAAGCAGATGCCTGACAGCGTTGCAATTTCACTGGGAGAAAGTAATGAGTAGGAGATATCAAAGCAAAATTTAGCTTTCAACCAGACAGATCTCAGAATTGCACAGAGAACTCCAGAATGACATCCTGAATGTCCAGCTGAGAGATTGGCTTGTGAAGCTCTACCTGCGTCCTGCCAAGGAGCTACACTGCTTATGGCTCCTGTGGAACACTGCTGCTGTCTGTTTGCACACACTGCAGGCATCGGTCACCCGAATTCTCAGCACAAAAACACCCCACTGAATGTGTGGGATGTGTGATTTAGAGTTCCAGAGCTAAGACATAAGGTTTTGGCACAAAGTGAGTAGAAGGTGTGAGCTGTGTATCTTCACCACCTGCAACTATGGCATCCAGTGAAGACAAACACGACGCCTGCCCGGAGCTGCAGGACTGGCCCTTGATAACTCTGCTGTCGTCTCACCAGGACGGCCGAGGTGCCACTTTCAGTCAACAGAAAAAATGAAACGAGGCACAGTCTTACTTTGCAGGACTTAATCACTCCTGATTAAGAGTGTGCCACCATGCTGGAAAAGGTGAGGAGACCCAGCAGAGCCCAGAGCAGATGTCACTGACATGCAAGGGAACAGGTGCAGAGGGAGTTTGTCACTGCAGAAACTTCTGGGACATTTTGTCACAGAGAGAAACCCCAGCAGAAACCTCAGTTCATCTTCCCCACATAACCAGCAATGGAGAAGGGACCTCTCCTTGTGAGCCAGACATCCATCTGTGGTAGGAATGACTGACCAGCTCTCACAAAGGTAAATTAGTCCATAACAATCACAGCACCAACTCCATTCACCATGCAGAGTCAAGATTTTCTCAACTCAGGCATCAGGAAAAAGTTTCAAAACTCTGGATATTCTTTTAATGATTATTTCAGTGCTTCTTTAGTATTTTATTTTACTATCCCCCTAAGAAATTGCACAATAATAGCTTTGCAGTGCCCTGAGATTTTCACCTCTTTTCAGGTAAGTGCTGTGTCTTGGCCACATCTCAGCATCTTCATTGTCTACCTGTTTATATGGCCTTTGCTTCCACCTGACCCATACACCTCACAAGCTTAAACTTATTTTAGTCTGTCCACTACTCTTGTGGAAAATTTAATAATAAAATGCTGAGGCATCGAATAAATTAAATATTCTGCCACAGATAACACAGACCATCTTTCTCCTCTGGCCTTCTAATGTCTTCCTGTTTAAACACAGGAAGAAATTGTTAAAAATCCCTTGAAACACATCAAGAAATATCTCTCTCCCACTGGTGTAATCAACAAGTCTAAAATTCAGTCTGAACACACCAAAACATCTCATTTTGCATAGCAGACTTCCTGACACCTTTCTGTGAAACCATTTGATGTCCATACAATATCTAAGTATATGTACACATTACCCCCTATGCAGTACCTTGCTATTATTATGGGATAGTCTCCTTATATATTTCTGCCATTTTAGAGGGCATAAATAGGTTCTCTGAACAGGATATACTTAAATTGAACAACCTGATGTCTTATTTTCATACAAATCCATTTTATTAAACTGTCTGTTTCCATTCTTGTATATTAAGATTTTTACCTAAATCTCTCTCATTTTTCTCTTTAACTTCCAATTTGCCTTTGTCTAAGGATACTGACAATGTCCTATATAGCCTTGAAATCAATTTAGTGAGACAGTCTCTTTGTACAACAATTTTTCAATCTGCTACATTTGCATTTCTATACCTTTCTTTAATTCACAAAGAACAGCATGTCTTAGCCAAAGGAAATGGGAAAACTGAGCTCCAGGAATATTAAAATCTTCTACAAATTGGTCAAACGATTTAAAATGTCCATCCTTAAACAAATCTTTAATACAAATGGATCCTTTTTGTTGCTAGGTTCTAAAGGCTCCATTTTTAATACAAGTGGAAGGTCCTCATTATAACACAATAGAGTTAAGGGAGACAATTTCTCATACCAGCCCATGAATTTATACACTTTCCCCACATTTTACAGACTGGGAAATAGTTGTTAACATAATCTTTTTCTGTCACACCATTTTTATGTATATTTTTATGTCTGTGTTATCTCTCAAGTGCAAGTTCTGTATATATAGATCCTTGTACAAAAGTGTGAAGGAAATTACCCTTGTCAGGTCCTTATCACTTAGAGTTGTGATGTGTTAATCCTACTCTCCTGCCACAATTCTCGCAGATCTGCTGCATTCCATTGGTGCAAGGTTTCCATTTAGCTTCCCTATACCTTCAACTGTACTACAGTCTTTATCAATAAAAGAAATAGCGTACATTTCTCTTTACAAAGTTTACATTTCAACTAAATAAATGAAAGAGTAAAATAATAGTCATTCACATAAAAAGAAAACCAAATTAACTACCTACCAGTCAAAGAAAATAAAGACAAATGTAAAACAGTAAGATAATGACAAATATTAACCTAGTCACAGAATTTTAAAAAGCACAGAAAGACTGAGGTTAGAGTAAAGTTTGTGGATTCTCCAACCCTCTCCTCAACACAAGGCCAGCTAGATGAGGCTGCCCAGGACCATGTCCAGTCAGGTTTTGAATAGATCCAAGGATAGAGAGTCCATTACTCTGGGCAACCTGTCCCAGTGTTTGATTACTTTTACACTAAGAAAGGTTTTTCTTACATTTGAAGACTCTGTTGAACAAAAATTCTAATACATAGTGGGAACACCAGTAGACCCTCCTCTCCATCTCTCCACCTCAGAAAAGCTTAATACCTTCTTTGAGTGCTGTTTGTCCTACCTATTCCCATAAAATTTTCCATCATAAAAACACTGCAACTTCCTGTCTCTATTTCTATTTGCTTTCCTTCCACTCATTCAGCAGCCTTGCCTGCTGACTTCCATAAGTCAGTTTACTTCCCCACTCTAGCCCTGATGATTCTGTAATATGACCAAACTAAACAATTGAGACAAAATTCATTCCATTACTGTTCTGCTAAAGCCAGCGGATTTACTTCAGGATTGAATTTGCTCTTCTTATGTGAGAAATGGGGGATTCAGAAGGAGATAAAAGAAGAATGAAAAGAAAAACTGACCTTGATGGCCATATTTTCTTTAATCTATGAGGGCCACTAGATGAATGCACACAGCTAGCCTGACAATACTGCCTGCATTTAAACGCGGGTGGGTGTAAATATAGGTAAGGGCACTAATCAGCCAGGTGGCTACATGTTACCCTGAACACAAGCAATTAACTACAAGGGCAATTTTCTCCCAGAGGTTAGTTATTTCATAGCCAATTAACCAGGCAGCTTCACCCCACTTTGAACTGTGTGTAGAGTAAGAGCCATGTCTGCATCTGGACCTTCAATAGATTCCCTGTAGCTTTAGCCATCAGCCCTATTCATCTTTTTCTAAAGTAGTTACAGCATCCACCTGCCTTTCAGTATTTAACTCCTTCATTTGTAAAGAAGCAAGCAGAACATTTGAACAAAAAGATATTTTTATCTTTATAATAGGCAAGGCAATTTTAGCAGTATATGTCTATGAAACTCGGCATTCAGCCTTGTGTAGTGTCTTCACAAAATCAGTGAATGCACTTTATTTAACATACACACTGTCTGCAAAGCTGGCCTTTGGAGAGAGAAATGTGTTCTTTCGTGTTCGGAACATGGCAGGTCCAAGGAAGATTGACTGAAAGCTCAGGAGGAGAATAAATCCAGTTAACACAAGCTAACGCTGCACCCTCTTTATGTAATGCGTTAATAATGTAATTACACCTTAAATATTAATAGAATATGCTGAATAGCTCTGAACAGATGCATATCACAGGCTGTGTATGACAGTGTGCATGTAAGCAATAGCTGGATTGTATTCCCAGCAGACACATGACAGCGTTACAGCCCGGGGTGGGCTCACCTGCAGCCCCGCACACGCGGCCCGGGCGGGGCAGGCTGGGGAGGCTCCAGGTAAAGGAATCCCACTCCCTCAGAGCTGAGCTCTGATTGCATCCTCAGCTACTGCCCTTCCTCCCTCGCAGCCCACAGGTCACAGCTCAGCACAGGACTAGAGCAGGGCTGTAACTCTGACTGGTTATTCCCACGAAAACGAGTGTCCAGCTGGATGAGGTCCTGCCTGTGGATCACCAACACCACAGCTCCTGGCACGGGAGCTCCCTCTGCCAGGGCGCGTCTTCCCCACCAGTGACACAGAGAGCCTGGAGAGCACAGCACAGCTCAGCTCCCACAGCCCGCAGTGCCCCAGGAGCCCCCGAGGACCCCACACCCGTGGCGTAACTAACAAAAAAAGCATTTCCCAGCACTGTCGTGGTCCATCTAGAGGAGAGTCAGGGAACAGTTTCATGGCCCGGTGCTGTGATTTCAAAAGTACCCCTGAACCGCCGTATCTCACTCTGAAAATCTTCTAAATTACAAGACGAACAGAGCCAAGAGTGCAGAGTTAGAATAACTAGAAAGTCCGTAACTCTTATGAAATTCCCTGAGCTTTCCTTTGCATTCCTCCTGAGAGATTTTAGTGTAAGAGATATCTCAGATATTTTAAGAAGAAAAAAATCTACTCTGTGAACAACACATTAGACAAGACACACATTCTCCTTCCATAAAGGGATTAAGAGAGAGGATGGAAAATGAAGTATCCCTTGAACTTTGCAGTTTCTAGGTTGCCAAGTTCTTGCTGAAATAAGAACATAAAAGCAGAACACAAATAGAGTTTTGAATAAAATCAAATAAAATAGTAAAAACACATAGAAGTTGAGCAATGTTTCAGTAGTTGCTTTTCGCTCTGGCTAGGTTAATAAATTGAAATAGACATTTAAGTGAAATTTCACTGTTTATGGTCAGGATTATCAGAGAAGAGATGGCTATAATTTGGCTGCATCAATTCCCATCCCCTTGCCCTTGCTATTCTCTGTGTATTTCTCAGTAACAAGACTGTCATTTTAAGTATTATTTATTTACCAGACAACCACGGTACTGTTTGACATGTAATAGAATATTTCCATGAATTTTATTTGCTAAAAAATAGCAACATGAAATGTAAGGTTTTTTTAATCTGCTACAATAAGTAGCAAAAGATCAAAAGTAATCAAACCCATGCTGACAATTAGTTAGATAAAAGTCTGACAATTCTGTCCACTACAGCTATTATTATTTACATAAGAAATTTCTCAATTACACAATAAGTTATCATTATATAGTTTAGGCAGAGAATTGGAAAATATATGCAAGTTATAGAGTTTACATCTTAAAATTAGCTGTTCCTAGAATGTATGGAGAATGAAAGCTCAAATTCATGACCCTCCCAACACTACAGATTGAAAAAATATGTTGTATCAAACATCCACATAAATTATAAAAGCCCCTTTAAAATGTCAAGTATAGATCCTACTGCGCTTAGGATGTCAGCATACCTCTAAAAATATGGAGTGATGAGGCACGGATACAATTCATAGCGGAAATCAAGCACGCTTTTCAACTCGCACGCACAAAAAAAAAGTGATAAATCAAACAAATCTTCCCCTTTTCAAACTGAACTGCAACTGTATTAACTTCACACAAATTGTCCAGATCGGTGATATCTGATTATGGTATTTAGGCATCCACAATGTTATATTGCCTTTTTGACAGTAGGATTACAAAATTTAATGCTGCAGTTTTAGAAGACAAATGCATTAGTTGAAATCATCAGTTTAGCCATTTGCATTAAATGATGCTGAATAGAAAATGTTTATTAGTCCAGTTGTGACATCCCTGGTTTTTGTAAAAATCAGTAAACCAACACTTTTAGGCTGAGCCTGCAAAGAGATATATCTTGGCACTCTCTCAATGCAAACAGAAAAATCTCTTTTTCTAGATCTTATTGTGGGACTAAATTTGTAGTATTTCCTCTTGGCTAGTAACAATTTCCCAGAGAGCTACTTTAAAAAATGAGCAACAAATATTTATAAAATAATATCATTTATGCTGAAAACTTGCAGCTGTTGAGGAATGAAAAGAAAGAGGGGGCTGGGATAAAACATAACGCTGTGAATTAACACAAGAGTAAGTGCAATGTCATTTTCATACACTGAGAGAAAATTCGTGGACTTCCCTCAGCGAAGGCAAAAAGCCTTTGCTCTGTGGCTGTCTTGCAAACTGCTTCAACTGCAACACCTTCAAATAATGAGGCTAGTTAAGGGAGAAATCGTCAGTAATAGTATGGTTCTTAGGCACCTAATCCTGCCTTTTTATTTACACAGCTCTGCCATGTGGTGTCAGAAATCTCTGTCTGGTTATTAGCAACCCTCTGAGGTCGTTCCCTTTCAGGCGGCTGCCCTCCAGAGAGGGACAGAGGACAAAACATTTGCTGTTGAAGGTTTTTCTCCTTTTAAATCGTTCTGCACTGTGGAGAGACCAGTGGGCCATTCCCGAGCGGTGCCAAGAGCTGGGAATGCTGCGGGAGGGGCGCGTTCCTGTCCCGCGGGAGCCGTGGGACTCTGCCCACGAGATGGCAGGCTGAGATGCTGTTTGCATTTTTCAGCCGCTCTTCAACTGGAAATAGTTTCCCCTCTCAAATGACAGCAGCCCCAGGTAGCAGAGGTGACATTTGCTTTACATTATGATACACACTAATTAATCATTAGCGATCCCAAAAGTATGTCGACTAAAAATGCTTTGCTATGGCTCATCACAGTAGGGGCTTTCAATATTGATACTGTTACACACACATATGTTCCACGGCTGGTTGTTATATACCCATGGATTTAGTGGTTTAGGCTACAGAATATCTTTTAAGTGCTGCTAATTATTGTTTGCTAAAACTCCTTACAGTTGGTAATGAACTTAATGTCTTGTACTTTATGCAATAAACTCTGGAGGTCACAAAACGACTGCTTGACTGGGAGATGAAATGGGACTTTTACAAGCTAAAGCTGCTGCAAAACTGACTGGAACTTTTTGTGGCATAGCCCAGGGTTTTTGGAGGGGTTGACATTTTTCCACCCATGTTTCAGTCTCTATGCCAACCGTCTGGGGCCATCCCTCTTCAGTCCCAGCAGCCCCTGGCTGATCAGTGCCGCAGCAAAGTGACCGGGGACACCACGGTTCTGTAAGAGATGATGCCTGACTGCACTTCAAATGTGACCAAAGCTGCATGTCACTACGGTGAGGACACTGAGGGGGTTTGATTCACCTCTGCTACCAAGTACCCAGGCTGGAAAATAGGAGGTGGTGAGGAGTTCACGTTAATAAACCTGAACAGGAAGGTCAAGAGGTCCAAAAGCACCAGCAGCTCTCAGTCCAGCCTCATGTGCCTTTAACCCTGGTTAAAAGCACCCAAGACAGTCAGAAGGAGGCAAAGAGATTTGGACCTTGGTTTCAGCCAAGTACAAGATGGAAATTTTTTGAAAAGCACAGTCCTTTTCCCTGGGAACCCTCGTCAGAGGCTGCCAAGCTGCTGACCTGTCTCATTTTTTCACCTCATCATTGCTGCACAGAAACAATCCAAACCCAAATGTACCTGACAGGTCCTGCCTCGGCAGTCCTGCTCTCAGTAGGTTCATCTTCAGTCATCCTTAGCAGACATCCACTCTACAGAGGATACATGGTCTTACCTTAGCTCGGGAGTACTTCAACAGACCCTTCTAAATGGTAAAGGGTGTTCAGGTGCACACCAGTGAGGGGAATCACATATGGTTAAAATGTTCTATAAACCAAAGAGTCCTGAGTTCTTAAACAGCAACAAAAGCCCTTGTTTTAAAGAGAACCAACCAAAAATCACATTCCAGGTAGGCTGACACCATTAAAAGCGTCTCTGCGGGTCACCTTATCACAGATTCTTATAACACAATATTCTTAGTTGGAAGGGACCCACAAGAAACCTCAAGTCTAACTCTTAAGTAAATGACTCATATGGGAATCAAATCTGCCACGCTGGTGGTTTTTAGCACCATGCTCTTACCAGCTGAGCTAATCTCAGGGTCTGCACTGGATGGGAGCTAAGCTGTCTAGAAAATTCTATTCTAAACATAAAAAATCGAGCCTTTGAATCTGCTAGTGTTGCAAGACAAATATTGAAAGGTGAGCACAGGCTCTTGCAAAGGTTATGAAGTGAATATCTATGATGCTTCTCCTCAGGGAAGTGAAGAGGAAGCAACAAATTAACATTTGTTACAGGACTTTTCTCTACCACTCTGCATCACCTGTGTGTCAGAGGGACTCATGCCAGCCTAGATGTCAATTGTTTCCACTCCCACCAAACTCTGCTGGGCACAGGAGATGTGCCCACACTCATCTCTACTCTCTCCTGTAAAAACTTTGGCTCACATCCCAAAATCCTGTTTCTAATGTGAACAATTTGCTGGCACAAGTCAAGGCTAGGTCAGCACTTAACAGCTAAAGAACTGGGAAAACCATTATTGGTCTAATGGGTCAGGAAATTAGTCCTGTTCAAGTAATGGAACTATATTAAAAACACAGAAAACAAAATAAAAAGTGAGAGAGAGAGAGTGAGGGAGTGAGAGAGAGGCCAAAAAAGAAAAAGGGGGATTTCCAGTTCTTTATGATTTCAGGACCTGAGATTTTAACAAGAATATGAAATACCACTAAAGTTTTGTTACATCTGTGACAGTTAAGATTTACAGTTTACTTGACTTCTTGCACTTTTAGTCCCACTAACGCAGAGTTTGGGGATGATATATAATAAACCAAGATTATAAAAAATGGGACTTACGGGCTGAGTCCCTGGATTCACAGTAAAGCCCTTCACACAGACAGGTGATTTCTGAAAGGGTGAGGCACCATCACCTTCAGGATCTGCAGAAATCTTGGTCTTGCATTCTGATGTTCCAAGGCACCAGATGTTTGCGGCCCTGCAGCCACCCAATCCCACCCATGGTTTTTCCAAGCAGAAGTTGCTACAAGCAGAGCACAGAGGAAAATTTCTTCATTCCCCATATGGCCACAGTCAAGGCTCACAGTGTCCACAAAGCTCTGTAGCCCTCAGACACATCTGCATTCAGCCACTTACATCTGCTTGTAATGTTTCTTCTTAACTAGCAACCCTCAAAAGATTTTCTAATTCAACAATAAAGTACTCAATATTTTGACGTAGTTACTGTGCCATTCCAACACACCTTCCCCTCTTACTTGTTAATTCTTCAAAAGTGAAGAGAAAGCAGTTGTCAGTGAAGAGCATTTTAACTGCTACACCAGTTGACTTTCAAGCCTATTTGGCTTTATTTTAGAACTTTAGAATTAAACCCTGTTCTATTCTCTCCCTCTCTCTTGCCAACCATAACACTTATTTAAAATTCCTTCTTTTCCTGACGTATTACAAGTCTGAAAGCCCCCATGGCAGTTTTAACCTTGGCATCTTTTCAGCAGCCCCCTGATTTATGAGCTTACGGTTTCTACATTCTAGCTGCTTTACACTGAAGCTTGAAAATGTAGCAAGAAAATAAAAAAATAAATAAAAAAGAAGGCGGACTTCTAGCAGCAGGATAGTATTCCTCAAGACATGCCGATTTTGTTCCCTTCTTACTTGTGAAACAGATGGTGTTTTATGCTTAACACAATCAGTACCATTCTCTATCTGTTGCTTTCTAACCTTCCCCACCTGTGTGAAACCCAGCCAGAGCTTAATGAACATACTTGGAGCTGTCTGGACTGAATTAGTCCCAGTAGGAGCTACCCTTCAGGTACTCCACAGTCTCTCACGGCCATGTAACTGCAAAGGAATACAAGAAACCTTTACACTGTGGCTAATTAAATAAAGGTTTGCCTCTGCTAAGTGCATTTTTTCCCTTCCAAAAGCAGGTAATTTCTCGTGTGTTGAACTATTTTGGAAGCATTTGCCATTATCTTGAAAATTTGGGAAGACAATTTTGGCATGAAAATAGGGGCAGAACGTGATTTTAAGCAACACTTTTCTTCCAGTTTTAAACCTTTTTTCACTTCTACATACCAAATTATTACAATAATTACCTTGCAAATGTAAGGTATTACCAAAATAATGTTTTTCAAAGTTCACATACAAAACGTTTTGTTCCTACTATTCATGCCCTAAATTTGCATTTTTCCCACTTGAAATTCCAGAAAAATTATCTTTTTGGCAGCAGATTCTTTAAAATGAAGATGAAATGACAAGCTGGCTACTTTGACCATATTTCACATCCCAGACAGCAAATCTTAAAAATGTCATGAAGACATGCTAAAGTAATTTCCTTCATGCTAATTATCAGTTGCGGAACATTGTTGTTGTGAAGCAATTCAGCAGCCTGAGATTGCTTCCAAAGTACCTATGGTGGGATCTGCAAGTCAGTTTATACACTGAAATTTCATGCTGCTGGGTTTCAATCTTCTGTCTGATGTATGAAACAACTCCATCCAGTTGTCAACCTGAATAAGCACAAAAAAATCCATTAAGTTTATTGGACCACTGATATGAAGCAGGCAAATTATTTTTTCCAATCTATCTTAGACCAAGAATGGGATCTCACTGGATTGCAATCAAGTGGATGGCCAAACTTCCTCAGGAATGTTCACAAAAATAACAAATTATCCAAGTTCTCTACCTGCAATTCCCTCATGATGAGGTTCAGCTGCACACAGGTAAGACAGACTCCTATCTTCTTAACACACCAAGGAGGATTCCAGCATAGTGAAGAAGCCACTGTAATGAGCCAATATGGGGATCCAGAGAGTTAAAATTCCATGTTTATCATAAAGAAACAGAAAATGCCTTCTCCTACACTTCACAATGAAACACCATCAGGAATGTCTGCTAAACTTTTATTCAGAAAGAGCCATGCCAGTTCCTTGTCTTGAAGATAAAGAAACCAAACTTATGCCCATGACAGCAGCCAAGGTGTCTCTGCTCCTGGTGCAGAGAGGTGGTGAAATCTGTATTACCACATCCGAAAGATGCTACTTTCTTGTTTGGGAAAGTAGAGAATGACACAGGGGGTACCCCACAGAGGCAGGATAAACAGGTTTCCAGGAATGGGTACTCTGGGTTTGCCTCGTGGGTGTGCCTCTCCACTTGCACACTTGGTTCCCAGCACAGTGAGCAATGGCTCTTGGAGCTGGGCTGGGAAGAGCAAACCAACAGGGGCAAGTACACCTACGAGTCCTCTTCTCCCTCAGACCATTGTCTGGATGTCCCACACTAATCCCTGTCTTAGTCAAGTTGGACCCTTTCTACTCTCCCTTGCAGGTGCTCTAGAGTGATCCTGATCTTCCAGAAGTGGTTGTTTGCTAAAATGATTGTACAAAGATATCTGAGAGTGGTTTGTGTAGTGAGAAGATGACACCTTAACAGACTTCTCAAAAACTCTCCTAAGACAGCTGGAGTAGAGGAATGTGAGAATCTTTCAGTGTGTGAGAAGTGATGAACTGTGCAGAAAGAGAAATTCCCTATGTCGGCTGTTGGGTGCCTTCTGGGGTAGGTAAATGCTGAATCGGATCAGAACATTGTTTAAAAAACCTAACAAGGCACAAGGGTGTTGTTTAAAGTAGGAAACAGGGGGAAAGTAAGCATACAATGCAGAGAGAGACATGCTGTCAGTTACGTGTCAGTAACAAGATATCTGATTGTGAAGGAGAAGGCAAAAATTCCAGTTGAGCCCTGCACAGGCAGGCATCCCTCCCCAGGGGACATCCAGGGACACAACTCAGCATCACAAAAGGTGGTCAATAAAACAGAGAGCAGTGGTCAAACAAATGCCAGCAATCACTCTTCCTTACACTGCCATTTAGCTGAACTCCCGGGGATATTGGACATCCCAAATAAGAACAGAGGGGGCACTCTGCCGGAGGCACAGGGGGAAGGGCAGATAAAATATAAAAGCTTGATCAGCAGTCAAGAGGCTTCTATAAGACAGACTGGTGAAGTAGGACGGGAGAACAAAAGCAGATGAGTCATGTACCAGTCCTCCAGGTAATAAGGGATTTTTTTGATGCTTCTGAGATGTGCAGGCTAAGTATTTAGGGACCAGTGCCCTGGGGACTCTGCCCAGCTCTGATTCTGTCACAGGGACTCACAGAGGCGAAGGTAGCACTCTAAAGTGTCACACTCACACTGTGTGACAGGGCAGGCAATCCCATGATGTCAGACATCATCCTTTGAGTCATGCGGATAGCTTTAAACCCCAGTACTACCACAGAACAAATGAAGATGTCCTATTTCCAGGTATCAAGACACCCATGGGAAGGATCTGTACCAACTCTATACTAAGATACAGAAGTGGAGAAGAGACAGGCTTCTCCGTGGTCACTCTAGCCAGTAATTCTAGTCCTTGGTCTTCTCTACCAAACCAAATCCCCAAAACCTCTACCTGCAGTATCAGCTCTCCTCATCAACCCCAGCCATGATGAGGAAATGTAATTTTAGAGAGTGCACTGGATGAGGGCAACATTCACTGGGCTGCAGAGCTCTTTGTGGAACTGTTCCATTTGAATTATAAATCAAGATAACTGTTGAAAGTTGCCTTTCTTGCTTAAAAAAAGTACCAACAAAGTGCCCCTTTAGAGGTGAAAATGACATGAAAGTTGAAGAATTCACTCTAGCTGAATCACGAAGTACAAAGGGGCATAGTGTAATTAAGTTCAGTGTCCTTGTGGGAGGGAATGCAACAAAACCTAGCACTGTGACATTAAGCTTTAGAAAGGGGATTTAAAAAAAAAAAAAATGAGGAAGCTAGTCAAAAAGGCCCTGAAGTCAGAAGTGAGGAAATTAAAATCCTTCAACTCAGCATGGAGGCTACTTAAGCAACCATAATAGAGTCCCAGAAGGAATGCGCAGCTTTTCAAAGAAACACGGAAGGCAAGAAAAATAAAATTAGCATGGGAAAACAGCAAGGTTCAAGGGGTTATTTAAGCCAAACAGGTAGAATTCAAAAAGAAGTGAAAACCTATCTGAAGGGAAGGAACACAACCCATGGAAGGTTCTCCCCATCATGAAAACATATTTCAAAATTGTGGTGACTGAGAAATGGTCTGGGCTGAGGGGAAGAGTGTGCGTGTGAGAAGGAGAAAATAATTAATGAAAATAAAAATTAGTAATCAGAAAGATGGATTTCCAGGCTATTTCAATGGATAATAACAGTGAATAAGGTGACTGCAGAGAAAAATCAGTTATTTTTCATCAGCCTGTAGGCCACTGTGATACAAATTACCCGGGGTAGTAGAGTATAGGACAAATAGAAGGGTTAAAAAAATCAAGGCATGGAAAAAATAAATGAATTAAAACCCAAGAGATCCCTGGAACCAGCTGGAACAGGCAACTGCTCCTTAGGGTGGCGTAGCTGGGCGCTAATCACAAAGCATGATTTTACAGTGAGCCCATATGGAAAATGGAGACATTCCTGCACTGAGACACTCTTTCTATCTCTTACATGCTGCATCAAAAGCCTCTTGATGTCTTATGTAAACCAGAGTGACCTCTGAAAATATGAGGAGACCTGAAATCTCTGGGAATGCCTCCTGACCCTTCCAGACCATGGCATCACTTCTAAATGAGCCAGGAGAAGTGGAGCCTTCCTCACTTTGATTGAGCTGGGCTCCAGCAAAGTGCCCTGTTCCCAGCTGCATCCAACCTGCAGCACAGAACACACTGTCTGAGCTTTAGTCATTTGTGTGGTCTTTTAAGTAATTATCCATTGCATTATTCAACGGGAGAGCACAGTATTTACTGGATTACTGGGTCTGTACTGCCTTAAAGACATAGCTCGGTGCTTTGGGAGCCAGCTGCACTGTTGCAAAGCAACAAGCAAATATTTCTCTTTTCTCCTCCCTTTTTGAGCTACACGAGAAGGTTCTTTAAAAGAAAATGGAAATGGTGGTGCTACAATAAAAATGCAATATATTTTATATCTTTTACGCAGTGTATTTGCTGACCTGGTCTCAAAACTGGAGGTGGCCATGGCTCATTAGAGTTCCTTATACAGACTCCAGCTGAAATAGGCAAATTATCTTTCCATAGGCAAAACAAGGGCCATTTGGGAGAGTGGGGGGTGTTTGTGGTCAAATATTGATTTCTACACATACTAAAGCACTGACCCGTGGTGTGTCCAGCTGCAGCACATGGCAAATTTCTGTGGTGATTTCTGCGATTCAAAAGGCACATGCCCTCAAAGAACAAGAAAAGGGAGTAGAACACACAGTGGCCACTAGCTGAGAGGGCCCCATGGTGCCTGCGGGCAGGGAAGATGATGGCAGCTCACACTGCAGGATTTTGAGTCCTGTAGCAACAAGCACAGGTAACATCCTCGAGCCAAGGATGCAGGAGAATCCTTGTGGTCGGGTGGGATAAACCAGAAGCACCGAGAGGCATCAAGTTAAGACAGAGAATGAAACAGGAATATACAGAAAGTGGAAAAGAGATGTAAAATAGCCCTCTCCAGTGTTTTGGAATTGGATGCTATGCAGCTGGAGAATCTTCCCTTTGAGCTAACTCCCAGTCAGGACAGAGTTAATCAGCTGGGATGGGGATAATTATACAAGGGGTTGCATGGTGTTAATACATTTAAGCAGTTGCTGTTTCATCATCCAAACGGTGGCTTTTCATGAAAACCATTTCTACCCTGGTACATGCATGTGAACACAAGGAACCACACTGGCATTCATGGATAGTGACAAAGTGCCTTGGTACAAAGACACAGAGACTAGCTGGTGTTGGGGACAACAAACCTGACTGCCTGGCAACCCTCTAGAGCGAGCTGCAGGTTACCTGCCCAGTTCCAGGTCAACCACCTGACTCTGAGTTCAAAAGCCGTGGTAGATCCAGGTTATGACACTAAAGGAGGGCAAAAATGATAAGCAGCTTATTTGGGAGACGAGGCATGTCCTCCACCAGAGCATGCAATTTCATATCCCCTCATGTCATCTTCCACTGATAAATATTCAGACACTGGTACTGTCTGAATAAGGAGCTGTTTGGGCTGACATTTTCATATCAATGCAAATGAGTTTAATAAGGACTTACACAAAGAAAATTTGGAGTTCTGTCTGTGTCACTAGAACAAGCTGTCTTTTACAAACATTCCTGGCTATCACTGCAGCACATGTTGAGCACAAAAATGCACCAGCTCAGACAAAAGGTCCCTCCAGCCCAGTCACTGTCCCCAAGAGGGGTCAACAACAGATGCGCTGCACAAGAGTGCAGACACAGGGAGAGCACACAGAGGTATTTATGCAGAATACTTCTCCAAGACTCTTCCTGGGGAAGTCCAGTGGCAGAGGCCATGTATTTTATTCAAAAACCTGTGGGAGGGTTTTTCTCCCAGCTTTTCCGAAGAAAACGGGTATTCCTCAACCCCCTTTACTGCCAATAGTTCCAGCATTCAACAGCACAGCTACTGACCCTAATCCTCAATGTATCACCAAACAGGAGCAGAACCAAACCTCAGACTGATCCAGTATGGTTCAGCTCACACCTCAGTATCCTGTGCTTTTGTCAGTGTGATTTCTGCTCTGCTGACTGTAGACTAAACTTTGTTCACATTTACACCACGTAAATGAGGATTCCACCAGAACTAAAGGAAACTACACTGGAATTATATAACTGTCAGAGAGCAAAATTTAGTTCAATGTTACATTAATCTTTTTATCAATCACATAACTTAGACATCAACTAATAAACTCACTCTGGCTATGCCTATCCAGAGCCAGGAGCAGGAGGAGGTTATTGCAGAGTGTCACAGAAACTCTGTTTGTCCAGCTTTGGGTTGGCTGACTTCCACGAGGAATGCATTTAGTTAATTGAAAAGGTTTTGGTTAAAGTTTGCCAGCAAGAGATCATAGAGTTCTAGGCAACCCATACTGTGAGTATGAACTCCATTCAACCTTTGAAATACCTCTGTGAAGGCAGGAAATTGAAATATTGTGCTATATTGGCAACTAAACAGTCATTTATCATCCATGCTAAGTTTGGAGCACAGTGGAATGATTTTTAAACTCTGAGGGTCCTTATTAACAATTACAAGGTGTATTTATATAGATATAGATTATGTATTGAAATATTGTTTCAAGAAGAATATGAGATAATCAACAGCTGTATCCACCCTCCTATTTGCCTAAGATCAAATTTGGACTGTGCTCAGAGGCACAAACACTATATTAAAACACAACAGAGTTAAGACACCTACTGACAAAAGCAAGGAAATTCACAGTTAAGGGGGAAAACACGCCATATGTTCTGCAGTACCTAGGCACAACAGGGAGCATTCAGCTCATCATTAAAGAGGCACCCAGTTGTGCCTAGGTATTGGAGAACATATGGAACACTTCCCTGCTCATGTCTGAATTTCCTTACTATTGTCAGCTTATGGATCAAGCTTGACTTTTTACTTTTTTTTTTTTAATACAGAGTTCGGGGGACATTTTTTTGTTTTAAATATAGAATTATGGGGATTTTTTAAAGTAGATGTTTAGTTTGTAAAATACCATTTTAAATTTATAATTATCAGCCCCACAGACATATATAAATTACTGCAAGTGTGCTTTCAAGAAGAGTTCAGGATCACTGGAAACCATAAATTGTAAAAATGAAGCAGCGAGTTGCTCAGGGAGTTTCCAGGCAAACACTTATAGAAGGTTACAACCGGCAGGACTAATTGGACGTACTGTATCTGAAAAGCAGTGATTTTATTTTATACTTCAGCCCTTCCCTCTGAGCTATCTCAAGGTTTTAACTGCTGAAGACAATATAATCAATCTATTGCACTACAATGTTTATATTTTAATTACCAGACTGTTAGGAGTCCCCAGCTGGAATTGCCAGGCACTGTGCTTGGTAATGTACATCTATTTATGAGATCCAAAGGGCTTATAGTCAAAGCTGCTAAGGAGCTAAAAGAGAAAAGATAATGGTTATTGTTCCCATTTCAGAGCTAAGCAAGAATGATCTGGGACTGGGTAAGTTGAACAGTGTAACACCTCACAATGAGCATTCATTCAGTCTCCCGCTCTGGCCACTTCTGCCTTTAAAATTAAAACAAACAAACAAAAACCAAACAAAAAACAAACCAAAAAACCCCAAACCAAACCCCCACAAAAGCAAAGCGAAGCACCAACAAAAACCAAGCGGGGGGCGCGGCGGGGGGAGCTGCGGGGACGGCTCCCGGCGCCAGGGGGCGCCATCGCCGCGGCAGCGCCGCTCCTCGGGCGGCCCCGGGGCGCAGCGCCCCCCAGCGGCGGGGCAGGAACAGCCGGGGGGCGCGGGCGGAGCGCGGCGCTCCGAGCCCGCGGGAAGGAACCGCGCCTCCGCCGCTTCACGTCTTTATTTCTGATTTATTTTTGTTAAAAGTAACGGGTATAATAATAGATATAAAATCGAATCGACTTATACGGTACGTCACTTTTTAAATGAAAACATATAGAAATCTGGTATCTTGGAAACCACTCCAGTCTCAGTAAAATACACATGAGTTTGGTTTTCTCATTTAAAATATACTGAGGAGGAGGACGGAGGAGGGAGGAGTGGGGTTTGTACAAAGATTAAGTCTTGTCAGATCTGAATTACAGCATGATCTCATGTACGTACCGGATAACATACATTCTCATTTTCCTAGAAAACAATGTAAAAGAATAAGTTCATCTCCTTGTTTTGCTTCCTAAACAACCCTCTCTTCCTGTCTCAAAATCACTGTTCTTTCAGTAAAATAATAATAATAATAATTTTTTTTATTTTATATTTCTAAAACTTAGAGTTTTCCATTTTCCCCCACTTTTCTCAGAAAGAAACAAATTCTGCAGACTCAGAGTAGGCCACCTATTTCCGGGCTTTACGGGGTGCTGAGCCATCATTGCTGCTTATGCTGTTCTTACGATGTAGAACAAAACGGTGACATGAAAAAATCTTGCACAGCCAAAGACAAACTTCCCCAGGTCCTTGGATGCACTGTTTGCCAGCTTGGACACCTCTGTGTCTCCCCTAGAACCTGTTACACCCTTAGATGCTGAGGTGAGGAGGATGAGGAGGGGATCTGCCCTTCAGTTGCCTTTCCCCTCTCACCCCTGGGAAATCCCAGAGAGGTCCCTTCCAGAAGAGGATACTTGGGGGATTGTTACCCTTACCTGGCCCTTACCCAGCCACACACTGAGCGATGGAGCTCAGCCTGTCTGGCCAGAAGGGAGCGAGTAACGACCAAGGGAGAAAAGTTTCTTTTGCCTGAGAGTCATGGCCTGGGGCACAAACGCAGTCTCCTGAAACTGTATCATCATCCAGAAGAATGCACTGGAGAAAGGTTTCCATAGGAAACTGCCCGGCCTCTTCTTCCTTAGCAAAAGGAGGGAAGGACATTGCAAGATTTTGGTTTCAGCAAGCCTGGAAGACTAAATCTGAGTAAAATTCACCCAACCTCCCCAGGTCTGCTTAAACTTGCGAGAGCTGTACTCTCAACTCAATCCATGCAGAAAATGAAGCTAAGAATGAGATTTAAATCAAAACAATGAAACAACTCAGTCACATTATTGAAACTCATTTAGGTTCCCCCTTCAATCCTTAAATCACCTTCCTCCCCCTCTAATAGACTATTAAAATGCTCTTATGATCTGAAAACAGAGCTAATTCATATTTATAAAAGTAGTTTTAAGCAGTCTAACAGGTTAAACAAGAAAACTATATACTAAGCTCAGTGAGTTACCTGACTGTGCTGACACTGTCAGGGCTGTGAGCATCCCTGGCAAGCTGAACCATTTCATGCATTTGCACAAAAGTTAGGGTGGAAGATTTGTAAGGAGAGCACTTGCCATAAGCAGAAAGAGACAAAGGAAAATGCAGACAGCAGTGCTGTTGCACTCAATTTTCTATGCTGGCCTGCTCAGCTCTCCCGGGAAGCAATGTCTTTCTCTTTATTAAAGTCCTTGAGAGAATGGATACTCTACAATTCAGATTTTAACAGTCTGTGTTGATGTTGACTACTCAGTTATTAAGTTGTCTTCTAGAAGTTCATACAAACCCTCCATCTGAGGAGGCTGTGGGGCAAACACGCCCATGTTCCCCTTCAGATGTCCTCTGCTGCCCTGAGGACTGGCAACAGTGTCCCTAAGGAGGCTGCAGTCATTGCTCTGCTCCACGGGCACAGGAGAGAAAGGCTGAGGGGCAGCTGGGGAAGCACAAATCTCCATGCCCTCTCCTGCTGGAAGTTTGTCTGGATCTGAAGAAACAGCCCCACCAACCTCTCCTCCTCAGCACCTTGCACTGACACGGCTTCGGGTCTCAGGTGACACAGCAGAGAACATCAGTAATGTTCCTCACCTTTTGCTTGCTGAGCACTCAGCTAGAATGAGATCTTTCCACTAGCCAAAGAAATAGTTTGGAGACTGGACTTCAAACTCAGAAACATCACAGCTGACAGGGAGTATTCTCACATAGACTTAACATATTGTGGTCACCCTGCTCCAGAAAACTGTGCAAAGCTGGGGATGAAGCATACTGTCCTTAAAAGAGCACCAGACATCTCCTGCCAGCCTGCCCAGCACAGAGGATGGGATCTTGTACACGTTCTGCTGCATGAGGAAACAGGTCCTGCATACAGGGCATCACAGAGATGGCAAAACCTCCTGTGCCACCAGTGTTTCTGCTGTGGAAGGAGTGGGAGCAGCTTGCCCTGTCCTAGGCGTCAATTAGTCAGACAGGAGATATATCGAGTAACAGGGCACAGAGATGTAACCTTTTGTCTGATGAGATTTTCCAAATTGCCAGTCATCTGGAAAGGGTGTGTGCAGGCGAGGGTCAGAAGTTTAGCAAGGGCTACACTAGCAGCATGGCAAGGCAATAAACTATCATGCAAGCAAGTGCAAATATTAGCTGTGTGTACATTTGAAATCTTGAAACAAATTCGCTAAAGATTTAGGACTTCATTAAGGTCAAAAGGGTTATGCTGTAGTTGATAGGCACATTTGTTTTATTAATTGAGTCATAAGTTCTGGCAGTCTGCAAATAGATTGCAAAACATGCATCAGCTGCTTTCGATTGCCATGAGAGATCTGAAAACCTGCCAGGAAGTCTGTTTGCAGCTCTTAAAAGTTTTGGCTTAAAACCTGTTTTAAACTATAAACAATTACTTTTTTTTCTTTTTAAAGCGTGAAAGGAGGGAGGGTAAGATAGAGGGAGAAAGAGAAGCACATGTTTTCTTTAGGCTCAGAGCACAAGAATTACTGATGTAAGTATCCTCCTCTCAAGGAGGCTGATCATTTTCCAGACAGCCCAAGCTCTCCCTGGTATCCCTAGCCTTAGTTTTTGTCATCTCATGCAGCTCTCAGTGTGTTTTAGAATGAAGAACATTTGGTTAGCATACTTTTGGAAAAGAAACGTGCAAGCAAAAGGGGAAGATGTCCCATTTTGATGCCTTACTTTAAATCTGTTGAGCATACAGGACACGAGTACCAAAAGGAAACACTGCAAAGCAAGCCAGGTCCCGCACTTGCTAAGATCTGTCCCAAATACGTGTCAAAGTACCACCAACAAAATACAGAGCAGCTGTTTTTCTTGCACGGTACCAAGCTCAAAGTGATCCTATCACAACTCTGAGAAGGTTTCAGCTATGCAGATAGTGTTTCATACATGAGTTACTTAAGCTTCAAACCCAGTGAGTCTCTCCTATTACCCCACCACTGTACTGGGATGATTTGTCAGCTGCTCTCCTAAAAGCTGTCATGGCCAAAAGTGGCTGGAAGCCAGACAGAGCTGCTCAGTTTGCCCTCCTATGAAAGAGCCTTGACTCATTATGGTTCATCCCAATGACATAAAAGGTTACAGATTTGGCACCTTCATTTCCCCCGACTGCAGAATCAGCCTTTGAAAGCTGCTCTCCCAACACTGTGCAGCTGTTTGGTTCTCCTGTGCCCACGTCCCATTTCAGTTCTGCTGCCTTCTGCTCTTTTTGTCTTTAGGAGGCCCAGTAGCTCCTATAGGAAGACAAAAGCTGGTCTGAAAATTAATGCAAATTACTTTTTGGAAATAGACTTAAATTTTGGTTCCCTGATCTCAACACAGCTTCAGGATGGTCTGGGTTCATACAGAGCTCACATCTGGTGCTGACCTGAGCAAGAACCAGACAAGAGAATCACCCACATTAGGTATTGCCTCTGGCACCTCTTAAATGACTTCACACTGCATTTTGAATTACACTGTCTTCCAGCAAATTTTTCAGATCTCGCAATACAATAAAGCCAGCCATCTGGGTACCCCAGGTATGCCAACATAAGCTGAAACATCCCCGAATTTTTAAGCATTTTTCTTTCTCTTCTTGCTGCCCTCCCCACATCCCCTCATCACACAGAGGTGTGGCACAGGAAGGCCAGAAGAGAACACAACTGCACTTAGCTCCTCATGAAACCAGGTACCAAAATGCTCTCAGGGATTTGGACCCAGTTCCTTTGAGGGGAAGATCCATGCTCAGGTCCATTGTGCCCCTTTCCAACAGGGCCAACTCACTGCTCTGAGCAACCTTGTAAACAAGAGCAGAAGATCTGATCATGGGAAATCCTGGTATGAAGCCACTGCACAGCTTGAGGGCGTCTCTTGTTAACAACTGTAACATACCCTACATGAACCCAAACGCTCAAGTGTTTATTTAGCCAAGAACAAGGTTACTACCTTGTAAATAGGATGCACCCTCAAGCTATCCCAGCTGTACTCATAGCACAGCCAGGATTTGCTGAGCCAGGCTGGAATGATGGGATTGTCCTGGGGAACCTCCAGGATTTTGGTTTGGTCTGGGATGGTGCCTTCCCCTGAACACCTTCTCATTTCTGGCACATGTAACCACCTCTGCTGCCAAGGGCTGCCCAAACCAGCACCCCAATAAGACATGGACCAAATAAATACATCTGCTAAAAACACACATTTATCACTGTTTATCACTGAAGTTTTAAAGTCTTTTTCTGTTATGGAGTAGTCACTGGACTTAATTACTGTCAACCCACAAAATGGATTTGCTCCTTTGCTGGTAGAAAGCACCATGTGTTTTACTGAAGGACTTCTTCCATAGCTGGAGTCACAGGAGATACATCTCTGGACCATCAGCTGCAGTGAAGTAAATATGTTTGGGATCTCATCAGTTTCAGCAGCTTTTTTTCACTTTACCATCTTTACTTCCTAATTCCATGCACTTCACTTTCAACAAATCACCACTCCAGCAATTTTTTCCAATAAGCTCTTTCACAGTATCAGCTATTTTTTCCGATAAAAATATTCTTGCTCTGTGGTTTCAGTCTTCAGCTTCTTTTTCATCTGGTCTAGACACAAGCTAGTTATTTGTGAAACATTTATTATTGTTTCAACCAATTGAAAAAGTTTTGCAGGTTTTGGCTTCAACAGTAACCAAGTTAATGACTCTTCCCCTAAGAAAGCCAGAAATGATAAATCAATTTATGACTTCTCACAGGGAACTCCGTGTTCATGGGGGCTGAAGGAACATCTGATCAGGGAGCAGCACTTTAACCATGAAGAAAATTCAAGGATTTTTTTTAGCATGAGGAATCAGTTTGTGTGCACAGCAGCCAAATGTTATAAGCATTTAAGAGTCCATAAATACTCCTTCACAAGAGAGATCATAATAGTTACTGGGTCAAAGTCACCCTGCAAAAATTGTGTTACATTGGTGCCTGGTGAGTAAAATACATGCTTTCTATTCTGTTAGCAGCTACATGATCCTCTTCACAATTCTATTTTAGATTGGCCTGAACGTTCATAAAATAAGATTTCTTTTCCCAGATCTTATTCCTTAAAGCTAACAATAAAAATCTCCAAGGAAAATCCAGCAGGGAATGGTGGCATTCTCAGTGTCCTGTGGCCTTTGAAAAAGGTCATACCTACAAAGCAATACAGCCCATTACAGATTTAAACTCTGGCCTAAGCCCACATCAGATTTAAGGATGCAATTCAATGCTCTACTCAGAATTTTCTACCTAGGCATGACAGATGTTATGGTTCACCTCTTCACGGGGTTTTTTTAACACAGAGTTCACACTGAGTGAGATACCACTGCTCTAACCAAAACTATGCCTTTCTTTTAATTTTGGGGTTTCCAATCATCTACTCATGGTTCTGAAAGAATTCTCTTGTGACTATGGAAATTCAAGTCAGGTTATGAGAAAGTATAAAAACAATGAATACTGGGTTTGGCTTACAACAAGGAAGACCGGGAGAGGGCACGTGCAGCTATTTAAAGTCATAAAAACCTTTGTGGGACTCCTGTGTTCTCACTTTTCCCTTGATTTTAAAGGGCCCAAAGCCATTTCCATCTCTTCACACTGCTCTGCAGAGCAGTGTGCACAGTAACTGGGACCTTACATTAGGAGGGATTTATTTATATTACACAAAAATGATGCTCTTTTATCAAAAACTTTGCTATTAAAGTGTGGAGGCAGGTAGCAGGCTGAAGGACAAGGACTGACATCAACAGATCTCTCTTGTAATGAAGAGCATTTGAGACTGTACCAGCAAGCTCTTCAAGGAGCAGGGTCTGCTTGGTCTGTCCTGGGTACAACAGGCCCCCTCTGTAAGTCATTTAAATGTTTAGTAGCTTTGCATTTTTTAACAATTCCTGCCAAATTGCATGTATTTATTTCAAGCCTGCCCAACGTCTGCTATTTACAAATACTGCCATATATATTAAAGCAAGAGTCACTCCCAATTAGCTCAAGTGTTTAAGAAAATCATCATATATTCTGAATGATGAAAGATCACAGAAGGAGGTCTCCTAATGGATAGCAGGTGTGGGAATGAAAGCATCTAAAGACTGTGAGCCAAAATCTAAGAAGCCACAGAATATCAAAACTCACTTTAAATTGCACCTAGGTCACAAAGTTAAATAAGACCTTTGGCTCAGAAAATATTTAAAACTACCACCATTTTTATAACAGAAAAGCAAACAAACAAACAAAAACACCCCCCAAAATGCTTATTCTTTGTAAGAAGATATGCAGAGTCAGCTACATATGGAGGATAAGCCAAAAAAAAAAAAAAATTAATAAACATAAGATTGAAAAACACTGATATTTTTGCCTCTGTTTTCAGGCAGCTATAAAGAGCCTCAATAAGCTCTAGTTATCCACAAACACCTCCTCCTTCTGTTTTGTTAGAAAACACTGAAAACCAGGCAGGTTAACTCATATTTAAAAGTTTGAATCCACTACACACTGTAGTAACAAAACTACTTTTAGGATCTTCAAACACATTTGATAATACAAAATAATCTTTGTCACAAAAATAGTAGAGCAAGGTCAACAGATTAGCTGGATGAAATTCCCCAACTTGGACTCTCATTTAAAGGACACAATGATCCATGTTTTGTTATAACCTGGACTTGTGGTACAGGAATATGGCACAGACCTCAGGTGATCCTGTTCACAGTTAACGTGGTGGATGTTGGTACTGAGCTGTACCACAGCAAGATGCCTTTTCTTCCAAGAACTCCCAAGTCGAGTGACTAAGCAATAAGTTTTCTATTTGTCAGTGTTCTTACTGTCAGTTACTGTGAAAGCAGGGAAATTTAGAACTTGAAGATTCTTGAACAGTTAGGAACAATTAACAAATTAGGTATGAAGGCAGAGATAGGGATGGGGAAATACAACCCACCTTTAGTCACTGTAACATCACCACAATACCATAAACAGACTGTAAGCTTTGAGCAACTCCATAAACCTTTACATGGATGGAAGTAGAATTAACTGAAGATTTACGTATCTGACAGAAAAGAAAAAAACCCCAATCATCAAAACACAAAAGCCTGTCCTTCAGTGCCAGTATCATCATTGCCAGTTGGATGCTTCATAGGTCTTCCAAAGTTTGAGCAGAGCACAAACCTAGTGTGCATATACAGCTCTCACTCACCTGGAAATTTCAGTCAGTGGGTGTTTTGCCATTTTCTGTGTGTTTTTCCTCAAGATACAAGAACACTCACCATTGTTATCGGCCAAAACTATGATCAGGCAAGTCAGCTCAGGGAGATATGATGGCATTTTAGGTCAGCCTGTAAGGAAAGTTAAAGCTGACCATGCTGAAAAAGCTTAGAGAAATAAAGGAACAGAAAGCCCTTCAAGGTTGCCACAGTCAATCAATTTGTAATAAAGATAAAGCCATCACAGTCCAGTCAGACACACATGGCTGTACATGTTTACATGGGTAAACAAATAAAGTGCACAAGACCACTAGATCCAAAGGCAATCAGCAAATCCAACTGGCTCGCCTAGACAGCACCAAAACCTCTCCATATGAAGAAAGCTGCCAGGTCACTTAGAGCATGGTCATGTACCATCCCCACCCATGAATTTGTGTCATCTGCCCCTACCACAGCAGAGAAGCAAAAGAAATCACCACGGTCCATCCAGAGACCAGAAAAGGGCAGAAAGAAGCAGATGATGTGCAGCACTTGGTCCTACCGGTGTGCTGAGAACTGCCAGCAATGCAGCCTCCTCTCCAGAGCAATGAGGAGAGCAGAGGGAACAGCACCCTCCTTGCACTCCCTCGATGCAGGGGAAGCACACCCCTCAAGGCACACACTCAAGGCAGGTAATTAACCTTTAATCAAGTTCCATGGACATGTTTAAAACACATGCCAATGTTACTTGCTCATCCGTCCATATCTAGGCACGTACTTCGCACATGCAAAAGGAGGATTCATAAATATGCTTTTTATTTCCTAAGAGCTGCACCGCAAATTCCATAATGCATTCATTTCATACAATATCAGGGTATTTGTCAAACAAGATAATACTATGCAGAGCCAGGAATGGTATGAAAAACCACTGGTAGAAAGCGATATGATTCACATTTCTAGTAGTGGATCAGTTGCAATGGAATATGTTTTTCATCAGAACTTGGTACCAAAGCTACTGTGGCTGCTGATCACACAGAGATAGTGCTGTATTTTAGTATCCTTTTGAGAAAAAAAACACCATTTCAAAGGGAGTTCTCTTTCTCTTTAGGAAAAAAAAAATATCAAAGCAGCCTCAGACCTTACACAAGTCACACATTGTCACTTTTCACTGCTCCAACATCCGAGCTCCTGCATAACACAGTTCTTACCTTGCTGATTGCTCTGCTGATGTCGCTGGCCTCATTTTGGGGAAGGCAGGATTAGGACAAGGCAAAACCACCAGAGTTTTACCTAAAACCACCTAACCCATCAGTCAGCAGAGCCCTGAGCAGCTCCTGAGCTGCTGGATTACCACAAGGAAACTGAGGCCGCAGGACCCCGACATCCCTCACCTCACCGAGCAGCACGAGAGGCAGCGGGTGCATGATCCCAAAAGGAGCATGGGGGCTTCTCCACGTGGTGTTTTACACCAACTTTATTTAGCTCTCACTCCTCAAAAAGGAGCCTAGAGGTACATTAAGCCACATGCAATACATATTGTTTCCATAAATTTGCATTCCTCCAATCATTACCTGCAACTATCTAAGTAATTTTTAAAAGAGGAAGACAAAACAAAACCTGTGTTGTGTGTTAGATTCTGCCCTCTGATTCTGGAACCACTTCTCACCATACTAGTTAAAAGCAATAATGTGAAAAATATTTCATTTCTATTTACACAACATGGATAGAAATCTCTGTAGTTTTAGATTGTTTTTTTCCCAACCAAAATGTTTATGTACTGATCAGAGAAGGTCCAAGTTATGCTGGGAGAAGTCATGGTATATGGCTCCAGGCTTTACTGAAGAAGTGAGGGATGCAACCACAAGGAGAAGCTCCAGAGTTGTGTACCTCTAGGATTATTCTTAGCCTGGCATATTGATTTCTATGTTTCAAAAGAATTTAAAATTTGTGAGTACAGCTTTCAATAGACAGATATAAAACAGAACCAGGTTTCATTTTTGTTTTATATTAGACTATCTTATCTATCTTTTGAATATTTATTTCTCTCTTTAAAAACAACATTTTGCAATTATGATGGTTGCAAAGACTATTTCTAAATAAGAATGGACTCGTGGCAGATCACAAGCACCTCTGCTGCCATTCATTGCTGTCCTCAAGCAGAGTCACCAGATCTTTCCATGCCAAATCTACTGAAGAGATGCGCCCAGGGGGAGCACAGCAGTAGATTAGAGTCACACCAGCCTTGATTTGCAAATTCTAGTGTAAATCAGAGCCACATGAGAGCATGTTAAAAGCTCCCTTTTCTTTCAGGGGAAAAAAAAATTAAAAGAGTAGAGTGGCTGGTCAGAACATTCACAGTAATATTTTCAAGTCAAATGAAAAAAACACATTAGAAATAAAAGTGCTCGGAGTTCCTAATTCGCAATTTGTATGAAGCTGAGAGGAGCATTCAGCATTGGCCCTGAGAAATATTCTTCCTAACCTTCAGGACAAATCCTTCTAGCTCTGCTACATGAGGTACACAGAATCAGGGCTTCATGGGTCACACATCTCCCAGTAGTTCCCCCCAGATCTTTGAATCAACTGTGAATACACTGAAAAAAATCACTGCACTGACTTCAATACCTAAATAAGGCCCAGAAGCCCAGCTCTGAAAACCTTTGAAATAAATCGTGGCAGTGAACTTCAGCCCACATCCAGCTGACATCTGAACCACTGAAAAACTAGTCCAATTACACCCCAGCTCGGCAGCAAGACAAGGCAGCTGTAAGAATGCATTAGCCTTCTGCTATCACATCCAAACCATCTGAAGTGGAAGTCACTAGCCCTTAAGTCAGAAGAAGGCAGGCAGCACTTCCAGTTCTCAGCAAGTCAGAGATGCAGCTAAAACTTCAGCCTTAAAACTAAGAAGTTTGGTCTTACCTGGGGGTCACCTTTGCTGAAGAGCACAAATTGCAAGAACAGTATTATGTCACCTACAGGCTGTGACTAGGTTTGATGCATTATCAGTCAGTTCAAAAGACGGATTAAGAGGTATTATCAGTGTAACACAGCTACAGCAGCAGCCTACTCCCAGCTCAGTGCCCACGCCACTGTAAGCTGCCTTCCCACTTCAGCTCAGGATGTAACAGGGTGATGTTAAGAGTTCATCCTTCAGCTGTCTGCCAGTTAAACAAAGATTCCCTTTGATTTTAAATTACTTTAAGTTTTTAAATAGACTGAAGCAACTGGCTAGCAACAGATTTTATAAGAAACATCATGCCATTAATACACTGACTAAAACAATAAAATAAATTCAAGAAAGCATCTAAGTTTGGCTACTAAGAGAAAATCTTCCTGCAGCAACATTTGCAAAGTACTTTATTTCTTCTCCTCTGGAACTGATGTAACCTTTCAGGAGCTGTAAGACTTAGAAAGCCACACCACATCGCAGTTGTTTTCCTATTAGCGTACCCCATGCCGAGAACACCAGCGATTACCACCCTTGTGGAATGTGGTCTGCCTGTGTTAGATTCGGTTTGACCTCCAGCGTGGGTCAAAAGATGTCAGTTTCTGGAGCACTCTGCGGCTATTGTGTCACCCAAGCAGAAAATGCTGCCTTGTGCTTCAGAGAAGGCTCAGGAGCCTTTTAAAACACACTCATGTAAAGCAGAGGAATTTCCGTGTCTTCTCTCTTGCTGTGTCACTCTTCAGCTAGCTAAGCAAAAAGCCTTCCAGGATATTTCTTGGGCATTTTCCTAGCCCTGACAGGAGTATCACAGTTCCATTCAGTTCTTTACTAATCTCTCTTCAAACCCACCAGAAACGAGGTACACATACAGGTGCTGCAAAATCAGCCATGTTGCATCCAGTGATGACTCCAATCCAGCTTTGCAGTGCCCAAATCCTAATGCTTAAGGACAAAATGCCACTTCAAAGAAACCAGGATTCACATCTAAAAACATGCACAAAAAGCACATGAAGTGAAAAGACCTGCACACCATTCTTCTTTGCTCAGCACCACGAATTACACCAGCCCCAGCAGTTTCTGGTCTGACTCTGCAACACTTACTATTTGCACAAATAAATCTCTGTCACAACACTCCTATCAGTCAAATAATTGCAGCGAATCTGTTAAAGCCCCAAAAGCCCAAGATTGCAGGGGTACAGAGAAAGCTCATCCTCATCTCGTGTCTGCAGGAAGACAGACAGTGGAGTGTCTGTGCTGGAAACGCCCCTATAGGAAGGCTGATTAACTTAACTCACTGATGATATAAATATCATTATCTGCAATTCAATCAAAAAGCAATCAAGGCGTGTTTATTAGTGTATTTTTGAAAGGCATTTAGAGCATAGGCTGGGTACTTATTGGATTTAACTAATAAATAAGATTACAAGAATCAAATCACTGCTCTTGGAAAACAGCACTTTCTGTGGTGAGGAGCAATTTAAAATCATTATCAATTTGAAAAGGAATGAAAAGATAAAAGGAAAACATCAGCAAAAAAAAGGGGCAGCAAGCCACTTATTTTTACTTTTTTAAGAGGATTTGCTGTCAGTGTATAAACATCACACAGGATCCCAGGATGGTGTTATTTCTCACTGCAGATGTGTGCCACAGGACTGGTCTCCTCAGTCTCCAAAACTGCTTCTAATATTCTTCTTGTTTGGATTGCAATTTGATCCACACCTTTAATTCATGTTTTGTTGGTGTATACCTTTTATGCTGGATGACTTTACTTGTCTTCATCGCCTTGGCAAGTCAGAAGGGAAACATTTTTAAAAGCTGTGGCATTACTCAAGCTGTGAGGTGGGCGACTCAAGAGAAGCAACATCTTAAAACATTCTGCACGGGGGCAAGTAAAAAGTCAATAAGGAAATACCATAGTTAGGCTGGTTTTAACTTGCTGAAAGTGTGAGACAGCTGTTCATTTCCTGATCACTCATGTGGAAATGGTAAAAAATCATTAAGAACAATGACTAATCACCAAATCAAAGCAAATATTAAATAAGCAAACTTGCTTTCTAGCCTTAAATCCAGCGTGCAAATGAGAAGTGGTATTCAAAAGTTTAGTCTTTAGATAATTAAAAAGGGTACATTAGAAGAAAAGAAAGATCCAGTTTATGGCTGTATCATGTTAGAACATCATCAACAGGAGTTATGGGAGCACTTGGATCCACATGGTCAAGGCTGGAATAAAACACAGAGAATTACTTTAAAGTCAGAAATAAGTAGTGTATGAGAATAGAAAGTGTACATGGGAAAAGCAAATTCTCCCCTTTGCTCGTATCCTATCCTGAGTAAATGTCACTGCTGCTTCTGAGCTGGCCGTGCTGTGATGACAGCAAGGGGATGTGTGGTCCTGAGTGGCCTGTCAAGGCTTGCGCTCTATTTCCTTCACACAGCATTTGGTTGGTTTTAGGGCTATCCAGGAGGGCATTAAAACTGCAGATTAGGAAAATACATTACCCCCTCTTTGGTAATGAGGTGTGCAGTCCATCTGGGAAGAGGCAGCCAAGCTGCTCAGAGGAAGCAGTTTGCCATAACACCAGGGAGGCACATTGCTGGGGCGAATGAAATGAGTGGGACAAACAATGCCAGGAAGCTCCGTTTGATGCCCCCCTCCTTTTTTCCTCATGCCCACTGCAGTTCTTTATTATAAATTTTCAGGTCTGCCTTAGGCCGTTGGTATTCATCAGGCCCTGAGCTCCCAACTCATCTCTGTCCAAAAGATGACTGATCCCACCCTCACTGTGCAGGCAGTTCCTGGCTCTAAAGGACTCCACTGAAATGCATCAGCAGCTCCCCCACCACCATCTGCTCTATCACAGTGTCTCCAACCTGCTCCTCTCTTCAGCCCCCCCAAAAACAGATTTCTCAGTCACAGAGAAAATGGGTATTTCTCCTCTATATTGTCCCAGAGACTGCAAGGGAGCATCTGACAGAAAAAGCAGAGATAACTAGGATTGTTCCACACGGAGTGAATTCTACCCATTTTATAAATGGATGGGAGGAGGAAAGGACAGAGCCAGACTCTTCTCCATGGTGTCTAGTGAAAGAAAGACAGGCAATGCCTTTCAAATACAGCAAAATACAGCAAATATCATTGAAACATAAGAAACTTTTATGTAAGAGTGATTGATCACTGGAATAGGACACCTAAAAAAGTGAACTCTCCTCATCCTTGGAGATATTCCAAACCCAACTGGACATGATCCTGGGAAACCTTCTCCAATTTACTCTCCTCTGAGCAGGCAGCTTGGATGAGATGATCTCCAGAGACCTCTTCCAACATCAAATATTCTTCTACTTGAACAGAATTTCATTACAAGAAAACAAAAAATAATAATAATTTTATAAAAAAGCCCTCAAACTCTAGCTTAGTGATAGAAAAACAAAAATGCAACTCACCAGACATCACTTTATTCAGCATATTTTTTTTGGAACAGCATGCATTTTATTCCATGCTTGGGAAGTTTTCTGGAACAGCCACAAAAGCTGTCTTTCCAAGCACATGATTAGAAAGCCAGATATTAACCCAAATGCTTCCTACAAGAAAACTTATGACCAACGTATTCTAGGCAGATGAGACTGGGGAAAAATGGTTCTTCCAAACTTTGGGATGAAACTTTCCAAGTTTAGGTTTGCATCCACTTTTTGGCATTTGAACCTAGTTTAATTCCTGATTCCAAAGGACAGTTTTCTAAATATTCATCATTCAGCTAAATCCCCACCAGGAGCCCACAGTGATAAGGAAGAAAACGAGACTCCCATCTTGAAGCAGCAACTACTCTTATACCTACTGCTATTGTAAAAAATGCTGACAGTCTAATCTTTAAAATCAAACAAAAGTTGGTACTAACCCAAATTTATTTTTACCCCACCTCAGATAGCTCTTACACATCAAAATTTCTGTGAATAAGGCAATAGTTATATTGCAGAGAGATGTGGTTAAGGAAAGTAAGTCAAATTGTTTGCTTGACTTCAACCAAGTCCAAGGACCTCTTAATAAACTGAGAGCAATATTTAATTTCTCTCTGCCTCCTCTCACTTTGAGAAACAGAGTCTTTTCATTCACATCATCAGGGTGGCACATAACACCAGGGAGAACTACATGGGAAATAATACAGCAAAGTTTTGTGTGATGTCACTACATAGAAAAATTTTTATCTGGAAAAGTGAATGAGGAATTCCAGCACCAGCCCAAGTTCACTTCAGTGAATTCCAAAAATATTTGTATAATTTTTAACACATTAAAGAACAGCTATTACAAAGAAGAAGATTGTGCAGATGTGTTTGCATAGAAAGGAGGTTATTTTGAAAGATTCTGAGCTCTTTAACAAGTAAGCCAAATATTTTTAAACGGTCCATATTCAGATGGTCCCAGCAAGCTCCCCAAACCTCTCCCAGCATATGGCAGCAGAAGACCTGAGACCCAGGTTCTCACTAACTCGTCGCGTGAGTTTTATTCTTTTGTTAAAGTCAGGGTGCAAGAATATGCTTAAATAACTGAGAGATCTGCAGGAAATACGGAAAGATATATTTCCATGTACTAAAACGAAGCATTGGTAAATGGTTTAATGAATCAATTATATTTCAAAATGGACTTCTGTTTTGTTTTACATTTCCTTCCCTTGTAAACGGCATGCCAACTCCAATACTTCACTCAATAAATGACTACTAAATGAGTGCAAAGTTACAGGCATGTTGGTCTCTATGACAGGTCATACATAATCACCATAGAAATATATAATTACACCTGTCAACCTCATCTCATGCAATTGATTCAATAATTAACAATGTCAGCACCAGGCTAAGCTTAGAGGTCTCACTGTGTGAAAATACTCATACATGGCTAAACATCTTGGTATTTTAATTGCCTGTCATAGTGCCAAGGTTTCTATATTGTACCTACTTCCACAGCAACAGGCTGGAATGAGTAAAGCACATTTAATAACTGCAAAAAGGTGAATTTATAAGCTTGCAGTCATTTTACAGCACTCACAGACAGTGCAGGGTATTCTAAAGACAGCTGGAGATATAGTTGCATTTGAGAGAACAAGTTCAATTTGTGGAAAAAAACTTCTCTGTGTGGACTGTATGTGCACCCTGTGAAATAAAACTCATCATATAAATCTGAGAATTGTTTCTAATTACAGCTGCTGGAGAGGTCAGCTCCTGCCTGGAAGTGTACACACACCCAGTCTGACAGGACAGTTAATCTCAACACACCAGGAATGGCTGTGTAAAAACAGCTTCTTACAGGCTTCTAAGGACTTAATCATGACATGTTTGTCCATCTAATATTATAAATTACTTGCAAGCTACGCTGCACTGAAAGGCCCTGATGTGCCCAAACGCTAACCCCCCTGAACTCGACGGCCGGGCTCCCAGCGCCCTCAGCAGCAGCCGGAGCTGCAGCTCCTGTCTGGCACTCTGTGCTAATTGCACATGAACATGACAAGGGCAAAGTCTTTGTGGCCTGAACTTTTAACAGTGGCAGAGCAAGACCAAACAGACTGGGTCAGGGAGAGGTACTAAGCAGAGTCCCACGAGGAGGTGAAAGACAAACAGATACTGGGAGCTGATGGGAAAGAGAATGAACTCTTCAGGAAATAGATGTGAGGAAATAAAATATCTATCTGGAGAAAAAAAAGAAAGTGTAAAATGAGAAGGTAAACAGGTGGAAGAACTGCTCCACACATTGGCAACAGGCAGTTCTAGAGCATCCCACACTCTAGGACTTTAAAATCAACATTGCAATGTAAATTCTGTTCACATTTTCCCTAGTACAGAAAAGCCTTCACCTGTATGAAATTTCTACGTGAAAAGTTAAATTGCTTTCAAACAATTTGCAAACTCAAATATGAGTGAACAAAAAGTAAACAGCATCACTGAGGAAATCCCTCTATTCACCAGAAAAGCAGCAGAACACAAGTCGGTGAGAATGCACAGATGTTTAATTAAAATAAAGTGACGCATCTCTACAACCTTACTCTGCAGACTTATCAGGCTATATTCTTCCCCTCTGATGACCAGGCCTCTTCAATTCTTCTGTGTTTTGGCTGAGTTCAGCTTTTTTTCTTAAATATCACCATGAACTGGAACCCTTAAACAAAAGAGAAAAGGTGCAACTCCAAAGTCACTAGAGAAACAAGAAAAAGCAGTGGTAGTTTTCACCTACAAACAAATACGTTTCAGTTGAATGATCAAGAAGAGCATAGCATGGCAGAAGGATGAGCCTTGACTTACTCCTGCATGGTTTGATGTTGAATGAACACAAGAAGGGGATGGAAGGCATTTGTTAAAGCCTATGAATACAGAACATAGGAAAATAGAAAACACTTTACCTTCTTGCTTTAATTTACTGTAAATAAAACACCTCCAAATGGAAAAGAGCTAAGTGGCAAACACTGTTTTTAAAAGAGGGTTATTATGGAACTCATCTCCAAAGACAGGATTTTATAAAACAGAAGAGAAATTAAACCCTGTAAAGACTAGCAGAACCTTCTGTTTTCCAACTTAGATCTGAAAAGGAGAATGAGCCTGATAGTGCCAGGCAAAGAAGCCTTTCTGTTGAAAACTGGAGCAGCAGAGCATTTATTCATAGCAATGTTTAATGGCCAGATTGAAGTGGGGTTTCTCACATGAATCTTAAAACTCTGAGGCATTTTTAGACCTTTTGGAAGGAGATTCTTTCTACACAAGTCTGGACCAGAACTGCCAGCAGGACCCGTAAAGGCACCTTAACCTCGCAAGGAAGCAATGGAAAAAGCTGGTGGGATCCACGGGGGGTGGGATCCAGAGCACACCACGTGTCCTGTGGGCAGAGGGTCACCTGGCCAAGCACTGGCCCCAGCTGACTCCCAGGCTGAGCAGAAGAGCCAAGGTACTGCCACCACCCAGTCTGCTGAGGGGTGACATGGGGTTGTATCCTGCTTCCCAACACAGCCAAGTACCTCCCTACACACAGGACAAATCTGTTGCTGGAAAACCAGCATCTAAGTTGCTTCCACTGCCTTTGTTGGAAATAACACTTAAATGAGAAAAAAAAACTCAGCAAAAGCCAACCAGTGGTGTCTCTGCATGCATAAGGATGTGGAGACCCAGATTTTCAGCTGGCATAAATCACCCTCACCCTGTTGGAGGATACAGCAACTCTGCTGACTGTCACTGTTGAAGGCTGAGCCTATAAACACATACACAACCCAGAGGCAGGCCCACATTTCCCTCCCTGAATTTCAGGGTAGGTGCAGTTGCCATCACACACTGGCCAAGCTTTCTTGGAGCTGCTCCAGAACATCAATCTAACATGTTTTCAAGCTTATCCTTGGAGAGCTCAGCTGGCCAGAAGACTTCCCAAAGGATGTATTTTCTATATCCTTTCAAACAGAGAGCCCAGAATAAGAATCAGCTCAAAGAATTTCACGAAGTCTTTTACACTCATTGTAGTACTTGAGAAACAGGACGGGTATCACAGCTCTAAGTGGTCCATAGTACAGATGATCCACAAAGTTGCATTTAAAAGCCTTTCATCCACACAGAGTTACTGTCTTCTCTACCCATTCATCGACACAAAACTGCAAAGCAAGGACACTTCATAAAGCCTTTATAATTACTCATATCAGCATTTGCAAGGGAAGGTCTGCAAATTTGTAAGTACTGCTTTTCTGATCAACTTAGTTTATTTTTGGTTTTGCTAATTAGGCTCATTTTTCCCTCGTAGGCAAAGGAAAGCAAAAGGAATAGATACTGTTCCTTTATAAACAATGAAAATATCAAAAAACTAAAGTTCAAAATAATGATTGTTAGAATCCCTTTCAAGTAAAACATTTTTCTAACGATAATTACACATTTCAAACACTGTTCAGAGAGCAGTTTAAGCTCATAAGTGAATAGCTGAATGAAGCAAAGCCCAAAGCTCCCCTGACACAGAAAACTGGAGTGTGTGCAGGGTGACAGTAGTTCAGGGAAGGGTGCTGCCTGCCACATCCTCGGCAGGGCGAGGCAGATCAGCTGTCTGATTTCCAGGAGCACAAAGCCAGGTTACACCAGCCAAGGATCAGCCCCAATAGCTGCAGCTGAATTTTCAAGCCTCAGACAAGGCCTAATTCAACTCCCATTAAAGTCAATAAAAGCCTCCCATTGATTACAGCAGTGGTTGGATCAGGGCCATACTGATGTTTACTAGAAGCCAGATACAAGGTCTGATTACTTTGATACCGTTACACATCAGATCCTTATTCACTCCATTATTTACAGGCTTGCAAACAAGCAAGAAATTCTGATCACACAGTCATACAGACTTCATTTGCATCCTTGATTGGCATGATGAGAGCTCAGAGAAGGGTTTGAATATGTATTACACAGAGCAGCAGTGCACAAAACCTGCAGGATGCAGTAAAGCAATCAGGCAGCATAAAGAAATTGAAATGGAATTCCTTGGAGAAAGGGATCATTAAGTGCTTAACAAGCATCACTCCGTTATATCTGTTTTAGTAATGTTAGCATAATTTTAATTGTTACCATCCAATCTGTTTTGATAGCTTTGGAGTTATCAAGATGCTAAATATTTTATGGTGACATTTGAACAATCAGGAAGATTAGCTGCAATGCCCTCTACGCAGTAGCCCAGTGCCTGTGAATAGACAAAAAGGGGGATCTATTTTCTGTGTGGAACAAAGACAAGACAGAAAGATCAACACAATTAAATATTAAACAGAAGTAATTACATAGGCAGCTAAGTAATAACTCAAACACCCTGTATTTTATTATGCATTTCCAACTAGCCAATTAAATCATACAATATTGTGAATGTGCCTGGCATGTCCTGCTGCCTGGTAGGTCATTTAGCCAAGTTTTACTTCTGGTATAGAGATTCTTAGTAAAATTTATACTGAGCCAAGGAAACATGCAGGATAGAGGGCTCTGCTTTGTCCTAAGCTGACAAAAAGCTGTTGTCCCTTCTAAAAAGTCTAAAAGTCCTAGAGTTCTATCTAATGCTAATGGGTTGCCAGAGCCATTTAAGGGGATACCTTACAATATGACATGTGTGGCAATCAGTGGCCTCAGCATCACGCCTACAAGGTCATGGAGCCAGAACAATGTGCAACAGTCCCTACCTGCATGGAGACACTTTCTAGATCTAGGGTTCATGCAATCAGTGCATGCCAGGCACAAAATATAACAGAGGATGTGAGCTACATAGAACTTAAATGCTTTAGAATTACACACCTGCTAGAAGTGTTTGCTGAATCAGGGCCATATAGGCTATTTGCAAGTGATCCGTAATTAAATGCAAACTAGCGCTCCCAGCAGAACAGTAGCAAGTAATAATAGCTAAATATTATCCAGAAGAGAGGCAAAGGACATAATTATTGCCAAATGAAATATGGCAACACTAGAGCTTTAATATGCTTGTAAGAGAAGCTTGCAAAATCTGTGGTAGCATAAGACTGAGACTTCCATCTGGATAATAAGGATCCAGGCTGAAATCTGACACATTTTCAACTTTAGGGAAAAAACTCAGAACCTAGCAGCATATACTGCCCTGAAATCAAATGATACTGCTATCTAACAATTTCCACCTTAATAACCCATCTCTCTCTGATGAAACTGTAACTGTTTTTCAGTTATTCAACTCATGCTCATAAATGGGTATTTGAAAATAATTTCTCTCAGGAAAAATGGTATTCTTTACCTATGAGTAGAAAGAATAAGCTCGAGATTTGGGGTTAATCTGATTAGTCAGGACATTGTAAGAATCAGGATGGTAGGGCTTAAAAGTGCCCTGTAAATCAGGGTCACACTAAGATACCAGAGGATCTGGGTTTGTTAAGCTCATCAAGGTCAGGCACTGGCCTTTGTAGCCAGAGCCACACAAAGCCCACAGACCCTTCTGTGGGGTCTGTCACAGGCGCTGCACAGGTAAAGAGGAGACACTCCAAGTCTGGTCAGTCAGCAGCAACTTTGCTTCTGATACCAAAAGCTCAGAAGCTGCCAGCTCAGTACTCATCAGGGAGGAGACTTCCCACCTGACCTGTAAGTTTCATGCTAACTTGAAAACAGGAATCACAAAAGGTCCATAATGCAAGGGCAAAGGTTCAAGGGAGAGCTGCTGGTCCTTGCATTCCTTGTGATTCTTAAAGGGAACTCTCTTCTATTGAGCAAACATAGCAGCTCCTGTCCTTCCTTCAGATGGAGTCCCCAGAAGGACATCAAGGGACTCTGCTGTGGTGACAGAACTTCCTCTGCAGACTGGCACTGCACCTCTCC
The DNA here is from genome assembly GCF_020740725.1 of Corvus hawaiiensis. Lineage (NCBI taxonomy): Eukaryota > Metazoa > Chordata > Aves > Passeriformes > Corvidae > Corvus > Corvus hawaiiensis. The sequence continues at coordinate 452,299 of NC_063226.1, read as the reverse complement.
ACTGGTGATGGGGCCCCTGAGGAAAGAAGCTATCAAATGCTGTGAAGGTTGTCACTAAGATTTTCCTTTTTTTCAAGCTCAGGCAGTGATGTTTCTTTCTTTTACAGTCACAGCTCAAAGTTCTGATACCTGCTGCCAAAGGGAGGAGGGCAGCGTGGTGAGTTAGTCCCTGGTAAATCCATCAGTGAGACACCATTGTTTTCCAGCTCACTGTGGGCATATTCAGGAAACTTATTGTAAGAGTTTTCAGGCAATTTCACAGGCATTGAGACTGGGCACTGGACCAACACCAAAACACCAGTGTCTGACTTACAGGGCTTGGTTCCCCCAAGAATATGTGCTAAACATGTTACTTATAAATAATTGGATTCAAAAGGGTAGCAAGAGCTTCATAAGCAAAGAGAGCTTTAGAATAATTAATTAAGAAAAATATTTTTTAAATTATGCTGATGTACAAGAGGACTCGTCTTTGAACATCTAAGGAGAAAATTAACTAGTAATTGGGCATCTTCCTTGATCCATCTAAAGCAGTTCTGAGCTGCACCCCTGGCGGCAAACTGGAAGAACCAATAGCCTTGACACTGAGTGGAACTTTCAACAGTATTTTTGTGCATGCTTGATGAAAAGAATAAAATTTTTCAAAGGCTGAAATACAATAATCCAGTGGAACATCAGGGTTAAAGATGGAGGATTTGGGATGCCACACATAATAGTAAAGTCCAGAGTTCTGAGATAAAAGGCATTTAGACTCAGCTCCTGCAAGTCCCATCCAAAGGGCCTTCAGATAGCACGGCTTAAGAAGAACAGGTCTGGAGGGGAAGACTCTACAACAAGCATTTTCTCAGTGACTCTCACAGCAAACCCTGACTGTGCTGAACACATGTGGCACCTTCCTGACATTTTTCCTGACATATTCCTAGACATAGAGGGAGAACCCAAGGGCTGTGCAGAAGACCACACTGCCACTCCCGGACAAGGAGTGCAGTATTTGCTGTCTGCATCAGCAAGAGAAACTCAGGACCTAAAACTGCTTCCTGGATGTCTGAGTATTTTAGAAGCTTTTTACTGAGTCATATTTCTTACAACAATTTTACAGCTACTCCAAATCACAAACACTTGAGCCAAATCTCAAGAGTGCCATTCAAAAAATGAAACCTCTTTAATCTTTTCAGGGAGATAATCAACTTAAGTGGCTAATAACTTCATCATTTGAGATGAAACTGGTAAATACTTGTACCCTGAGAAAGCTTCAGAGCAAAGATACTAGCTAGAAAGAAAAAAACCAAAAGAGTGAAATTACCCAGTCTTGGTGTTAAAAGCCTGAAACATTTTAAAGATTAAATAAGTATTTGATGTTACTATTTTTAGCTAAAGAAAAACAGCATTGTCCCTATCAGACATTTCAATTTACTTAAAATAATTGTGCCTCAGTAGCTTACAAAGGAGTGATTACATACAGTGTGACAATTGTATTACTTACTACCCTTGACATCACTTCAGTGAGGGTCACTCCAGTTAAATATTTCATTTGCTGTAATGTCCATCTTCATCCAGCTATTTTTGAAGCAATCTGAAAAATCTTCAAATCCTTGTTCCTTCGTCTTTGTAAAAAGAGGGCCCTGTTCATTGTTCCCTTTAATACTTAGCAAATTGCTGGAGCATTTCACAAAACCTTTAAAAGAAAAGTGCATGCAAGAGAAATTCAAAGTAACTCATTGAAAACATCCTTTTCTCACTTTCTTAGTCCTTTCCACTGTCAAATTCCCTGCCTAAGTCCATTCTCTGGTCAGAGAGCCAAAGAGGCTTTATTAACAGTATCCTCATAAATATTCTGCATTTGAATGAATGAGATGAAGGATACTTGACATTTAAATGTTTCTTACAACTTCATTTATAAAGCAATTCTCTTATACCAAAGCATGCCTCCATAGTTACACACAGAAAAATTACAGCCATCTTATACTCCTCCGTATGTGTCTTAACATCACCATTTTCTTAAACCCATCACGACCTAAGTTCTATTTGCTGAATCAGGACGGCCAGGATAACACCATTGAGAAGTACACATCGCTAAGCTTTAGTGTCTACAGCTTACCTACAGATCGTCACCATGGAAGAAGGTTTATGTCCTGGTCAGACTGTGGAGAGCTGTAAATTATGACATTGCATGGAGTGCTGGGAGTGGAGGAAATATCACAGTGAAGTCACAGATAGGCCACTCCTCTCCACTCTCAGTTTGATCTGCATCGCTACTTACAGAAGCTGAGGAGAGAGAGGAAAATTCAGAGGGTTCCCCATCCTGCAGAGGTGTCTCTAGACCAGCAGAGCAACTACATTTCCAGGTCAAAAGCAAGAACTCCAAAGCCAGCAGCTTTCCACCACGTTGCAACCAGAGGTTTGTACATGTACCAGAGGCGGATACTGATCCCTACAAAACCTGAACTGTCATTAGCACTCCCCTTCCTTTCCCTGTACATTGGAGGTCTTCTTAAGTACTCTGAGACTAAGAAAAAATGAATAATTTTTAAAATGCACTGCATTAGTATTAATTGGTTGTTATTATTAATAGTACTATGTATCTTCATATGGTAAATATTACTCCCTGCTTCTCACATCAGCATGAAATAAGCCCCAGCATGAAAATGTTGTTCTGCTATCTCAGCACAGGCAGGCTGACCTCAGTTCTCAGGAATTAATGCACAGCTTTAAAGAAAGTCACACCAGAAGCATATATTACTTTATGGGTTTCTCTGTAAAATAACCTATCCCTCTTTGAGGCATGATTTAAAGACAGCCCACAGGACATAAATCACAGCTGCTAAAAATACAAACCCCTTTAGGACATCACTCCTTAACGGCAGCAAAAATCTTCACAGGAAAAGACACCTGCCCCAGTGACAGAGAATAATCACCTTCTCCAAAGCACGTGTTGGATGCCTGCTGGAGTTAGCAGGTTCACAGTGCCAAGTTTTCCTTTGGAAGAGAAGACAAGTTTCAAAATGCAAACCAAAATCCTGTATTTCCTCTCAAAAAAAAAAAAAAAAATCTACTTTTCAAAAGGGTGAAGTGTATTATAAAAAAAAAAAAAAAAGGTGCACAAGGGTCTCACACAACTCCCTGGGAAAGCCTGCCCCATTCTTGCACCCCAATTACCAATGCAATCAAACCAGGACATTGGAACTGCCAACCTAAAAACCACCCTCACTTACTGGCTTTACTTCCCCAGGCTCCTGGTAAGAGACAGATTCAGAGAGTCAATTGTAAGCAAGAGGTCTTTCTCCAAGTTTCTTTTGTGGAGGCACTGGGTCCTGAGGTCTTTGAAGCAATACTGATTGCAATATCAATAATTTTGATTTAATTTTCTTTCCCTTCCTACCAAAGTAACAATGCCATCATACTTAGGCCATTTTCTTTGGTCAACAAGATTTTCCAGCCACCATAGAAGATGTTAAAATGTTGATTGAGTTTCATCCCAAATTGGAATAAAATGTCTAGAATTTACCCTATTTTTTAAAATGGAAACTTTATCAGGCTCCAAGCTTTTGATGAGCTTATAACACATTGCTTCAAAGTCTTCCTTTCCTTATCCCATCCACGCTCTACTTACCATTAGAATAATTTTACAGAGTATAGTCCATGTGCATCCACAGGGCATAGAAACATTGAGCAGAAAGAGCACAGTTTGAAAAAACCCCAACAGATTTTGTCAAACCAAGATCATTTTACCACAAAACGCCTGACACATTTTGCTGATAATACCAAAACCAACAAAGTGGGTGTTATCACATATTAGTATAAGAACTGGACAACATGCAACTCAAACCAGAGGCAGATTTGGCACCAGCTTTCTCCTCCCCTCCAAACTGACCTGAGTTACACAGGGCTCTGCTCCGTACAAACTAGGACAAATATTCACCTTTCAGTCACCTGGCCTTGAACACTTCCAGGGATGGGTCATCCACAGCTTCTCAGGCCAGCATGTTCCAGTGCCTCATCACCCTCACAGTTTTAAACTTTCCCTCCCCTTGCCCTTTATTGAAAGGCTTTAAATTCAAAAATAATGCTCCAGTTCTTGAAGAGAAAAAAAAAATGTACATCATCCAGGGAAAAAAAAGAGTCTCAGTTCGATGTGAAGCCAGATTATCCCTGACTAAGGCTGGCCCACTACTGCAGAAGCTTGTGCCTGGAGCCTGACAGCTCTGATGATGAAAGGTACAAATCTGAAAGGGAAGCTACTTGTAATACCCAGCTTGGACCATGAAATGACATTCCTTTCCCTACCAATTTTCCCACCCATTTGGCAAATGTTGCATTAGTGGATGTCATGTCATGGACACTGTAAAATGAGTGGCTTTTTCCATATATTTTTGGTGCTTTTGTGTGGTGTTTTTCTGTTTCTTCATTTTTGCAATTAAACTGCTTGATTTCAGATGTCATTTGCACACAAACTGCAGCAGAGATGACAAAGGTAGCCCACAACAACCACACGAGGCAAAATAAAAAACAAATACATAAATAAAAGCTTGTTTTATTTCAATTTCCCAGCTGGAAGTGAGAAGGATATTGGGAATGCTTAGGAAAACATAAATAAAGATAAGAACAGTTATCCAAAAATGTGTGTCTCAGAAAAAATACCCTAAAGATATTAAAATATTCTGGATAATAGGTAACCATCAGGTTTTACCCCTGAGCAGCACTAACCCTGGCACATATCCTGCCCTCAACCATCCCAGAGGACATTCCTCCTGTGCACAGAGCCAGTACATCCACAAAACTTCCTCTGGAAATGCTAGCCAGGTCCCAGCAGCAGTGAAATTACCCTGTCTGCCGGGCTCCTTCACTTGGGTGCAATACCACGCTGACAAAGCTCTCATGCTCCACAATCCCACTCTTGTCTGACTGCCATCATTTCAGAAATCTCTGCAATATGCTCCTGGAAGGGGCTTGACATAAAGCAAATGGAGCCAAGCCTTGGATGGGGAATTGTCCCAGAAAGCACCCGTGCTAGACATTGTACAATCCTGAACCAGATGCTTCCCCAAAATGTTATCCTAATGACACAATTCACCTAATTTCCATGTCTCATTTAAGATCTCACACTTCTTACAAAGTCAACAGAACAAAGCAGATGCCTTTCTGATATGTCAGGGACTTTATTTGCCTTGTGGAAGCTTCCCCACTGACTGCTGAATACTCTCATGTATCCGAAAGCAGACCTTGTCCCCTTTTATACAGGCTAAGGAGGGAAAAGAGGCTTCACATGAGAAATAATTTCTTATGCATGCCTTCCTCTCCTGCCAACATCCCAGCTATACCAGCCCATTTTCCCTTGGACTAGGCAATAAAGGCAATTGAAGTTTTCAACTTAATTTTGATCTCAGCCTGCCAAAATGCCTAATATTGAAATTGGCCACAAATTATCTCCCCCCATATCTTTTCCACTCTTCCCAAGTAAGTATTAATTTCTCCCCTCCTCCTCATAAAAAACCACCAATATTTTTTAGCAACATCTATGACTTCAGAACTAGTTTAAAGGCCTCTTTATTTTTTGGTTTCATTTCATATGTCTTGAGGAAAGAGCCTTCAAATAGTCAAATTCCCCAAAGACCTGCTGTGCTGCATTTATTCACTCACCATGTTTTGAACATGCAAGAAAGGAATAAAAAGAAGGGACAAAAGATGGGAGGTGGTCGTTGGAACAACATCTGCTACATCTAGGAATGGAGAGCATGTCCACAGAAATTAGGATCAGATACACACATTCAACAACCAAATATGTAAGCATGGAAAAATCATCAGGATTTCACAGGTTAGGATTCTCCTGCACTTTTACACCTTATTATTGTTACCTAACTAGATGGGATCTCTCCAAGGAACAAGCCCAGAATGTACCAACATTGAGATTAGGGACAAAAGCCTACTTTGCTTGCAGCAGTGCAGTCCAGTACCTGGCAGTACCACAAGCATAGCTCACAAAAAGTGTATGAGCACCCTACCTAGACTAAAGGCTGGAGACAGCCTGAGTGATCTTTCTACAGCACTTCCCTTGCAAAATAAAATGTGCCAACATCCTCATTGGAAACTGCGCTGCCTGATACCCCCACCCCAGATACCCCCTACTACCAGAGCACAGACAGCAGCCTGTCCCAGGCACCCTTCACCAACCACTGAAACAGATCCAGCGCTTTAAAGCACTTAACACTGCTCCTTGAGACATGACTGCCACTCTAAAGCCCAGCACTCCAGCTCAAGTTCACATCATTCCCTAAGACCTGTATCTAGCCTACAGCAGAGAGCTACCAAAGAGAAGTGTTTTTAGCCATTCCCTGCTCCCACGCTCCCTCCTCAAATTAAAAGGCTGTGGCAAACATGGAATACAAACAAATTCCCTGTGTTCAGTGGCACACACCACATTTCTGTCCATTATTAGATGTGACAAACACGAGAGGGGGCAGAGCAAAGGGCAGGACACTTAGCGATCTTGTCATACAAAACTTCTCAAACATGCTCAGAGCAGTGTGGGATTACTCAAGGCTTCCCATGCGGTGGGTCAGGAACACCAGACATGCAGCAAAACAGCTTCCTGGGAAACCTAGACAGAGAAAGAGGAAAAAACAGCCCTGCACACATCCTTTCAGGCACCTGGCACCAGTGTGTCTTTCAAGAACTGTTCACCACTTTGGTCTCCTTACCTATCACCTTGTTACACTAAAACCAACCCACTGAGAGAGATTTTGTCAGGTGCAGAAAGAGGTCAGGCTAATGCCAAGAATCTGGGGACAGAAAAACCTCGAGTTCTCCCAATCTTTTCCATCATGTGTTCAAGACAAGAAAACACTGCTGGCACATCCCATTAACATCCTGCTCCCCAGGGCAAACTGCAAGATGGCTTGTGCTGGGGCATTTTAGCCTTCAGAAAACAGAAAGCACAGTCTGACAAAATGTAATCCCTGAGGCACTACACTGCATGCAGCATCTCCCTCTGCCAAACTGCTCTTCCTGGAAATGCTACCCCAGGTCTGATAAGTACATGGAAATGAAGACTTTGCCATTCGAGAGGAAGGGAAGACAGGCTCTTGCCTATCCCAAGCACACATGGTTTCTCCTTTCCTCCTTCTCTTTGAGACCCAGGTAACCACCTCACACTGTGCTGATGTGCCATTGTTTATTTTCCAAGCATCTTCAGAGAGCAGCTTTCCTATGTGACAGCTTGCCTCCACAGGCTCTGTTCTCATGCAGACAGAAGGCTGCACTGCTGCAGCCTTTTTGATCTCCAGGCAGAGGTGAGGGGGCTAGAGGAGGGGGATGCAGTGGGAATTCCTCCACCCTAATGCTATTGGTTTGCTTTTCAAGATGCTCAGCAGCACTGCATGAGACAATCCTGTGCAGCAGAGGTTCTCTTTAAGATGATATCCTCACTTTCTTCTGTGACCTTTATTCCCACTGTTTGCTTTCCTCCGAGGGTGACTGCAGCTGTAACCGATCCGAGCCATGCCCACCCCCACAGCTCCTTTGTACCGGCTCACAGATCAGCATCTCCATCCTCACAACTGTTTCTCCTGCTAGCAGATGTTAAATACAGAGGAAGGGGTGAAAACCCCTGGCCCAGTGGTGTTTGTGTGAGCAACTGCCCTCTCCCATATCGTTCTTGCAACTTGCTTAACCTCAGCCAAAGGAATGAATGAGGGTGCAGGATGACATGGCTTTCCTCATGAGCATTGTCCTTTTGCTCCCTTGCTGGCACCTCCGTCCTCCCAGTTATGCCTTTTCCACTAGTTCCATCCAGCTGGCAGAGCCCAAAAAACAGTAATAGCGATATTGAAATGGCTTTCTACTAGAGAAACAGCAGCAGCAGTGGCTGTCAAAAGAAAATCTACTCAAATTTTCCAAAGGGATTAGGAGAAAGCGAAGATAATCCAGCCACCAGCTGTAAAAGCTAGGGACAGGAGAGGAGACTCACATGACCAGCATGCCTTACATGCTCCGGGAGAAGACAACACATTGCATTTCGGATTCATTTCCTCCGCCACATAGAAAAGGGCTGATGACTATTGAGAAGTATGCCTTAGACTCAGCCTGTCTGCATTAGGATTGTGCTTTCAGATCAGAGGAGGAAAAAATCTTTGGAGATGCTGTGAGACAGAGCTGGACCTGAGGTCTTCCAGTTGCCTCCTAGAGATGACACTAGGATAGTCCATGAGGAAGAAGAGTCAAACGGAGGCTTGGACTTAGAGTGGACAGGATGGAATCACTTCAAGATTTGTACATCAAGAGTTTTTATATCACCACAAACTTTTTTATCATTATTAAACAAGAATTTCTACAACACTGATCAAGATTAGTACTAGTTTACAAACTGTTTTTCCTCTCATGGCTTCAAGTCCTCAAAATGTGTATTTTTTCTCAAGAATTTTCAAATGTTCAATATTTTCTTTGCAGATATTTCCAGAAAATTCACCACTAGCTCAGCATTTCCTATTAAATTATCACTGTGGTCATCCTTAGCAACTTTAACTTAAGGAAATTGGTCAAACCACAAAAACTCACACCTACAGTTGTGCTGTATATAGATATCCAAGCAAACAGGAGCCCACACCAAGCAATGTGTGGGAGGAAGTGGCCAGAGATGTTCGCAGACATTATTGCCTCTTTTAGAAACCAAGCAGGGATCTAAATAGATCCAACAAATGCAGCTGAAGAGCTATGTGGCTTTACATGGGAATTTTGTTGTCGTCAAAGCTTCAGATTAGCATTTCAAGGGGAAAGCAAAGCAATTATTATAGTTTGTTACTAATTAGCAAACAGCCCGTTTCCCACCATATGTATTAATGGTATCCTGAAGACTTCTGCAGCCACAAGAGGAATAAAAACCTAGTAATAATATGGGCAGATTACACATAGAACTCACAGAAAATCATGTTCTCAAACACCATATTAAAACCAATCAGAAATCAGCCTCCCACCCAGCCCAAATGTTGGGGGAAAGAAAAGACTAATTCAGCTACATTTTATACTCAAGTGACCCAAAGGACGCTGTATGAAAAGGCCTCCTTGTACCAGCAGCACTGCACACTCCTGCAGTCCATCCCAAATCTTGCAGCAGCTGGTGCTTCCAGGAAGCCCCAGAACCTGCAGGCATGTGACTCACCCAAATCTAGGCTCTGTACAAAAAAAGAACATGTACCATAAAAATAAGTTTCCAATTCTCAGTTGCAAACAAAACCTTGAAATAGGCAACACAGATGGACCTAAAAGCTCATAAGCATGACAACACACCCAACAGTTTTTCTTAAAAAAAAAAAAATCCCCATCCTCATTAACTTTCTGAGGTATAACTCATGAATTTTGCGTACTTAAGGCTGGCAAAGATATACAAACTCCTCGTAAAGATGCACAGCAAGTAGGTCTCAGAATTCCCAAGTCACAGATAGCCCTTGAACTCAAATAACCAGAAAATGGCTGCTTTTCAGCATCTGCCTTTCCACAACTCATTCCCACTTCTGTTAAGTGCTGGTTGTTGGCAGTGTAGGCCCTGGTACAGGTCTCTGGGTGAGGTATTCCCAGCAGGTATGGCAGCTCTCCATGTCATGCATCCCAGCCCTTTCCCTGGGGAAGGAAAAGAGCCAGCTATGCACATAAGAAGACAGGGATTTACCAGGGAGCAAGACTGGGAAAGCCCAGCTGAAGTCAGTAATTACCATGGGTTCTGAATTTTTCAAAATGCAGCCACCTTCAGGGGAGACCCACAGACTCCTCCTCACAGCAAGTTTGATGAGTAAGAGGAAGAGTTGATAAAGGTCTGTTTTACACAGAGTTTCTGCTCCCCAACATGTCCCTAGCCTATATTCTGTGTTTTCAAACAAAATCCCTTTTCTGCTTTCCCCCTGCTGCCCCTCCTGCAAGGAAGAGCTCCCAGCAGCCATCTACAAAGTGCCTTCGTTGTTTGTCTTCAAGCCGGCCTTCAAAGCCTCCTGAACCATCATGCAAACAAACAGCTTGTCATCACTTAAATCGCTGTTTTCCTGAGAGATCCATAGACCAACCTTCTTATCAGCCCCTTACACACCCCTATCTGTAACCCCTTGTCTTGGGCTCACTTTGGAAGTGGTCTAAGGACAAAACCATTTTGTTTTGTTTCAATGCATTCCCTGACATCCTGGACCACAACTAAGACTCTTTGGCCTCAGAAAGCAAGTAATAATTCTAAGAAAATGAACCCATTAAGAGTCAACCTGAATGTGTGTAGATTGTCTGCATGTGTTATTAATAGGAACTGAGAAACTTTCTTGATTTCTTTTATTTTCACAGACACGTTGTAGTTCCCCAACTGATATATAACATGACTTCACAGAATTATAGAATGGTTTGGTTGGAAGGAACTTTAAAGATCATCTCGTTCCAACCTCCTGCCATGGGCAAGGACACCTTCCACCGCCCCAGGTTGCTCAGAGCTGCATCCAACCTGGCCTTGTACACTCACAGGGACGGGGCAGCCACAGCTTCTGTGGGCACCCTGTGCCAGGGGCTCCCCACCCTCACCAGGAAGGATTTCTTCCCAATATCCCATCTTACCCAGCCCTCTGGCAGTGGGAAGCCATTTCCCCCTTGCCCTGTCACTTGCCTTCCGAAAAGTCCCTCTCCAGCTCTTTTGCAGACACTGAGGCACTAAGGGCTCCCTGGAGCATTCTCTTCTCCAGGCTAAACAATCCCAACTCTCTCAGGAGCTGGGACACATTACCATGACCTCTCTAAAAGAAATGGAAGAAAATAAATCTGGAATCACAAAAATGAACCATCTGAGCCAAATACTATACACAAGTGAACCACCACTGCTACAGCTGGTTATTCATATTGATTTGTCTGCAGGACATGGCTGCACAAAAATCCATGTTTTATTTTGTCACCTACCATGAAAACTTTTGCTTGCAGGGACTTAGTTCATTATTTTCCTAACCACTCGTGAGATCCACTTGCACCTCTCAGCAGATTCATCTCCAGTCTTACAGGACTCTGTTAACTCCTCAGCAGAGTAACTCATCCACCTGTGAAGCAGGGACCATACCTTGGTCATGGCTGTTAGGAAGGTAAGTTTGTCTCCATTTGGGATATATTATTTGGTGACAAAACAACTGGAGGGAAAAAAATGCCACTCTTTTCAAGTGGTGGCAGGAAGACCTCAAAGTTTGTAAGAGTCATTAGACACTATTACGGTATATAGAACTAATAATGATGAGCAGTTTAAAATAGATTCTATTCCATCAGCTTGGAAAAAAATACATTATGATGAAAAAAATTACAGCAAAGTGAAAAAATATCATCATCAAAATGAACTATGAAGATCCCGCATGGAGAGATGCACACATTTCGAGATATCATTTATCCCCTAAAGTTACGGCTATTGTAGAATAAAGTTGACATGCAAATTCGCACGCTTGCAGTTCTTTTAAAAGACAGCTTGTTTCTTGGAGGTATCATAATAGTTTGGGATCCTGCAGTTGCTATGGCAACTACTGCTGCATCCAACAACAAAGTATTGTGTGTAGTTAGATAAATCTGCTTAAGTTATATCTGCCCCAAGTTCCCAATGCCACACCAAGTTATTATGCACCCTTAAAAAAAAGGAATGTAAATTGAAGAAACATGTTTCAACACTGAACAATGGTGTGTAGAAAACACTTTCTCCATAAACATTGCCTTTCAGGGCATGGTCATCACGTACCTTTGCTAGATTTCTTATGTCAAATTCTTATGACACCATTGCCAAATACATGTAATTTATTCAAATAAACCAAAGTGACATTAGGATGACATCTCAGTACAGTAACACAACTGCATGATCTCTGTGCATGTTTTAACGTCAGTCTGGTAACACAATAGGCTTTCCCTCTGACATTTGGTATGCACTTGCTGCAAAAAAAAAAAAGCTTTAATATAAAATAAAATGCCCTGAGATGTACCACTTTATCATTCTATGTCTTTCATCTCCTGCCTCCAAGAGCCACAACATTCCACGGAAAGCAGACTTCTATTATTGCACCCCAACCCTACAGCAAGTGCACAGTGCCCTCCACGTAAATAATCTTGCCAGTGCCAAGGCCCTCCATTTCCTTTTCCATCCCATTGCTTTTCACAAAGAACTTCCAGCAAGTACACAGATTATTTGCAGTTCATTTGCATACAACAGGAAGAAGCTCTAACACACTTCATAAGTGCTTCATTTGCTCCAGTTGCTTGCTTTATCTCAGCGGGGATAACCAGCATACAAGCCAAGAGCCTTTCCCAGATGAGAGGTATCTGCCAGCAACCAGCTGAAATTTTTTTCAGTTTAAAAAATTACCTGGTTCTTTGTGGTAATACCTAAACACAGATCTATTCTGAGAAGATAGCAACAGAAAACCAAACCATTTCACAAAGGCAAAACAACAGACTCAGAGATTACTAAGGAGTGAGGCTTGGAGACTGAGACAAGAATCTTAATCTCTGCAAAACTACTGAGGTTTGAACACTTCGTTCATTAAAGCAGTGAAAGCCAAGCCATCAATTCTGATTTCCCCACCAAATTCCTTTTGTATTTTCTAGTTAAGAGAAGCTACATCATTCACCACAGGGGTTTCTGATAGCCTAAAATCATCTGCACTAACATATGGTAGAGTCACAGGCAGTGACACTGCAGATATGAGGAAGGAGGACTCATGGTCCCCAGGGGTGATGGCACCCTACTGCTCCTGGTCACAGGCCCAAGGGACAGAGCAGAGCTTCAGCTGCCACCTCCCGAAGGGATGCACAGCCACTTGGCACCAATGGAAGTGCTTACAAACACACATGTGCACAAAAGCAAACACTCTGTAGTTCTTAAATTAAATGGCTTCAAAATTTGTGGAAGAGCAAGAGAACCCTTCTGGGTTCCCTTCAAGGTATGGTATTATTTGAGTATATTTGACTGAGTATATATTCTTTTGAGCAGGTGTCTTCTTTATGCACTAGGATTTTAGCTGTAAGAGCCAAAGGAGGATCCTGGAATTGTACTGAAGACATCTTTTCCTGCTTAATACAGCATCCCCAGAGAACAGAGAGCAGCTGAAGGCTGTCGAGGCTGAACCCAGCAGTGAGCCCTGCCCTCCTGGAGGCACAGGCTCCCTGGCACATCCCGAGGCGAGCACTGCAGTGCTCCCTCTGACACACATAATGGAGAGGAGCTTCACCTTTTACTGCTCTTCCACCGACAGCACAGAACAAGATGAAAGAGTTGGGTTTATTTTTACATTTTTATGACTTTTCCCACCCCTTTGCTACCATGCTGGTGGCATTTCCCACCCCCAGCACTGTGCCCTGGCTGACCCCACTGGGATGCCTATGCCCAGGAGGGCAGAGATACAGTTGCTATGGCAACACTACCTCCAAATTTTCTGGCCTCCATGCATGTAACATATTAACCTTATCATTTAATTGCCAGATGAATTTCAGGGTGGCACACAGGAAATTATTTTTAAGTAGATTTGCAGAGGAATCATTCTGACAGGCAGCATTTCTGCACATCACGGCTGTTCTCCTCATTACCCCGCCACCTGACCCACAGTGCAGAGAAAGGTCCTTTCTCCCTCCACCAGCCAAAATCCTCACAGGCAGTCTCTGCTAAAGCCTCCTGCTTTCCTCTGCCTTACAATCCCATCCAAAGCAGAGACTACCCTTTCTTTGTGGTCAATTGGAGGCACCATGCAGGGACAGGGTGGGCTCACACTGTCATCCAAGTCCAGCCAGGAGGAGCCTCTTACAGGATCACATCCCACATGAAATAAATCCCACGGCACACAGGGCCTGCCCTGCTTAGCCCAAGCGTGCTTCCTCAAAAATCTGTCGTTGCAGAGAGTTCTCACAACAGGCTGGCAAAGTAATAAACCAAATTCTCCTTCCTACACAAGGATGCCAAGGAAGGAGAGCTGGGACCTGCCCCCTTCAGCTCCCCATAAAGCAGTATAAAACCAGCCTCAGGAGCATCTCACCCCCTCCCACCAAAGCCACTGGTCAGAGCTACTGCCCAAAACCGCTGTGAGAGCAAGCAAACCACAGACCTCCTGTTGATCCCAAACCTCCTGAAGCACGTGACCCCACCAAAAACTTCTTGTTTTCAACATGCCTCCTCTGTATAGAGCTTCAGAGATTAAACACCTACCCAGAGCCCAGGGAGTACTGTGCAGAATTCCTTGGGCTTGTGGACTATTAAACCTGAACATTTATTTTGTCGGCTCTGTAATTTTCTTGACCATTTGCAGGAGGGAGAATCAACCACTTAGCTTTTTTTTTTTTCACCTCAGCCACTTATTACGAGCACATGGGGGAAGGAGAGAAGTGGGAGGAATCTATTTTATTTGTTGACCACTTTAACTTGTTTATTCTAGAAAATAGCATCCAAATGCATTTTCCAAGAAAACAGCATGACACTACCTACAATCAGCAGCAGATATGGAGAGCTCTCTGCTCAAGAACTTTCCATGGGCTCGCAGAATGACCAGCTTCTGCCAGGAAAGGAACCTGAACCAATATGAAAACAAGAATATGTGAGTTTATTCACAGTTACTATGACCAGTAACTCCTCACTGAACCATTAATATCTGCAAAGTTAATGCAGTGTTACATAAAAAAGCATTTCTATTCATTGCTTCTCAACATTCCCAATCTTGGAATTCAATTTATTGCTGAATGCTATTGTTGTATACATAAAAATCGACTTGTTCAACAAAAACTACCATTCAAGAAACAGAATTCACTTCTACCTTCCCATTAATGTCAACAGACAAGGCTGGGAATTCTCTATGAAAAATAAACATCTCAAGAGTGTTGAAGGTAGACAGGCCACACCAGCTTAGAATGTTCCAGGTGCAAAGGTGACTCTCAACAGCTCTCCTTGGACACTTCCAGTTTTATTCTGAAGGAAACAGAGGACCAAATGGCAGAAGATAAAATGTGTAAGCTGGTTAAATTTGGCCGCCTCTGTTTCCATTGTGTGTCCACCATCACAGTAGATATTTCCTACTTCTAGATGTTCTGGACAATAAATATTTACAGGAAGGCCATTAGGGCATGGCAAATCCTGACAGAAGGGTTGTATATCACCCCTCAGCCAGCAGCACCCCACAGGGGGATAGATTTAGCAGTACACAGGATGTGTGAGATACCCTAAGCAGGCAAGGGTGAATTCCCAATACTCAGGTCTGTTAAGTCATACCTGCTGTACAAATTGTCTTGGACACCAGCACAATGGCAAGGCAGCTGTGTGCACATCCCTCCTTCTCTGAAATCATGCTCAAAAGGGCATGAGACAGAAGCACCTGGAGTCAAGAGAAAAGCCCAAACTCACCAAGTAGGAACTAACTGTTCCAGCTACAAACCCCTCCTCAGATCCCTACATACAGCTCACAGACCAAACAGTATCACACAGCCTTCACTGGGCAGGGATATTTAACAGTGAGCTGAATGTATATGGTAGAAATGCTGCAGAGAAATAGAGTGAATTTAACAATTCCCCATAAAAACAAAATCTTCCATCATTCATACCCCAGATAAGAAGCTGCAGTTACTCAGCAGTAATAAAGGTGGAACAGAAGAAATGCAGCAGCCACGTCTGGGCTCCAGTCACTGTGAGCTGTGAAGCAAACAGCAAGAAATGCAGCATTATGCTTCCAGATTCCATTTACACTGGTCATGGGTTGGGTGAGTGAGAGGAACCTGGGTAGGCTGATAGCCTGGCACCACTCATTTTATAAAAAGCAGAGCCTGAATGTGCAAACGAAGCGTAAGGACTACAGCTCCCTGCATTTGTTGTGCCCCAGCTTTCCTAGAGAGAATTAGCAATAGAAAACGACCACTGTGCCTAACAACCCTCCCTGCTCTGTTTCTCCCTGTCTCTCATCTGTCACCACATCCTTCTACCTCGCCACCCAACCACTCCTAACACCTCTGGCTGTCTCTCGAGCTCATTTATACACCCTGCTGCTGTGCCCTCGCTTGGCAGCCTCTCTGCTGACTGCACTCAGAGCAAGCAGCTCTGCCATTCTTATGTTAGACACAGCTTGTGGGGGGCACTTGGCCTCCCCAGCCATGCACTTCCACCGACCCCAGCTCAGGAAGTCACTTGAGCATGACCAAGTGGAACCAGCTCATACCCAGAAGGGAACACAGGAGGGAGGGAAGGAAAGTGCCACGATTTCCATGGGGCACTTCCCTTCTGTGGGTCACTGCTGAGGCAGACACTATTCAGCAGAGCCCCCAGCAGGACTGGGGTCCTCCCGCCCACAAATCTGCACGGTCAAAATGTTCCAAACCCTTTGTTTCAAGTCTCTCTCGCCCTTGGCCCCGTGCAGAGACATGATCATAATCCTCTTTCTCCACCACCCTTGTGCATCAGTGTTATGAGATCTCCCCTTCTACCACAAACCCACTCCAAGAAACATCCTTCCTGAAACCCACATGGCCCACAAGGAGAACTTCCTGGAGCTGACCCCAGAAAAAAACTTACTGCACTGAACACAGCTCTGCCTCCGTGCAGGGACTGCAGTTGTGATGTGTGCTCTTTCCTTGTGGTTATACCCACTAACCTGTTTGCCTGTTTTACAGCAGTCATGTAATAGCCTGATCACCACAAGGGTTTTTCTGTAATATCCTCTAAATCCTCTTACACCTGCCTCCTGCTAAAATACTCCCTATCCATGCAGAGACATACACTCCCTCTGTCCAGTCTTATTGCTGTAGCCATTTGGACAAACAGACTTCAGCTACCTGCAAAATTAGAGAAATAGGCACTCCGTCCTGTTTTAAATAATGAAATATAGACTGCCCAAAACCCCCACGTTTGAATGACAGTTTGAACAGCACTCACTTCTTTCTCAGCCAGCCACTGCCTCCTCATCTGTAAAATGGGGCAATGGCACTTCTTGCATCTGAGCGACAGTGTTTGCAAACATTAAGAAACGACTCTGCAGAAGCCAAAAGGGAGTACTCTATTTGCATGCAAATTCATGTAAAAAATTAATCCTCACGTGATTCCAAAAACATGATGCATACAAATACATTACTGCAAGCCTAAGAAATTTAGCTTTAGAAATGCAGCCAACTGTTTTCTACACTGACTGGGGGGAGTAGGGGAGAATCTCACAATGCACCTTCCTTTATTTAACTGTTAACTCTTTATTCTAAATCTAATATTGGTCCTTAATTTTCCATCAGCGTTTTGACTGCAAGAGAGCAGGGGACAAACAGGAGTGGCAAAGACAATCCATTTATTTCATCCTTTCTTCACTCCTGGGGTCAGCTACTCCCTCTCTGAATCAGTGCTAGACCTGCTTGAATAGCTGAGAATGAACCTTCCACAAAGTGTGGATTTACTTTTACTAAATCCTCTAAGTATTAAAGCTCTTCACACCATTTGGTCTTGAAGTGATGCAAGAGCGAGGTGTGGACACCAGTGACAATAAAGCACCATCTGGCAAAGTGAACTCCAGGCAAACAATGACAAGCACAAGTGAAAAGAATTGCAATGATTTCCACAAACATGTGAAATACTATAAACTGTGTGACTTAGCAGCTTCCTCCTCCTCACAAGTAAATAAACATGTCTGCAGAAGGCTGTTTGGTTCTGTCTTTTATATGAGCTGAGAATACACAGAGACTACTCTATTTGCATTTTGCCTTTAAAAAAAATATATGCAGATTTGTGAGCAAGGGGGAAAAAAGGGCAAGAAAGAAAGAAAAAATAAGAACTAACCAGACTTCACTTTTTCTTGGTTCTTTACTGTCAGGGTGATGTACTGGAAGTCTTTATTTCTTTCAGCTTGGGCCCCTCAGTAGTTCATTCTCCTTCCAGCCTGTTCTCATGCCTTTCTTATCACCTGCTGAGGCCTTGATCATGGACAGAGCAGACAAGCAGCAGGGGACAATTAGAGAGGAGTTCAGACTTTGATCATTTGACCATATGTGAATACAACAGCTGACCACATGTTTTAAAAGACAACTAACTTAAAAGTATTAAAAAAATCACAAAGCAGGCATAGATACTTAAATTTACATTTTAATTATCTTGCACAATGGTGCATTCAACTTTGCAGAATATTGAATTTTTCTTCCTAAATGTACACATGTACACATCTCCAAAAGGAAAATCAGCACTTTGCTGCTTCTCTGGAGTCTAAATAAGCATACTCTCACTAAAATAAATATTTGGATGATTTAAAACATAAACAAACATATCTATCTAGTAACCTGCAGTTTTTTACTGACAGAAAAATTCACAAATAATTTCTATCCTGCAGACAGCCCAATTTAAATAGAATAACACTGTATTACTTTACCTCTAAAAATACCATGTATTTAATAGTACACAGACATACGACCCTGCAGTACTTACACAAGTGATTTCTCTCCAGAACCTCTCTGTTAGCCTTTAAAACTTAATACAGAAATACAACACGATTTAAAAGCTCAGCTGTTGTAGGGACTTGGTTCTTATTGCTCATCTGCCCACTTTTTCTTTAAAAAAAATGGGAAAAAAAAATCTTCATTTACTCAACTGTTCAATCTTTACTAAATCTTTACGTTATCAAAGCAAAGGGTCCAGTTGTGAGCAGTTTAACTGCAACCACCCGACCCCAAATACTTGAGAAAAATCATTGTTGGAAATTTTTGTATACAATAGAAGCATTATCATCATTTGTGAAGATACAACATCCACTTATCTTCTGCACCTACAAGATAATTAACATATTCATGAAATGGCTGTTTACTCTCGAATAGGAGGATAATAGAAAAATAACACTAATTGTTTTAGCGGCAGTTTGTTTAGGAGTTATCTGAGGCAACAAATGTTTCTTTTGTAGTTGTGGAAAGGCAAAAATGCTCCTTTCTGTAAACACTTCTGTCTTCAGCTTTCCTTTCTCCCTGAAATTTGAATGCTACCAAGGAAAAACTGTGGAATCAGTGAAAGGAGAAGGATTTAAAAATTAAATTGTAGTTAGTTTTCTTTGGATAGCAATTGTTTGCATATTTTTATTACAATGGAAACCACGGAGTATAACAACATTTTGGAAACTGATGTGTTTTACAGAGTACAAGAAGGGCTGTACCACATGCTGACTGAACAAAACAATGGTACTAATGGGGCATGAAGGGTGTGTACAAAATATTTTAAGAGGCTCAGGCTATTCCAACACACAGTCTTATTTTTTGCTTCTCTGACTGGACTATAAAATGTCTCCTTGTTGGCCCAAGCCTGCCCCTAATGAGGACAGAGGGCTGAGTGCTGGCAGCAGGTCAGCCTGTGCCTCGCCGCCGCAGCCGGGCAGCCGCAGTGACCCACCCGTGCGCAGGGCTGGCGGCTCAGCCACAGGGCCACGTGCTGGCTTTGCTGCCAAAGCCCTGCTCGGCCACGCTTAGGCTGACCCCAAAACATCCCCAGCTTCCTCCGTGTTCTGCAGCGTGTCCCACCCAGCTGCCCAGCGAGCAAGGACTCAAGGTGGCCTCAAAAGCTGCCAAGGCCACTGCAGCCACCAGCATCTTTCACCTGCTCTTGGCTCCACCTAGCCTAACCCTGCGAGACCCACAGGCCACCTCAACCACAGCAAGGGGACAGCCATTTCAACAACGCGTTGTGTCTCCTCGCTAGGATTCAGAGCCAGAAGAGAAGGAGCACAGCATGCAGCTGGAGGATGGGAGTCAGCTCAGAGAATGGAAAAGGAAACCTCTCCAAGCCTGGCAGCTTATCAAAAGGAAAAAATAATCAGTGTGGTGTTTGTCTGCAGCCCACTGAACCTTTCTTGCTTAAAATATTAGAGGATATTAAAGCTAATCAAATATGAGTTATCAGCAAATTTGCCACTTGCTTTTCAGCCTGATGCTGAGAGGTGAGTGGCAAAGGGTTTCTGGGCCTTCCCAAGTTACCCTGGAAGGAATTTGGGTTTGTCTTTAAAACCGAAGTTCACCTCCTCAGCACCATACAATAGCTTCAGCACTCCAAAGCAATTGTTCTCACTGAGAATCTTCCTGCACCTAAGGGCTCTCCGTAATAAAATATGGATGCAGTATTAATTAAATATAGATGCAATTTCCTCCTCCTTTCTCTCCTTAGCTGCTATCAAGAACATTAGTGCAGGCGCCTAAGGAAAGCCTCGCTAACCGAGAACAGCTGCCACACTAATTAGGCACCGGGGTCTATCAGCCAGGCACAGGCCCAGGAACAGCCACCTGACTTCTCCCCTCACAATTCCCACACACTGGCTCTGGGCATGTGGCTCCAGCTCAGCTTTGCACTCCCTCAGCTTTAGGCACGGGAGAAGACACCACTGACTGAAAAGAATGGGGTTACCACTGACCTCCAGCGGGTTTTCGTTGAGCTCCCTAAATGCAACAAGCATTGTCTCTGTGCTGAAGACACTGCTAATGGGTCATGTTTGCAAAGCATTTGGAGATATGCTTGGCAGCACTGCCATCTTTGGGAAAGGCTAAGGGAAAGCCACTGCCACGGAACAGTGTGGCCGTGTATCAGCTGCCAAAAATTCCTACCCCAGCAGACAGTCTGCCCAGAGTGCTCCAGCTAAACAAAGCAAATCCTGAGCTGATGGCTGCGCTTTAGACTGCTGGGCCCATCCCCACCTTGAAGCCACTGAAAAGAGGGGACCAACCCCCCCTCCAAGAACAGTAAACCCAGTGAGCAAGAGCAAAGGACCTGCCACTAAAAGAGCCTTTGCTTTCACTGTCAGACTAAGAGGACTCCAACCTCCCTCCCCCATCCTGGCTGGGCAACTTGACAGAAGCTTTGCATCTGAAGTTGTATCACTGGGACAAAAATATTTAAAACAAGATTGAAGAATGAAGAGGCCAAAACAAGGATAGGGCATGACTATGACCTCATATTGCACTGACTGCAAGGCTCACATATGAGTGGGGAGACCCATCTTCTCAGTGCTGCACTGTGGCTTATGAACCATTTCTTGTGATGCCATTTTCTGTACCATGTGAGAGCAGCCTTCCTCCATCCCTGCCACCACCTGCTCCCAGTTTAGCCAATTACCATTTAATGTCCTCCATCTGTACAACAGGAGCACTGGTACTTCCTGACCTCACAGGTATGCGTGTGTGTCTGCATGTGTGAAGATAAATATATTAAAGATTGGGAGGCATTCAGGCCCTGGGCCAATGGGAGCTATATAAGTGCCAAAGAGACTAAGACAGATGAGGGCCATATAAATAGATGGCTGGGGAGCTGCACCCCTGAGGCTACAGACAGGAAAGGGGCAGAGGCAGAAACAAACCGTGGGAAAGAGCCCTGTTTGAAGTCTCTGACAGAGCCCCCGAGTGCCAAGGGAACACGGAACAAACCCCTGCTCCTCACACCGTGAGCTGTGCTGACACCCCTGCCATCAGGAGGCATCCCACGGAGGAAGAGGAAGGGCTGTCAAAATAAGCCCAGCTTTAGATCAACAGCTGATAAGGGAGCCTGGTCACATGCAGGAGGCCCTGCCGTGGCTTCTGGAGAGGTACCAGTGGTGTAAAATGGACTTGGCTCCCACCACAGACAGGTCCTGGGCTCTCCTGGCACTACCCCCAGCTCTTGATGCAGACAGTTCAAGCAAGGAAGCAAGCAGATGTGTCCCCACTCAGTCCGTGACACAAGGACAGTCACCAGGAGCGGATCCATCCCCTACCTGCCTCTGCATCCCCAAAACTGGGTGGACTTCAGTCTCCAGCTCTGTCAATCCTGCTGCGAAATGCACTTTATAAAGTGTCATAAATCATAAAACGCATCTCCTCCTCAGATCCACTGCCTCTTCTGCAGCTACTGCGGAGGAAAAAAGGCAGCTGGGAGAAATCTGGCCCACAAAGGTTCACAAAAGACTGCACACAGCGCCTTACTGGCAAAGAAAGAAAAAAGAACAGAGGAAAGGTAGAGACTGTAAGAGGTTAGAGGGAAAAGCAGCAATATCCTTTGAGAGCTCCCTGAGCTTTTCTGCCTGGTAAGCTTTGGGGATCTCTCTCAGCTTTCAAGAAGACGGCAGCAGCATTTTTCAGGGGAAAAAAACCCATAACATCGAAGGGACACAGATCCTAATCATCAATATAGTTATAAAGGAAATCTGATGGTGATTTTGCCACAGTGGGTCTGCAAAGCATCTCCCATGCCTCCAGCTGGTTAAGCAAGAGGAGAGATTGACAGGATCTGCTCTCCACTGGTACACCCATACACTGCTAAAGCAACACCTCCTCTTGGCTTTATTATTTAGCATTTATTAAGGCAGTACCCAGAGGCCCTCCCAGATCCTCAATAATTTACAAAACACACAGATAGTTCCACCCCCAAAGATATTTAAAGGCAAACCACAGAGCATAGCAAGGGAGAGGAAACAGACAGAGGGGTAGGAACAGAAAATACCTCTTTAAATTTGGAGCAGCCAAGAGCAGAGTCACAGAGCTGATTAAAGGACATGGAGATGCATTTTAGTGAGAGAACTCTCTCTAATTAGCTCATCAAAGCCTAGGTTCATGCACACCTCTGTGGGAACCAAACTGTGATAACAGTTTCCCAGTCTAGCAAAGGCCTAACAGAAACTAAAGTTAAACATGGGCTGACTGGGCTACAAGTCGTTCACCACAGGTGACAACGATGCAGATCCATCACTACAGTTTTTTAATGAAGACAAAGCAGATTGTTTGGAAAAGCACCCTTACTCAAACAAATTCACTCATTTCAGGAAAATCCTGTTGCCTGTTTGGGAAAGGTGATCACAATAGAATTAAACACAGCTTTCCCTGCATTACAAGGATTAATCAAATTGAAAAGTATTTAACAGTGGAGTAAAGGATCACAAAAAAAAGTAGTAGAATGCAGCAAGAATACATATTTGCTCCTGTTTATTTCATAGGGAGAAGGAAGAGATTTGTATATCTCTCCAGAGTCTTAAACTGCTCTAAGATAAAAACGAAGTTCTTCAAATATTCCATACAAACAGACTGCAATATACTGATGTTTAGTTTTTGCCTGGGGCTTAGAAAAGTTCCCAGCTCTGCCATTCTCCGTAAGTCTTCAATTTAACCACTCCCTCCACTCTCAAAAAAAAAAAAGAAAAGGAAAGAGATCTGAAGTCACTGAAATTGATATGGATGCAAAGCAGAGAAAGCTTTTTCTAGGGGAATTAATCTTCCCTTTTGCTCGTCTCCAAGAGACTGATGCAGCAAAGCCAAAATCCCCATACATCCATACAGGATGATGGAGTAGTTTAGGAACCAGATAAGCCAGAATTTTTGCCTGCAGATGCTGCTTGCAGGGACTCAAGGGTATCAGCTCTCAGTTCTATCCAAAATCTATCAAAACTACCATTAACATGCAAGTCCAGGGCAACAGAAGTTTTAAACCATTTGACAGTATGACCAAATCTCACATACTCAAAAATCACCATGAGTTTCCTGAAAACTACATCCAGCTGTAATCTGGCTCCAAACTTTCACGCTGGGTATTTTTTTGGTTGGTTTTTTTTTGGGGGGGTTTTTTGGTTGTTGGTGTTTGTTCTTTGTTTTGTTTTTAACTTTTGGAAGAACACTAAAGCACATAAAAGTCTCTAAAAAACTGACTTGTGGGGAAGGGAAAAAAAAAAAGTCCGTGCATTACAAAAATTATAACCCCAACATCCACCTGGAGATACTGAACTGCCAGGGATGATTTATGATTTCAGGTGGTGGCACAGGACTTTATCCAAGTACTTCCACCACACTGACCAAATCATGACTGATCATTTTTAGAGAAGGTTTTAAACACACCATGGGTCTTTCACGGTCTTTACCTCACTTCTATTCCCATATTAAATCTTTTACTGGGCTGCAATGCTAAAGAAACAAAACCAGAGTGAGGGCCCTATTTTCATGCATCATACTTAACTGTTTCTCCCGCAGTCATAAATACAGCTAAAATCTGTTGCACTCCTGTTATTGCCAGCATTTCTGCAATGCAAAAATCACCTGAGGTAAAAGAAAAAACACTGTAGCAAAATCAGCAGCTAACATTACTTTTTAAAACATAATAAATATTTCACCCAGACTTAGCCAAAAAAGATTTAGCCAAAAGAAAAAAAAACCACCACACAGTTGCTTAAGCCTCAGGAGACATTTATGCTGTTAAAACAATGCCTTCACTGCCTAGAGAATCATAGAATGGTTTGGGTTGGAAAGGACCTTAAAGATCATCTAGTGCCAAGTCCCTGCCAGGGCAGGGACACTTCCCACTGTCCCAGGCTGCTCCAAGCCCCGCCCAACCTGGCCCTGGACACTTCCAGGGATGGGGCAGCCACAGCTGCTCTGGGCAACCTGTGCCAGGGCCTCCCCACCCTCACAGGGAAGAATTTCTTCCTAATATCTAATCTAAATATACCCTTCCAGCTTAAATCCACTAAGCACTAAGCTTTTGCAAAGAGAAAGGACTGCCAGCTAGAGAGGAGCCCTTTGACAAACAAACCAGTCCAGGGCACCAACTGGAAAGGCTTTAGCAGTTTAAGAGAGAAGGACACTCGACCCTTTTGGAGCTGGTCTTTCATTACTTATGTTAAAAGTGAGAATCCAGTGTGCTGGGAGAGCCCCACCCCAGATCTAATGCTGACATTTCTGCTCTGCAGGATTTTGCTTAACTACATCTGCACCTCCTTGAATGTAGTGACACAGCAAACCAGAGGCTGCCATCACTGGACTAAACCTTTTTGCTTTCTGTCCCATGGAAGGGACCACTGAAGAAAACATCTCTTGCCCTCTTGTTATAGTGGGATGTGATTCAGTAGCTCTTAATTGGTTCAGCTTTTCTCTCCCCTCAAGTCCAGGAAGGCCATGACCATTGGAAATCACCCCCAGCACTGTCTGCACTCTCCACACAACACCCAGACTGAAGGCAAGCAGTGCTAAAGACACACAGGGCATTCTGGCACACTGCAGCTGCATCCTTGAGGCAGCCACACTGAGTCAAGGGCTGGTCCAGCTAATTCAGCTGGTCCCCGATCGAGACGTGGGCTCACACAGAGCTCATTTCCCTTTGTTTGTCCTCCCAGGCCCAACAGCAGCACACAATGAAAGGGCACATCCCCAACAGGGTCAAGTGAGCCAAGACAATAAGGAGAATGAGACAAACAGAGATTTCCCCTTTGTGGCATTACTCTTGATTTTTCAAGCATCCACAGTTACAGGAAAATTACTATAAATTTGAGGAGAAATTGAAACTTGACTCTTTTCCCTATGTTTGCATTTTAAAAAGAGAGGGGGAAGAAAGAGAGAGGAACAAAAACCTCACCTTTTGCTATTTGTTTTTTGCCGGTTTCATACTTTAGAAACCTAAACTAAAAATAAGAGGACTAATAGGAGTTGTCAGACTTCCACCATCCTGTGTCTCTGGCTCCTCCGAATGACACTCTGACAAGAAACTTCTGGTATTGTCCAAAGGAAATATCAAGGCAGAAGTTGAAAACACAGCTGAATCTGAG
The DNA here is from genome assembly GCF_020740725.1 of Corvus hawaiiensis. Taxonomy (NCBI): domain Eukaryota; kingdom Metazoa; phylum Chordata; class Aves; order Passeriformes; family Corvidae; genus Corvus; species Corvus hawaiiensis. Next base: position 426,803 of record NC_063226.1, on the reverse strand, counting down.
AGAACTGGAAACTTATCACAGCAGTAGATGTCTGACAGCAGAGATCCCACTCCAGGTGACCAGATCCCTGCGCCGGAGTGTCCCCACAGCCAGAGCAGGGAGAGGCTTTCTGTGGCCCAGCCACCGCTAGAGGAGGTCAGAGTGCCACAGAGAGAAGGGACGACGCTTCTCAAAGCTTTGGGAGAGAAATTACAGACTAAACTATCACAAATAGACTTCGCACTCCCTTCTTCCCATTTATATTTTTGTAACTGAGAAGTCTCCTCAATTTTAATGAGATTCAGTAGGAGCTGGGGGAAATGACATGACACACACACACCCAAGGTGTCTCCAAATTTTATTTAAAACCCAAGGGATCCCAAACCCATAGACATCACTTCTAGCCATCACTAACGATGCTAAATCGTGATGATTCAGAGAATTTCAGCTGCAGAAATCAAGCGGCTGCAAGACAGAGTTACCTATTTTTGTTTTTAAACAGAAGCTGGAAGTTTCCATCCCGTCTATTCCTTTTTATAATCTCCACAGAAAGACTTCAAAACATGAGCTGAATAGAAAATAAAAGTTGACAAACCAAGACAGCAGGACAGCCTTCAAAAGGACTCCAATTTAAATATAAAATATAATCTTCCCATTTTTAAGACCATCTCATCATTTTGGGTGGACCCAATTGCTAATTTTCAAGGGTATGGGACTGCTTATTTTGTGGGCAAGTTTCTGGCTTTGGCAGAACAGACAAAAAGCTATCATTTGAAAAGATAGCAAGACTGCAGACCTCAGCCAATTTCAGGCTGTGGCTGCAGTTTCAGAGCCATGACTTGTTTACCTATCGAGCATTCTTAGATCCTTAAAGGAGCAGAATGGTTTCTAAAGGCTTCAAGCCTACCTCTCTGAGCAGTACATTTGACTGTATCCCACTTCGTATGGTGATATTCTGGAATTCCAGCTCCTAGCCATGCTTTGAGCATGGCAGAATCCAAGCTCCCATCATCCTGAACGACTCAAAGGCACAAGGCTCACCATTGCTGCAGCGTGGAGCTCTCCTGCGAGGACAACTGATGGTCTCATTCTCTGCAGGAGATGCTTGGATGGAGTTCCTGAATAAGGACTACTGCAAGATGCACATCACAAACACAGCTAGTCCTGGAGCTCTGCTGCAATCCCCAAAAAGGGAAAATTCCCATGGTAATGCCTTAAGAATTCAGCTGGAGAGAATGGGAGAACATGCATTATTAAGTAACTGTCAACAGCATGAGCAGGCACTATCCATTATGCCAATTCCAAGTCTCATTATTTATGTCTGCACACAAGACACACACACATCCAAACACACACAGAGGCATATATACATTTAGGGAGAACAGATTTTACTTTTTGGCATTGCAATTCCTTCCACAATATTTTTCCACTTAGGAAACTCATATATGATCTCTCTATTCCTCTTACAGAACAAGTTCTCTGTTTTAAACAAAGAACAAACAAACAAAGTCTCTCAGTTGTGAAAGCAAATGTATCAACTCCAGCCCACAGTATTAGACTGAAATTTCAGCAAAAAGCAAACAATATACACTTATTCTGATATATAGTCTACCACAGGCACTATGCTGGGGCACTAAACAAAAAAAAACAAAAAAACCCCCAAATCATTGATAAGACAAAAAAAAACTTTTCAAAGCACTGAATTTAAAAATCATCTCAGAGAATAAGTTCTTCCCCGGCCTCCAGAGTGTTTTCGCACCTGCAATATCAATCACAGCAGCCAGAACTCAAGAATTAGGATGTAGCACAGCACTGCTCTGGAACATGGCATTTTAACACAATGGTGCTGTTTCTGAGCTTAAAATAAACAGTACTACTTAACTGTAAAATAAACTCTACAGGCTCTTCCAAATAGCTCCATCAACTTGGATTAAATAGCATAAATTTCATGTGGCAAGAGGTACACCATATTCAGTGCTGAACTTAGCTATTTTAAAAATTAATTAGGCAATTATACACATGGGGAAACTGTTCTAGTAATTTAGCTGCTTAATCAAATCCCAGGTACCAAATTATGGACCTGATCCTGCAGTTCTTATTCAAGTCAAACTCCTATTGATGTCAGTGGGAGTTTTGCCTAATTAAAGATCAGGACATACACATGTGCAAGCCTGCTTTTAAACGATGGCTTTGAATTTAGTCTTAGGAATATGAATATGGCTCTGAATCCCAAATCGTTGCCTACAAGTTTCTCACGTGAGACTTTGGGTATATTAATATATATTTTTCCTAAGTCTGGCTCAAATTAACTTCTAGGTAAAGTCTGGAGATTTAGCTAAAGAGTCTTACAAGGCCCAATGGCAAACTGACCTAGTTTTGCAATTTTTTTTTAGAACCAATTAAATACTGCTACAAAACAAGGAGCAGGTTGTAAAAATATCACCTACGAATCACACTTAGCTGCAGGAGCTGGGTTTGTGTTATTGTTCGGATCAGTGCAGTCCTCACAAGGTTTCTCCAAGGGGTCAGCTGAGTATGTTCCCAAAAGGGACTGCCCCAAAAAAGGGTTCTGGCTGGTATGCCCAAGTCTCTGCTGAACAAGCTGCAACTCGAGTAAGCGAGGAGGAGTATGTGGGGTGGGGGAGGAAGAACAGTGTCCTGCCTCATGCTCTTCAGCCCCAACCACCAAAGAAGCCCTTGTGGGGTGCACTTCAGGCAGGAGCAGACTGGGCTCACGGGGGTGTGCAAGAGAACTGTCTTCACCCCTGGCTGCTCATCCTGACGTTGGTCCTGACTGTATCAGACCTGATGCCTTCGGAGCGGCTGCACTGACATACTCTGCTGATCTTGCCTCTTCAGATGCCTTGGTGATGTGTCAAGGGGCACACACTGAAGCATCACAGGCTAGGAAAAGGTAAACCAAAGTCAGTCAACAAGCAAGAAATCTGGTGGAGCAGAAGATTACTAAACACTGACAGTTGCCTGGTTAGTATTAGATTCTTAAAGGGAAATGTGTGTCTGTCAAAAAAACATGGGAGTGGGCATATACCCTAGATCCCTTCTGCTCAATGGCAAGGAAGAGCAGCAAAACTCTTTTTCTTTTAAGCAAAATAGGAACAACACTTTTCAGTGAGCACTGGGCTGTCTGTGCACTTGCTAAGTTATGCCCTCAAAGCAGGAAGGACAAGACCTTGTGTGTGTCTGAAGATAGAAGGAAATCACAATTCTGTCTAATACACTGGAGCAATTGACCATGAAAAGGTTACATGTTAGGAAATAATTATCTCTAGACACAGCTACTGACAAGGTCAGTGTCCACAAGGATTATTTCCTGCTCACCCAGTGCCTGCTGCCTGGAAGGGAGGTGGGTCTCCCGATGCTCCCAGCCCCACATTCCACTGATGCTAATGGCACTTGTGCACCAAGTGGCCCAGCAGCTGAAGCAGATAACCAGGAGTGAAGGGGTTAAGTGCCTGTCACAATAGAAGCCTCTGGGGGCACTTGACCTTTTCACATTTTTTATTCAGGAATGAGCATTTTGTGCCTGTTGGAGGAAGTTCATCTACATTTGTCCTCATTCTTCACCCTGTTTGTGTATTGTCCCTTCCCTTCACTCAGTGCCCCAGTGTCCCATTAAGTACCAAGCAACCTCTGTTGATGAATATGAATTTAGAGCAAAAATAGAGGGGACACAAACACTGCACATTGATCAAGTGACTTACAAGGAATTTAAACATATTCAGGGCATATGTTTCTGCTGAATAGCTTCCTACACATATAATACTTACCTGTCAGTACTGTGGTGTGAAGAGGAAGAAAATCACAGACAGTGAACAGAAACATTATGCTAGCTGGAGCAACAGTCTGATAAGAGCATTAAAGATGTTTAAATACTAAAAAAAAAGACTAAATCACAGCATTGACTTTCACATGCTAAAGAATGTGCCACAAGAGAAGGCACAGTGATACCTGCCCTTGGTCTTTCATTCAGCAATTAGACTGTGAACTCCTCTGTTCCAAGAGGGAGGGTCTGCAAACCTCTCTGGCTGCAAATCAGTCAAGGAGGATAAATCCAGAATGAGTTTGTCATCATCTGTTTCATTTAGAGGCAGACACTCTAAAAAGGTGCAAGCAATATCCAAGACCTTGATCCTGCTGGGATCAAGGCGAGTTTTGCATTGGCTTAAATAAGAGCGGGCTCTAGTCTTAGAGCACGTGTGTCCAATTTGTTAATGTTTTGGGTTCAAATAAAAAACAAATCTCATGTCTTCCCTGCATGGGAGTTTCAACCACATTCTTCCACTGGGGGAGAGCATCAGGGCTTAGACAAGAAAGAGTTTCTGAATGATCTAAGTGAATGGTCCTGAGGAGACTGGCATTACTGTGAGCTTTGAACACAACTACAGAGGGTCTTTTATAGATGTACTCCAGAGGGGAGATCCTTAGATGGGTCCTTTAATGCCTACCCCCATATGCAATCCAGATGAAATTCTTTATCAGATGGGGCCCGGATCTTGCTCCCATTAAAAGTTCTGCCACTGAATTCAGTGGGAGCAGATCTACTTGTTTTAGATGCTTATGCAGCTTCCCTTACCTCAGTGCCTCAAAATAATTACCCTTCATTCTTTTGAGTCTGGGGAATACTATTTGCTCCACTTTGCATACAGAGCACAGCCAGACCAGGCGACATAGTCATGTGTCATATGCATGTCCAGGTCAGGAAAGGGCCTTAACTCCAAGTATCCCAAACCTTAGACCAAAGTACTACTCCACACCTTGTCACCACCATGAAACTCCTTTCTCAAGTAGAGACACAGAAGTCAGATTAGAGCAGCCAGCTTCCTTCTCTTGTTTGGAAAAGGAGGATCAAAGCCATGTGAGAAAACAATATTCAAGTATCTCTCACTTCTTTCTTCAAATAAGTTTTTCCAACTTGTCTTCTGCCACTGGTCTTCCTCAGCCACTACTGGATGAACAGGAGTCAGCCCTTGGCTGCTGAACTATGCTGCACTTCTAGAAAACATCCTTCACAACTTGTACATCTCCACTGGCTGCTTTCTAGGATGTAGCAGCCCACCCCAAGATAAAAGCAGTGCTCCAATAAACCAGTAGATATAAAACCAGCACTCTAGCAAAATTTCTGTGACCTTCAGCCACTGTCCACTGTGTCCCAGAGGTAGCAGCTAACTGCATTGTCACCAAACTGTCCTTGAAGCACATCCACAAAAGAGCTCTTGGGAGGATTCAGTGCAGAGTAGAGGGCAGGTCTTGGACTAGAACAAGAAGTAACTGAAGACACCTCAAGCTCACCCAGCAATGTTCCCTGGCAGTGAATGCTGCAAAATCCCTGAAGCGCCGCACAACTTTCAGAAAGATCCCTTCCCCATTCCCAAGCAACAGGTGTGCTCCTCCAGCCACCACCCGCTGTCAGTCTCACCCCACATCTCCAGGGATGTGTTCCAGGGCAGCAGGGATGAGCAGTAGTACTGCAGGAAGTTGTTAGCTCCAGGGACTCTTGCACACCAGCAGAGCCAGCCCATGCCATGTAAACACACCTGCATGTGGGAGATGTCACAGTAGCCTCCTGGAGAGGCAGCAGCATCTACTTCCCTGGCAGCTTCATGTCATATCTGTCTACAAACCACCCAGCCCTTCGCTGCACCTGACAGCCACTTACCATCATTTAGCCCATGGCTGCTTAAGCACTAAAAAGGAAAGCACTGTGAAAGAAAAATCACCTCCCTGAATGTTTGTTATTATTTACATTTCTGTTAGCCCCAAAAGGGCTCCAACTGGGTTTTACACCAGCCAGTCGCCATGCCCCAGAGTGAAGGCTGTTAGTACCAAAGGGAACTTGGGAAACATAGGGAGAAGAGCTCTCTGGGAGCACTCAAAGGAGAACCCAGGCTCCCCATATCCAGACTAATACCCTGCCCAACAGCTCCCTCTCCATTTTCAAGAGTACTGACCCAAATACATAAATGAAAGCAAGCGTGTGTTGTTTATTTCCAAGTATGAATGGCATGGTTTCCCCTGGGCTCCATGTTTCTTGGAATTATTTGAACTGGAAACCAATCAGCCTGTATTCGCTATTGATTTATTTTCTAAAAATCTCTCATCCCTAAAGCAACAGTGCCTTTCCATGTCTCAGCCTGCTGTTTAGTGACACAGTAATCTAAAAGCTATTGATCACTTGGGTCTCTACAGTCATAACATATCTTTTTAAGTGCCTTCATGGAGGACTATTTGCAACACAAGTACTATAAATGGCAGGGCTGCTAATGAAATCAGCAAAGATATTAATAGAGATTTAACACTTGTGTTGTAACAGAGCATGGACAAAGGCCAGTGGAGGCCAGTATCTAGAGGAAACAAGTATGGTCATTATGAGAGAAGTTGCATTTCTCTTTGAACACCAGATGTGCCACAACCAAATTTTAGTCTAAACAGGAATCCAAGCCTGGACACGGACTGGTCAAACTACTCCCTACCCGAGCAGTGGAGTATCAGTGCTGGAGACACCAAGATGGTCTCATTCTGCTGCAGCAGTTCTACTTGACTTCAGTTTATCTGTAGTTCCAACATCCTGCATAACTTCTGCTTTTCTGCAATAGCAATCAGGGTTGGTACGCCCCAGGACACAGGATCAGGAGCAAGGAAGGTGTGGACACCTCATGGGAGAGTGCTGCTGCAGAAGTGCTGAGTACTCCAGCTCCTATTGCCTTGAAGGGATGTTGTCAACTGCATTTTTTTCCACCCACCACAACAGTCTGTATTACCAAAAACATGAGTCCCAACTGATCTGAAGCCAGACAGCACAGCAGCTTTACAGTGGACCTGCCTCAGTGTCATGCAGGAGGAGACCGTATTGTTTAGATCAGGTTCTGTTTCAGTAGAAATATCAATAAGTACATCAAGTTCAGTCAGGAAAAAGGTCTCCAGAGAGGACACTCTAATGCATTACCCCAGCTGAGACATTCTATAAGCTACAAATTTAAACAAGAAACATGTTGCCCAACAAAGAGATAAGGTGTCTGCAAGTCAGTAGCTATCAGTATGTGCCACTTTACCCAGCCAAGCCACAGTGAACTGTGCCTTCCCAGTCCCCTCCAAAGAGGGCCAAGATGTGCTTATTTTGCATGGCACGACTCAGCTCTGCAGCCTGGGCTCTGTCCCATGTGGCAGTGCTGTCTTCGTGACCAGAACAGAACTCTTCCCCCCCATAAAATGAAATCAATCACGAGAACAGGACAGCTCTCCCCGACACTGCTAGGCAGTGAGCCTGGAGACAGCCGTGCTCAGGAACACGCTTCCAGAAGCAGCTTTCAGGAAACATTTGCAACCATTTAAATTTCCCACCCAAGAAGTTTTGCACTTGTCAATTTACCTTATGCCACAGGTTTTTAATTTAGTTGTACGGGAAGAAACTTTATATGCCTCAAATTTTATATGTTAATGCCAGACGTGAACACAATAGCATGTGTTCCCTCTCTGCCTGCTGCACTTCTTGGGAAAGGATGCTGTAAAGCTGCAGCACCAAATAGTCACACAATCAACAAAACTCTTGCCCCTCTTCTTCAGCACTTCCCCCAGTGCCCTGGGGAATTCCAGCTGGCACAAAAATCTGCTCACACATACTTCCCAGCCTTCTGAGCACAAAATATCCCTGGATGCAAGAGGATTAAAGACAAAAATTTGATTTGCTAATTACGAAAGATAAGGAAACTGCTGAAGACCATGCACGATTGCAACGTGAGAATGCATTCCAGCTGCTTCCATGTATGGAGAAGGTGGGGATTATTGATTCAAAAAGCTTTTAAATTAATGAAGGTGCCAGCATTTTTTCTACTACATGGACCTGAGATGGATGAACATGAAAAGATGCAACTTCTTTTGATTATCATTGTTCTGCTTTAAAACTAGGAACTCTTTTGCACATTTTACTGTATGGGTGTTTTTCTTTTTTCCTGAATTTAAATATTTTTGCAACTCTTACCAGTTAGTAAAGTGTAAGTCATTACATGATACACGTGTTTGTCCTCCTGGACTTCTAACACTCTTCCAAAGGCATCCCTGAGGACAAGGCATACAACTCCAAACTCCATGAATGCTATAATGCGTAAGAAATAGCATTACCTGTTAATGACATCAGAGAGTTTGCATTTCTTAAACAATAAACAGTAAACAACATTTTCTTGTTAGAATCACTGACCAAACAGTGCCATCCCTGGCATGGCCATCTTCCCCCCAAAGCCTTGGCCAGAGGAGATGGCCAGGCATGACCTCTGCCTCACCCAAGCCCATCTCTCATTTTCATCTTGATCCCTCAAGGAAGAATTTCCCCTGCACATTCAAGGGAAGGAAGATGTGTCCTGGGGACAGCCAGGGTGGGTAAACAGGGAGAGAAGACCTCTCTTCTGGCCTCACTCTGTGTCTGTCACTGGGCACTGCCTCGGTCTCCAACTTCACACTCTACAAACTAACTCATTTCTGAGTCCATCCTAATTGAGATACCTGCCCAGTTGGGAAGCACATGTGTTTGCCCCAGCCAGCCTGCTTTGAGCACTTGCTCAGCATTATAACCCTTAGCAAAGCAGGGGGAGAAGGGGCCCAGGGCAGCTCAGCATGGCAGTGCAGAAGCCACGATGGGGCCCATTTCAGTTTGATTTGTTGCGGCACTCTAGATGCAAGATGAAATCTGAGAGATGAAATCTGAGCAATTTCTTGCTTCTCTTCTTTCTGGACAGTTATTAACACTATAAAGAAGGCTGAACAGTGGGGCTTCCCAACTCCATTATTGTCAAGGCCTATTTCAAAGGCAGTGGCTGAAATGCCCAGTGCTGCCTTTGTTGATCCTGGGCTCAGGTCTCCATGTTCACTTCTGTCAAACCGCAAGGCTGAGCAAATTAAACTTAAGCTTTCTATGGAGGAGTGGAGGAGGGGGAGACAAGGACAAGCAATGCCTCAGCCTATGTGCCCATTATGTTCACTCTACTCTCAAGTTCCTCGTGTAAAACTAGGGGAAGCAGAAAAGCCACAACAGTGCCAGCTCTCCTGCCTGAAGCCCTGCACCTGCCTTTCGAGGCACCACTGTGAAGCCAAGCCACAGGCTGGGCTGTAAGTGGGTGCTGCAGTCTGACCAGTCTGCATACCTGCCACCAACCCTTCCGATCACAGAGAAATACAAAACACACAGGCTCTTTATTTTCCACCTGCGGGAGAGGGTTTATTTGTGGGAGAGGGTTTATTTGTCCCCGAGACCAGTGACAAGCTTATTACAGACCATTTCAATTCGAATCAACTTGTAAAGAAAAGAAAGTGGGGAAAACGCATTAATTAAACAGCTTTACTCATGCAGAAAAGCTGCCAGCGTGAGCATTTTAAATTACCTGGGCACACCTAGTGGATTTGCATTCCCTTGGCACAGCTTTGCTGTGGCCCACAAAGCATCATCCACTCCATACTTCCATCTGAGCAAGGAACAAAAGAGACTGACAGCCCAGCACCACCTTCCCTGCTTGGGGGCTAGCGCCCTTCCTGAGGGATTTTGTGTCAGTTTATGCAGAAACCTTGCTCCTGCTAGGTGCAGGGACAGGAAGTTTGGATTCTTCTATAAAACTAAAGACCAAGGCAAAAAGAGGCCTTCCAGAAACAAAGGAGGTGGAGCAGTGCCAGCAGGGGGGTAACTACATGCCATTGTTAAATATTAACATAAAATAAAGCAGTAGAAATGGATGTCCATCAACAGAATTAGAAGGAACTAAGAGAGTTTAAGAACAAAAGGTTTACTTATTTAAATTACAGGAGATGAAAAACAGCTGGGAACGCAATTTATAGCACAAAGTACAAAGCTACAAGACTGCTAAATGTAATTATATTTCAAAGTACATTTCCCCCTACATTTTAAACTAAACATGTACAATTATTTTCACTAAAATAAAACTAATGACAATGTAGCCTTTAGATGTTCCATCCCTTCCCTCAATCGCTTTCATATTCAGCTCATCCCTTTATATTAACCAAAGAGTTTGATTTCTTCAACCAAATAGAGGTTGACCTTTCAGATAGAAGACTAAAGCTTGAAGAAAGAAAATCACCATCACTTTATTTTTAAAAATTACCTCTTACTCTTAAATTCATGGACCTTAGATTGTACTTTCATTTTTATTACTTCTCTGCACAAGAGTGGAAAAGTAGCTGACTAATTAACTTCACTATTTGTCACATTTGATTTGTACATTTAGTCATGACAGGAATGCTTAAGAGTAAAGATATTTAAAGGTGTTCAAAAGTTTAAGGTTTTGGAGGTTTTTACCCTGCTTGGGAAAAAGAGCAACAGTGCCAAAGGCCAACAGGGTCCAGCATTAAGGTGAAACCTGCATCAAGGCCTGGGTTTGCAAAACCACCCTTTATTGCACTTTTTTGGAACAAAATTCTCCAGGTGAAAAAACTTCCTTCACCTAAGACACTGGGTTGTTTTCCTCTGCTTATGCAGAGCTGCCGTTTGGTTCCACTGGGCTCAGCAGCAGCAGACTCCATCTCGATGGGCATCTCAATCACAGGCTGCACAGAGTCCTATCTATTAACGGCATTTTTAATTCCAGATGTTTATAGCACTGAACCACACAACTGGACCCTGACTTGCAGAGCTGCCTTTTGAAGCTGCCCCTTGTGTCCCATGTGATCAGACCCTTTTTTTAGCAGATCAAATTCAGCATAACAAAAGGCTTGTGGCCATCCAGCAAAAGTCCATCTGTAATGGTCGCTGCTTAAGGCCAGGTAACATTCAAAATTTAGACCTGAGAGGTGGTTTTCAGAAAAATCAAAATGTTGGCACAACCAACTTTATCCCACTATTAACTTTTCCAGCAGAAAAAAAGTTCAGGACCTTAGTCACACATCAATACATTACATATCTGAAAGTTTCCTTCTAGTAAAATTTTCAAAGTTAAAATATATTCGAGAGCCAAATGAAGCCTTTTTGTCCTAGTGAAAAAATAAACCTATTTCTTTCAAAACAAAATGGCTTGCAACTCCTTGCTGTGACAAATTTTTCTTGGTTTAGGTCATCTCAAAAAAAAATATCACTGTTTCAGATGCCAAATAATTGCCAAATGAAAAAATAAAAACAATTACTTTGGCAGATCTTTACAGCTAAGAACATATTTCAAGTGTTCTGGGCTGCAACAAGCCATTAGTTTTGATTCACCTAAAATAAATTACTGATTCACCAAAAATTCACTGAAAAAAAGTACCAGCCCCTGCTAATGAGCTATAAAAAACACATGCACATATAAATTAGTTTATGTTCTTCTGACAACAGCCTGTACCAGATGTTTCAGAGAAAGACACAAGAAGCCTTGAAGTAGACAGATGTGAGATAATCTGCCTCCCACCATGGGTGTTTTCCTAATCCCTTAAAACCTGAAGCAGAAGCTGAGTATCTTTCCAAAAACATTGCAGCAGTTTCTGTTTGCATTAGCTGTTATTAAAGACAAAGCTAGCAATGACAGCTTTTACAAGCTCTGTTTTCAGTTACTTACAGCTTTGCAAAAGTTTGGACAATGTTTCACGCCAGGTACTTTTTGGATTCAATTTTTGCATTCTCCTTTGATAAGTTTCTGCAAGAAATATTAATGTACTTTTAAGAAAACGACTTGAGGAATATACATCATTCCATAGACATTATAACAAACTCTTTCTGACTGCCTCAAGGCACAGATAGCTTCCCAACAGAACAGTCCCTTACGCTTCAGCAGAGGGATTTTGCTGGTGACAAGGATTTCGCTGTGCCTTTTACTAATTTAAAAGAAAGGGGGGGAAAAAAAGAAAAAAAAAAAACAAACCACATTTGGCCAGGTTGTAAACCTTTGGGGAAGAGAGAGTCAGCACAGTTCTCTTAAAACATTATGTTCACAGAGCAGACTCCAGCCTGGCTCAACAGGGGCTGAGCTGGGTGTTCTCTCCCCCTGCCCCCTAAAGCAGCAGGCAGAAGAGTCAAGGCTTGGGATGTCACCACTCCCAAGATCCTGCTGCTTCTGGTACCAGCACAACGGGAACAGGCTGCAGAAAATATGGACAGTGAGAACTGTATCTGGAAGAGAACAAATCAGTAAGGAGCACTGAGCTGGAAAAGCTGGAAGCTGCTAACTGCAGATGAGGAGCTGCTGCCAGGGCTGGGACATCACCTGAAGAGGACTGAGGCATGGCCCTTGTGAGAGAAACGCAGGCAGTGGTTGGAAGAGCCACCGTGATGTGGTGAAGTCCCCAAAGGTCACACAATGGGTTGAGCTGGAAGGGATCTTGAAGATGATCTCATTCCACCCTCCTGCCATGGGCAGGGACACCTTCCACTAGTGGAAGCAGGTTGCTCAGAGCCCCATGCAGCCTGGCCTTGGGCACTTCTGGGGATGGTGTACTGAGGACAGCAATAGAAGCAGCAAGTGCAGGGCATGGTACTGATACACTGAGCAGAGGAGAAAGCACAGGACAGGACTGTCACAAAGAAAAAACTGAAGAAACCCAGGAAAAAGATGCCATGCTCAAAGAGCCAGCGAGTGAAATGAGACCACTCTACGGCAGGGACTGAAATGGAAACAGAGGTTCCTCTGTCAACAAAATATATCATGTTCATATAAGGTCTCAGTCCTCCACAAGGCAGATCACACGTGAAGACATTTACCTTTCTTTCCATTTGTCCTATTTCAATTACAGGAAACACATATCAAATCAAAGGAGCTGAAGTCTTGATTACTACAAAGTTGTAATATTTGGATGCAAATACTCAGATCAAAAAGTAGAACTCTGAGAAAAAAAGCTTGATCACCTAAAAACTGATGCAGTGCTCTGTGTAGAGATCTTGTTTATACACACACTTTTACTGGCTTAACGCAATGTGCCATCTTAATTGGTTCAGCCTACAAAAAGCTAAATGCTAAACAAACAACACTTTTGTTTAAAGTAAATCTTATTCCAGCCTATTTTAAACAGATTAGGAACAGATTAAATATAAGTTTTGCTGAACCACTCCATACTGTCTTACAGTTTGAAAGTGGAAATACACAGGCAGAAAATCCACAAGCAAGACAGATTTTGTCAGCATCTTTTGGTACAGGCCAGATGTTCACATGCTAAAGTATTTGCACCCATAAAAACTGAAGTCAACTCCTAAAGTTTAACTGCAAGTAAGATGAGAACAACAAAGTGGTGTTATTAGTGTCCTGACAGAAAAAAAAAAATTAAAAAATGAAAGAAAAGAAAAAAGAACTCTAGCTCCCAGGAGATTACTGCCAGAAAAAAAGGCCTTATTAAGACATTTCTAATTTGTTCTTTTTGCAAAATGAGCTATGAAGTATTCGGTATAATAATGCCAGATATAATGTGCTCAACAAAAAGGAGAGGTGCCCTTTTTTTAAAGGAATGCATTCTCTTTGCTTTTTGTTTTGTTTGAATATTAATTTGTTTTTAAATTCGTAGTTCTACAAAAGTTTTTTATGGCGGAAGGTCAGAATTCACAACATGAACATATGAAAAACTCTTTAAAGGACTGGAGTCTTGCTGTATTTCCTTGCTACAGCCTGCAGCCTATACACCAGAGAGACAGCAAAAATCTCACCAAAACCAGAAATGCTTTAATAATAAATAAAAGCTTTCTTGTCATTGAAAAATCTTTTCACCACAAAAAGCAATGTATTTTTAGTTATAATGTTGAACATCTCTTCAACATAGGGACATTTTCCTCTGAGAGAACCCTTAGCACAGATGCACACAGCGACACATCTGCTCAAGCACTGGGGAAACCACCAAAACCAGCTTCATCTTCATCTTCAGGCACTGCAGCACATCTGTACCAGGAGCTCCCACGGCTGCGATGGGACCAGTCCAGGTAAAAAAGGTAGCAGAGCTCAAAGGCTGAATTTTATTCATTTGGACAGGGAAGCAACCGCTTTGCCCTGCCTTCCCCTTACCATGACATTTAATCACGTTCTGCACAGGAGTGAGTGAGCGAGCCTGTCTGGTTTCTGTGTCCTTCTGAAGGACTTTTTAAGGACAGAGCCAAAGGAGAGGAATAAGCTGAAGTGGGATTGACAAGGTCCACAAGCACGGCTACGGAGGGAGCAGAGCAGCGATGAGGGACACGGCACGAGGGCACAAGCTGCGCATCCCTGGGCCGCGGGGCCACCAAGCCTCTCCCAAATCCTCCCGCACAACCGCGAGAAAGGATACGGCAGGAGGGCTGAGCCCGTGCGGTGCCAGAGCCGCCTGTCCGCCCGGGAGAGCCGCCTGTCCGCCCGGGAGAGCCGCCTGTCCGCCCGGGAGAACCGGCAGCCGCAGCGCCGGAAAGGCGATGGTCCCGTTGTGAGCACCCGCAAGCGGGAGCGCGATCCCCGCATGGATAACCCGCCGAGGAAGATGTCTGACGCTGTCCATAAATGATGCAGACCCCACTACTACTGACTGAAGCCGAGATGGCTTCTCCGAATTACACACCAACTTTTCACATACCTTCTTTCAGCTGGGTACCTATTTTTTTTTTTTTAACTTTTTTTCCCCGGCTACCTTTTAGAGCTTATTGATAATTTTCCACTTTGTTGCATCAAAAAAAACCACACACACTGTTACAAGACCATAGCTAAGCATCTGCAACTTATAAAACATTTAAAAGCTTTACATTTAACCTATCTATTGGCAATAAAACATACTCCAACACAAATTCACTATTTGAGACACATGTTTGAAATATGAATGAATGTTTGAATATTCAGTTTTAAATACTCATGATAAAAGAAGCTGCAGAGACATGCCATTGATCTAATACTTGTTTGCACATTCCTTAGGGCTATGCATGAAGCATAATGGGATTTCTATGTTACTAAACAACAAAAGGTGTAAAAATGCCTTTTCAGTTGCAAACTTTGTTCATTTATTCCTGTGGCAAAAGAATGCAAATCTTAAGTCATTTTTTTGTGCACTGACATGAAGTCTTTCTCACACAAAAAGTTCCTTAAAGAAACAAGAAGAAAGTTCAGAATAAAGTCATGCTTCCTCCCCCACATGTCCCTGGGAAAAAAAAAAAAAGCAAAGAAAGAAAAAAGAGAAAAGAGAAAGAGAAGGAAATGTCACTTAACCCAATTGTACCTGCCAGCTAAAAGCAAAGGCTACTTAAGTGGGTGACTCTAAGCTATTAGGCATATATGTCAGCAATAAACATGGGTTTGGAAGATCGAGGCTAAACATTTGTATGGTTATGCCTTCAGTATTTCGACTGCACGAATTTCTGCTCCAGCCCTGGGGTGAAGTGAAAGAACCTCTTCACAGAAGAGGTGGCAAAACAACTCTACATGAAGGCAAATGATAGCTGGTAACTTATAAACATGAGCAAGAAGATACTCTTTAAAAAGCAGCATTCCCTGTTAATATCTCTAGTTTTGTGTAGAGTAGGAGAGGAGCTTCTCTTTTCACTATGAAATTGCAGATATTTAAAATTAATACTAAGGCAGGAACTGAAAGAATGGGGTGGTGGGATGCATTTTCAAGGAGTGTAGGGAAATAGTGTTAATGTCAGAATCAATCCTTGAGCTATGAATAACTTAACTTCAAAGCTGATGCTACTGTTTGACTGAGCACCCTATGTCTTCAAGGAAGATAAAGCCACATATGTAGTCAAACCAATGTTTAATTCAGATTACGCAGAACAATACAGAAACTTGACTGGAGCCAATTAAACTAAGCTTTCACTGACTGATAAAAATGCTATTTCATATCCTTTCTGTGTACAGCAAGGAATAGTTTGAGAGTGTTACAGTTGTGAACCACATTTACTGACCTAACACATTTTTATGCTTAACACATCAACACCAGAATTTCAATTACAACAGTTGGTATTCTCCACCTTTCAAAATATAAAGAACCTTTACCAGAAACAAACCCTCATAAGCCTATACTGACTATGCAGAAGTACAGAGAATATTTTCCAATTTAAAATACTATTTCTGTAGGAGATCATTTGTAAAATGCGAGATACTTTGCCCAGGCACTGTGCATGTGTTCAAGTGCATGTCTGCTACCACTCTTACTACTGTCATTCAAGAAATAGAGTCAAATGCAGGCCCTGTTCTTGCCCAGGACCAGATTGTGGTTAATCTGTGATGCCTCATATGAGGCAATCTACCCAGGGCTCCACCAAACAAAGAACAAGGACAGTTGTCTCCCAGCTCATGTCCCTGTGAAACAACACACCACACCACACCACGAGAAGCTGCACTTAATAGCTGAGCTGCTCAGACACAAAACGTTTATGTTGACTTAGAAAAGTGTAATGAAACATCTCAGACTTCAAAATTTAGTATTGTGACTCCATTGAGTCACATCTTTCCAGAATAACAGTTGCTGGCACTGCTGAGAGTGAACACAAAAGTATCCCAATCCAAGAATTTACAGTTAACCTCACTTAAACCTTTTGGGATCTGATTCTAAGACAGCCAAACATTTTATAGGTAACTGATGGGTGACTATAAAAGGCTGCAAGTTGGCACAGCTACACAGCAAGACAGATTGATCACCATGCAGTCAGGTGGAAATGACAGCATTTGAAACCTGGAAAAAAGCCGCTTCATCCCTGCAAGGAAGAAGCCAGAAGATTACACTACTGATTATGTTCAGCTGCACGTCTTCCACAAAGCCCTATTTCTAAAGAGCTGGGCCCCATGCCCCTTCCCAGTTCCTTAAAGATCTATTTTCCCTGTGCCTAGAATACCCACTTGTAAGGCAAAAGCAGCTTCATCCCTCTCCTATACCTTGCCCACTTTTCTATGCAATAGCAAGTTCTTCGGGGTAAAAGAAGTGCAGGTAAGGCCTCACAATGGGGTGGTGGCCCTTTAGGAGTGACAAATACAAACAAAAACTGTATGCAGGAAGTAGTGAGTCTGTGAGTAACCCTTGGAAAGGAGCAAAGTTTGAAAGCAGCTGTATCACCTTAAGTCTAAGCTGTGCCATTGGTATCAGACAAATGGCATGCAAGCAATGTTAGCTGCCAGTAGTAAACTTTGTCAACAGGCAGCCAGGAGTGGAGGGAGAGAACAACTGAGCTACTTTCCAAGAAATTCTGTGATTTTCCAGCTAACCGTGCAGCAGTAAAACTGAAGAGTCCAGGCTGGATTATGCAATAAGAGAAAGCCAATATTGTAGGCAGTCAACATATTTCAAAACACATTGGTGAGCTTTCTGTGGAATTTCATCTTCTTCTTTCGCCCTCGTGCCCATCTTATTAAAAAGTTTCAAACCCACACCGTTGACGACATTTTAAGGGACTAGTGCTGGCCAGCACTCGCTCCTCGGCCATGCAGATGCCCCAGTCCCCTCTCGTTGGCACGCACAAGCCAAGAGAGATTAACAAGGAGGAGAGGAAGGTTTCTTAAGAGCTGTTCATAAAGGACAGTGTCTGACTCTATACAGGGGGATAAAAGGAGAGCGATAAACTCTGTTGTTGTCAAGAAGGAGAAGAGCGCTTAAAAAGCCTTTGAAATAAGCAATTTCCCCTCTCATCAGTATCCTCTTGACTGCTAAGCTCCCTCCTTTGTCCCTCACCTGAATGGTGATCAGCAATGCATGATTGGCCAAGGGGCATCAGCTGTAAGTGACAACACCAGGCGAAACCACTGCGGGAAGGAAAGGCTGCTCTCTAAGGACCTCTCTGCCTCACGGAGGAGAAGGAAGGAATGGCAAAGCATAACAGCTTCATTTGTCTTGCCTGTTTTGGCACAGGGTATAGGATTTGCCATCCTTCATATTAGGTTTACTTAGCATCCCATCTCTGATTCCCAAACGAATCAGAATTGAATGTGCAGGTGCCAGGAACCCCACTGCCAAACAAGCTTCCACCCTACAAGCCTTAATGATATTTTTGCTTCTGTCCTCAAGGATGAGGGTGAGTAGCCCTTCCACTCTGCTCTCTGCTGTCCTGTCCTCAAACAGCTGCACTGCAACCACAAAGTTTCTTCTTTGCAAAGTGTGTTGTATCTTCTGGTCCCATTGGTCTTGTGTTTCAACCAACTGGCACGTGCCTAACAGCACCCTGAGCACAGTCAGAGCTCATATGGAGTTAAAGATCACCAAAAATCAGCTTCATTGCCATAGACAAAGAGGGAAAATTTTATTCTTTGAAAAACTTTGTTTCTCGTTAGGCATATTTCACCTGTGATACTTTAACATTGCTGTTTAACCTGATTGCATGAGGGAGAGTTTTCCAGGGTTGTTTGCCATGGAGAGATTCTTCACTAATCCAACTCCATTCAAGTACAGAGCATGATCACCAGTGTGTTACCATGTTATTTCTGAAGGGCCAGACTCCCTTCTTTTACAAGTTTTAGAAGCTAGAAATAAAGTCTTAACTGGAACCAAGGTTGCTGCCATCAATACCAGCTACTACCCAAACTTCGGCAAGATGCCCCACTCCAAGACCATATTTAAGAGGATGCACTTTGTAAAATAGTGTCCTTTGGTCCAAAGCAAACATGCAGAGCAACTTCAGTTCGTGCCTTTGCTTCAGACATTTTTAAGATTTCATGTACTCAAAAACCAAACTGTCTTTTCCACGGAAAGTTCTCCATGAGTTTATTGGTACTTCCACACAATGCAACTTACAAAGGTTTTTGTTCCCAGTTTATACAGACATTAACTGCAATTGCTTATCACGTGCCATAGGGTATGTGCAGAGCACCACCATGCTGAGCAAAGGTAGAGAAGTGACCCTTCCCTCTTCCTCTGGCTCCTTTTCCCAGTAACATGGTGAGTTAGAAAAAAATGTGGTCCTTCCATCAGACATCGGGTGGAAGAGGAAAGATCATGATCCTGGGCCTCCCCAACTTCCACTGACTTCACATGGTTGTTGCTGTGCTCAGGTCCGAAAAAGTATTAATCTTGTCCTTTAAAGTCCATGCTCAGACATGCACCACAGCTCCCAGTCTTCTCAATCACCCCCTGAGAGCAGCAGTTCAGGACACAGACACTTCACTCTTCTCTAACAAACACTAATTTGTAAAGATGCTTTGCTGGGGGAGGTGAACTACAGGAACACTATTTCTTGTTTAGAAAACAAGAAAGGAGTACAGAGAGTTTAAATAAAACCAAGTAGAAATTAAAAGTCTGTTACTTTTTGTGTGTGATCATTTTTCTAGGGAAAAATTATATTGGGACAATTCTCTGAACAACAATGACCTAACAAAGACATCACGTTACACCATTTGCTCAAATAATTGCACATCATTTAGATATTAGTCTTCTACCTCAAGGCATCACAAGGGAGTCTTAGCTTTTTGAGCACATGCAACTCCCATTAACAAGAATGAGAGCTACTCGCATATTCAGGATGGACAGTACCTCTCTTGGGAATCTCTGCATTCTTCATACCTTGTCTGGGGAAACAATAGGAATGTAACAAAGGCAGATCCTAAGTCAAGGAGGATTCAGACACTGACCTGCCATGACTGATTCTCAGCATTTCTCATCAGTTATTGCTCCCCCAGCTCCTCAGGAAATATTACTGGGATGTTACTCATTGTGCTCCAGAACATCACACCTGTCTCAAACTCTCCCCAGAGCTGCTCTTGCTCCAGACTACACCCCAGGCAAACCCGCATTAGGAATGAATGAGAATCACTTTCTGGGAATCCTGTTTCTCAAATTCAACTTAGTGGCTCAGATCCAGATTTTCAGATGGCCGTTTCTTACTTTGGACTTTTCCAAATGTTGTGCCCACTAACGAATACAGCACAGCAGCCAGCTGGTTTTGCTGTTAGGGCTGTGTCAGTCATCGTCATCGTTCCTCTGCGGTGTTGGTGCCTTGAACTGACACATGCAAAGGACAGCGGGAGTGTGGATGCTTCCCCACACAAGCGTGGCAACCATGTCACACTGAGACAGCACCAGCAGGTACTTTAAGCCCTTCTTTTCCTCCATCTCCTCAGCCCTGTCATGTCAATAGAGTACTGATCAAACTGCTCTTCACAGCTATGCCCATGAGGAAAGCGCATTTCCATGCACTGTACAAGCTTCATTCCTGCTTATAATTCAGCAGAAGGCCTAACAGAAGAAGATGGAGGTGTCACTGTTGAAGCAGAGGACTGGTCATCGAGGGCTTTTAGCTCTACACCCAGTTTTCCTGTTGGGAATGAAACCTTTTTCACGGATGTTTCAGCCTCCAAAACAGTGACTGCACTACTTCTCAACCCTCTGGAGGAATGCTGAGAAGGCAGCCAGTCTTTCTGAAGGGCATTTTGAAAGCAGAAATGCTTGTTAGTCTTGTGTGCCTACACTAGGCCTTTTGTCATATTCCTTACAATGTCTCTCCAGTCCCTTACTTTCGTTTCACACCCAAATGCTTGTGACTTCAGCTCACACCAGCAGGGCTGATGAAGAGCACTCCCCCCTCAGCAATCAAATCCAGGAGTAAAATTCATCAAGCTTAACCAAATCAACAGAATTTCAATAGGACACTTTAAATAGTAGCATAAGTTACAGCCTGAACCTCACAAACTGTTATAAAATTATCACGCTTAATTTTTCATTTTTATCAGTAGCCTCAGTGCTCAGTAGATAGAAATAACACTGACTTCCAGGGCTGCATCTCCCTTCCCAAACCAAATCCCTCCCTACAAATGCCTGCTGTGGTGTGCACTGCCTCATGTCCTAAGAAGTCCTTCACTTACATAAACTGCTCATCTAAATATATCACTTTCCATGGCCAACATGGTTGATAAATGGTGTTCCCTTTATTTGTACCATTCCATAGTCATTATGAAACCTGGTAAAGAACTTTCTCCAGAGCAAAGTTAAGCCAGATTCATGCTGCTCCAAAGTGCTGATTCAGCTTTCTGGTTGTTTATCACTCGGAGGAAAACACCACAGTACAACTGAAGAGAATGGTACAGGAGGCCGCTCCAAAGACTAGAAGAAGTATTAAAAAAACAAAAAAACAAAACAAAACACACACACACACAAAACCCTACTTAGCTTCTATTTCACTAGTTATCACAAAACCAGAGCTTACTTAAAAAAAAAATATGTGTTATTTCAGAGAAAAACAGCTTCCAAGATCACGATGCCATATTAAATTCTTTCCCAAGCTCAATAAACTATGACTTATAAAACTTGTAAAATCCTTACTAGACTCAAGCCAGCTCCCCACATGTGTCTGTGGCGAGAAGAATGGAACCTTTTGCTAAACATCTGCTAAATCTTGCATCTTGGCTGGAACAACTCTACCCATCCCAACACAGTGCCTTAGCGCTTCCTCACTGCAGTCTGGGACTGATGGAATCTGTCTGTCTTCATGAACACACTGCTCTGCCATGGTGCTTTACCACTGCTGTGTCTGCTCAGCCTTTGCCAGCAATACTGCATGAAGGCACAACCCTTAGGGCAGCTGCACCCCAACAGTGGCACATAATGGCTTATCACAGGCTGAAATCACACAGCTGCCAGCTACAAGAGTAGGCACAAAGAGCATCTCCATTTGTACACACTACTCTGAGCTTCTGGAGTCCAGCACCTTTGTTTGTGAGCAGCCAGGTTACTCAAAGAAATTTCTGAGAACAGTGAGAGAAGTTACAGAAAGTAAATTTGCTTATTTGTGCACTGTATCACCAATTAAACATTTCCCACTTGATTCTCTGTGAAAAATTTTTAAGAAGAATCTCTCCTTAACCCAATAGGCGTTTGTCTATTTTGAAGCCATCCTACAACTCTTGATTCAGAAGAACAGAAGTGTCCTGTGTTAATACTATTTGGAATAATTTGCTATATGAGTTCAAAACACGGAACGTACAAAAACTTCACTTGTGTTTACTCAGACTAGCTTTTTAGCTTTAAAGAGAAGCCAGTGATTTTACATTGACCTGTAGAGATGCAGAACGAAGTCACTGATGTTTCCACAGTCTGCTGAGTTTAGTTTCAAAGCACAAGTCCTTATAGTACAAGGAATAGATCTGCTGAATGGGAGGTTTGCCCATCACCTTTAAGACATGCTGGTCCATGACTTGGATGTGGAAAGGAGTTGTACATCTACAGACCAGATGAATTTCCCACTCTTTAATGAGATGATCCCTCCAGCTCAATTCTACTTCCTACTTTGAGATAATTAGGATCCCAAATACTTATTTTTTTAAAGTCAGCTATGCCACAAGAAGCTTTCCACTTCTTGTGAGCATAACAGGTATTTTTTACCATTAAATACCTTTTCAAAAAAAGTCTTTTTCTTCAGAAAGTCCACCCGATGCCATTTTCAATAAATAGGCATTTCCCCCATTCCGTCTATGCACAGCCTTATTACTCTCTAGATACTAGTCTCACTGATTTGACTGAAATTTGGCAATAATTTCTTTCCCCACATTGTAAAGCCTTCTATTTTCTGAGGCTGTCCCTACCACTGCAAAATATTATATGTAACCCAAGTAATTTACCTTGGAGTACAGCAATACTCAAGATGGTCTGACTTGCTCTTTGGCATGTGGTGCATCATAAGCCACGAATATAGAAGCATTTCGCCCTGTATATCACAAGTACTTTCCCTGGCTGGGGTGGATTTTTTTTGAAACTGGGAAGTCATCTCGACAACCTATGCAAGGAGACCCTTCAGAAAACTGAGCGCTCTACCACCATATTTATCCCACACACCTCCCTCCTCTCAGATGGCAAGAGGATAGAAAGACAAAAAGTAGTCTGCATTCTCACAGGACAAAAAAAAAGATCTCTCACATCCAAAAAAGAAAACATTATGGCAATCTGGGAGCTCCAGTGCATTAGAAGATGAAAGATAAATTGTGTTCTGTGAATGTCACACATGCTGTTGTTATTATCTCTAAGAGGAGGACCCCATTGTGCTAAATACTACACATGCTCAAACTAACAGGCTGCTCCTGTCCCAGAGGCCTCATAACCCAAGATAAAAGCAGTATTGTTGCCTCCTTTTTATGAAGGGGAAGTGGGACACCAGAAGATTCAGACTTGAACAAGTTACTCAATGAAACAGCAGATCTGAGAACTCAACCCAGATCCAAGTCTCCATCCCATGATTTAATCCTCACACTGTTCAAAATCAATTTTAGTTAAGCAGCATCTAAGCTGCAAATTGGCACCCATGATTATTTCTACTTCTACAAAAAATTTGACCTATTGTTCATTCCCCCATTTTAGATTCCTGTAAAACGCTCCTTTAAGTATACGTCCAAAAGATACAACACAGCCACGAGAGAAAACCCTTCTATGAGAAGATTACTTACATATTCAAATTCAGAGAATACTGACATCTATCTTTAAACAGGCACTTCAAAAAAAACCAAAAACACCTGATTACATGGAAGTACACACAGTAGCAGTACTTTGCTTCACAGGTGATCACAACTTTGAAAAAAATTATTACAACCCTTGGGAACTGAAGAAGAGCAATTATTATGCTGCCCATGAGTGCAACATTAAGAACTGAGTTGTTCAAAACTTTCTAAAAAATCAAGGTAATACAAACCGGGAGTTGTGTACCTAAAATACCCAACCTAGTGGCTATCCCAGCCAGTGGCTTCAAATTACTGCTTAATTTCATAGTATGAAATAAGTGGTGAAATCACACACTGAATAAGTTACCTAAACATCTGTCCGTTTAACATCTGAACCTAAATCAATATTTCAAAAATCCTGAAAATGTTTCTTCTCTTGGGAAATACGAGAAAAAAGTACTCTAGGTCTTAAAACAGAGTGAGGAGGGATGTAAGTTTTTTAGAGATGCACAAAACAATATTAGAAATTCCAAATTTAAAAATAATGTGAGAACAAACTCACTAATGTAGAGAAGCTGCAGAGACGCACACTGTGGAACTGTGACCTTTAGAAGAGTTAACCCTGGGAAGAGCTGAGGTACAAGACAACATTTATAAGGCAACAAGGCTAGACAGGAAGCTGCACCCTGGGGAACCATGAAGTTTGTGCAGGGCAAAGAAAATGAAAACTCATAATGAAGTTCCAGCACTTTGAGATGGGGGAAGAGCGATAGTCTCGCCAAACTGGATGGGTCTAGTAGGCTGGAAAATGTTCTGTCTCATACTCCAAGGGTTGCGTGAATTGCAGTAAGTTCTTCCAATTATTTTAAAGAAAATACTGGCAGAGTGAATTCTATTCTCATCCAGTGGGCTCTGCATACCTTCATGAGACAGCAATCCAATTGGATTTGTTCTCAGTATGCAAAGAGAGACTGGGCTTTGGCCATGTTTTAAGAGAGTTTGTCAAAAAAGGTCAGAAGTACTGGAGGAGGGAGCAGAGTTCTCCCAGCAGAGCAGACTGCTACTGCATTAACGTGGAGGTCACCACAGTGACCAGAGCAAAACTCTAACCATGTTTGAGAAAACATTAAATTCAACTCTTTAGAGAACTGATTTTTATTCATCCTTCTGGAAGAGAGACTGGGAATTGCTTCCCACTGCAACTCCTGGGACTTAACAGAATAAGAGTTAAATAAATCAGTACCAGAAACTGAGATTACACTGAACATTTTGAAAGTGCATGTAAGTGGACTGCTCTTCTCACTGGTGGCACCAAGCCATTCCCCTAACCCACGTTTTAAGTCACCGAACTCTGTTCCTATTCTTTGCTTTGTCTAGACAGTGCGTTTATTTCCTCATCTTTACAAAGAAAAAGGTACATAGGCTACCTAATGCTGCCAGATGCTGTATTTAAACTGGGAATAGTAAAACTATGTTGGATTACTGAATCTGTACAGAAAAATTTCCCTGTTAATGTCCGACATTGCAATTTGGTCTGTTCTGACAGGTTTCTGGCTTTTCAGCAAGAAACCCTAAACCAAATATATTCAAACACTACCTCAAGAAAAGGAAGGTTTCAGTTTTTCTTTGGAGAGGCCTTCTTTAAAAATAATTTTAAAACAAAAACAACAACAACAACAACAACAAAAACAAAGACAAACAAATTTAAAAACCAACAAAAAAACCCCAACAACAACATCAAAATCCTCAACAACCAAACCCACAAAGTTTGTTTTCTCCTCCTCAAAAAATACAACATTTTCTTGTTAAATGGCTTCAAGGACTAGCAAACTAGAGAAATTTCAATTAACTCTAGAGAGTAGTACTAGGAAAATCACCCTTCCCATGCAAATTTCTCTCCAGTATCAGCAACCCCTTAGCTTTATCCTCCACTGAATGAAAGTACACATGGAAATTAACAGAAATTTCCGCCAACATGTTCCCTTTCTCCAGGGAATGCTGCACCAGCTCAAAATCTGCCTTCATTGCTGCAATGTTTCAGTTATTACCTGGATAGAAACATGTAATTCTTTCATTACCAAGTCTGAGAGAAAGATAGCTCATTTCTCTCAATCTTCTCCTTGGAAATATATCATCCGGTTTTTAGGAGGAAAAAAAATAAAATAGGAGAGAAACATTGTATTCTCCCAGGGAAAGTCAGATCTGGGACACTGTTAGGAAAAAATAATTGGTCCCGTTATTATCATTGTGTCTAGCTTTACACTTAAGGGAGAAATATGCCTGAATAGCTGGTTCCATCAGCAATGCAGATAGAGGAGAAATTCCCACAGTGTGAGCAAGTCTTCACACACTTAGAGAACGTGACCACAGACAATACACATGACAGTGGAGAAGAACAAAGCAACCTCAGGAAGTGCCCCTGATTGTTTTCGGCTGATTAGGGACATATGCCAACAAGCCTCCAGTTGTTGAGGGAAGCTTTGCAACTTGGGGTGGTCAAACTTACATAACACAATTAAAGATATCGAGTTGCTTGGGTGCATATAAAACTCACATTCAGAACAATGTTAGGTACAAGTTTAAGACAATTTTGTTTTTTCAGACCAGTTCAACCAAGGGGCAGCTTTATCTTTCAAGTTAAATAAGCAGGGGAGGGATTAAAAGTCAGTAAACTAATGTAAAAAGCTAATTTACATTAACATCATCCACTTGTTTTGGAATCAAACCACACAGACTTCAACTAGTTACAGCGGTTTATGAAAACTGCATCAAACCAGCATGAACATCAGGCCTTGAAACAAAAATACTACCTATCTACCTTTTTCAAAAGTCACCACACAAACCTAAATATTTTTGGATCAGATAAACCACCTGAAAAATAACTGCACTGAAGTTAGCAGGAATTTGCCAGGTTGGTGCTCTTTCCAACAGAGAAGCCAGAACTGCCCATTCCAGGTGTGAAGTCATCCTCAATCCCAAAGGCTTCCCTGAGCTCTGCAGTGAGGTGAAAGATGCACCCTCTGGATTGCTGATGGTATCACCTCATCAGCCACCAACAGGGGAAATTTTAACCTGGAGATAACCAGCTGCCAGCATCACCTCGGTGTTGGGCCAGGAGTGCCAAGGGATGCCTTGAGAACAGCTCACCTACACAAGGACTGCTCAATTCTCTCCTCCCCAGTCAGCCAGCCTAATAAAAAGGTATTACATTTCCCGACAAATCATTCAGACTTCTGTAGGAAAGCATTAAAAAGAGCCACAGAGGTTTTAAAAAAACCCAACAAGATAAACGAAACACAGTACTTGGGAGAAAAATGTAAGGCTTCCTGTAAATTAAACTGAACCTTTTTACATAATAGATCGCTCACAGCTATTTGTAAGGAAGTGACAAAGCTGCTGCAGATCTTAAGATATTGTAGTGAGGTTCGCAGATGCGCTTATGTAAATATTTTCTGACAACTAGACTGCTAGCGAAAACATTTTTGAAGTTATCAAAAAGAATTTAAAGTATTTTCCACTCTAGTCATTAACGTTTTATTTGCAAAAAGGCACTACCAGAACTGTTAAGCAAAATGATCCTTTCTGCAGAAGGCACAAGCCCAGACAGCAGTGCTTTTAAACACGCCAGGGATCTGTGAGCCCCAGCACTGCTCTCAGAGGACCGGCCACTCCCAGCTCGCTGCCCCAAGACAAGAAGTAGCAAGTTTTCACATTCAGAGTGATCACACTCCACAGCCCCCATGCAGTCCCTACCCCACGAGATGCCCTGTCAGCCCGTGCCGCACACAAGATGCCCTGACGCTGTGAGCAGGCTGGGCAGCTGAGCTAGGACAGGTTTCCCATTCCTTGAGCTGCCAGAGGTGACACTGTGCCAATCCAGCCAGTGCAGTTCACATCGTGTGCTGAGAGCAAGCCAGAGCCCGGCCATGCCTGGAATCAGCAACCTGAAAACACAGACAGCAGCTTTACCTCAAAGCCATTATCCACTTCTTGGCATTGCAAAGCAGCAATATTACATGGCCTGGCAGTGGTCTATTAGCATATGTATTTTATCTACTGTCACCAATACAACACCATTTAGCTGCAGGGTTTTTTTGGAGCTTATTTTTCTCTCCAGACATTTAAACTGCATAATATTTTTTTACTGTTAAGCAGATACAAGAAAACACCTAGTAACTGAAGACTATACAAGTTAGAGACAACTAAGAGCAGGCCATTAGTGGTTTGTTAACTCTCTAGCAATCCTCCAGGAATCACAAGCAGACTCATGAAATCCTATCAGATTCTGTGTTTGAGTCTCAGGCTGGAGACAAAAAGCTTTGTGAAGACATGTCTACAGACAGCTTTCCCTGCTGGATACACATCCAAGTCACCCCAAGCATGCAAGACACATTTTACTGCTAAGGTCAGCAGGAATTCACATTATTAAAAGGAGCTTCACTAAACTCTGTTTCAGGTGGTACAAGAACTTAGTGCTTGAGGTTTGAGACCAGTTGTCTCGGTTTTGCCCAAATAATACACCCTTTGAGGGGGAGTAGGGGCATTTAAGGGCAAAGGATAAGACAAATCTTCATTGCTGGGGAAGATCAGGTGATAACAAATTGCCAGGAGACCACATCTGAGGTGCAGAAGCTGCTTGACAGCTCCTCAACCACGTAATTCATTCCTCTTCTCAGAGCTACACAAGGCAGATCTCACAGCAGAACAGATCTTCAGGGCAATCTGCTTTCAGAGTTCAACACCACATTGCACTAGGGATGCTTAGAAAAGTGTAAAAGACAACTGGACATATTTACAGCACCATCTTCTGACCGAAGCACCCAATTAAAAAAATCACAGATTACAGGAAAAAAAAATTACAATTAAATTACCATGTGTGATGTGTGTGTATGTGTGTACTCACATATTAACCCCATACATACTCCATTTCTGCAAGTTCTTATTAGTCTAACAGAATTAATAAATGCCTTTTTAGTTGGTTCCTTTTAATTATTTGATTTCTCTGTATGGGTGAGAAGTATTTATAATACCCTTCACTTCACCAACATATCAGGCAGGTTGCACAATCCTGGAGACATGAAACAGATTCTTCCCTCCAGAGGAAAGGACACATTTAAAGTTAATGAATGGTCCATATTGGAGCACACTCTCTCCTGACTATAAAAAGGAGTGTAGAGAGTTTAACCCTACAAATACCCCACAGGTTTTCCCTCTGCTGTCTGGACATAGACATGTGAGTTTGAGAGCTCTGGCACTGCAGCTGTGACACATTTTCTATAAAGGAACACCTTTATATGCTATAGAGCTTCAGTAGCAAAAACTGCAATGGACAAAACTCCAACTTCCCACACACAGCTGGGATAAAATATTGATGCTGCTCAAGTCAGGAACAAAACTGCGTGCCACTGACTTCAGTGGCGCCTGGATTTCACACTAGTTTTGCAAGGGTTCTCATTTTGGCTGGCAAGACTTCAACCCTTTTTAATTCCCAGAAGCTCAACCACAAATCCCTCTTCTCCTCCCACGCAGCTGCACTGACACTCCCCAAGCTCCTCTATGGCAGCAGCAGAGCAAACCTCCTTGGGAAGACACAGGGCTTTGCTTGCAGGAGATCCCCACCTCCTCCGACAGTCTTTTAGCTCCAGAAAGGCCAGTCTGTAAAAATCTTCAAATTGATTAAGAACAGACACCCCCTGAGCTTAGCCCTTCCCCTCAAGCTCTGTGTATCACTGCCCACAGCACTCACTCCTGGCTTTTCCTGCAACTCAGTCAAGGGAGCACAGTCCTGGCACAAGCAGGACTAACAAGATCTGGAAGCATGGCCCAGAGTCTGGGGAAGAGCAAAGGACACAGCACTGGACTCGGGAATCTGCAGTAGTCCCATGAAGCCACAGCACTGAGGTCTAACTTAGAGCCTGATTCTCCCTCAGTGTTTCTTTTTACAGAAAGCAGACATTAGAAACAGATAAAACAAAACTGCAGTGACAGAAACAAGATACATCAAGCACTCTTTAGCCAAAAAATTAAGAACCCTGCCTTTTGGTGTCCCCAGGTGTCTTCCACATACAGAGCTTATCCCAGCCATCTGGCCATCAAACATGGAGACAAGACAGGAACAGCCTAACAGAAGGATGGATGTCAGAGAGTCACAAAGCAGCCTTTAACAGGGCACATAAAAGGATGAATGCAGCCTCCTGAGAAGGAAATGTCACTGTGATTGGATGGAGAAAGCAATTTAAAAGCTGAGGGAGGTTTTCAAACTAAGAGCTTCCAAATACCAATATCCACCAGCCATGCACAGGATTTGGCACATTCATTTGAGGGTCCTTTGACAAAATCGTGTAGTCCCAGCAGTGTGAATGATTGGCATATCAGGGGTCATGGGCACAGCACCAGCAGCAGCCGAGCCTGAGAAAGTGGTGCTACATCTGGTGTAACATGACAGACATTGCACTGGTTATAGCAGAGATCAGCTTCTTCAAGCACCAAACACACTGTTAGCAGGCAGGTCATGGAGGAGCTAAACCCTCATTTTGCAAAGACTTGCCATGTTTTTCATGCACAGACACCCCACTGGCTATGGCAACACTCCCTCTCAGCCAGCCTTCGAGGGATGGGGGACTCTGTGCAGCTCAGTCTGGTAGAAAAATCAGAATTTCTGGGACTTTTTTATTTCTGGCCAATCTCATTACTTTTTACTCTCGGTGCAGTCAAGCCTAGAGAGGTTTCAGTCAGAAGCTGGAGCAATTACCCACTGCATAATCTTACACTGCCACAGGAAAAAGACAGCCCTTGACCCAAGCACATGTGTCCCTAATATAAGACAGTCACAGAGAGTGTCACAAAAATCTTTCTTGAAGCCCAGAGATTCCTTAGGGACAACAAGAAGATGAAATTATTCTATAGTTAAAATGCAGAGGCAGCACAAGTTGTGATACACAGAACCAACTCTTAACTATTTTGTCCTGATCAGGATAGGGCTCCCAGATCAATCCAGTGTTAAGCAGCATAGTTGCCCTGGGCACTGGCAGGAATTCTTCACCCTGTAACAATACTGTGCCACCCTGGGCTCTACCCCCTCATTGCTCCTATGTTACATCAAGGGCCATTTGCTGGCATGTCCTTGCTCATCCTGAGCCATACACAGAAGAAAAAGGAAGCAAATTTTCTACCCTTGGTGAATTTTCTGTCCCTTGAGGGATTTCACAAGGAATCTCATCTGGCAATATTGATGCCTGGTAAGGGTCAGTCAGCTTGGATCACATCATGTACTGTTACTAACCATGTGAAAGATCCCCCCACCACAACTTCTTTAAACAGTTTCTGTTTCACATGTGTTACACATCTTAAGGCCCCCATCACAGTACAACATTCAGTAGGGAGTTGCTATCACACACAGTAGGACAGCAAAAGTCATTCTGTTTGAGGCAAAAAAAGGCCTGAATTACAAAGCACTTCCAAAGACAGAACATACAGCAGCTCCCGGCATTGACATGGAACAGCAGAGCCCCTTTGGAATCACAACTCAGCCTGCAGGAGCAAGGGTGACAGTCCCCAGAGCCTTTCCTCAGCAGCACCGTAACCAGCTGCCCATGGTCTCTGCAGTGGCAGAGAGCACAGATGCCTCAGGAACAGCCTAATGCAAAGCATGATCCATAACAGCCCCACAAGCCCTGGGCTCTGGCTTCCTCACCCGGCCCCATCACCTCTCTTTCTGCACAGGACAACCCACCATCCCTGGGGACCCCTCCATGGAGCAGCCCTCCCTTGCATCCCTGAGGTGCCTCCTACCTTCCCCCTTTGGCAGGACCTTGGAGCAGCTGTGCCACCGAGGAGGTGATCAGGCCCTTCCCGAACCCTTTTCAGGCTGCTGCCATTGATGTGCCCCACAAATGTATTCCACTTCACTTGCCAAAAACATACAGGAGCTACAAAAGAGGAAGATATCTTTCAATAGCTCCTAAAATGACTTTTGCTCCTTTCCCTAAAAAGCTGCAACATAAATTAGGGCAGAGATGGGCTGCTAAGGGAAGCTCCTTTGTCCCTGTTACGTTAGAAGAGAAAAATAATTGTTGGCTTTCCATCAGCCAGCAGGAACAACTGCTGTGGTGCCATGCCAAAAGGATTTGCACCTCTCTGTACTTCTTTGTGGACAGCTATGATCTGCTGTTCTCTGAGTCAGTGTTTCTTTACTATGGCATGTATCAAAAGAGCGTCATTGTTTAGAATATGCTCCTTATTTCACAACGGAAAGGGAAAATGACGGGAACACAGGGGCTCAAAGTTTGGAAGATGAAAAGCCAAACAATAAAGACAGTTGTCTTTGAGCTTACAAGCCCCTGACATGTCACAACTGTAAGCACTGAATTATCTCCTTGGTGTACCTTGTGAACCACTTTCACTTCAAAAATAAAAATAAAGCACCAGGTTTCTTTATGGTCTTGACAAAATCTGCAGTGCCTGGCATTGAGCAGTGTCACATTATTTCCCTTGCAGGTGACCTGGGAGGGGTTTTCAGAAAATTGATTTCTGTTTACTTTCATATGTTTCTTTACAATGGATAAATAAAGTCTGAAGGACCCTCACCTCCCTCAAAATCTCCTTCTGTTCTCACTCACTGCCCTCAAACTACTTTATTTCTCAATAGCATCAGGAACTCTGAACACAGGCTCATCCCTCTATGTTGACTGGTATCACGCTCATTTTGTGAATTTTACAAGTTGAAATAAGTGTTAGGAACATCTAGCCCAAATGTATCTTCCCCCCAGCATTTCCCCCAGTTTCCCACTCAACATACGAGGTAAAAGACCATCAGCTCTGACATCTCCTGCCCAGCCACCTGCAGTAACAAGGTGCACAGCTCATACAGGTGCTGCCCCACTGCCTGATGCAAGTAGCTGCTGTCACAGAGCTTTGTATCAACCCACAAATTCAACTTTCCAACAGCCTGATCTACCCCACGTACAGTACTAGACACAGCACAACAAACCTCTTGGTTTTCATTGGGAGTGGTAGAGCCAGTAGCTAGAAGATTCCTGCCTTTGCTTCCAAGCAAGAGACATTCCAGATGTGTTTAAGCTTCAGCAAGCACACTCAAATCCACTAACCTAGAAACATCCAAAAATCAGAAACTTTGCAACTTCTAGATTTCACCTGGACCTTAATTATTTTTGCATCCATATGAGTATGCGGTAACAGTGGCCTTCTCTCCACCAGAAGGCTCAGAAAGAGGAGCTCTGAATGCACAGATCACACCCGAGACCATCACAACAGCCTGCGTTTTGCTCCAGTGCAGCACACAGAACCTGTCCAAACCCCATCCTATCCAAATCCAGTATCAACACGATGAGCACATTCTGAGCTTCTGCAGCAGGTTTCTAGAGGAAAACATCCTGCTTTGATATTAGAATTTCCTATGACTATTAAATCACCATGTTTCTCAGCAAGCTGTTCCAACGTTATGCACTTCACTAATGTGAAGAGGGATCTTTTTGACCCTGTGTATTCCTGTCTGGAGGAACTGGTCTGTATTGTGCCTTTCTTTGGAAGATCAAAGAGCCCTTTATTATAAAACACCTGCTCCCACATAAAAAGGTGCAAACCCTGAGCATCTAACAGGGTCTTAATTTGCTCAATTCAGAGGTGCCTCACCTGGTCTGAATCCACTGCAGTGCCCTTCTTAGAGGGCAAACACCAGGGCCAGGCAGTATTGCAGCAGAAGTTAATCCAGTAATCCCATTCCTAATACATAGCCACTGGCTGCTAGACCTTTCCAAGTACTAAAAACACACAAAGACCTCAGTCTTTAGTCAGACCTTTATTTTTATATATGAGCAGAGAGGCAGTGGCATTTGGCAGCAATATACAAGTCCTGGTTCCTGACCTGTTTCCTCAGTCACTGGTATCTCTTCCCCTCTCGCTCCTCCTGGGGATGGAGTCATGGCCATTTGAACCTGCTGCCTGTCCATATTGTCAGTGCACCTTTGGGCAGCATCCTCCCTCAGGGACCAAGCTGCCCACATCCAGGTCTGGGCACTGCTTCCCATCCCACACCACCATGCCCAAATGTTCTCTTGCAGCTGCCAGTTCCCATCCCACTCCAGAGATAAGTTATTAATCAGGCACCACCAGCTCTCCCCACTTTGATTTGCAGGGGCAGCTGCTGCCTCTCATTATGGGTTTACCCTCGGCCTTATCAGCAATGAATGGGGACCTCAGAGGCACAGCCCCAGTTGTTCCCCATGGCCCAGAAGCAGAAGGCAGGAGCTGCAGCGGAGCAGGGCCCCGGCACTGCTGGGTCAGTGGCCCAGGGCTGCCCACGGAGCGTGGCAGGACTCCCCTGGGTGACCGGCTGAAGGAGTTCTGAGAGCCAGAACAAAGCCCAGAGCACTAACTATCTAACTGGTAATTACTTTCTGGTGAAGACTGAAAAATGGGTCATTAAAACCATATTAAACTGTTTTCATTAATACAAAAACCTGATTTACATTTTTTTTTCCCACAGAGCCATTATGTTCCAAACGCACTGCACGGATGATTTGTTTAATCACAACCACATGGAATAGCAATTTTAAGGGCCTGTGACAATCACTTTTTTAACCAGAAAACCTGGCTTGCAATAATTGTCATTTTTTGTTAGCCACCCTTCCCACTGCTGTCATAAACCTGCTCCTTTCCAAACACTCTGCCTTCCTAGTTGCACATAAAAGCAGCACAATCCACTGATACAATTAATAACACTGAATATTTAGGTCAACGTCAGTTCTATTAATTTTATCTCTTAAAGACTCACACATTTTCTAAACAAGTCTAGCCCTTTGGGGGGTTAAACTGTAATTTGCAGCCTGGTTGTGAGTCCCTATCACATAATAGATCAATTAGGTTGAACACTCTAGTATATTAATCTTATTCACACATAGTAAAGGCAAATATGGCTAATTACTGTATTACAATACTGCCTACTTTTTGCAAATATGTATTAAGGAAAAGGGGAGTTTACTACATTGAATTATCAAATAAAATTATCTTGATATTAAACTGACAGTGAAGATGAATGCCTGTATTAATCCATCTCATTTTTCCTAAATCAATATCCATTGGAAAATTTGTTTGTCATTACTAATGTGCTGGATCTGTAGAAGAGGCTCTTTCATATC
This sequence comes from Corvus hawaiiensis, assembly GCF_020740725.1. Lineage (NCBI taxonomy): Eukaryota > Metazoa > Chordata > Aves > Passeriformes > Corvidae > Corvus > Corvus hawaiiensis. The sequence goes on along the minus strand of NC_063226.1, from coordinate 392,401 downwards.
AAGAATTCAGTATTTCCCTTCAAAGCATGGTTTGCCTGCTATGGCATTCTATGAAACACAGTAGTGAGATTTCTTTTGCCACAACTATCAGCTTTATTTTTGTACTTTCCGGTTATGAACTAATGGTAGGATTTCAATGACTCCAGAGAAATGCAGGTAGTGATCCAAACCTAATTTCTGTGCCTCTCCCCGCAAACTCTCATGGCCAGAGGGTTTGTCTCCATGATGAAATTAATTGAATTCAGTTTTTAAACCACCAAGTTAATCAAGATTGGCACAACAGTTAACTGGCCAGTGGAAACAAGGAAAAGTCATGGTCAGCATTAAGTTTACCCGAGGCAAGCTGAGGTGAGCCTGAGCAGGATTTGTCCTTGTCTGCTTCCACTAATTAGCAGGTACCAGTTAATTCATCCACAGGCTCATAACAAAATGGGACAAAAAAAGTACTGTAAGAAGTCACCTAGTCTGCCTCGAGGCACCATGAAAAATGAGTTTAGATGTGACCAAATATCCTAGCAGAAACTTAATTCTGTTCCTTGTTCTGCCACTGATCTGCTGTGCGACCAAGTCACTTCCTCTCTTCCCCCACTGTGGTGATTTCCCTGGCCCCCATCTCATTTAGCTCCCACTCAAAGGCAGGAATTCCCCCTCCCGCCCACGTGGCACCCGGCACAGTGGGACTCAATGGAGCTGGTGCTCTAGGCATTACTGCAGTCAGATGATACACACTATTAGGAGCGAAGACAGGGCACAAATTAAGAGGATGGCTGTGCTTAGTGCTTTCTTAATGTTTTGCACATTTGAATTTTCCAGCAATAGCTCACAAGCTGTGAATTTGCTAAAGTGGAAACCAGGCCAATAAAAATAAAGACAGAAATCTAAATGCTTGGGCTGCTGCAACAGAAGTCTTGTATGAAACACCTGACAAAAACATAGAGATTAATTTGCCCACATAACAGGCAGTAAGTTCAACAAAAACATGTTGCTTTGAAAAAAAAAAAAGAGGAAAAAGACTTCTACACTGCTGCAGCATATGGAATATCTTGGATCTTAGGATCATTCCACAGGACACAGGTGAAAAATAGGTTCCTCAGCTTTTTTAAGAGCACACAAAACGTGTTTATGCTAAGCACCTACTCATCCCAGAAGCCAGTTGCTCCAAGGCAGTCCCTCACCACATGAAACATATTGGCATGTGATTATTCATACAGTTCCACACATATGCACACTCCCACATACAGGAAAGAGGCTGAGCTGTGGAGGACACAGGAGCCAAAATGCTGATTTCCTGTCTTGGGCTGACATCATTGGTGTACTATTCACTATTGGAAACCTCCTTGCTTAGAAGCATTTCCCAGACTTCTCGCGTCTCTTCTCTGCAAAATTTGGGAAGATAAACTATTCTCAGGTGATCCACAAAATAAAACATTCCATAATTGACTCTGCTAAGAGCTTATACAGCTGCATGAATGACAAATTTTTATTTCTGCCTTGAAAAGTATTATTACATAGTCTGAGACTACTCTTAGTCTTTTCCATGCCTAGAACTGTTCCCAGCTAGAGCTGCTTCTCACATGTTGCTGTTCCATAAGCAAATCTCATTTCTTAAGTGGGTCATCAATACTTTGGGTTCCCCTTCTCACCTCATGGGCCTCTAATTTCAAATCCTCTCTAGAATTTTTTAACTGCCAAGTTGAAGGAATGCATAGCCAGAAACATCCAGATGTTTGTTATAAAGGATCCAGAATGCAAGTAACAATGGAGAAAAATTTCCTATTTGCTTACAACAGAATCAAATTATCTCTGTGCTCCATTTACCAAAATCAATTATTGAATTAAATCTGTTCCTGTTGTTTAATAGGGCAATCTCAAAGAAAATCACTCTTTCCGTTCTAGAAAATCTGTGCAAAGGATCACATTTCTATCCTTGGTTGGACCAAACTGTACTAATCAATAGTTTCATTGCATCATATGGAGCCAACACTTGGATTAATTATTTTGACAAAAGCATGATCAGCAATAGGATTATTAACTTCATAGCGCCAGAAGTTCCCAAGGAACCAGACTCAAGCCATTCAAAAGAACAACACTTTAAGGATGCCTGGAGTGAGGAAGAATTCTCCAAGAGAATCTCAAACATGAAAGTGATGGATCTCCCATTTCTACCAGCAGCTGCAATCTGGAGTGCATAGTCAGTGCTCAGCAAGGAAGAGGACATGGAAGAAATGGCTGGAGGAGCTGGAGCTGACTTATTTCCACCAGTGTCCAGCATGAAGGGAGCAATCAGGTCTGCCAGAACTATGATTTCAGGCAATACCTGCTCTCTTCAAAGTACAACAACAGTGTTTGAGGAACACCAAGGCATTCCAGAGCCACAGCCACTGGGATAAGGCTTGCTCATAGCACAATTAAAGAACCACTAGGCTTGCAGGCTTTTGCCTTGGCTATATTAATTTATGTGTACTTCACCCATTTTCCTTCGCTATTTTCAAACAAGGGGTTTTAAAGATTTGCCTTTGTTCTGTGCTGCACTTTATTTTAAAAGATGCACCAACTATCAACAAAGCGTAATTTTTAAGACTCCAAAGAATCCAGGCATATCAATAATCCAGAAAACAGAAGACAACTCATACAGAATAAAGAGGAGACAAATTTGGAGGTGTGAAGCATTCTACAGCAGAAAAATTAACACTCAAAAAGGAAAGTGTAACTAACATAAGGGTTCACAAAGAACTGTAAGAGTTAATACTCTCTCCCTCCATTAAGCACATCAAGAGTGTTCTTTTCCTAATGAGTTAACCTCTTATTATTCAAGTTTAATGGGGACATATATTTGTTTAACCCTATAGCCTCAGGAGTCAGAATTTCCTGGTGTTAATTATATGGCATATATTCAGACTCTTTGCTAGCAATGTGAAATGACAATTCCTGCCAAACCTGGAAACCAAAACCAGAAATTTCCAGCAAATCTCAGTCTGCTTGACAGGTGAAATATACCTGAAGGTTGTAATTCCCCATGGTTCCTGTAGTCCAATTCCTGCAGGGCAGTGGACAACAAGCTTAGGACACATCTTTCTCCCTAAAGCCGGCTTGGACTTGTGTAAATTGAACAGGTACCAGAGAGCTTCCCAGAGAGCAGGGCAGCATTACCTTCCCTTTGCCGGGAAGGGGAAGTGATCCAGACAGATCACACACCAGTGTAGAAATTCCACCTGGGAGTTTCCATTTTAACTCAAATGTGTATGGAAGTGACTGTGTGTGCACAGGACACTGCTCTGCTGTAACAACCCTACTGGAGCTTGAATTTGTACTGCTGTCTTGGTCTTTTTCTTTCAAGAGAATTTAGTAGGAAGAAGAGCAGAACCCATCCTGTAACAAGATCTCCAGCAGCACCAGAGTGCTCCTTTAAGCACTCGACAGTGAATGGATATATGATCCCAAGGGACGCGAGGAAGGGTGTGCACATGGGACATGCACACACACCACATCAGAAAGTGCTAGCTGTGGAAGGGAACACGTTTAGCCCCTCAGAAACCTCCTCCCTGATCTTTTGCACATAAAAGCAGACATTTCTAAACACAAATATCTTCAGAGCCAAGGTTCATTTGTCTGTTTAATGATCATGCAGACACAGAAGAGCATAAAGCCCATGGCAGTAGCATGACATGTATGAATTTACAGGATAGAAACATAAACTGTAGTAGTTCCCCCAAAAGCCATCTCAAAAACAGCCTCTTTGACCATTTATTGTTATCCCAACAGGGAAACATTAAGTCACAATTTCAGGGTGGAAGCAGACACCCAATAAATATCCTATTTTTTGATTGTTTAGTTCATGATGCAAATCACAGTTTGTTTAAACAAAATACAGTTGTCTTTGGTGTCACTGATTCAGCATCTCCCCTCCACCTTAATTCTCTGCTAGATCTGGGCACTCAAAAAGAAGGAGGCTATTTGCAGCAGCACAGTGGTTAACAGGAGGCTGAATTTCCACTTCACAATATGATATCCTGAAATGACAGCAAAGAAGAATGAGTTGCTACTAGAACAGGAGATCAAGTCCAAGTGCCATCAGTACACGAAACAAAGCCTGATCTCTTCTGGATCAGGAAAGAAGCTGTACTTAACTCCCTGGAAGTTAAACACCATCCTGTGTCTTCCTTTGCTATTTTAGGCTGCAGACAGAATCAACCAGATGACATTTAGCATCAAACTTCATTTCTCTTCCAATAGATGGAAGGTACACACACAAGTTCTTATTAATCAAATCATGGAGATGTTCCTAGGCCTGGAAAGGGAAGACTCCTCCAGAGTCCCACCAGCAAAGCAGAGCAGCAAGTCCAGTGAGCACCTCCTTGGGACAGTCACAAGAAGTCAGTGCATTTCCACCCACTTACAGATCAGCTGAGCCTATCATCACCCTACTACTTTCATCCTGCTTATTGCAATGAATAAATATATCAATAATTAACAGCAAGTTAAGATGATTTGCACTTCTGTAGGGCCCTTCCTCTGAGGAGCTCGTTAACAACACAAGGCCTTTCAGAGCCATTGTTGTCCCATTTCACAGACAGGGTACTCCATCACATCCAGCAGTGGAGTGCCTCCTCCAAGGGTCCTGGAACAACCCACCAGCAAGAGAGACCAATGCTGAACACCCAGGCTGTACCCATCAGGTTGCACTTCACTTGGGGAAAAAAAATACCAAGAGCAGGCGGTTCCTTCCCAGCCACCTTAAGAGCAGCGATTGCCTTCAAAGCTCTCCTCCTGTGAAATATGCAGGTTCCTGTCTGCTGTGTAACACTGAAAAGACAAGATTTTTGGGGTGGCAGGCAAAGCCAAGCAAAAGGGGAAAGTCATTATTTGTAAATAACCATATAGCCATGCATGGCTTGTGAACCATGGTTAATTCAATACCCACACGTGTTCATTAGAGCTATTCATGCGCCCACTGCAATCAGCTTGTTTACACACTTATCAATGACAACTTTAAGATTATTACTTTAATTAAGAAAACCCCTTCATTCATTGGGATTATATCACCAAAACTCCTTTTCCACAGGGGGAAAACTAGTATTTACAGGAAGACAAGGAGCTGAGCTAGTCACTACAACTGCCAGTTGCTACATGGAGCTCATTCTTCAAGGATAAGGAGGCACAGGGAACCAACACCAGGTACCTCCACCATAAGCAGCAGGACACAGGAGTATAATGAACCAACTCGCAGTTCTATGACCTGCAGTGAAGAGGCTTCACAGCAAATCCAGTGGGACTCACTCACTTCTGAAGGAATATCCTGTCAGGAGCAGGCCCACAGCATCTTTATACCCAGCCCTGGTGCTCCTGATATTTCCCAGGTGCCCTACCAGCAGCCTGTCACAGACATGCTAAACCTCAGAGCCTTTGGGACCTCAGTGGCTGAGAGTCCCACAGTCCTCCCATATTCCCCACATCTCACGGAGGGGATTTGTCCCAGACCCCATCATCAGGTGTGTCACAACAGGGCCACTCTCCCAGCCCAGCAGGGCAAGACCAAGTCCAGACCCCACAAGCTACAGAAACATCTTGCTCCCACCAGCCCCACAGAGGTTTGTACTGGGGCACCAGGTGCTCCAGGTCTGTTACAGATGCTGCAGGGAAGTGCCCTCCAGCAGAGCCAGCCGCAGCAGGGCTGTGAGGAAGCCAACTGGGAGCCATCAGTGCCCAGCACTGACTGGTCCTGCTCGCTCCAGCCCCACACAAACACCTCAGCATCCACCACCTGCTGACCTGCCACCAGATGAAAGTTCAATATAAGTTGACCTGATTTTATCACAGGAATAAAATCATTCCTTACAGATCTTGTTAAGACTTCAAGTTCACAACAAACCTGCCTCCAAGTCAAAATTATCATCCGATTATCTCCAGTCCAGCTAGAGCAAGACTCGGCTGCAAATGAGCAACTGATTAACAACTGGTTAACTCCACCAGCATTTCCTAACATCCTCAAGTTCTGCCTGTGGCAAGCCATGTGACATTATTTCCCAGGAGGGGATTTTAACAGTTACCATTTTATAAGCGCTAAAAAGGAGATGTTAATAAAATGCATAATTGAAATTTACCCCTCTTCTCTTACTAAGAGGCTATAAAATTTTTGCACTGTCTGTCCTAAATATTTTTTGTACTCTACAGTCATAACTGTTTCCCCACACAAATTTGAAACTGACACATAAATCAGTGTATTTGTTTGCAGCTATTTCTGAAGGCAGTAAATTAATCTAGGTTATGGCATCTGACTACAAAGTATCCTACAGATTACTTTTATGAATTTGCCAAATACTTTCCAAAATGCTGCATGGAATAAGTACAAGATAAGAACTTACTCTGAAAAACACTAAAAAATAATAATAATTGTCTATTTTTTCCAGCTCACCAATTCTTTGTGCTTTTTTCCAATGCATATTTCCAATTTTCCAGTATTCATCTGAAAATCCACTTTTCCCCCTTGTTTAAAATTAAACCCTCAGCTATTGACACAGAAGAGACTCTCTCACACTCTCAGCAGACAGTAATAATAAGTTGTTGAAAGAAGGAGCCTTGCAGAAGCTGGTGTGAACTCAGGCTCCCGGCACTCGGAGCAGGAACACGAGCAGGAATACTTCAGCCAGCCACCAGCAGCTCCTTGGTCTGTTTTTTTTCCACATTACCCATGGTATGTTCTACAAGCTAAAAAACAGAACAAACTAAATCACTTACTCCCTTCCCCCCGCCCCCTTAATTTCAAATTTGTACTCGTCTTTGATGCTGATACAAATGTCAACAAACTGAGTAAATTTTGTAGGTAGCTTGGGTTCAATAGTAAAACATCCCCCTGATTCAGCAAGCCTCTATTTGTCTCCACACAGAGCCACAGCTCCAAAGACTTCACATCCCCCAAGGAGTGAGCCAGAGACCTGGGGACATCTTCTGGGGCAAATGACTTTATATTAATATGAATCACACCTATCCTCTGTATAATCATGCCCTGTCAAAACCTCTTTCCAGGTACTGGTAGGTGACCACAGAGTCATTTTAAACACTTACCTGCATCAGCAGGCCAGTAGAAGATACTGAAGAAGCCCAGCAGAGATACCAGGTCTGCAGCAAGGCCCAGAGCAGATGTAGCACTGCCTTTCAGAGTCAGATCTGACTTCAGGAAGCATCCTGGACCTTTAACTCAAGCCCATGACCCACACACAGATATTCTAATAAAGTTACAGTTTAAGTCTTTGTCCCTAAGTACCCATTCCTGGGATAAAGGCTTTGCCCTGTACATGCAGTTACACATATACACCCCCACTTAAAGATCACCAAGTAGGGGCAGGAAATCTATGAAACCTTCAGTGCAGGAAGGTCACCTGCCTGCTCAGGCATGTGCTGCTGGCACCCAGCTCTCTAGCTGCCAAGGTGCTGCCAAGCTCTGTGAAAAGACAACACACACTGGTATTTTATGCCTACAGAGTTCTTGGTAGATGCAGAACTTCAGCAACTTCTGGAAATTTCTCAATTTTTGTCTGCTGGGTGGGAGGGGAAGAGGGATGGTTGTCATTACCAAGTTAGAGGAGTCTTTTGATAGACCAGTCCTTCACTGTGGAGTTCACTAATGCATAAAAACTATCCCAGGATCTGTTCCTGTGCTGTAACTTGGAAAAGGGGAAGACTCTGATGGACAGAGCAAAACAAATATAACCCACACTCCACAACAGAACAGCACAAAACAGCCTCTGCTGATCCAGTGTACTCCTCCAAATGCCAACAGGGGCTCTGCCATCCTCTTGGATGGGATTAGGTCTCCGCTCTAGATAACTAGCTCAAGGGGAAGCCACTGAACATGCATTACAACTAGAACTATAATGCAGAAATAGAAAGCTATGGGCCAAATTTGGTCACCTTTAGTCAACCCTCTTTCCTCCACCTCAGGCAAGCACAATCCAGTCCACTAAACCAGCCTGTTTGCTGCCCAGCAGATTCTTGGTCCTTGGCGCTGGATACCCGGGATTTACAAGCCATGTTTAGACACAAACAGAGATCAGTCTCCAGGCAGGATCACACTAGGGCACATCCAGCGAGGCAGTCCGGCACTGATGACACCGATTAAGAAGGTACACTCGGAGGGGTGAACCAGCAGGAGATTAAACCAGTTCTGGCACAGCACTGGCATCAATGCCAAGGGCGGCAGGAAGAGTAAACCCCAGCGAGCATCCCCAGCATGAGAAAGGTTAGCGGCTCTGGGCACTTGCAGTGCCCCAGATGTCAGAGCAGATCAGTGCCGGGGGTAGCAGGGGTGCTGCAATCCCGGGCTAGGGCTGGATAACAATGCAGGGCACAGACAGAGCAAGGGCTGGTCATTAAAGCTTGAATAGGCAGAAAGGAAAAGGAATCTCCTAATCATTTCCTTTAGCCATCTCAGCTCCTCTCCCATCCTTTCCCCCTTCCTGGCCTTTTGAAGATGCTTGCTAATAAGTGTTAACGAGTTGCCTGACAAAGAAGGAGGGGGAGGGGGAAGACGCTACCAAGGAAGAAAAGGGACCAGACAGAGGTCTGTGCATGCCATGGCAGATTCTAGATGCAAAGGATTCCCGGGACAGGACCCCCACTCCTGGAAGGTTCATTTCACGCTCTGACCTCTCTGACTGAGCTTTTAATTTTTTTTTATTTATTCATTATTTTTCTTCTGCACGCCGCATGTCTCCTTCCCTTTCTTCCAGTCCATCTGAGACAAGCCTGCAGCTTGCACTCACCAGCTCACCACTGTGTCAGTGCTGCCACCTTCTTCGATTCCACCACTTGTTTTCTTTCTCTCTCCATTTCAGCCCTCTCCGATGTGAGCCACAACACAGCTGCACACACTGAAGCACCCTGGGCTGCCCTAGTTACCCTGTTCTTCCTGCCACAAGAACATGACTGTCCCAGAGCCCTAGCAAAAGTCTCTCAGCACTCTGCATCTTCCAACCACCTCTACAGCAGCTGCTCCTTCCACCTTGGAAGGTTCACCATCTCTGTCAGATTTAACCCTTACAGCCTTAAATGCAGGTACTCCCATTCTTCACAGCACTCAGCCTTTGTATGGAGGGGCTCTACCCCCCACCAGAGCTTCCCTGTGGACACAGGGTGCCGCTAGCCCTCCACCCCTCCAGGAACCATCTGTTCCTAGAGCAATCCACATCACTTTTGCACTAGACCAGCAACTACAGAAGACCATAAGAGAATGGAGAATCAGGACAAGCATCTTTTCCCATGGGAGAGTTTATCTCAGACAGCTTCTGGCGTGGCTCTATTCCCATGGTCCATCACCCAAGGTGGCCAATCTGCCCTCTCAGCTGGGAATTGCAGCCTCAAAAGGAGGTGCCACAGAGCTTGAGAACCACCACCGTTTTGCTCTCACCTTAGAGAGGGGAGATCTTCATTGCAAAAGCAGCACCTCTTTTGGAAGCACTAGCAGGACTCTGAAGAAAAGTGTGAAACAGTGTTTCTGTCACCTAAATCTGTAACAACAGACTGAGACGCAACTCCTTACAAGCAAAGCTCCCTCTCAACAGCCCCCTCTGCTGAGAAAACCTTTCATACGGACCCCACCCGAAAACAATCAGCTCATTTCTTCCATCTGGCCCATCCCAAATCTCCTACAAATCACTACCTGCTGCACAAGCCTTGCTCTAGTTGCTGCCAAGGGGCTGATTAACTCCTTCCCTGCCACCGGAGGTTTGTCTGGCTTGGGGCAGCTTCTCATCTGCACTTTTTCTCCCCAGTGCCTCTAAGATTGAAAAGGTCTCTCCCTGCCACAAATACATACGGGGCCCGGTCTACACACGGAGGTTGTCTGGCTGTTCACCTCATTTGGAAAATCACTGACCTCACTTATATTCCGAAATTCAAATCCGAGCTTCCAAACATATGAAGTGGATCAACTTGAAATCTCAGCCCTGAGGAATCTCCCTCACCGACAGCTGTCCTTACTGACTATTGACCTCTCCCCATTTCTTGTGCCAGAAAAGAGAAGGCAAAGCCAGACTCCCCCGTGCTATACCAGCATCAAGAGGTATTTGTGCCAGCTGAATCCAGCTTCAGTGGTGTTACAGACTAAATGAATTTAATCCATGACTTTGTTTCCCACAAAGTACTACTGAGACCCTTAACATATGGATATATCTTAAGGAAGTGATTTTCTGAGAACAATAGGGAACTTGAAGAGACTGACAATGCCTCTTTAGTGGTTTGGCTAGTACAAGAAGGTTATCAGCTTGTCCCAGGAACAAAAAAAAAAATCCAAAAACTGAACTAGAGACACAATTTTTGAATTGCCAGAAAACAATTGATACATTATCTAATCAGATCATTGTGGTTTTACTCATTCATCCTCAATTCATCAAGAAAAGCAGTTCATTATCTAAAGAACCATGCATAAAATTTATATATCAACTACTCTGTTTTATTGCCAAGCCTACTGTATTATACTTCAGTTTCATGTGCATTACAATAAAAACCATGTGTGAATTCTCATCTTCTAAAATAGTTGTGCATCCGTGTGGTTTGAGTTAATGCTTTTGGAAACAGTCTCCACACGATGCTATCTGCAAATAGAATCTGACTATGATAAAACTTTTAAGATGTGCTGTAATAACATATTGTGATAAAAAGAAATCCATTCTCAGAAAATGAACTTTAGCCACGTGCACAAAAAATATTTTAAAAATATAAAACTCCTAAGAAGGTGAACATCAATTCACTGCAGTACAAACTTCACCTCCACCGAGGAGAAAACATACTTCAGATACTACAGCATGGGGGGGAAAAAATAGCAATCCCAGCCAGGCTGAAAGGCTAGAGTGAGTACATCAATAATTAATCCTCATATCTTACCCAAGAAGGAAAAAAAAATTTCAGCCCAGGTACAGGTTAACATTAATATACAGTTGCTTGTGAGTACTATATAAACGGAAACTGGAAACATACTGTTGGCAAATGGTAGACTTAATCTCTGTGTTCTTCATATATAATGAAGGCAGCAGTTGCAGGAGGATTATGAAACAAATATTTGTTCTCGTTTTACTGAGTCTATTTATCAGCAGTAAATATCAGCAGCAGAGATAAGAATAATATCCACTTTGTATTTTTCAGGACACCATCAGAGAACAAGACCTCCTGCAAATAATGAAAAGAAGATGAGGGTAAATGAAGCTCTAAGTATTTGTGCAACATAACATTCACATTACTTACGTGCTGAGAAAGAGTACTTATGTCAAATGCTGGGTGGGATTTAACCATTTGTAGTTCCATATTTTTTACACCAGCTCTGTGCACTTCAAGGATGTGTTAATGCAAGAAGTGACACGTTTATAATGCTCGACCTCTGTTATATAAATAGCAGTGATACACCATCTTCATTTGCTTCATGCTAACAGGTGCTACTGTCTCCAGTCTTCACCAAAGGTCAAGCACAGCTTTCTCAGAAACCCGGAGCTCTATTCTGCTAACAGACTTAAATGCAAGTGTTTCTTTTCCTGCTAAGGTGGAGTTCTGTTTAACAATCATGTCACGATATGGGCTATTGTTAGAACAAATTACCCAGACCATTAATTACACAGCTATCTTTCCATCAACTAATAAAAATACCCCCAATTACATACATATAATAAGTAACCTGTTGTTGCAGCACAGTCAAAATGAATGGTGATGTAAAAAACAGCAGTGTAACACTCCTGGACACCCTGAAATTAAACCAGGATGCTTTTGGCCCGTTAGTCTAAAGAAGACAGTGTTCTTCTTGGGTGACTGATTTTTAGTGACAATTACTAAGTACTTGTCATATTCTGAAGTTGCTCACCCTGCCCTCCAGGGACAAGAGGCCCGCTTGAATTAGTATTTGTGTCCAAGCCGTGGGAGCCTGACCGTTGCCCTCCTGCCCCAGGGTACAGAACCAGTACCGAATCATCACCCTGATGAGCTTATTTGGCTATAGCACCTGAACACTGCAGTCATGGACATCCTTGAGCCAGACCTCTCCTCCTCAGTGTTCTTTGTACGTAAAACAGAAAATCCTGTAATTAAGAACCAGAACCTGGAGCTTCTCATTCCCAGGAGAGACACCTGGGCTTTTGGGTCCACACTGGATCACACCCTGAGGCTCCAGCAGCATTTAGAGGTATTACATTAATGAACTTCTTAGCAAACCATCCATTGCACAGTGACAGAAACTGCAGTTCCCAGTGACATCGTGTCAAAGCTTCAGTATGCTTCAAGTGACTCAAAATGACACTCGGCTACACAAAACATCTTCAGAACATTTCATTTTCCCAAAGGAAATAGCTAGGACCGTGCAATATTTTTTGGGGGGACTTTTTTCTTTGTTTCCAACTCTTAGACTTCATTATTCCACCCAAACAACTGCTAAAAGGAACCAAATGTTTTATATGGAAAGAGGCACAGAAAGTGGATTACAACCACTGGAAGAATGGGTACCTCATGAAAAATGAGTGTAAGGTTCCCCCTGTGACAAGATATGAGAACTCCAGCAAAGCCTGGAAACCCTTCTGTCATGTCTGCTTACTTCCGCTGCGTATTGTGCCCACCAAAACGTGTTCCTCTTTCGCACAAATGGGAAATCTCTTAAGTGAATCTAGGGCAGTATCTAATGACACAGCCAAGCAAGCCCAGCACTCCACCTTCCACAGGGCGTTCAGAGCAGCAGACGAACATACCCGTGGCATGTCTGCAGGAAGAGGCACAGACAGACACGCTCTCTCCTGCCTTCAGACAAGATAAGTAGCTGAGACTCACCACCATGCTACTACATTAACTCTTCCAGACAAAGGCTGTTCCGGGTTTAACCATCTCAGAACAGGCAGCGGGAAATGGGGCTGCCTGCATATGCCCTGAGGGATACAGCCAGTGTCTGACAAAGACTGCAGCCCATATCAGATCTTTATTCATGGAACTGGAGATTCCAAAGTGGCAAGGGAGAAGCAATACCTTGGCTGGATGTTTTCCATCTGGGCTCCCACTACAAAGGCACATGATGCAAACAAGCTACAGCATATGAGGGCTCTGATGTTTTTTCCCCTTCCAATCTCTCTGGTTGAATCCTGCTCTTATGGTTTGTTGTTCACAATTATGATACAAATGATTTGTGGGTGTATAACTCAACCAATCCACTGCACTACACTTGTATGAGAGGATTCACTGCTCACAGAGCATTATTATGCAGTGAGTTTGGAGACCTGCTTCATACCTGAGCAGTACAAATCAGCTCCATCAAATACCTGGTTTTGTCTAGGTTAATAAGTCTATTCAGCAAAGCAGGGGCCATCAGGAAGATTTAAGCATACACATAAAACTAAGCATACATCTAAGAGCTTTACTGAATACATGTCCCTTGCAGCCTTGTGATAATCATGTATCTTTGCAGAAACAAAATGTTAATGAGTATTCGTCAGAATCCTTTCTGCTTCACATTAAAAATACTCTTTGTGCAAGTGTTCCCAGGAGAACAAGGAAGAGAGGATGGAGATTTCACAGCTCTCTGAAGGCTTTTATACAGCATTCATCCTATTTCGTCCAACTCAACAGCAGCTTCTGCTGCAACCACAAGTATATGTCACCATCACTACTACCCCCTAAAAAGGCAGATATGGATTCACACTAAAAATGACTGTGATGAAGACAAATTTGGCTGAGTATCATCATGTAAATAGAGACAAAATAGACTGAGTGGGGGTTGTAAAAGAAAAACAGTGGGTGACCAAGAGTACAGGCAGAGAATAAGAGCAGAAAGCCAAATGCATTTAAATAAGCCCAATGACAGTCTCAGACAGAGATCACTTTAGAGCTGGCTGAAAGAGGCTTGGAGTGGGAACACAAAATGACTTTTGATGTTTTGCTGACTGCAGTGTCCCAGAGCTGGTGCATCTTCTGGGTGAAGACATATAACTGCATCAAAGTAATTTCTGTTTTCCATCCTAAAAAGAAACAATCTACCTGCCCCAAGTTTTGACTAACCACCTGGTTTGAAAGCCGTGAGGCTCCAGAGCAGGCAGCCAGAGCAGCTGTTTTTACTCAGGGAGCAGAAATGACATTATGACTGCAGTTAAAGACACTGAGGCCAAAAAAGTCTGTGTCTGGACTTCAGGTTCATGCTCACACTTCAACAGGCTTCAACACAAACCTAAGGACATATGGTGTCCTTGACTCCAGCAAGTCAAGTTTTACTTGACAGTCAATAGTGCGACACCATCCTCCCAGCACTCAGCTACATCCTGGGGCTTTTCAGCTCTTCTCCGACATTTGGGTCTCATAAACAAACAGCAACTTTTGTTAGCACTGGCTGCGGAGGGTCCCTGGGGAATGCCTTCCACCACCCTTCCCACAGTAAGCACCCTGCATTTTCCAGCCCCCACAGCCAACAGGCCTTGAGTTTTAGGCTTTGGGCCTGAAATAATGTCCACAGCTTCCCATTAATTCCTCTATAATAGTCACTTGGAGAAATGCACCACCAGAGCAAACACTTTCCCAAATATTCCAAAGGCTTTTCATCATCTCCTGACAGGCATTAAGAATAGGGGAAATTTGTGCCCTCAGAAAGAGTGGCCACTTTGCTGTGATCATGCTGTGCAGGCAGCATCTCTCCACATTGTCTTTCATGCAGTCCCAGTGGTGAAGCAGTGCACAGATTCCCATTACTAGCAGCTCTCCAAAGTATAAGAGACAAATTGCAGCCTGGTAGTAATTATTAATGAGAAGAATATTTTGTACTTTCAGATTTTTACATGACTAACAGGTTTTGAATAACCTCTCAGCCAAAGGCATAGACACAGGTACTAATGCAGCACCAAAAAGCTCTTGTTCGAACCAGGCACAGCTCAGACTCTAAAGGCTGCCACCAGGGCACTGAGCAAAGCCACCAACCCCTGCTGCACAGATCTGCTTTTCAAACCCGAGGAGCCCTGGCAGTTCGAGCACAGCCACCACTGGAGGGATTTAGCAGTGCTCTTGTTTGCTGCGTTCCATCACTCGCAGAAGCCAGGGCTCGGACTTCCCAAGCCTGTCTCCTAACTGCGGGAGCGCAGTGCCCTCCTGAGCCCTCCCCACCCCTCTCTCAATGCCCTAAACTGACTGACGGAATTAGATTTGTGGAGTGAACTCAGTTGCTTTTGATCTCTATTCAAGGTGCCATCAAGGGATCTTAATAGGTAGTATCTTAGCAAACGCTTTAAGGCCTGAAACCGTCATTAAAGAAACTCCTGATTCTCACAGTTGTCTGAAAGAATAGACGAGCAAGCTGGCTTCAAATGCCAGTTGACAGATGGGAAGACATATGGACTATAGGATTGCTGATCTAAAGAGTCAGAGCCATGGTCAGGCTGAGGAAACATACATCTTTATTTTGATGTTGACCTCAAAGGGAAGAGGTCTCAGCCAACAGAAAGGGGAAAGGGCAGAAAATATCACAAGTCTGAGGCCAGGATTGCTTTGAACTTGAAGACAAATAACACTAAATGGTACCAAGTTGACAAAAAGGCTTCTTGACACTCCGTGTCTACAAATTTAGCAGTCTGACCCAAATAGCTGCTTGATGCATTTTCAGTAACGAGCCGAGTAAGGATCAGTAATGCTGATGCAATCTCTTGTAGCACCCAAGAAGTTTGTCATTTCTTCCAGCTCCAGATATTCACAGAGCTCCGGCATGGAGCAGGACAGAGGCACAAGGGGGCACTTTGGGTTAAAGCCCTCATTATCCTTCTGCCACTCTTTGGGGCTACAGAGCAGCAGATCCCTGCAGAACACCTCTCATCCAGTCCTGTATTTATTTCGCTACTGGCTCTCTATGGAAAAACGTACAACCCCATCCCAAGTCGTTAACATTGCACATAGCATTTTCTATAAAATTCCCCCTGGGACACTTAACTGTATTCCTTTCCGGCACTGAAAAAAATGCTCAGGATAAAGTTTAGACACTTGGAGCCTTCTGCTGAATTTAAATGGCTGTGCAAGGAATCCATGAAACAAATGAAGGGACAGATATCCTATTTTCTTCCCAGAAAAAAAAAGCAGGGCCTTTTAGTTCACTGTCTTTCTTCATGTCATCTTTTTATCACAAGTGTGCACTGATGACACTACTTTAATGCAGTCTGTTCCAAGAGATTAAATTGAATGTCTGTGTAGAGTTTCAGGGCTCAGCAGCATAGCATGGCAGCTTCGTTTCACATCTCCGGGACACTGGGCAGGCATAAAAATAATTGCAGACTCAGAAACGATCAAGGAATGTATGCCGGCTGCAACAGATGCTGTATTAAAAGGAAAGACAAAAGCCAAAGTGCATAATGAATTTTAAAAGATTTCTTTATCAAACATGTCATTTGTTTGAAGGACTGAATTGCTGGCATCAGATGTGGCAGATGAGCTTGTTACCAAAGTGAAACACAAGGACTGCTATGCAATGGCAATTGATGAGTCAATTGAAATCACTGATGTTGCTCAAATGCTCATCTTCATTTAATATGTCAGTGGTCAGAAGTTAACCAAAGACCTTCTGGTTTTGTTGCCACAGAAGCAAAGCAAAGGCTACAAAACACGGTGTGCTAGCACTGAACCTCAGAGGCCCTAATATACTTAATGGGAGCTGACACTCCAACTACACTTGTCTGTGAAAAATAATTTCTGACATAACCCTAACGACTGAACTCAGGCTCATGAGCATCAGCGCCTTGTCCATCAAACCATTCTCTCAGCTGCATTAAAAGCAAGACATTAAAATGGCATTAGATTACCCAGAAACACAGTTGTTTGTCTAAGGCTGACACCAATTCTTTTGGTTGATTATTTCAGCACTCTCTTTATGGGGATGATTTTGAAGGAAACAGTTTGCTAAGTACTCGGGTACTTTGCTGGTTGATAAAAATACAACTAATGCTTGTAAAATAGAGAAAACTATTTAAAAATTCTTTTCTCCTTCAAAACAACAACAAAAAAACCCCACATAACAAAGCAAAAAAACCCCAAAACAAACAAACAAACAAATCCCAAAACAAAACAACAACAAAAAAACCCCACAACCCCCTCCCCCAACAAAAAAACATTCAAACAACACAAGACCCCAAACATATTTCCTCCATCCTTCCTAGCCATTTCCTGGTTATCTGGACTAATTTCTTGGTCTTGATACAACAAGCCTAAATAATCTTGGAAAATATTTACGAGTTGAATTCTTCTACTTTAGAAATGCAGAACAACAAAGCAGAAAGTGTGACTTCATACAAAACTGGTTTGCACCATCTGGATTTTTCACTAGAGAAAAGAGCAAACTGACTGAGAGAGCGTAAAATTTCTCTCCAGGTCTTTGGGACATGTTTTGAAGATTTTAGTGCAGTCAGGCAAGTCTCCTCTGAGCTTGGTAAACAAGCCCTGGCTAAACTTGCTGAGCACATGGAGGCAGATTTAACTTGTCGGGAAGAGCTTTCAGCATGGTTTGCTCTACAGGCTGCACTGTGACTGCTTTTTTCTGCCTCAATATTCTACCTCCTCTGCTGGCAGAGTCAAATGGGAAAGAGAGGTTAGCAGCCTGGGGGGCTGGGGCTGGCACCCACAGGGCTGACCTGACAGCAGAAGTTGCTCTGTGTCTAAACAGAGAGCAGTCCCTGTGCCTCTGCCCAGGACCAGCATGCAGTCTCAATCCAGCTGCAGCACCATGCCTGGTAAGAGCCCTGGGATTTGTTAAAAATGAGGCTTTTCTAATATGCTAAAGATGACAGACCTCAAGTTGTCATATATTAAAATGGTGCATAAATTCCTTCCTCTGAGTAACCAATAATGGGACAAAAATCCTTGCCAACTCCAGTCTGTCCCTCCTGCCAAGGATTGTTTGAGCTCAGCTCATCCCGAGTGCCCCCATTGGGATCCAGATATAGATTAACACAGTTTTGAAATGCACAAGGGCCACAATCATGCAAGGCTTGATCCAACCCAGACTGGAGTCCATGTAAAGGTCTGCATTGACGTAAGCGGATGGAGCACAGCTCCTGCTGCTGACAAACCAACCCAGTCCCTCTGCCAGGGAAGGACTCACTTGTGGCCTGCAAGAATGGAGGGCAGTGGGAGCCCTGGGGGAGCAGAAGGATAACAACAGCTCCCCGAGGATCCCTCTGGTCCCGAGCCTGGTGGGGATGAAGCTGCCTGCAGGAAGGCAACCCATTCTTTCCTCCTTGTAGCTCAGGCCCTGCTCACCAACAGGCTCCGTCGCCATCCCCATCCCAAAGCCCCGGCATGGGAACGGCGCCGCTGGTGCGCACGCACTGCCCCCGCCAACAGCCCCGCACGGCTGCACCGTGGGAGCCAAGATTGTGTAGCGTGGAGGGTACCTCACCCCAAGCACCACACGCTGCTTCCCGCAGGGCAAATCCTGCGCACGTCTCCAGAGACACACACTTTTGTGGGGGCTCTGCCTGAACAGCCTGCAAATGCAAAAGGCTCAGCTGGAAGTATTCACACACAGGGACAAGGAGCAGCTCCTCACTGCTGCACCAGCCTGGCCGCCTTTCACTCCACTATTCCTCCTTCGCCAACCCACATCTCTTTTGTTCCTCCTTTCCTCATTCCCACGTTTTTGTGCTGCCCTCCCAGACATCCCCTGTGCTACCCAACAGCCTGCCCTTCTACACTCTTCTCCAAGTTTACTTCTCAGCCATCATTTCTTTGGGATTTGCTGCAGTCAGAGGAGCAGGAATTGAAATGGGGAAATACCAGCCTTGGGGCCCTCTCCCCTTTACAGTCTCTGGTACTGGTATAGAGCTCACAGGAGACAGTACCAAGCCAAGGGGGGCAGCATTCATGCATGCAGTAGCCCCCAGCTTGGGGCCTTCTACTCTATAACAGCAATAAAAAACTGCCCATTCAAGTCCTTTGTCTTAAAGATTTCCATCCTGGCTACAGCAAGTACAGATTTATTGGTGGGAGCAACTGCAGGAGGAATAGTAAACAGCGTGCGCGTGCGTGTGGATGTGCCAGCACACCACGGCCATGCCTCTACCAGAAACTCACCACAGCCAACATTAAGTATGGGATTAATATAAAATGAGTTTTCTGGCACATTAAAAAAAATAAAAAATATCTCATTTGGCACCTGATTTCATGACATCCACAGCCCAGTCAGAGCTTGGTGGGGAGGCAGGGATGGAGGAGAACCGAAGCCAAGAGACGGCTGCCTACGCTGGATCTGAGGAATCAGACACCTTCATTATTATGAACAGTGATGCACAGCGTGGCCTCTACTTGCTCACAGGCCTGCACTCGTGCAAGCTAAACTGCACAACCTGTGTCCACCACTGCCTGCCTCCATCCTATTGAAAGGTGCAGCCTCACCTCTGCAGTCAGAGCTCTGCCAAGGGGCAAAACCCAGCCTTCCCACCCCAAACTTCCTGCTGCAGCCTTCTACCCCTTCCACAGAGGCACACACAACTTCCACGCTTGTTGACACTTCAAAATAATACGTTGCTAGTGATAAAATCAGCAGCCGCCTCTTTTGCTGACTTCTGTAGGAATTTTGCCAGAGAAAGGATGGCAGGGCATGACTCCAAGCTCACGGAGTGACATCTTATATTTTCTAAACCATCCTCAGATTTTTCATAACATCCAGCAAGCAAGTTGCTGACAGATCAGGATGGCTGCCTGTTTGTCGGGCAAGAATACTTTGAGATTCAGTAGAATACCAAATTTGGTAGAATGTCTTCCACTTTGGTAGAAGATATTACAAACAACTGTGCATTTTAACACGTTTTCACATTACACATCATTCATCCTGGGGAGGGGGTGGTGATGGCTCTGTGCAGCCAGCCAGCAACGCTTCCAAGAATGAAAATGTTCATCGGAAGATAATGAAAACCAGATATTTAGTAACATTTTCATTTTGCATGTTTAAATATTTATAACTATGTTCATAAAACCACATGTTTGCTCTCCTAATGCTCTAGTGATTTTGTTTATGAAATGCAGTATTTCTCCAATGCCCCTTCCTTGCGTCAGCCTCTCCACAAAGCGTGATTTAGTCCCGTTCTGTACTGACAGCTTTTTTGTAAAAGATGGGCCAAGATTAAGAACAGAAAACTAACAAAAAGAAGAAAACATATTTTCAGGGCATTAATGTTTCACTAATACATATATGATTTTATACTTTGTAGGGGGCATTTATGCCAGTTTAATTCTCAATTTATTGTCAATCTGGAGGGAACTACTTCTTAATCTACAGCAAAATTACAAAATCTTGAAATATAAGTGCGATAAAACTAAGGTGCTGATATAAACTATTGTTCTATAATTTTTTTTCCCTGGCTTGGATGAAAATTAAATAACAACAAAGAACTTTGCTTTAATACTACAGTTGGCTCAAGTTTGTGTTACAGATTTCTGGAGTTTTCAGTTATAAATTTTTATAAAGCTGATCAAGTGGACATAGTCTGAAACCGGGAGTATTAGAAGAGCCCACTGTACTCTTCTTCTCTGTCCTCTGACTGCAGACATCATGATGTAGCTTACAAGGTCCATTCTGGTTTCACGTCAAACATACAGAGACTACGGCTGTGAGACGAGGCGGCAGAGCTCAGCCCCACAGCACGGCCCAGTGCAGGACCCAGTGAGTTCTTTATCAAATCATAAATCTTAAAATGCTCCATGTAATCTCATAGTTTAAAAAAGGAGCTAATGTTTAAAATTTTTACTAAATTTTCTTCTCCTTTTTTAAAAAAATATTTCCAACTGGAGATTTTTTAAAGGGTTGGGGAACTCCTCTGAAATCAAGTTCTCAGCAACACACAGTGAGCACCAAGGGAAAGGGGTTTTTTTTTAATCTCAGCCCAGCATCCTCCTGAAGGTACAGGGAGTGTCTTCAAGGCATATTTTCAACTCCTTTGGTCCTTTGCCTGCGTTCTTCTGCATCAGCAAAGAACAGAAAGGAAACAGAAAAAAAGTAGCAGATTGCAATGACACATTGGTATCTCATTTTAAAAACAAAATGAGTTCTGTAAAGCCATTAAAGTAAAACACTCCACTTACTGTATTATTTTAAAATACTCCTGTGGGTCAAGATTAAAAATTAAATATGTACTTTACTGCTGCAGTTTTGCCAATTTTTACAATGTTGGCAATAGCCTCATTTTAAAAAAGATAAGCTCTAGGATCATGAAATTACACAAAAACTCAAGCCCACTTTAAAACACTTAAAACATATTTTTTAAAGCAAGTTAAGTGCCCATTTGCAGTTGTCACTGGAAAGAAAAAAAAAAAAAAAAAAAAGGAAAAATAAAAAGGCAGCAAAATAAAATCTGGCCAGTGAGGCTCTTAAAAATAGGAGAAAACGGAAAAAAAATTGTCCTTTTTTTTTTTCTTTTATAATCTTGTAAAATTGAGCAAGTCCATTTCAAGTGGCCCTGAAATATGATTTTTAAATATTTATGATTCACAGTTTCAGAAAGTTCTTGCAGCATCTTCTTTCTAGTGAAAATAAAAATACTGTAGGTAAATGAGTATTCTGGGGGAACATCTGCCTTCCTCACCAGGAGTCCTTGCAAACTCTGCCCTCTGCATGAGTCAGAGAAACTTTAGTCACATCACCTGCTGCATGAAGCTTTTTCTCTTAATTAAAGATAATATTTGAGTCTAAATTAAGATTTTTCCTATACTTAAGACTGAGTTTCACCAATCTCAACATAAGCTTTACTTTTTTTCTTGAGTTTACTAATAATCCCTGAAAAGCTCAAATCCATGGATTTAATAAATGTAAACCAAAAAAAAGTTTATTTTCCATAAGAGCACACTGAAGTAATGGAAACCCTAAATCCAACAGCATTCTACTAACACAGGTAAAAAAAACAAACAGAAAAAAAATTAAAATAAGGACAAAAGCGATCAAAAATAACATCTTCTTTCTCAGAACAAGAACTATGCTACATAAACTACAGAAAGCAGCAAAAATACTTAAAAAAATAACCAACACCAGATTTTGCACTGCAATAATGTCTTACTGAAGCTGGGACAAATTTAAAGAAGGCAGAGATTAGTAAGTAATTTTATGTCAGGAAAAGACTGTATGCTAACCTCTCGAGCCTGTCCGGATGCAACTATATTTTCTGAAGTGGTTGTTCTCTGTGGCACACAAATGCAGCAAGCCCATGGCCAGCAGAAACCAAAATCCTGCCATTTTCTACCCTGCTGTGACCCTGCCAGCTAAAGGCTGCATGTCAGGCTGTGAATAAAGCACATCACCCTTTTCTGCTCCAAAGCCCCACTCTGCTCCCTCTGGAGCACAGGGAGCGGTGACATCCCGCACCTGCCAGGCACAGCCTCCACGCAGGCTGCAGAGAAAAACACTCTTTCCCCCCTTACCAAACCCTACCGAGGTTCCACGTTTTTCCTGCCCACAGACCAGTTTCTGGCAGAACAGAGACAGAGGTGCTGGAAGCCAGGTGAGGCACAGCCCCAGGAAGGCTTCGGGACCTCTGCTCAGCCCCTTGCTCTGCCATGCCCAGTGCCCAAAAACCTGCTCGGAGCCATTTTGTAGCTGTAGAACCACCACAGGCCTAGACTGGGATTATACAATGCTCTGAAAATCAATGAAAACAAGAAAATAGCCCTAGTCTGCGCATATCCTTTATGATCCTTGGCTATTAAGCTCTCCAGCTTCCCCAGCCTCTTCCCAGCCAGCAGGACCACCAGTGACTGGTCCCTCTCTGAGTCTCCCAGCCATCGCAGGTCGGGATACCTTGCCCAGCATGCACAGGAATGAATCCCCAACACGCAGGCTGGATCGCCCTCAAAAGAAACTCCACATATCACCCATTTCAAAGTCGAGCCTTGACAATTTCAAAGCTGCCACTATTGAACAAGTTGCCAAAACAAAATCATTCAGCTAAACACTTTGGTTTTTTCCCAGCTCTTTTTATTAAAGTTTCTTTTCACACAAACATTTGAAATGGAGAAACATTACCAAAGTATCAGCTAAAAGAAAACCTACGCAGCACACAACCTTCTTTATTGAGAATAAAATTAGCATCTTAATATTAAAATATATCTGTGCCTCTTTTGACAACTGCCTCCCCCGGATTCTGCAGGGGGCTTTTCCACGACTAGAACAGAGCAGATGCCTGTAAAGCCATCCTAAACTGTCTCCTATCAGGTCTGCAGGGCAGATCCTTGCTTTGCCATTCTCACTCACCACTGCAAGCTCTTACAAAAGCATTTTTACTCCCTGCAGTTATGTTCAGGTGAACAGGCCCTAGCAAGACAGATTATATTTTTATCCCATACAAATAGCATAGAAAGGTTAACTAAATGTCTTAGTTCAGGGGATGTACAGATTAGTCACTACAATACAAACTATTTCCTTCTGCATGTTCCATTATAAAATTAGATTTCTCAAAGAATACAGGCTTTCTCTGGAGTTTTACCTCTCCAAATCAGGAGTGCATCTCTGCAGAAATATTGTCCTTATAGCTGATCATAGTAACAGCATAAATAACAGGGAGAGTTTAGCAAACAGTCGTGAAAGTTATACTCAGCTGAAAAAGCTGGTGTTAGTACGTAATGCTTTTAATCTGGGAACATTATATTAAAAAAATAAAATGCAAACACACAATACACTACACTACTACACCCTATCCACTGCTTTGGAGCTTTACAGCTAATAGATTTATTATAGAAACTTAATTCCTGGTGCTGTAAGGCCGAGACACTTGAACACAACCTGATCAAAATGCCTTCAGGACTCTGCCTTCACTCAGTGTGCAACCACTGTATGCTAATGGCACACACAAAGCTTGAAAAAAAATTTTTTTTCAGAGGATTACACCAGACACAGCGACAGATACGCAAAAACAATAACACCAAAGGAATCAAAATATTCATGGCTCATAAAGCATGGTAGAGATGGAATGACTCCAGTCCATCCCCTGCCTCTGCTTAGATTCGTTATAGCACAATGAATCAACATTACCCCTTTAAGAAAACTATCCCGAGTTGTGTTTATCTGGGGACAAATCCACCTAATCCCGCTCATACAAGCAAGCACAGCAACTTCAAGAGAGCTGCCAGTCTGGGAGAGGACAGCAGAATATGTCCCCTGTTTGTGAACAGTCCTGTTAGGGACTTCTTCTTCTGGGGTGTGACACAAGTCCCATTTATCATGACACACTAGGAGCTGAGCTAACATGACACCTGCCCTAACAGTACTGTCCTGCCCTGGTCAGCTCTGTAATGCTTTTGTCCAAGCTGCGAGCACAGGTCCCCACTGCCAGGCCCTGGCTTTGAAAATCATGAGCTGTCTCTCCCCAACTTACAAACCAGCCTAAGAAATCCAGGAGAGAGGATCTTTCCCATTCCAGAACTCTCCATATCTCCCTGCAACTGGCAAGGGTGAGGAATAGAGACTTTTTACCTCTTTTTACAGAAAAACCCTTCTTATTTGTCCATTAAAGCCAAGGACTTGGTGCAGGGTGAGACAGCTCTTCTCTGGCCTTCACTCCTAAATCTCAGAGCCAGCAGCAGCTGGCAGAGGTACTGTCAGCAGCCTCTGGTGAGGCAGAGGTACTGACAGCAGCACCCACCAGCACACCATACCATGCTCAGGGCAGGGCATGGCCCTCCTGCCCCACCTCATGGTGCTGAACCCAATGCTTTGCAAGTATTTCAAAGCCAAGCAGGTCCCCAGCCCTTTTCAAACCCATCCCGAATCCATTGCTCCATCCCATACCATACACACAGAGACACAGAGCTGCACCTGCCCAATTCATGCCCCATTTTTGGAGGGCTGCAGAATGACCAAGGGGGACCCGGGACCTCAGTGGGGTGCAGTCAACAGTTTGCTCCGCTCTTCCCCAAACTGGCTGCAAGCTCTGTCTGGATGGGGAGGTCCCAGGGTGGGGGACTGACCCCAGGGACACCAAATGAGCCAGGATGCTGGTTTTAAGTCCTGGCTATAAAAACGGCAGGGGCACTGCTGCCAGTTGAAGGAAACACCTAGGGGGGCAGGTAGGAGGGCAACTTTGCCAGCATGGCCCAAAGGCCCCGGGGACCAGCCAGAGCCACTGTGGGGCCAAAAAGGGCCCCTGCACTGAACCTCCAGTGGGGCCACTACTCCAGGGTTGAAGATGCTACATCCTCCCGGCCACAGCTCCCCAAACAGGACAACCCCAGCCACAGCAGAGCCCCCCACGCTGCGACAGCGTTTCGGGGCCCGACAGCAGCAGGACCCGTCCCGAGATGCTCCACCGCCAGCCCTGTGCTCCCCAGAGCCCTGCACACCCCGCGCCTCTCCCCAGGTCCGAGCAAAGCAGTAACGAAACCGAGCCTACCGGCACGTTTTCCAAGCCTGGCGCGGTCCGGAGCAACGCAGACACGACCCAGGTGCGTGTCGGAGGAAAACCCGACGGCCCTCGGTGGCTCCGCTGCTCCTCGCCCGCCGCGGTGCAGCGCGGTCCCGCTCGCCCCCCGGAAGGACCCGGGCCAGCAGCGCTCCGCGTCCAGCCCCGGGCTCGGCTCTGCGCACAGCGAGAGAAAGACTTCACAGCAAAAGAGAAGCAGAGATCCATGCCTAGCCGGGGCACCTCGAAGGGAACTATTTTAACGGGCCAGTGGGGAGCTCGGGGGGTTTTGTTTGTTTTAGATGTGCAGCCGCAGAGGCTGCAATCCACCTTTCTCCCGTCCTTTTCTGCCCGAGAAACCTTTTTTCCTTTTTTTTTCCCCCCCTACCTTTGGAGGAAGGAGAGGGTAAATTTGTTCAAATGTAAATTTTAAAGCATGCAAGGTTCCGCGGGTTGCTCGCCCGAGCGGCCCCTGCGGCAACAGGAGGGGATGGGCCACCCCCGTCCTTCCACTGCGCCCCCAGTCAAGTTCAAGAGGGGCCTGTCTGGGGTCTCCCCCGGTCAGCGAAGGTGCGGCGCCCGTAGTGCAGGTCCCTGCCTGCCCCCGGCGCTGGAGTTAGCCCGCGGCAAGTCCCTGCTGCCGGAGGAGGATGCGGAGCCGTGCGCCCGGACTGGCCGCGCTCCGCCGGGGCAGCAGGCCGTCAGCATCCCCGCCGCAGCTCCGGCCGGCCCGCCGAGCAACCGGTGCCTTCCGGCCGCCGGGTGCACCAAGATTTGCCGGGGATGGGCCGTTTCCACTACCGCTCTGGTTGGTTTGGGCTCCTGTGTGACGCTGGAGAAGTTTCTCGGGTGAGATGAAACATCTCGATCCCTTTTCTCTCCTGAGGACGGGAAGGCTTTTCCGCATTCTAGTCAGAAATAAAAACAAAACAAAACAAACCAGACGATAACGGAGACAGTCCTGCCCGCCGCGAGGTCGCCCCGGGCCCCCCAGCCCGGTGTCGACGGGCCGGTCCGGCACGGCTGCCCGGCCCCCACACCCCGGCGCTGCACCCAAGGGGCGGCGGGCGCGGCGCTGCCCCCGCCCGGTACTCACCGTCGAGGACCTCCCCGTCGAGGCGGCCCCGCTGCCCCCGGCGCTCCTCTACCTCGCCAGCGCCGTGCCCCGAGCTCGGCCCGCTCGGGAAGGTGGCGAGGGAGCGAAGCCGCTGGGCGGTGGAGGGCGGGGACAAAGGGACAGGAGAAAGAGCGGCTGCGAGGAGGAGGCTTCACCCGGCATCGCCAGCTCGAAAACAACGGCCTGGCCCCGGTGGCAGCGCCAACCGGGCCCGCGACAGGACCCGCGGCTGCCCCGTGCCCCGGAGAAGGTCAAAAACGGCTCTTTCCAAAACAATAAACTTTTAATGCTAAAGCAGTTATAACCAAAAGCTGTACAGAGTTGGATTTTTTTGTTTGTTTGTTTGTATTTTTTGTTAGAAAACAATTTTTTCTCCCCCATAAATATTGTTCAGTTCCCGGCACTTTGTATCAATAATTAAATTACGAATGATAAATATGGCATCATG
Organism: Corvus hawaiiensis; assembly: GCF_020740725.1. NCBI lineage: Eukaryota > Metazoa > Chordata > Aves > Passeriformes > Corvidae > Corvus > Corvus hawaiiensis. The sequence goes on along the minus strand of NC_063226.1, from coordinate 365,481 downwards.
GGTATGTATTTACAAAAAAAGTTATTACAAAAAGGCAACTGTTATACTAAACGTCACAATCTGGGCATAATAAACACCACATCCTCATCCTGAAAAATACTGACCGACCCCATCAGACGAGAATACATTCACAAGTGTAATGCTTGGAGAGAGAGAAGGAGAAAGAGGAGAGCAGAGAAAGAAGCAGCAGGAGAGCTAGAAAAGAAAGTTCAAGACATAACAGGACTTTGGCACGGTTTAAGACTGTAAGTTTAAACAATCACCACTAAGGCGAAGGAGAATTTTCATCCTCATGTCAACATCCCACCAAAAGAAAGAAAAACAAAACAAATTAAGAATAATAAAATAGTGGGGAATTGGAGGAAGAGAGACTCAGGCAAGGAGAGGGGGGGAAAAATCAAAGAAACGACTGTGACTGAAAAAAATGAAAACAAAAAAAAGAAATCTAATCCTGAGAAAAGGACATGGGTAGTCCAGCGTCTGGGCTTGCAAAAAAAAAAAAAAATAGTAATAATTATAATATAGTAATAAAAGACCCCCCTCCAGATCCTGGCAGTTAACTAGGTGTAGCCCTATGTGGTCATCGGTGTGGAAACTCCATTTCCGTGGGAGCGAGCTGCAGTTGGCTTGGTTTGTCCTTTTTTTTTTTTTTCCTCGTTCCCAATGCATTTGGTCCAGTCTGTGGCCGGGCAGCAGCTGCCTTCACACATACCACTCATTAAAATTGGGGGGCAGTCCAGGGTTGTGGCCGGGGTTACTCTGAAGGGCAGCCGGCGGCGTTTTAGTGGAGTCCTTACTGCCGGTGGAGCCCACCGCAGGGGGGGTGGAAGACTCGTACCCCGAACTGGCTGCAGGGGAAGAGTCCGACCCCTGGGATTCGTGTACCTAAAACCAAGAGGCAGAGATGGGAGCGAGCTCGGGGCCTCCACCACCCCACTGCACCAGGCTGGGCCATTCCTCCGTGCAGGAGGGTCACTGTGGAGCCCCGGCTCAGCCTTGCCCGGCCATCAGGCCGTTCATGCCTGGCCGGCCACTGAACACCGGTGACAAACGCCTGTCTCGGCCCCTGGCCACTCCGCTGCAGCGTCCTGGTCAGGGGGGCTGCAGCATCCCAGCATGAGGGGCTGCAGCCACAGGCCAGGTTGCACCTGCACAGCCTTCCAGCGCTGAGCCACATTCTGCAAACCGGGCAGCACTTGCACCAGTGGGAGCACAAAAAGAAACTACGCCATTTCCCCGGGCTGTGCTCCAGCCACAGCCTAGACACCGGGGACTGCTCAGGCCGTGCTGGGAACATGGAGCTCAGCTCTGCCCTGCTCTGGGGGAATGAGCCCTGAGCACACCAGCGACTGAGCATCACTGCTCAGGGAAGAAAGGGCTGGAGCACTGGGGTGATTTACCTTCATGTGTTTCCTAAGTGAGCTGGGGTGGGTGTAGGATTTGTCGCACACCTTGCAGATGTAGGGCTTGTCCGAGGTGTGGACGTGCATGTGTTTCTTCCTGTCACTGCTGTTGGCGAAGCGCCTGTCGCAGCCCTCAAACTCGCACTTGAAAGGCTTCTCACCTGTGAAATTTAGAGAGGGTGAAGGAGGGCCATTCCCCTCTCCATCCCCACCCGCCTCCTCCCAGGACAACATCTGCCGTGCTCGCCCCACCTTAGGGATGCACAAGCACCACAACAAATGAAGAAGGGGAAGATGGACAGCAAGGTTTGTTACGTGTCGGATAAATTTGGATCAGCCTTTATTACTTCTAACTCACCTCCCGCCAGGCCCACGCTGGGCTCCAGCAGGGAAGGCGGCTGGGTGAGCTTGGGGAGGGAGAAAACCAAAGATAAATTCAGCGGCTCGGACAGCTTTACAGGACCTACTCGAGGATACAAGCCAAAGTACGTTTGCTTCCAACCTTCCCCCTCTCTTCCCTCCACCAATGCAGGAGGGCTGAAGAAAAGTCGGGGCTGCAAATAAAAATACTTTGACAAAAGTATCGCCGATTTAATTAGGAGAGACGCCAATCAGGCCTAAAAATAAAAAAGGAGCGGAAGTCACCGAAAATGAGATTCATCCGCATTTCTACGGTTCTCTCCGCACAAGCGCTCAGGAGGCCGAGAGCGGAGGCAGCGCCGCGCACCTCACGCGCCGGCGGCTGCCGGCCCGTCCCCGCAGCCCCGCGTCCCGGGTGGGGGAACACACGGACACGGGCCTTACCTGTGTGCGTCCGCTTGTGAATCTTGAGGTTCTCGGAGCGGGCAAAGATCTTGCCACAGCCCGGGAAGGGGCAGGGAAAGGGCTTCTCCCCCGTGTGCACCCGAATGTGGTTCACCAGTTTGTATTTCGCCTTGAAGGACTTGCCTTCCCGCGGACACTCGTCCCAGTAGCAGATGTGGTTGTTCTGCTCGGGCCCCCCGACGTGCTCCATGGTGACGTGGGTCACCAGCTCGTGCATGGTGCTGAAAGTCCTGTCGCAGCTCTTCTTGGGCCGGCTGAGCTGGCTCTCGTCGAGCCACTTGCAGGACAATTCTTGCTTGATGGGTTGGCGCATATACCGAAAGAAAGCGCCGGGGCCATGGTGGTGATGGTGGTGGTGGTGGGCAGCCACATTCATGCCCATATTCATATTCATGTGGTTGTAGTTGTGGAACTGGGCGCCGGCGTAAGGGTCCGTGCGGGGGCTGGAGACGGCCCGGTAGGGATCCGGCCGCCCGAAGAGGTCCCCGCGCAGCCCCAGATGCATCTGCCCGTTGTCCACATGCCCGTTGGGGGATGTGTGGCTCGGGCTCTGCTCGTGCAGCCCCGGGAAGAGCAGGTACCCCGGGGTGTCCGGGATGCCGCCGGGGCCGTGCAAGCCGCCGGGGGAGCCGCCGAAGAGCCCGTGCTGCGCTGTGCCGGAGGCGGCGTCCGCGATGCCGGAGCCGCGGTTGCGGAACAGAAAGTCGCGGGTGGAGTTGAAGGCGGCGGCCCCGCCGTAGGAGGGCACCTGGCCGGCGTGGTGGTGGTGATGGTGGTGGTGGCCCAGGGCGCTGGCGTAGCCCGGCGCCTGCGGCGTGAACGCCGAGCTCTGCCCGGCGGCGAGGTCGTGCGGGGCCGCGTTCAGCTTGAAGGCGGCGGCGTGCGAGGAGTCCCCGAAGGGGCCCAGCCCCATACCGCCGCCGGCGGCATCGCGACCCGGCATCTCGTGGTGGCGGGGCGCCGCGAAGCCGCCCACCCCCAGCGCTGGGAACTGCGGCCCTCCGTCCAGCAGCATCGTCATGGGCGCGGGGCCGTCGGCGCGGCAGCAACCTGCCCGCTCCCCCCTCCTCCCGCCCGCCCCCAAAAGAGTACAAAACCACCTCAAAACGCACCCCTACCCCGCCTCCCGCTGCGGGCAGGCGCGGCCCCGGCCGCAGGCGGGCAGCGAGGCGAGCACTCCCCGGCCGACACAAAAAAAAACCCCAAAACAACAACCCACAAAAAAAAAAAAAAAAAAAAAAAACAAAAACCAAAAAAAACCAAACCAAAAAACTCAAAACAACCAGCCCCAAAACAGCCACCCGCCCCCCGAGGCGCCCGCCCCCCGCGCCGGGCCGGGCGGCGCAGCAGGGCGAGGAGGCGCAGCACGGCCCCGCTCCCGCTCGGCGCCGTCGGGGCACTGACGGGGCGCCCGTCCGCGCCTCGCACATAAAACCAACTCCGGGGCCAGGCCGCGCCGCGCCAATGGGGAGCCGCGCGCCGCCGATCACCTGACCCACCGCCCGCCGCCCCATTGGCGGCGCCGCGCTTGATTGGCACGCGCCCCGCGCCGCCGCGGTCGCTGATTGGGCGCGCGCGCCTCGCAGGTAGAGCGGGGGCAGCGGGGGGGGGGCCCGGGACCGGCCCGGGGGCGGCGGGAGCCCCCCGAAGCCCCGCGGAGCGGCCCCGGCCCCGGCCCCGGCCCCGACCCCGGCCGTGCGTGTCCCCCCGGCTCTGTGCGCGCTGCCGCCGCCGCCGCCCCCTCCCCGCGTCCCGCTGTGTCCCGCAGCCCGTGCCCTCCCAGCGCCGCCCCACGTCGCGCGGGATGCTCGCCCTAGGCGGCGCGGCGGGGAGGCGTAAAGCCGCTGCAAAGCCGCCGCGTTGATTCAAAAATAAAATTTAATTTTAAAAAAATGGCTAAAGCCGTGCGTATTTACAGTTTATTTATATATACATACATACATACACATATATATGTATATACTTTATATATTTATTTTATTTTTCTGTTCATTTTTTATCCTTACTGACTAAACATGAGAGCAGAAAGGCCCGCACCGTGCGTGGAGAGCCCGATCCTGCCCCTCAGCCTCGGGGCTCAGCGCGACCGACCCGGGGTTCACCCCGCCGGCCGAGTCCAGCCCCCTTTTCCCCCCCCTCGCTCCGTCCCTCACCCCCTGCTCACCCGCGGAGCGCGGCCGAGCAGCGCCCGGCACGGCGGCTCCTGAGCTGGTTTTTTCCTACTCTTGTTTATTCTTTCTTTCGCTCTTTCTCTCTTTCTTTCTCCTGTCTTTTTTTTTTTTTTTTTTTTAATTTTATTTTGCAAGGGCAATGTTCTGCCTTGGAATAATTATCAGTGGCAGACAGCGCTATAAATCCACTCATTTTCTGTTCTGGAAAGCATTTGCAAAGAACTATGGGGAGCAACAGTGGAAATAAAAGGCAGAAAGAAAGATGGCTGTAATTGTAATATCCTGAGGTTTGCTGAGCCCCCAAGTCTGGCTATTGGGCAGGTCTCAGGCTCGCCGCCGGCTCTCTGCAGGAAACGTAAAATCTGATCAAGTTCAGAGACGCATTGAGAGCCCGCTTCAAGCAGCGCTTTATAACCGCGGCCCTTTCACATTCTTCCCCCCAGTCAGCCCCGGGAAAGGCTTCATCTTCTTTTTTTTAAGGTTTGCAGGGAGTGAGGGGAAAAAAAAAATTAGAGAGAGCAAAAGAAAGGAAAAGAAAAGAAAAGAAAAGAAAAGAAAAGAAAAGAAAAGAAAAGAAAAGAAAAGAAAAGAAAAGAAAAGAAAAGAAAAGAAAAGAAAAGAAAAGAAAAGAAAAAAGAAAAGAAAAGAAAAGAAAAAGAAAGGAAAAAAGCCACCGATATAAAATCTCCCCAAGAGATAACACCGGTGCCCGTCAAACACTCAAATTTCCCAGGCCACAGTCGCCAAGAACAGTTCTAAAGTTGGAAGGTGAGTCCCTCACTGCCGTTAGTGCACGATCGCAGCAGAGCAGGAGGCGGGAGCGCGGGGACCCGCCCTGGGGGGGACCCACCGGGGGGGACCTACCGGGGGGGTCGGGGCCGCCTTCTTGCTCTCCCGCTACACCCCGCGGCTGTTCCGCGGGAGGCGTGAGACCTGGCAGGATCGTAGCCCTTCCTTCCCGCGGCTCGTCCGGGAGCCCGGGCGCGGGGAAGCCGGGACAGGGCCAGGGATACCCGGTCACAAACCTACGGCCCCCGGGGGTGGCGGGGCGAGATCGCGCACCCACCTTGCTGCTCCGCTGAGGCTCTACCTCCCTATCTCCGGAGGGCTGCGGCGGGGTCATTAATTACCTCCCGCACGTGTCGGGTTTTCTCGACAGCAACCGACCCCCAATAAAAAAAAAATAATAAGAAAGAAAGAAAGAAAGAAAAAAAAAAAAAAAAAAAAAAAAAGGGGGTGGGGGGGGATTCAATTGTTCCCGTCAGCTGAGCGCCGGGGAGGGCAGCGCCTCTGAAGTCGCCGACCTGGGGCGACGGAGGGCGACTGACCCCTGCTTGTGCAGAGGCCTCACGTGTGGCATTGTGTCTCCAATGGGTGGGACGCGCCGGGGCCGGGCCGGGCCAGACCGGTGGCGGAGCTGCCCTGCCCGCCCAGGTGCCCACGCCTCGCGGGGCTGCGGCTGCTCCGACCGGGCGGCGTGGGAAGGGAGGCACGGGTGTAGGCTGGGAAACCCTCCGGCTCGGAGAGAAAGAGCGAGTGTGGCTCCACGGCGGCAGAAGCTTAAAAAATAAATAAATAAAAATTAAGTTTCTCCTAAAGAAAATCTCGCCGCGTCGGCAACGGCGGGACCACGGGGCTTCGGGAAAAATATCCCGAGGATTTGAGACTGGGAAGTAAAACGAAGAGATCGTAGCTTCAGACGAGGACTCCTCGTTTCGGGAGGATTTGGTGGCCACAGCCCTGCCTTGCAGCTTGCGGACCGGGCTACATCAATTAACCTATAAATATCTTTTTATACGTTTCCCACTTCTGCTCTACCAACTTTGCCTGGGTGTGTGCACCCGGCAGCATTCACACTGGCATACTGGCACTATTTACACCCCATCCCTTCCTGACTGGAATTTGCCAATTCCGGGACAAAAATTGTATAAAACGAGGGGTTTTTTTCTTAAGGCATTGTCTGATTTTTTCCCTTGCTGAGCTTTCGGAATATATATGTATATATAACATATTTTGTACTTTATCACTTTAGTAAATTCCATTTTTATTCAGCCGTATTTCTGGCCAAATCCAATTTATTTTCCAGAAGTCAGGGAACCTCGCATCTCTTCCGTTTTAAAATCTATCTCAATTGCAAACGTGCAAACAACAGCTACCGGAAAAGTAGTCTCGCAGGCTCCCTTCTCCCCCTGTGTTCCCAATGCGGGGGGAAGGCAGAGAAAGATCCCGTGCTTTACGTCAAGAACAAATATTGTGCAATTCTCCACCACCTTTTTTTTTTTCCCTTTTTTTCTTTTTTTTTTTTTTTTTTTTCCTTTGAGTGATTTTGGAACTTAAGAGCTACAAAAATGTTAAGACCCCTGGAAAGCGATGCGGATCCCTCCGTGCCCAGAGCCAGCCGGTGCCCGGCTCCCGTGCGTGCCCAGCACGGCGGACCGGGACCTCCCTGCCGGGCTCCCCTCGGTGCTGCCCTGGCCGGAGGACTCCCGGGGCTTAACGCTGCCGGGTCCCACCCCGGCACGGTCCGGAGAGCCTTGCCAGGGAGAAGACCGCAAGGTCTGGGCCCTCCGGCGCAGGAGGGAAACACTGTCCCCACTGGATGCCCACTCGTTATGGCAGATTTCGCAGCAGGGCAGGGGCAGGTGAAGTTTCAACAACGGCTCCAGGTGTGGCAGGTCGGTGGCTCCGTGGATTTCCCTCGTCCCTTACACCGAGGGTGCGAGGAAAAGGCAAAACAAACCCGGGATAACAGCAACAAAAGTCCCCTCACACTGAGCTGCGAGCCGGCGGCGAGGGGAATATCCATCCACCCTAAAGAGCTTTTAAACCGCGCTGTATCGCGGTTAAATGAATATCCTTAACAAGCGTAAAGACAAGTAGTTTTTCTCCTGCCATAAACATATTGCATCTCCGGTGTAATTATATGCAAACCAGGAGCGAACGAGACGTTTCCATTGTAGCTGTCACTCAGCGGAGGGGGAAGCGCATGTACATTTGAACTTCAGAGATCCGGACTGGAGTAAACAGGTCTGAACTTCGGCAAGGGGAGGGAGCGAGGAATATCAAAGGCCAGACGGAGGCAGGCAGAAAGACTTGAGTGGGGAGGAAGCGTAGGTGCCAGCGAGCTCCATCCTGCAGCCCGGGGAGCAGGGCCGGACCGGCACCGGCAACCTCCCCCGCGGACCAGGGTTTGTTGCTCGTTCTGTGGTGGTGGGGAGAAGTTTCCCTCCCAAAATGAAGATCAGCTACGCGGGAAATATGCATCGGGCTCGGGAGCGAGTGGGGAAACCACGAGGACCAGTTCAAGTGCTGCAGAATAAATTGTGTCCTACCACTGTAACGGGGCCGAGGCAAACCTAGGGACAGGGGACAACGGGTGTCGCAGCCCTGCGGGGAGCTGAGGCCGCTCCCTGCACCTTGAGGTGCCCGCGCACCGGAGTGACCCCAGGGAAGGCCACCCTCTGGAAGGGGGAAACACTCACTCGTCATCTCCCCCACCCTCTACCCCTCGCTAAGCCATTAGAAGGAGGAACGGTGCACGCCCGGGAGCGGGCAGTCGGGGAAGCCGGGGCCTAGGCACCCCGGACCGGCCGAGAGCATTCGCACTCTCCGGCCGCCCCCTTGAAAACCCCCCCACGCCTTTGAGGAGCAGAGAGAGTGGGGGGAAGTGGCGAATATCTCAATCAGCGAGGAGGTGACCTGTGACCCGGAGGGTGGCTCTATTGTCCCGCTGTTGCGGGGGACACAGACTTTAGTCAGCCTTTCTGCGTGACTGAGCCCTGAGGGGCAACCGCAAGCCCAGGGCTCCGGGGAGGCATCCCGGCCTCGGGAGTCGCCAGGACGGCATCAGCAGCCGGGGCAGAGCCGCGCCCTTCCCCAGCGTGCCCAGGCCGCTGCCTTCTCGCCCCGGCTTCTTTCCGAACTCGCACACGGAATACGCGGCCCCCTCGTGCCCTGAGTCTTTCTCCGGGAGCCAGGCGGGGTTGAGCAGACCCTCCCCACCCAGTGGCGAGCACCGGTGGACGGAGAGGCCCCAACGGGTGACCCTAGTCGTGCTGAGTTGGGGTTTGACCTGCAGAGATTCTCCGAGGAGACGATGGGGATAAAACGAGAGGAAGAACAAGGAAGGGTTGTCCCGGGAGGAGCCCTCGCCCCAATTCTTCAGCCTGTCGGCCCCGTGAGCGGAGCTGCGGGAGCCGCCCCTGCCCGCCCGGCGGCGGCGGCCGGGCCAGGCACGAGGCGGCGCTGCGGAGCGGCCCGGTCCGGCCCCGACGGCCGCCGAGACTCTCCCGGCTCTGGGCACTGCCCCGCGCCCCTGCCCGCGCACGGACGGGTCCCCCGAACCCGGCCCGTTAGGCGGAGGATATGGGACAGGCACCCATGGGGCTCTGTCCCCGTATCAACCCGGCTCCCGCTCGTTCCCGGGCCCGCCCGTCTGTCCTCGCAGCCTCACAGCAAGTGTAAACCCGGGCAACAAACCCGCTCCCCGGGGGCAAATCGCCCCGCTTGAACCGGCACCTCTACTGGCTCTAAACAGCGGTCTCTAGCCGCCGAGGGTCAGCCCCGGGAAGCTGCCGAGCTCCGGGAGGGCAGACTCAGGCCCATCCTGGGGACCCTCCGCAGCCTGCAGCACGTCCCCGAGGCGGCTGCGGAGACACCCCGGGGTGTGCCGGGGCTCGAGCGCTCTTCCCGTTGCCGGGAGCCCCAGGAGAGAACGTGGGGGTTCCTCTCGCTTCCAGCTCTTCTCCCCCAGCGCGGGGCACAGCGGCGGCCCGAAGCTGGAGGGCCAGCAAGGGAGTCACCGCTCCCCGTGGCCCCGGGCTGGGACCTGAGACCGACCGGGACTCCCCGGAGCGAAGCCGTTTAGTGCCCAGGCGGAGCAGAGATCTGAGGGGGGCTGCAGGTGGGCCCGAGTCCGGCGGTCGGGTCACAGGCTCAAGTGTCGGCTCCTGCGCATCGGCGGGCACACCGATAGCGGGCACCGAGGGTGTTTCCCGCAGCCAGCATTCCATGAAGACGGGGACACGACTTCGCCAGCCCCGAGGATGTGTTGGAACAAGGCGTTGAACGATTTAAAGTATTTTAAACAATTAAACGACGACTTTGCACTGCTCGCCTTTCTCCATCCTCTCTCCGGCCGCATCGCCCAGCGACTCTCCCCTCAACGCCCGGGGCTTTTCCCCAAGGTGTCGGGGAGAGAACCAAGCTCCCCTTCTCTCTCCGGCCCGGGACACATCCCCGACGGTCCCCCTGGGTGATCTGCCCACCCCTTTTTCTCCTGTGTTCTTTTCCTCCCCGGGACAGGCGGTGCCGCCGCACAGCTGCGGGGTCTGACCCGCTCCCTCTCCTTTCGCCCCCGCCCCACTCCTTTCGCCAACGAGGGCAGCGCTCCGGTGGCGCATCCAGCCCGCAGCCCCGACGGGCTCCAGCAGTCCCGGGCACCATGGGTCGGCGGGGGCTGGGCGGCCGCGGAGCCCGGGGGGAACCGGGCTCAACCCTCGCACGCTTCCCTGGGTTAAATAGTCCTGCAAATAGGAGACGCTTTCACCGGTAAAACCCGCTCGAAGCTTTGGGGCCAAGGCGAGTGAATCACAGCGGTGCGGAGTGGGGCGGGGGTTTCTGTCCGAACGTCCCCCTCTGCCTGGGTTCGGGTTGCACCGCGGTGGTTCATCCCCTGCCTGTGTCCGCGGGGCTTCGGGGAGAGCCAGCTCCATTCCTGCTGCCGATATCCCCACACAGACGTCCCGTCGCGGGTCTGACCCCATCTCTTCTGTATTTTTGCTATGGAATACCCCCAGGACCCGCTCTGAGGGACGTGGGCGTGCAGGGATCGCACCCGGGCCCCTGGGGGCAGAGACGGGCCCCCGCGGTACGATTAACCCGCCTGTAAACGATGTGTTTGCCACGAGGTGAGGGAGTCTATGCCTTTTAAAGGACTTTTATTCCCCTACCCGGAGAATCAGTTCCATAACGAGAACCTTGGGCAGAGGCGGGGGAGACGGCGGTAGAAAAGGTGCGTCAAGTGATCAAGCCCGGAGCGGGCAGTGCCGGGGGGAGGGAGGGCTTGCGACAATCTGGGCTTCGATGAGGTCCGCACCAAAATTAAAATAAAATAAATTTTTATAAAAGAAAAAAAATTTTAAAAAAAGAAAGTGATAGAGATCAAGAGAGAGAAACAAAGATAAATCCAAAAAGCAACCAAGCAAACGGAAAGCCCCATCACAGCCCTTCAGCTGCGGCTCCCAGATTAAGGCAGTTCTGTGCCCTCGTTGCGTTTCAATTCTCTCGGCGGGGCTGCGAGCTCGCGGAGCCGGCGGGTGAGCGCTGCGGGCAGGCTGCGGGCAGGGCTGCCCGCGAGACTCCACATCCTCTCAAGTTTTCAAAGCCAGGAAACAGCCATTTCCCGCTACCTTACCCCGTTCCCCAATAGCTTTCAAGGCGTCCACGTTTATTTTAAAAACTCTTCTGAGAGCCGTAGTAAATTGAGTTTGCTTGTAGCTACAAAGGAGAAAGTTAACCATTTGTCTCTGCTGTTGTATAGGCAGCTAGTTGTTTTAATTAAAGGGTGGGGATCCGTGATATATACACCAGATAAAAGCAAATGCACAGAATAAACTAATTAAAACATTGTGTTTGGAACACATTTTATTTCTTTTTTTGATCTTAGTTGTGTTTTAAAGAAATGTCAGTGCACTATAAAGCAACCTTATTTCCCTTATAGTGTGCGGCGCTTTTCAAAGGCTAGTGTGATATATTTTAGAAAAGAAATCCCGCTGTGAAAGCTTGCGTGTCTTCTCTTTACCAAACTAAGCTGTTGTCAATCATGCCAAGGCATAACCAATCACCAAGTCCCTTTTTGGAAAGCAGCTCATCCCGCTGTGCTTTTATATATCACACCGCAGCATGTTTAGATGCGTTTTTACTATCACTTCAGGAGCGGTGACTGATGAGAGCGCAGTTACAGTACCGGCTTCCCCAAACGCCGGAGTTATTAACAATTTGCCTGGCTATTGTGTGCGTGTCTTTCTCTCCCTCCTCCCTTTTTCCTGTCTCACGTTGCCTCTATTTGTCATGGACACGAAGATGCAGGGAATATTGGGCCTGGGCGGGGGGGGGGGAGGGGGGGTTGGCTTCCGAGGTGCCCATCACCTGCCCGGGAAGGGGTGACAGGATGTTTCGTGGCTGCCCAGACACGGGGAGGGAGAAGCCCCGCGGCTCGGAGCTCTCCCGATAGCACCGCGAAAAAAAATGAGGACACCCACCTTGTAACGTGCTCGCCCATTCCACTCCCGGCTGAGGAGAGCCCCGGTGCGAAGTCCCTGGGCCCCTGCAGCCGGATTTCCCCGTCCCGCCGCTCCTGAGCCCCCACGGGGGTTCCGCGGCCCGCCGGGGTCCGGCTCCGGGCGGAGAAACGGCAGAGCACGACGAGGTGTGTGCCGGGACATGAGCCACACCGATACGGGGCGCGACAATACCGCCAGTATTTCCTTTCCCCTTTAACGCGGAGCCCCGAAATCGTTGCAGGGACGCCGCGTTTACCTCTTGATCCCGACAGCAAGTGAGAAAAAAAATAGACATTTATTCTTTTTGCTGAATTTCTAGACCCTAATTGAAGACAAGTGGCAAATGGTTTTTATTAAAACCCGCCTCCAATTCCGGGCGTTTCCAGACAAACTGTGCAAACCTCTGGCATCGTTCACGTACAGACACATCCAATATTTCTCTGTTCAATAATATATCGATATCATCTGGTTTTGTATCTCTTTCCAGGCGCAAATTTCAGGGACTCGGTTGTGCACAGATCCCCCGGCGGGTCCTTTGATATGACTCTGTCAGAGACCACAGAAAAGGGAGTCGGGAGAGACGGGCACCCCCGACTCCCCTCCGCCTTCCAAGACGACCTGAGCATAAAGACTGCCGATGCTCAACCTATTTACAGAGATCCTCCACGTTGCTCCATCATTTTATCTCACAAGATTTCGCACCGCTCGTTTGCGGGAAAAGGCTGCACATTTTCCCCAGAATTTGGGGTCTCCCCACGGTCCTTGTGCGGATTCGGTTGTACCGGGAGACACGAAATTATTTTGTCGTTTGCCTTAAAAACGGGGCAGATGCGGGCATTTATTTCTATTTTATTTCTCGTTTAACTCAGAGGCAGCAGTGGCTGCTGCATCCCATCCACCCTGAAACGAGAATTGCAAATGGACCCGTGGCTTAGTGGTGGAGGGGGGAAAAATTAAAAAAAAAAAAATATATTCTTTCAATACCTGGCACTTCGGATGCCGGGACCCGCCCCATGCCCTCCCCATTTGCCCTGCAGGAAGAAGCTCTCGGGCATCCGCGCTGTTGCTCCGCATCCGTGGAAAACACCTGCGCCCATCTCGCTCCCCCGCAGGACTGGAGAACCCCACAGCCCCAGAGTCACACCATCCCAGGACCCTCGGAACGGCGCTTGGTGAAAGCGGGGGGCGAGCAGGGAATGCTGCCGCAATGCCACAGCCCCTCCTCACCCCGCAAAGGGGTGTGTGGCTTCCAGCCTCACCTGTTGTGTCGTGTTCCCCCCTCCATACGAACAGTAATGAGCCTTTTTCTTTGAATTTCCTCTGCATCAGGCAGAGGAAAGGTCCTCCTTTTGTCCTGCATTTCCCCCCTTCCCCCAAAAACTTGTCTCTTTGACCCTCCTCCAAATCGATGCTTTGAGCAGGTCTCAGCCCTTCTGGCCACCTTGTCGGGTCATGCAATGGGACCATGCAGAGCTCCACACGTGCCAGAGCTGCTGTTGCATTTCTGGGAGATTCGCACTGTTCCTCCCGCCCTAAATCTACCCCAAAGAGGACTTTCTGCCCCTTTATCCAACTTTCAGAGGGCAGAATTGGAGCCGGTGCTCTCTGGGGGCTTGGTAGGAACCATGCTGAGAGGAGGGGGCTGTAGGGGCAGAGACTTCCCAGCTGGAGGCCATTTTCTGGGGACAGGAGGCCACCTGCATAGTCACTGGTCTCAGGGCATTCTCACCCGTTTAGGACACCAAAGGCCCTGAAACTGAGGAGCAGTGTGCTGATGTGACACTTGGCAGGCTGGGGCTGAGGGGCAGCTTCCCACACTGAGGACCAGCACTCGTGTGCCAGCATAAGTCACAGCACAGACCCTGTTGTCTCATGCCTTGGATCAGAAATACTGCAACTACTGCCACTCCCAGGGACTCTGCACATAGAACATGGGACATGGGTGCTTTGCCTGCTCAGGGGAGGAGCCCTCCCACAGCTTTGTTGGCAGAAGAAGGCACCCTGTGGCAGAAGCACCTGATGGAATTGCAATAAAACAGATACAGATGCAGGTGCCAGGAAAGCTTTAACATCACCTGCACAAGCCTGCCGAAGAAGTTGTTATCAGGTCTCCAACACTGAAAAGATTCTCTTTAAAACAGTTTTCAAATATTGCTGTTTCAAAATGCTTGATCCTTTCCACCTCCATAGCTTTGCATTTCCTGAACCTTCACAGGGCAGAGATACATTTACTTGGCTTTACATGGCTTTTCTTCTCTAAATAATTAGTTTAGCAAATGTTAAAAAAAAAAAAAAAAAAAAAAAACCAACTACCCAAAAAACCACGTAAAACCCAAAGGTAAAAAAAAAAAAAAATACAAGATATCCTCCAGCCCAAAGATCCAGACAGTACACACAACACTAAAATGAACCTCCTCAAATGCAGGGGGTAAAAAATCCAGCTCCACAGTAAGAACTAGAGAACCTTAGAAATGACCAGTTTTATCAGCTTCCTCCCAAGTTGCCAGGAAGGCACTGTACGAGTGTCGCTCACCACTGCTATGACCCCCTTCCTGCAGCATTCAAGGTGAGAGGTGGCCAGGTGGGAGGCAGAGTGCACGGGGGTGGGTGTCCCCTGTGTGTCCCCCCAGCCCGAGAGGCTGTGCAAAGTGCAGGATGCTCACCCTAGACAGGGACACAGCACACCACATCTGTGCCGCTGCAGCGCAGGATTTCACTTCCCAACAGTAGCAGAAGTATTGATCCCTCTAAAAGGTAGGATTTGGGCCTTAAGGTCTTTAGCTCATTTTTCCACATGAAAAGTTTTCCACCTTTCCCCTAGTGCCAGATTTGGGAAGAGAAGCAGCTCACATCATGGCAGGTTTCCCTGCCAAGCGCTGCTGCCGGGAATGCACACTCCCCATCTTGAAGCAGCATCAGCCGCTGGATGAGTTACCTGCAGGTTTGCACAAATCCCGAAGTTCCCCATACAGCACAGGCAGCTGCTCCAGCAGGGAAACATTCACCAGGAGGGACGCAGAAAAGCCCAAAAAGCAAAGCAAAGCTTAAAAATTTTGAAAAAATCTCTATGACAAATTCTTCAGAGGAAGCCTAAAGATGCAAGTCCAGCAAAACCAGTGGCCTGGAGTCATGCTGGAAGTGCAGCTGTCCCTTTGCTGTTCCAACCAGCAGCATTCAGAAAATACTGCATTTTCCTACTATACACAACCATCCCCTGCAAAACTCATCCCATAAGTCCCAAGCTGAGGTTTAACTTACTCAAACCAGTGATGCCCCTCCCCTGCTGGCAGCTAAGGCAGCGCTGAGGTGCTCTGCAGGTGTGAAGCGCTAACATAGGGGCAGCATGGGCCTGATTAGGCTGCTCTCACCCAATCTGGGGGTCCCAGCCTAAACAAAAGTAAATCCCCCAACCCCACACTGCCACCGAGTTGGCAGATTTGTGCCCGTTGACCTTAATGAGGATTCAGTTGGAGGAAAGCAGGCTAAACATTGGATTGGTATCTGGAGAGACGTAAACAGGATTTCTAGCTTTACACTGGAAATTATATCCATTTTGAATTTACAATGTATTACTGTTAGATTGCCTCCTTCAGAAGTGTAGATTTTGTTGGTGGACATCATTTTACACACACTTTTAGAGTGAAGATAGGAAATCAAAATCTTCCAAATCCATCTGCCTGTGACAGTGTGTCAAGGAACAGCACACGAATGGCTATGTTGGCTTTCTTCTTCATGGGGTGAAAATTAATTTGGGGTCCTCAAATCCTCACCAGGAAGATAATAATGTTTAAATAAAGTGGATGGCCTGAGCTCTCCAGCAGTTCCCAACTTTTGCTGGTATTGACAGCAATTAGATGGACCCTCTGGAAACAGGGTTCTGGGCCCCTGAGGATGAAGCTGTGTGTGCTTTCAGCCTCACTAAATCCCAGGCAAGAATGAATTTTTTGGAGGTGCAGATGTTGGCATTATTTAGCTGATATTTTACAGATGCTGTTGTATAGTTCTGATACATTTCTTCATGAATTCCGTGTCATTTTGTATTTTTTACTGAACTCCAGAGAGCAGACAGAAAGATTATTTGGGTTGGAAAGTTTTCAGGGTATGGAAGCAAATGATACCCAGACTAACTGTGGTATCACTATAATAATATATATAATTATAATAATTTCCACCTTGAGAATTAGGAGCTGCATAAAACAGCAGCATAAAATTGGTGTTTAGAATAGAAACTTGGCACCAAGCTCTTTCTGCAGCTGCTGCAAAACAGCACACAAATCTCTCCACAGGACTAGCGCTATTGTTCTTAACGGATTATATTTTATTAGATTTTTGAAGAGCGTTCACATCATAAAATGCATGCAGGAAGTACTGTGTATGTAAAACACAGCCACATTAATTATGAAAGCTAGTAAATGAATCATACATTACTGAAAATATATTATGCATTGCTAACATCTCTTTGCCATGGCATGTTTGCACGATAGAAATAGAAACTAGAAAGGAAAGTCGGTAAAAAAAATTGAGAGAAAAATAACATCAGTTGAGGAGGCAAGAAGAAAGAGGAAAAACACTGAGGGAAGATGTGATACCAGCATGACCTTATTTTTATATGAAGTCAAACTAATGGCCCTTGTGATATTTGAGTACCTGGGCACTGCAAACCCTTGAGTCAGGGAGCTCACAGGGTGATTTCTCTGACAAAGATACTTGTGATTTTGATAAGAGAATAATATGGCCTTTCTCATACAGCATTGCTAGGGCTTGTGGATTTCTCTCTATCTTTCACAAAATGATGCGCCTGGTTAGAGATTTTAGCAAAGAGTTGGTGGTGTATTGTATATGAGGAGTGAACTGGCTTTTTAAGATGATGACTTATTTCCTGCCGAATTTGCTTTGAGAAACCACTTCAGTTCTGTGCAAAAGACTTCATGTTGCTTTGATTTATTACCCAGGATATAAATGGGGAGCTGTCTGGTTATAGAGGAATTCAGAGCAAAATTAAATTTTTCTCCTATAGGAATAACACAACTATTTCATGCAGCCAAAACACATTATCTTGTCGGTAAAACTCTCACTGTACGTTCGGATATATTAGATGGGGAGGAGATGCACACCATGAGTCTGCCGAGGTAATATACACTCAGCTCAACTTGCAGCCAAATCACGATGTGATGTGAGGCTGTTGATACATCTTAAAAACTGCAGAGCAGACTCCTCAAATATGGGGAAACACAAACCCTGTGGCAGCCCTGAGCTCGGTCTCTCTCCGCTCGCTGGGGTTCGTGCCGACGCGGAGCCCGGCAGGCAGCGAAGGCAGCTGGCTGCAGAGCTAACCCTGGCCAGCCCGGCTTTGCCTTTGGCAGCTTTCTCTCCTAAGTAAAAGGTATTTTACGAGTTGGTTATCCCGTTGTTTGCATTCCTTCTGAGCCTGCCGGGGTGTGTCTGTCTGCTGGAGCGGGGCAGGGGCTGCAGGAATCGCGTCTGTGCTCCCGTGAACAGCGCTGCCGGCCTTCCTCCTCCCGCGGCTTCCGAGGGCCCCTTCTCTTGTCCGCCTTGCACTGCTCTTGGCACCCAACTGGTGCCATCTGTCTTCAGTGTCTCTGTCCCTTCTCTGTCTTGGTGTCTCATCTGTCTTCAAGGCTCCAGTGGCAAACTGCAAGAGGAACAGAACATTCAGTCAGTACGGAGTTAAAACCATACCAGGCTCTGCCCAGGCAGCCAGGGTCGAATCTCACAATGCAATCCCCAAAACAACTTTCACTCAATATTAAGACTTTTATTACAGGCTCAATCTGGCATGTACACGTTTTACTGAAAGGGCTGCTCCACCCTCTGCTCTGCACTCGCTGTGGTACCACGGCATTGCAGGGACAGAGAGAGGCTGGGGCTTGACTGCAGAAGAAGGTCCAGAGGAGGGCAGCGGAGCTGGTGAAGGGTCTGGAGCACAGGTCCGGTGAGAAGCAGCTGAGGGAGCTGGGGATGTTCAACCTGGGCAAAAAGAGGCTCAGCAGGGACCTTATTCTCTAGAACTACCTGACAGGAGGCTGTAGCTGGATGGGGGTCGATCTCTTCTCCCAGGTATCAAGTGACAGGATGAGAGGAAATGCCTCAAGTTGTGCCAGAAGAGTTTTAGACTAGGTATTAGAAAAAATTTCTTCACTGCAAGAGTCCTCAACCCCTATCATAGGCTGCCTATAGCAGTGGTGGAGTCACCATTCCTGGAGGTATTTAAAAGACCTAGATGTGGCACTTGGAGACATGGTTTAGTGGTGGACTTGGCAGCGCTGGGTTAACTGCTGAATTTGATGATTTTAGGGAGATTTTCCAACCTAAATAATTCTATGGTTCTGTTAAACCTGAAGTCTTTCACTTTTGTCATATATTGAAAAGACATTTCCGTTAAACAACTCATGTTAACAAACCCCATGGAGAAGTCGGATGATTTTTACTAGAGAAAAATCTTTGAAAGAAGGAAACTTGAAAAAGGAAGTTTGAGATGAGCTAAACTCAAGGAAAAGGAATGCCAAGAGCAGACACAAGGTCAGGCACTTGCTGCTGGCGACCTTTCCAATAATTGCTCTGCTCAATAACCTGTTTCACATAGCCCAGTGACCAGGACTGTTCTGGCACCTCAGATACACAAATAGTTCAGATAAATACTCAGGGTTTGATGTCCATTCTAACTGCCCTCCAAGTCTGAATACCCAAAAAGCCGCACATTCATTTTGGGGTTAGACCTTACATTGCATCTCTGAGATGAAATAAAGGAAAAACATTGGCTGGAAGGGACCTCTTGAGGTCTTGAGTTCAGCCTCCACCAAAGACAGGGCTAATGTCAAGGTCAAATCATAATAAGCTTTTTACAGTTCAAAATCTGGAATAGCCATGAAGGAATTGCATTGATCTACCTCTCCCCAGGTCACTTCGGCAAGATCTTCAACATCAAATTCTCTCTTTGTCTCACTTTAGGCTGGCTAAACTGTTTTAGGAAAGTCTCAGAGACTGTACTGAGCACAGAATTAGATTTTCTAAGCCAGTAAAGCTTTTTCTGCTACAAGTAAATTCACCATCCATTCTTAAAACCTCAAACACTGACCTAAGTGGCTGTCCTGGAGAAGGACATGAGCCACTGTGTTTAAATGGTTTGGACTGGGAATGGGCCAGATTGTACTAAAATCCACCTCCACTGATCCCAGTGTGTTTTGGACCAAGACCTGAAGGAGGGGACAAAACCAATGGTATGTTTTGTACTTGAAGCATGCTACCTCTTTGTGCCAAGCTGTCACACAGCCTCTGGCAGGCATAAGGACATGGCTAGGGACCCTGCCCACCCTCCTTCTGAGAAATAAAAGGAGAAAAAAGTGGAAATAAAAATCTAGGAACATGGCAAACACATCAGGCAAATCAAAACCCTGGGGATTAGTTAATTCCATTTGACAAACCCCTTCCTCCTTGTCTGTATCCAGCTCTTCCCCCAAATCTCTCAGTGTCTTCCATGCCAGAGAACAGCTGCAATGCCAAAGCTTCGAATGTAAGGACTTAGGATCAGTGTGGGAAGCTCAGTGGAGCAATTCTGGGACCTGAAGGACTCTGCAGAACATCCCTCTTCCTCAGGATGTAAATCTGTCTTGCTTACCATGCTCAGCTAGAGAAATCCACCTGTCAGGGGACTGTTTCAGTGACATTTAACACCATTTGGCTCATGTTAAGTTAGTAACATTGCAAGGAGAAATTCTGGGATGTTGGTTGCAGGAACCAGGTGGTGGTTGGCACATCATGCATCAGCAAGGCAGGGGTGTAGACTGGCACTGGCCTCCATCCCTCCTTGTCCTGTGAGGCTCTGGCACAGAACCACAGCTCTGCTACCTTCTGTCTTATAAATTTCCACCACCTTAGAGCCAGTAAGAAAAATAAAGCCTTTAGATGATTTCCACTAGCTCCAGGCAGTCTAGAACCTTTGCCAAAGAATTACATAGAGGGAGTATCAAAAAACAGGGTTTTCTCTGAAGTCTTTTAGACACAGAGGTTGCAACCAACACCCTTCCTGTCAGGCAGGGAAACCAACCTACCATCAGGACCCCATTTTGCGACTTACAGAGCCTGTCAGGAAAGATCGATAGTTGGCATGGTAACAAGCTCATTCCCCAAGAATAGAGCTCCTTTTTATTAAATTTAGCTGGCTATTGATCAGTTCCTGATCCACGTGTCAAAACATGACAAGCACTTAATGACTCACAGATTTTTATTGAGGCAAATAAAAAAATAATAATATCATGAGGCAGCTGGGGGCTGCTGCCTGCTTCGGAGGGCGGCCTGTCGGCTGCGATCAGATGTGGGCACAGCGCAGGTTGCAGGGATGGAAAACAAGCACAAATGTAACCTACTCCTACAGCAATTTGAAAACCTGTTTTGCCCTGCCATGGAGGTCTCTTAGAGCAGCATCCCCACCAAGCAGCTTTGTGCTGTGTTGGATTTTATCACTCCTCCCCACTCTCTCTCTGTGTCTTGCTACTCTCTGTTAACAGTGAGGCTGTGCAGTCCCTCCCCACAGCTCCCAACCCTCCAAACCCAGTGGTTTCCCAAAGGCTCCTCTTTGGACCTTGAAAATTTTCCCTCCCCAGTGGGCTCCCGGTTCCCAACACACTTGGAGCCTGCAGGCAGCACAGCTGTGTCACACTGCAATGAGGCGATTGATGCAGTCAGCCCACGCAGATTTGCTGGTAGCCGCTCTAAAGTTTGAGCTAAACTTATTTACCTTGGTCCTCCCAAGCAAGGCTGTTTCCTCTGCATCCCTAAGCACATGACCACAGCCCGAGCAGCAGCTTGGGCAGTCCTCACAGCAGCCTAACATCCTGGGGGTCCACACACCTCCCTTTTGCCATTCCAGAGGACAGGTAGCTCTGATGTGGCAGAGTATAAACCCCTCAGCCTTCCCACTGGAGGGATACAGTCCCTCAGCAAGAGGATTCGCCTGTTCAAATTGCTTTAACGTGCATTTACATGAGAGATAATAACAGCTCCAAAGGCTTCTTCCAGACTATTAAATAATACTCACTTAACAGAGTGTCTGAATTCATGCTGAAATGACAGACTATAATACTCCAGTCATATCTATCCCGCACACACAGCTGACTATAGAGGCTTAGAAAAACTGCAAGATGTATTTATTTGCATGATATGGTCTATGATAGCTAGTTTTTTCAGGTCATCTGCTGTGACTGGTCTGATACAGAGAAGTTGCTGCAAGAGGTCTTTATATCTCCCTCTATCAGATATTTTAAGGTGAGAAAAAAAATGCTTTTATTCCCAAGCCCTCCTTCACTGTGTGCATGGCACTGACATGGTGATGTGTGGCAAACCCTGATGTGGGTGCTGGTGCATCCTGATAATGTCTGTCTCCTCTCCAACCACGACAGTTCTGCTCTGCACCAGCAAAGCTGGACGCAGGTAAGCCCTCCTGGAACCACTGAGCTCAACACAGAGCAGCTTGTGAGGCATCTTAAAACCTTCAGCAGATTAAGCATCATATGGCAGTATCACCATGCATCCTCTGCAGCCAGCAAAACTCATCCTGCTTTACAGGTGGGATGTAGAGCCCAGTTTACCGACTTGCAGCCACACCAGTGATCCTGCAGCATGGACAGATCTCCACATTCCTGACACTCAAGGATGTGCACAACCATACCAGTATACACACTGCAGTTTGCACTGCTCTCGCCCCCATTCCTGTAGGACCATCACCATGCATCATCTGGGTCTGCTGACACTGCCACAGCACCCACCTGAAAGGTCACAAGAAGACAGGTCAGGCAGCAGTGGTTGTTTTTTCTCAGGCTTTCGAGAGAAAACAATGCCTAGAGAGCGGAGCAGCCCCTTCTCCACATGCTGGCTGGGGATGACAGAGTGCCTCAGGTCTGCAAAGTCACTGACATTCCCCGCCTCAGAACAAAGGATGAACTTTGTCATCACGTTACTCATGTTTTTTCCAGATGCTCAAAGAACAGGAAGAAATCAGGTTAAATCAGTAAGTAAGTGGACAAGAGAAATTCTCTTTGTATCACCTTCCTCCAAGGGCAATTTTGTAGGAGGAAGAAGAGTGCTGCCTTGCCCATATGAAATCTTAGCAAATCCTGCCAGCAATTCCACTGAAAGAACATCATGTTCCCGTTTTTCCTCTATTTTAGACTGTGCTCCCAGTCCTGTGTGCTCCCCTCCTGTGAACATTTAACCCAGAGGAAGTTACCTAAGCAGCCTGAACACCTGAATGTACCTGAAGACAAATATTGCCAGAGGGTATCTGGAGATACAGCAACCCCATCATGTCATTTAGCTGCTCCTGAAATCTGCCTGTGTAAGACTGGACTGGAGTCAGGCAGTGGAGCAGTGGGCATGGTTTGCCTTGAGATTAAGCAGCTGAGCTTCAAGTAGAGCCTGGCAGCAGCATGAGCTTCACAAACCACGGGTGGCTTGTCCCCACACAGGCCCCACATGCCCTGTGCCAACTCCTGCCCAGCTGCAGAGGAAAATTCAGCCCAAACAGCTAATTGATCCTCAAGTAGAGACCTGCAGCAAAACCCTGTTTCCCATTGACCACTTTTATCAAAGATGTTCAAAATTACATCAGTAATGTTGGCACCTTCTGCTTAGAAATTAACATCCGATTATTCCAGCAGCCAGTAAAAATTCCAAAGGAAAGCTGTGGTGTATATTTGTGGGAATCTGCCATTTGCCACTTTGATCTGCTTTTGATGGATTTTAGAAGGCCTCTGCTCTCGATGCCAGTGGGAAGCACGGCCGTGCGCACCGGCTCTCCTGGCAGCTCTGCTGGGCACTGCGAGGGGCTGGGAAGACTCCATAAATCCACCACAGAGCGTCCCCCAAACTCTCCAGGGTGGGCAAATGCAGTGATGGGAGAGCGGAGAGGAGAGACTTAACAGCCTGATCTTGCGCTAGGGTTTAATTTAAGTTAGCAATAACATCTCTTTCTCATCTAGATCATATTAGGATTTTGAAAGGGCAGTCACGCAACATCCCCTGGCAGTTATGGCAGAACCCTGCTCAGAAATGAATGGAACTTGTGGAAGCATTCAGGACCGAACAATTGGATTTATAATTAGGCCTAAAAAGGGAAGAACACTGAATAAAAGCAGCACAGCCAATTTTAGAAGAAAAGGAAGTTCTGGATGGAATTCATTGGGGTAGAGCACTGAAGTGGAAATGGAAAGTGTTCAAAGATAAATGAGTTTAGGCCTAAGAGCTTGCTTGACATCTAGAAAATGTACTAGGAACACAGTGTCAAGAAAAGCTAACGTGAATAACAAAGAAACACAAGAAGTGAGAGAAGAGAGGAAAGAGCCATAAAACTTTGGGACAACAAAGAGTTGCAATTATAGAGAGAAATGTAATGAAGTGTAAAAAATCATAATGAAAGCAAAGATAGAGAATGAAAGGATGATTGCATATTTGCTTAATGCACATCGGAGAAGTGTCAAAGACATGGGGAACAAGAGGTCACTAAATGAGAAAATAAAGCCTCTGGAGGAAAGGCACTGAATTTATTGCTTTAAATACAGACTTATTTGCTTGGGATTTACCACTTGAAGGCCAATGACAGAGGCAAGTGGCAGAAACATTTTCCTAAGGGAGAGAAAAAATTTCCAAAGGAAATGGAGATTTTTTTTTTCTTAGACAACTGATCCAGCAATGCAGTCTGACCCAAGGCAAAACACTGGGATCTAACAAGGGCTCAGAAATAGAGGGAAAACTTAGTCTAAACAGCCCCCAAGTTAATATTTTCTTAACAACACCCTTTACTGGCACCAGGAGTCCTGTCTCAAAGTGATTCAGATTTTGCAGGTCATCTGCATCAAGAGGGGGATCTGCTCTCAGCCCTGATGGGGGTCTCCTCCCTTATGGGATTTTTCTAATAGGATGAAATTGGTGCCCCAAAACCCTACCACGTCCCACTATATCATTCCCTAGTAATATTACAGCAAGGGAGCTGCACACAACAGGTTAATGCTGTGGCCCACAAAATCTTTTTACCAGGTCTCAGTCAGCAGTACAAAGTGCAATGAAAGCCATCCCAGGTTCTCCTGTGGGGGTGTCACATGGGCTTCACTGCCTCCAGCACCTCTGTGGTTACTTAAAGGAAAACCCGGAGTTTCTTAGCTATGGGGAAAACTGAGCTCTGCTCCTGATTGAAATACAGACAGTTACCCACCAATATATCCCTTTCCCAGCACAAGGTGCAGCTGTGGCTCTGCATTTACAGATCTGTGGCGGTTTTTGAGTCCAGCAGAAGAAAAACGCTCTTTCTATAGAACAGTCTCCCCAACAGGGTTTGACACTGGAACAGGGTTTCAATACTCTTTTCTGCCCTAAAATGAGGAATAGCCATGAGCTGGGGATCCCGCTTTGTCGGGGCTGCTGGCAGAATGCAGCACCAAGGAATGGGACCAGCGCCCTGTAGGCAACTTCCCAAACCCGTGGTGTGGGGAAGGAATCAGCAGCTAATGGAGAACATGGCTTAGATGACTCCATCACAGGCACCAAAGAGAAGCACAGGAGGAGACACAACGAACGGTCCTCACCTCATCCATATGTCCCAGTGCTGTCTATATGTCCCACCCATGTGGGTGCTTTTTCATCCCAGGTGAGGGATTGGGATCCCCAAGGAAGCAGAGGGTACTCCTGGGCTAGCCCAAACCATCCCTCTTCTTTGGGACCTCCAGGGCTCAGTGACCTCAGAAATGGGGCTGAGAAGGAGCTCACAGCCCACAGCAGCCCGGGATACCCATGGAAGAAGCAGATAAAGGAGTGGAACAAGGCTGCCAAGTGCATTTTCCCTCAAAAACCCTATAAACAGCAGAGTGACATCCTGGGAACAGGATCCTACTGGTGCATTTATCAACCAAGCGATATCTAGACAATTAGTAGTTTTCTTTAATTTAAGACTGATTTTTTCCCACCAGTTTAAATTAAAACCCCCAACAGGATAATTTCCTCATAACCATAATTTTGTTACAAGCTTTTCATTAATCCAATCACAACTTCTATGATATTATTTGGCAGCTGATTGAGACTACAGGAACCACAGGGGTTCACACACATTGTCTCATTTCTGATAAAAAAAAAAAAAAGTAAAATGAGTCCAATTAAAAATTCTTTTAGTACTGTCTAATATGTGAAACTCCCCAAAGTCAGGACTGAAAAATCATCATTCCAGCCACGCAGCCCATCTGTGGGTGACAGCAGAAGCTACATGCTAATGTCAGCCATCCGTAGGTGTCTGCCTGTCTGTTTAGCTGTCTGTAGCAATAATATATTTAAACAAAATTGCCAGGATGGAAATATTCATGTTTGGAAATATTTGTCTACGGCTTTGGGGAATTTTTTCTGGAGTCTTTTGGTTTGATCTCAAGGCTCTCTCAGCTCCCTGAAGTCTTACTCAAAGCATCCCAGGCCATGATGCAAATATTCAGCACACAGCTATTCCCTTCAAATCTCATATTCATAGCAAGAAATGGAAAAGAGAGAAATCCAGTGGCGGAAAGGTCTTGTGGCAGTAATAACATACACAGTGTTGTCAGGTGGGGAAGCTTCAGTGCAGAGATGTGCTAATTTGGAGGAAAAAAAGAATAGAAAGCAGTGGGGATTTTAAAGTGAATTCAAGTCTTAAAAATTGCACTTTCTTCAAATCACACACAATCACTCCGGACAGAAATTTTTCGGGCACATTGAAGTGCAGAAGGGAGGTGACAGAAATCCCTTGAAATAAACACAACAAAGAAGTCAAAAGATAAAATCAAAATTAATCTAGGCTGTATAATAGAAATATTAAAGCCAAGGGGATCTGTTTCCTTCTTCTCTATGAGCAAGAGCGCCCAGGCGTGGAGGGGCAGCTTCAGCATCAGGGGAAGGAGGATGCCCTCTCCCCTCTGCATGCAAAGCTGTGGCTCACCAGAAGCCATACCATGGCCTGGACCAAATTCCAAGATCAGTAACAATGGTCCGTATCTTGTGTTTTGGTCAGGCAAGGCCCACCTGGAGGTGCTGGAGCGGGCAGAGGTGCAGGCAGGGGAGGGCAAGAGCAAGTGGGGGCATGGTGGAAGGGGATTGCTAAGGAGACACAACAGAAAGGAAAGGTTTTTCCCCCCTAGCAAACAATTTGCAATGGCAAAGGGAGTGGGACAGGCACCAAAACACTCCTGAAATTGGGCCAAACATGGCAGATGTTTCTGGAGATTAAAAAAAAAAAAAAAAAAAAGAGGGTGTATATTAATAAAAGAGATATTCTGTATGGACATTTCAAAGACAAAACGCTCCCACTTCCCACTTCAAGGCTGCATTTGCATTTCAAGTTGACATCAGCACAAGTGAGAAAAAGAAAAAGGTTTAGAAGAACTGAGAGATGAACCCCAATGCTTGGTTTGTCCTGGGTGAAACCCGCTTGAGTTTGCCAGACAACCTTTGAGCAGGTCAGGACAAGCTGCCCATCAGTGGGCCATGCCCCATGCAAGACCCCAGAGAAAAAAACCCTAATTTTCAAGTTATTCCCACACCAGGATGCTGAGAGGAGGAATGGGGCTGTGGTTTTCCCTTCCTCTGCGCACAATTCCCCTTTATTGAAAGAAGCTGGCATTTGCACCCTTCCGTCACCAGCAAACCCCTCGATTCCTAATTAAGCTCTCATTAAGAACCATACCTGCCGTGGCTGGATGCCAGCACAGTGTAACTGGCAGGAGCTTTTAATCCTTCCCCAGCTTCACCCCATAGGCAGGAAACACAACTGAGCAATGCCAGAATTTCTATTCTGCGAAATAATGAAACATTTTGAAACATGCTTCCCGTCCAACTCAGGGATAAGTCAAGACCCAGAAATTACTCCAAACAGGAACACGAAAATTTCTCTCAGAGCTGCCCAACTGCTTCCACACAGGAGACCTAGAGTGTAAAGAGCTGGTAGAACAGGAGCCTGTGAGGATTCCCACCTGTTTTCATTTTCCACATTTTCCTGTTCACACTCTCAGGGTACTGAATCTGACTCCACTAAACATCCTGTCTGACAAATCTGACTTTTTCCAGTGAAAACCAATTCAGCCAGGAAAAGTGGAAGGTGAGCTGCGAGCTGTGAGGTACAGCAATGCTCTCCCTGCTCCCCCACTCCTGCAGGCCACGCTCAAGCATGATGGGACGATCCAAATCCTATCCCAGCTGAGCACAGGGCAGCTTTCATACCCAAGGATGTCTGCACAGACAGTGAGTAAGTGGTAGTGCCCTTTCATGACCCACTGTGCCAAGCTGATAGGCTCAGGAATTATGGCTTTTCTACCTCAACAACACGTTTTTCTGGGATCTTTGTTTCTACTGCAGGTTAAACACATCAAGGCTTCCTTGCTCAGAAGAGAATGTGGAGCAACTTCTGCCTTGAGAGAGGGTCAGGAGGGGTTACCTTCATACAGCAGCATTGCTCCTCTTCCCTGCTACCCCAGTGATCCAAGCAGATCTTTCCTTTTGTTGTTGCAGCTTTTCCTTTTGTGTCCTCAACTAAAAGGAATTAACTTCTACTGGGAGCAGCCGATGAGGCACACATCAATAATTAGGGTTCAGAGGCTTCACGCTACTGTTTCCCTACATCTCTGCCAACAAAGATGAAAAGTGCCCAAGAAGTGCTGACTTTCGTGCCATGCAGGGGGGCAACCAAGCCCCGTATCCAAGGAAAGAAGTATGATGGCAGAGGTAAGGGGCAAGCAACCAGGCACCTAGACCCGAATATTTGGGGTGCATCTGATTTTTGGATTGTGGGGTGCCACTGTGTGCAAGGATTGCCTAAAACCTGGGAGAATTTCATCCCAGCCCAAAACCAGGACAGCCACAGTGAGGTGCACGGGACTGTGCAGTTTTGCTGGATCAGGACCTGGGTGCAGGGAAGAGGCAGCAGAGCTGGAAATGCAGGGTCAGAGCAGTTCAGCCCCATTTTCAGAGGGGGTCCAGTCCTAGTCCTTGTTGAAATTAGTCTTTGCATGGATACTTATAAATAAATCCAGGACACTGCTTGCGCAACAATAACATTTTGCAGTATCTGGCATTTGCCGCTAGTTGAAGGCTAAGCAAACCATGCTTCAGTGGAGCATAAAATTGCTTTTCCTTTGGAACAAGCAGGCCATTGTAGTAATAGGCAAAACTGTACATTGTGTTAACGGCTGTATTTTCACATTATTGATTTACATTGTGTAATGCCATGCAAGACCTGCTTTCGATGATATGTGCATCTGTCATATCACAATAACTGCAAAGGGCTGGGTGCTGCTTGGAAAATGAAGCACTGGGGATCCGGGGGCAGATTCACATCCATGTGCCCATCATGCGGAGGTGATGATTAGGGGGATGTTCTGGTAATGAGCAGATCCCAAGTGTGCACTATGTAAATCAAGGCTGCCCGGGTCAGCTTCCACTTACTGTGCACATCCAACTTTTTCAGCCTGCTTACTCTTCTGACAAGGAGAGTGTATGGAAATGCTTCCCCTCGGCAGGTCCCCTCAGCTGTATGTGTTTCAAGGTATCCAAGACAGATGGGCTGCATTTTTTTTTCCCTCTCTCCTTTCCGACTGTTTCCTGCCAGATCTTCGCAGCCCCGGCATGGGGATGCCTACAGGGGTCACCAGCAGAGCAGTATGAGAGAGAGCCACCAAAGATGAAGCCAGGGAGGGTTGTCACAGGAAATGTAATCACTAAACACACCTTAAAATAAGAGAATTAATAATCTGTGGATACAGTGTTTTGAATTTAAGGGAGTTCACTTCAAAAATGCAATAGTGAAGTGCTGATATCAGTCTGAAGCATTTTTAAAAACACTATGTAGTCACTGCAAAGCTTTGTTTTACATTACCTGACCTGGTGGTAAATTAGGTAAGCTTCCATTAATCTATCATATCTGACTTCATTGCTTACACTGGCTCCAAGAACCGTATATTATAACAAGAAATATTAAAATAATATTTTTCTTCCTTTTTATTTGGTTATTTAAAAATGGATTGTCTTATTGCTCAAAGAGGAGAGACAATTCCAGATCCAGCTTGCCAGATCAAGAACTGGTTCCAATTCTTTCCTCAGCTACTGATTGGCTGGCTTCAGGCAAGCCATGTAGTCTCCTCATGCATGATCCCCTCCTAGCTGTAAAAAGACTCAGCCTTCCAGAGCTTGCTGAAGCCCACAGAACCCCAGAACAGACAGACTGCCCTAAAATCAAACATCACTTAAATATTTGTCTAGTGTGTATCAGATTTAACAGTAAGAGGGTTTGGGGGTTTTTTTGTGTCAGATGGTAGTGACAATTTGGAATATTGAAATATTCATCTAACAATCAGCTCTTTCCAGATGGAGAGCCATAGACATGCCCGAGGAGAGGAACTTGGGGTGCTCTGACATTGCCAGCACCTTGACCTTCCATCCCCACAGTGATGTGTTATGGCTTTAGACACCACCATGAGCCAGCAGGGTTGGATCCAAAATGCAGGGGAGAAGAGCAGTGACCCAACACACACTGGCCATGCAGAGACTACAGGAAAGATATTTCACTTCCACTGAGTGTGTGCAGGGATCTCTGTGCTGTGACGGATATGTTGACGTTTTCTGGTTGCCCTCCTCAGGCCTGAAGCAGCTCAGCTCTGTCCTTTTGCCAGCACCTCACAGGGCAGATGTAATTCCAGAAAATTGCTTTTGACCCCAGCTACCTACGGCAGTACAGAGACGTTTTTAAAGCTCAGGCTGCAGCGCTGCCTGTCTCCTGCCTGTCCCTGCCTCAATGTATTTGTATCCACCATGTGCTTGTCACATTACTGAAATGGAAAACCAGACTTAAGTGAAAGCTCTGCTTTTCAGTTCACCTTTCACTGGAAACTAGGCTGCTTTTCTTTCCTTATGTATTTATTTTCTTTTCTATCTCCTAGTCTTAATCTATTCTCTTTGTTTCAATTGAAAAACTGGAGCACATTTTACCTAATTCCTATTTCACACAATCCAAGATAAAATCAAAGATATAGCATAATCTTAGTTATTACTACCATGAACTGAAAGAAAATCTAAGCTAAGGAAAGTTTTCACTCTTTTATCATTGATTTTTTTTTTACTATTTACTCTGGTGCATTTGCATTGATTGCTTTTGAGGCTGCTCTATTCTCCAGATCTGCAAGTCACTAATGATCAAGACTTTAACACTGCATGTTGTTTAAAATGTTAGTTGTGTCACCAACAGCTCGCAGAAGCAGTGCAACTCTGGACTTGGGTCTCAGGAGGTAAAAGTCTTTTCAATTTGTCTTTAAATACTTGGATAAATCCCGTTAGCTTTCTCCGCACCATCAAAGCATTTGGATAGCATAAAGCAATTGAATACATAAAAATGTATCTAAACACCTTGTAAATCCCTACACAGAGGTGTTGCCAATGCTACTTTTAAACCTAGGAAAACATTTCACCAATTACTGATACAATACAGCTAAATTTCACTGCCAGCACATCATTTTGATAATGGGTATGGAAATTATCCATTCAATAGCCATTCAGAAATAACTTAGAAAGATTGGTTTTCAGATTCTTCTGAGAATCCTAGAATAATCCCCTATAATCACCGTGGTGAGAATCCACCAACATTTTTCCCTTTGAAAAAGGCTGTTTGGGGCAAGAGCATTGGTGGTCTCTGCCCATCTTCCGACAGATGTGTTCAAACAAAATTTCATTTTGTCACCAGCACTTTGCTGGCAGAGGACTGGGGGTTTCATACTCTTACATGACTCAGTCAAGAAAGTCTGCCAGCACAGGAAAAGGCTTTAGCTCTCCTCCATCAGCTTGGCTTCTCAGGTGCACCTCAGCAACCCATCGAAATAAATTTTCTTCCTTTCTCACAAGGTAAACTTGTATAATTTTCTATCCAGAGTATGGAAGAAATAAAACAACAAAATAAAGTACCTAAAATAAGCAATAACTACACTTTGCACTTCCCTGCTGCTCTGTGACAGCTGCTAAATGTGAACCAGGAGTATTTTAGATTGTTTCAATTTTATGTTCTTTCTTGCTGCTTGGTATAAGGCTGAATGGATTTGCTCTTTCTTCTTTAGAGAAAGACACTGTTTTCTGATTTCTTGTGCTGATTTCATAGATGTAAAATTTGGTCTGACTAGAGGAGGTGAAGCAGAGTGATGAGGTGAAGAGAGGGATGAAGCAGATTGTTGGATGAGAAATGTTTTCCTTCTCCAAAGTGGTAGATACCAGACATGAGCATAACAAAAAGAAATGCCAACATGTCCAAAGGTTTCCTTTACCCTTCAGTAACACAGTTTTTCCTCCTGTATGAATTTCTGCCACCCAGGTACCACAGAGTTCTTAGCCCAAGGAGAACGGAATTTCTCTATATTTGCATACAAAGCTCTCTGGGGATCCCCTGCCCTTGTGCCCTCTTTGCCACTCCACAGCAGAGGTGTTCTAGCTCTCCTGCCACCCCAATCACAGTGGCTGTCCCCAAAAAGAGACACAACCCACCCATCTAAAGCGAAGGGCAGCTACTGGCCATCAGTGCCTTTCTCCCATCCCAGGACCAGGCTGCTTATTTCCATGGGTAATTATGCAAGGGGTTAATTAGGGGCATAACAGCCTCCCCTGGGAAGCTCAATTAAAGACCACAGACCCAGCTTTCATCCCACAGGTGAGGACTACAGACACACGCCCAGACTATTGGAATCCCTGGTCTTTGTGGCAGTTCATAGGGGTACAGAGTTAAACCAGCAAAACACTAGTGTGAAAAAACCTGTCTAACAGCTGCACACGAGTCAGTTTTCATTCACAAGCAAATTCAGCCAAAAGGGCACAGGCACAAGCATCCGCCCCAACAGCCTTGTGCTGGCCACCATAAAATCTCCACAATCAGGAAGAACAAAGCAGCATAACTTGTTTCATAAGCAAAACCATTTTCAAGTGGCTTGGAGAGAGAATCACACACCAAACCTGCTCACAATAACACACTGAATCCCTAAAGATACAGGGAGAGGCTGATGGCAGCTCAGGACTGTCACAGGATGTCACTGGACAAGCCGAGTCTGCCTGCACATCACTCAAAGCCAAGATAGGGGCTAATTTGGGTGTATGTGCTATTTGCTCTGTGGCAATGGGATCAGGAATGTTTTGGGGAGTGGAGAGGGCACATAGAGCCAGGCAGAGCTGAGAGAGGTGGCAGTACTGAGACCCGAGATGAAGGGGCTGCGTCCTTCTCTCTGTTGGGCTGAGCCTTCAGCTGTGAGAGAAGCTGGATGTGAAGAATATAAAAATCCCCCAAACCTTAGGGCTTTCCTTGCACAGGAGGGAGCATGGACTTCAGCAGCAGGACCTGAAAATCCTGGGCAACGTTTCCAAGCTGTGCTCCCAGCTAGGCCAAAGGGAATGGGGCAGCCAAGGAGACCCACCAGCCCCAACACTTGAGTAACCCTTTAAACAGGCTAGGCAGCACTCAGGGCAGCCTTGCTGCAGGGCTTTTTTATATCAGCTTTACCTTCCAGACAAGATTATTGACCTTTCCAGTGCAGTGTTTAACAACCTCCATTCATCCCCACTTTCCCCTTCCCTTACATTTCATTCCCTTTGTTGCTCTGTAATAAGAGAGGCAACAGGACACATATTTCTGCAGAACAAAGCATTCTCATCCTAATTATAGTTTCCTGCTATTTTCTTCACTTTTACCATTTTATTAAAAACAATTAGCTGAGAAAAACCATCTTTTTTAATCTCTACACTATTGTTCTCATTTCTCTCTGAATCCAAGGAGGTCTTTTCAGAGGCTGTTTTATTCATAATTACATATGTTGGAACAACTGCTCAGAAAGTGAGCCCAGGAAGGATTCTGACAATACTTTCCTAGCAGGCTTGGTCCTGCTACCTCTGAAGCCTGTGATGCTAATGATTTAATAAAATGTATGTGAAAACAAGGG
Organism: Corvus hawaiiensis; assembly: GCF_020740725.1. Taxonomy (NCBI): domain Eukaryota; kingdom Metazoa; phylum Chordata; class Aves; order Passeriformes; family Corvidae; genus Corvus; species Corvus hawaiiensis. Next base: position 332,824 of record NC_063226.1, on the reverse strand, counting down.
CTTATTTTCAACAGCTTGTGTAAATGATGGATGCAGCCATGTCAGGAGCGCTGGCCTAATGGACTGAGGAGGAGTTGGAATTGCAGCAAAATCAGGAGCCAAAGACTTTTGCTTGGCTGCCAGACTTGGCTCCCCTGACTCCTTTGAGGCATCTGGCTGCAGGCAGGTACGACCATGAGGATAATACAGCAAGGGATGATGATTTTCCAAGATGAAGATCCCAGCTGCATCCATTTGTACTCAAAACCTGCAGGACTCTGTTACTGGTGTAAACTGGAGGAAGACTGGCCCCATGGTCTCATTTGGCCCCAATGCTCCAAGCCTGATTTAAGCACAGATCACTCCAGCTTGAAAGATGCCTTCTGGAGTTTTTGGCATATGTATAATTCTTATTCCAAAGCTTCCTCCCTCCACTTCTCTGTTTACCTTATGGGCTTTTATTTAAAAGAGTACAGTCAGAGCATTGCAATTTTTTCATTTGAAAGAGATTTTTGAAATTTATTTTATTTTTTTACACTGTGAAAAAAAACTTTAAAGTGTATCATATTCAATCAATTGGGTCTTCCCTTTTTTATTTTCAAACTTCCCCTCCACCACTTCTGTTAATTACCCACCATTTGAACAAGAGTCTTCTCCTGCCTTGATCTTGCCGTGAAATCATGATGCTATATTTGTCTTTCTAACATCAAAGTCATTTCCATGGTCACCAACTGTGATGTCATAAACACATTTTTAATGGCTTGTTTACAGCAGGGAACAGAAGGAGAGAAGAGATTATGGGTGGAAGGAAACTCTTATCGATACACAACAGTTTTAAGCACAACTGTGAGGCTGAAGTATGCAGAAAACTTGAAGTAAAAAAAAATCCTTGCTGAAATAGCTTCTCTTCTGTGGTTCATCCCAGCACAAAATTCCCTTTTTAAGTTACTAGTGAACAAGCAATCCCAATGGATTACTATTATGTCTGTCAGCCCAGAGTTGTGCAAGTTACTTTCTAAGACTGGAAGGCAGCAAATTCATGCCCCAATCCATTTGGCTCACTGGGTAAATGAACACACACACACGTCCCCAGCAACTCCTTCAGATGTGCTTGGGCAGGGCACAGTGGGATGTGAACACTGTTGGCCCACAGTTGTACTTATCTCAGGGCACAACAAGGATCAGGATGATCTCTTCCCAGGAGACACCTCAGATGGACCAGAAGGTCCCTTTTTAGCCAGTGATGGCCGTGAGATGCCATAGGTGGTCCTCCCTCTACATGGGGGTTACCATGAGCAGTCACCACCCAGGAGAAAGGTTTCTTACAGCAGAGAAGATGCCAGTTCCAGCTTGAGCTTTTGGCTTCAAGAATAGCAGGAACCTTCAGGCTATGTGACCCCACAGACCATCCTAACTCCCCGAAGGGGCCCAAAGCACCCCACTTCTGTCTGGGAGTTCATTGGAGAGATGACTGGTTGATGATTTGGTGATAGCTCTTGGAGATCCCTGGCAGATGGAGACGGCTGTGGTCAGCCAAAGAAACCAGCACTGAGTACAGCTCTTTGGTGTAGGGGGGATGGACCAGGCTCTGCTCAGTGGTGCCAAGCAATAAGACAGGAGACAACAGGCAGAAACCGATGCACAGGAAGTTCCACTTGAACACGAGGAAGAACTTCTTTCTTCTGCAGTGACTGAGCACTGGAATAGATTGCCCAGGGAGGTGTGAAGTCTCCCTCAACAGAGAGATTCAATAACCATCCAGATGCAGTCGTGTGCCATGTGCTCTGGGATGAGAGCAGGGAGATGAGCCACTGCGGTCCCTTTCAACCTGACCCATTCTGTGAAACAAAAAACTTTGCTGCCACCTTCTCAGGGGAAGTCAGGAATGGCCAAGAAAGGGCTGACACACTCCTGGGTCAGCAGAGAGCTGCAAAAGTCTCTGCTTGGAAAAGATTTTCCAAACTGGGGTTCCAGTTAGCTGCAGGGTGTCCCTGCTCTCCCGCCTGGACCATGGCCAATGATACCCCTTGGGTGAGCCAAGCTCTGAACAACCTGCCATCTGCCTCCACACCTAGCCTCTTCCAAGCTCAATCCTCGAGTAAAACTCATCCCAGAGCCTATAGGAGGAAAGATTGGGGCTCCTTGAAAGTGTGGAGCCAACCATGGCACTTGGCTCTCTTAGGGACATGGTGATAAGGCATCCCTGTACGTATGCTCAAGGAGATTATCTCCCTCCCCTGCCCTAAGAAAACACAAGAGCAAGAGGAAAAAACTCACTGGACAATGAAATTCCTAAATTCTCATCCCATGAGAAGATTTAATGTAGCTCTTTCCCTGCACCAATCCCAGGAGCTTCCCAGTAGGAGATCCTATTGTGCATCACACACTAGCAAGGGTATCCCTCTCAGTGAGCTCTTTTTCCAGAGCGAGCGCCAGCCCTGGCATGCAGGAGCTGGGATTTCACACACCCTATTCATCACCAAGGTACAGAACAAGGGAACCACCATTTTGCTGCAGTCCCACAGCAGGAACAAAATGGTGGCATAGATGAAAACTGCCAGATCAAACACAATCCAGTTGGCTGTCACCACCTGCAGCTCTTCACTGCCTTACATGTAACACTGAATTCTTAATCAGGTTAATATTTGATTTCTGGGTGCTTAAACAAACATCAAAAATAAATCACCACAAAAACCCTAACGCCTCAGAAAAAGAGTATAAGGCCATAACAGATGTTTAAGGTTGTAGCCACAAAGTACCAAGATGCAAACTATCGATGTCAGAATTTACATTTCCCCCACAAAATGGCAAGTCCACAGCCCTGGTGTTTTTTCACGACTGGTGGACCCAAAGCCACCAAGAACAGGTAGCTTGACGCATGTTCAACATAAAAAGACTCAGTATTTTTTCTAGTATCTAGTACCTTTTGGGAAATGTTATAGTGGCTGAGAAAGTCAGAAGTGTTCAATTAGCTGCTGTTAAACAGCCCCTTCCCCATGTAACACCAAATTGCTGCTTAAATACTTATCAGAAAGCGTTCCTGGAGGATGGAAGGAAAATAGTCTGGCATAGGTTTCCAGGGAGGACAGTTACTGCAGATCAGGCAGAACAGAGTTTGCTGGTTTTTTTGTTTCTTATTTGCACATTTCTTCTGCTCACACACGGAGTAAAGCTACTCTAAAGCCAAGCCTGAGCACCAGAACAAGTCACAGGTCCCTGGGACTGGGACAGACAATGGTTACTCAAGCTTAATGAGAGACCAGCCACAAAATTAAATTAATTTCTCTCTGTGGAGAATCCTGCCCTGTATTTAGTTTTGAGTTTAAATAAAATTTTCAATATACTATACAAGGAATGGATTATTACAAACAAGTTAGTTTTCCAACCAAAACGAAGCAGTGTAACACCTAACAGCAGATCTTTCCAACAGCACAGATTTACTTCAAAATTAAATCTCATACAATCTCTTTATAATACAGAACACACTTAAAATTCCTTATTTATTTCTTTCACAGTCAACAACTGGAACAAAATATTTCTTGGCTTACACTTTTTAACCAGTTTGAATCTACAGGCTGTAAGTTTCCTGCATTCTGCTCTTCTAAGAACACTTAACTCAGTAAATGGAACACATTTGCTGTTATTTTCTGTTTAACAATTATTTGCTGCCTTTATTTCTACATTAATCCTATTAATCAAATGTTGCCAAATGAATCACTGAAATGATAAAAAAATAATTTCATTCATTTGTAAGACATCTGTTAAATGTCTGAGAGATTTCTTAGTCTTTCTTTATCTCACATATATTTTTACATCTGATAGTTCTCCTATTATTAAAAAAAAAAAACAAAAAACCAAACCCAGAGCCTGTAGAAACAGTTCAAGAAGAGACTAACAGGAATGGACAGAAAAAACCCCCAAACCTAAAATCCCACCATACTTTTCTTTAGTGGAAATCCTTGGCTGACCAGTGAAGCATCCATCCTGTAGGGAGTCACTGCACTCAGTCCAGTATTTTATTTCACACTATCAAGTACTGCAGCTCACTGGTAACAAGTATGTAAATCTTACATCTTTTCAGTTTCCTATCTAGTAGAAATCATTATACAAAATGCCCATTAAAAGCACAGGCTCGGTCTTTCCCCCATTTTAATAAAGCGCAGCCTTTTTTCCCAAGTTCAGTAAGGTAAAAATCAGGCTTTAAAGACACTCTTTGGATGTCCCAGAAACAGGTACAAACAGACTTCTCCACCTTTCCCAAAACCCTCACGTGCCCAGCCCCAACACCATCAGAATAGGCAAAGAAGGGGAGCTTCCATTGCCAGCATTGTTACTTTTAGGGCAGAGAGGAGCTTAAAACCAGGGGGAATGATTCAAGTTGAACTTCACAGCATTCTCCTCTCTGGAAAAGGTACAATGTGAGCTGATGGGGACTTTTCAGAGGCAAGAATTAGGAGCGGTGCTTTTTCATTGCTTGATCTCCTAGACTACAAAGTCCAGTCTTGTGAAAGAGCAGGTGTTGCCACTGCATAATAGCACAAGTTTAGCCTCAAATATAAATGATGTCTCTACAGCGCTAAATAGGGAAGCTGGTTCTGATGTATTGTATCCCTGCTTTTCACTTTTCTGACGCACAGAAATCCCAAATAAAACAGCAGATTTCAACAGCTCATGCCCGGGTAGGAGATTGGCTTGCAGATATTTGCCACAGCTTGCAAGAGTGGGGTAGAATCCAACTGTAAAGTGCATTTGTACAGAACAATTCAAGGACACTAATGGAATTTTGGTTTTAGCATTAATCATTGATAAGGGAAAATCCCCAGTAGAGAGGTGATCAGCTACAGGATGCCAGGATAGACAACATGTAACTGCACCTTAATCTGCAGCAGAGGCTGTGGAGATCTGGGTCCAGCTAAAGAGCCAGCAGGATCTCCCCGAAGCTGGGCTTAACACAGCCACACTGATTGGAATATCCATGCTAGCACAAAACCCCTCTTTTTTTTTCTATGTGCTGCTGACTTTGGTTCCCCCTAATTTTTGCTATGTATCTTTTATGTCATTTCTTTAACATTCTTACATTGGTCTGCCAGACTCTTTACTCAAGCTTCCTGACCCAGCCTTACTTAAGGATTACAGGGGAAGAAAAGAAAAAAAAACCAAACCCAAACAAACAAAAGGAAGCTCTGGCACCAAGCAACCCTTCTGCAGAAAACACCACACAGTTGGGTCATTGTCTCAAAACCCTTACCTCTCACCCCAGGGACACACATAATGCTTTTGGGAGCAAGTGAGTGCTGAAAGAGACACAGCAGTCATTCAGGAGCAGGAAAAGTTGTCTCATCCTGCAGGCACCTGGACTTACTTCCATTTTATTATTCATTTTAGTCTAGAACTTCCATACGCATTTACCTGCAAAGTGCTGGGGGAAAGATGTGCTTTGAGGAGAGGCTTGAAGAAGAAGGCAATGGTGGAGAGTATTGGAGAGCGTCCCAGGAGGAGACTGTCAGTCATTAGACATCACCCACAAGTGAAATCAACTGCTCATCCTCAGCTTTTGTTTCCAAAAGTGATGAAAACATGGGGAAGGGATTTGTTAATGTTTTCCACAATAAAGTATTAGAAATAATGGGTTTGAGCATTCGGTTGAGTAAATAGGATATTTGCTTAATCAAAAGAACCCAAAGTGTCAGTCTATCATTATAGTGGATGTAAGGTGCAATAATTAAAATTCTCCTATATACTGAGCAGCACCAGAAAATGCTCATCATTGGGCATCTGAGCATTTCTACCACCCCCTGGGAGAGCAATTGGACAGGCAAAACTCAGCATCAAAACTCAGTGGCAAAAAATCCCACCCTTCTGATTTCAAAGACAGAAGGATTAACACCCAAGTTATTAAATTAATAGCAACCATGAGGGAAAATATAGAATGTCTTTGCTTTGGCTTGCTGTGTTTTTCTGAGAAAGCTGCAAAAGGAAATTTGTCAGGGGTAACAGTTTATGTTGTTCCTAGAGGCAGCCATCTGGGATGCTGAGATTAGTATTTTAGATTTCTATTATCTGAAAATCCACTGTCAGACTTTGCAAAAAGGTGTTTATAAATTCTGTAGTGCAGTTTAAGTAAAACTATTTAATCTAGGGACTAAGAAATATGTGTAATTACCGTAGGTGGATAATGCTTTTTCATCGCCATTCACCAAAATTAGTTTACCAGATATTACTCCTAAGAGGTATAATTAAAATCAACATAAAATTCAGAACACAGTGAAAATAAAACATTAGGAGATAATGTCTTTAAAATTACTAGTCCTCTGCACTGCAGTACAAGCATAATCACTCTCTGGCTAGCAGTGTTTGTTTTCCCTGTACAGGGATGCTTTGAACTCCCAGGCTTCCCAGCCGAGCTGTTACTTTGCAGCCCATTGTAAGAAGCAGATATTTAATGACTCTCCATAATAAACTCCTTCTCTAAATAGCAAATGAGAGAACTTTATTGAATGCAGGATTTTGACACTGCATTTGGTCTCTGCATTACTCCCTGAGCTTCCATTGAACGCAGACTGGAAGCCTCCACGGGTTTTGAGGCAGGTTCAGATCTGCACCCATGTACCTGTCATTAACTCCTGCCCTGGTAAAATGACCAGGGATGAAAATGGGACTCATGCCAGGGTTTTCTTCCCTGCTACTTACTGTTGAATCCCATATTGACTAGCAGGAGAAGCTTTTCAGAGCCCCGTACTTTTACCAGATGTTTAATCCTGTTTTCTGCTTCTACCGAAGGCATAACCTGATGTTAGATTATAAATGGCTGGCCTTCCTTGTTAATGAAAGACTTTGTTTCCTTTTTGCAAATGTTATTAAGCAAAGAACAAACTGATTGTCTAAATTGATTAAGCGGATTCATTCCAGTGAAAAATTTATTATTTGCCTAGTTCATTTCATCAAATCAATTCAGAGGAAAAAGGCTCCATGAATTAAACTAATCACAAATATATATTTTAAAAGCCAGTCATTTCTGGCAGGATACAGTTAGTGCAGTCAATCATGGAGACAATAACTGAATTTTAAAGTAGTATCTTGCATTGCTTCTCAGAAGCTTCTTTGTTTTTTCTTTCAGAAAATTGGTGTTTTGGGGACAAATTCTTCCCCTGTTTAATCCTATACATTCTGTTTAAGCTTCTGTGGGTACTCAGGAGACATTCTTGGGGAAAAATCCAAAATATTTATCTGGCATTTTCTATAGAACAGCAATCATATACCAATTAGAAAGTTAACTGTGATAGATTAATAAGAATTTCTGATTGCTTCTGTCCAAACTCTTGAAAAACATCTGTTTATAAAAATAAAATGTCATTAATTTATTAGGCTGAACACACACATTCATAAGGCTCATATCATAGAGAAAATTCCTGTATAATTTTTTGCAGGACATAGATGGAAAAGTCAAGCCTAGAATGCTAATATTCAATTCAGTTGAAAACAAAGATCAACCACCACATTTGTATTTCTCCAGCAAATTATAGACAAGCTTCGGGCTTTTTGTGAATGGGTATGTGTACACAGACACACATGTATTTTATAGATTTTTTTCCTACAAAGGTAACTTTGAAACCAACATTCAAGGAGAATCTTTTGTCAATCATGTAGATCTTTGCAAAGATGTTTGTCACAGAGATCTCGCTAAAAGCACCTAGGTCTCACTTAACAGTTGATCTAATAAAAATAATTCTCTAACTTTTTCTTCTTTATATCCTGTGAGCCCAGAGGTGCAGCAGCAGTGTCACTGCCAGGATCCCATAACTCTCGTACCATTACAAGAGTTAAACAAAGATGTTGAGAGCACATGGTGCAAGGTACAGCCTGGAGACAACTATACCACATTTCCATCTTGGTCTCAGGCTAACAGTTTGAATATTTTCTTACCAGATCCTTAAACTCAGTCCCACAGTTTTTTAATGAAGCCAGTTTCAAGTAGCTCCAAATTTACCTGTCTCTTGCTGAACTTAGTGAGAGCAGTTTTTGGCTGCACCCACAGTTCAGCACCCAGGCACAGGTACGCCAACAAACACTTTACAATTAGAGCTTATTTGTCCCCCCTTTCTTTTTCAGTAACTTTTCTCTAAAAACAAGGGAAAATATTGCCTCTGCTCGTTGTGCCCTCTGGGGGCTGAATTTGTGGGGCAGAGGTTTGGTGGTGCAGTGATGCCTTGGTACCTGTGCTTGCTGTCAAGTAGAATTTGGGGTCTTAAACAAAAGAAGATTTTATAACAGCACAGAGTGAGAGCAAAGGCTATAAACACTGGGGCATGAGCAATAATTTAAAAGCATGTGGCACAGGCAACAGCAGCAAATCTCAGAAAGTTCACGGCTAAGAAGGAGAAATAAACCTCATACGCAGAATAGCATTGCAAAAAGAATTCAGGGCCTTGAAAAACATGGTAATGGCAGGTCTGAGATGTCACCCCTCTCCTTTCTGCCAGAGGGGAGGTCCTCCATCCCCACCCCACCAGGGTGGGGAACAGCAACAGTGTGAGCTTTCCAGGTGCTGCCAGCCCTAGGGAGGCTCAGGGAAAGGAACAATTCCCCCCACTTATGGCTTCACGTGGAGCCCCCAGGCCATGTCTCCCCTCGCTGCGGGAGGAGCCACAGCCTCTCACCAAGCTGAACTGCAAAGAGCAGTGGAGAAGGGCTGAAGCTGTCTAGATAAACAATAACCCATCAGGTTCACTGCAGGATTTCTTGCCAGGGCTCCAGGATGATTGTGGCGATGCCAGTCCCAGCAACACCCACTGGTGTCCCCTGAGCTCCCTGCACCAAGGGGCAAAGGACCGTGCCAGCATCACCCGCTACTGTGCTCCCCATTGAGGCGTTCATGAGCCTGTTCTCTGGATAAGCCAATATTTTGATTAGGGACTTTGACAAGCAAGCACACAATGAGAGTTGAGAAAATAAACAAACACTCCCAATAATAGAAGTTTCCTTCAAAACCCTTGCTGCTCCATCGTGCTAAATGCCATCTGCGTGTATTTACACTGTCACTTTCAAGTGTTTTCCCCATCTTGTGCTGAGCTGGGGTCTACAGTGGGTGCTTAATGGTACCTTGTACACCGCTGCACCCTCGCTGTGCCAAGGGACTGGCGCTGGAGTGCATTGATGGGTGCAGTGATGGACACAGCCAGAATGCCGGGAGCAGAGCACAGCCACACTGGCCACCGAGGCTCCCACTGGCTCCACATCCCAGCTTTCCAGGATGTATCACAGCAGTGACCAGGGAACATGCCATCTCATCACCCCTTTATTATAATCCTCTTGCACTGCATCCCCTTGGGTTCAAAGGATCCAGAGAAAATCAAATCTCAGTCCATCATTATTATTATTATTATTATTATTGGTGGTGGTGGTAGTAGTAGTAGTAGTAGTAGTAGTAGTAGTAGTATTGCTATTAATTTATTTCTGTTTCAAGCTTTTAAGCCATTCCCACAATGCTGAACAGCCTGACTTGTGATTTCAAGGGCAATACCAATCAGTTGTGGGCTCAGCACAGCTTCTGAAACACAATGCCTATAATTTATGGGTTCAGAGTTAGAAAAGGAGCAGAACGGGGACAGATCAGCAACTGAGAACTGAGAGCCTCATCTGCTTCTGAAACCAGACTGAAAAATCCCACAGCAAGAAATAACCAAAGAGACAATTCCAGACTTAATGGACTGTTCATTGGAAGTGACAAAGTTAGAGGTAAATGCCATTCCCTACAGTGATACTGAAACAGAGAGAGACAAGCAGCAGTCACACATCTCTCTGGGCTCCCTGGGACTCTGGACAGTGTCCCACAACACATCAGTCCATCCTGCTCCATGAAAGGCAACATGATGGGAGGATTCAGTCATAGGCTGCAGCTCACCATTCCCACAGCCAGAATGGCTGCTCCCAGGAGATGCTGATGGCCAGAACAGGTATTTGATGCAATCCCCTGTGCTCCATTACTTCAAAGTCAAATCTGGTCTCAGTGGAGGAAAAGCAGATTTATTTGGGAATGTTTAAGCTACTGCCTTACCAGTTACCCAGTTACAACTACGCTCAACCACTTAACTTCTCAGAGTGAAAAAACCTGACTAGGTAATTTCATTTAAAAACTGTTTATTTACCATTCTGATTCTTTTTAGTACTCCAAGGAACAGAAAACACTTTTCAGACCACATTTGCCAGCTAAGCCAGCCTCCCCTTCCTTATGGCATTAAGAACCAGGGCACTTTTCTGGAAGGTGGGAGGGATGGAGCCCCTGGCAAGCAACACCCAGGGGCTGCACACAGGGCAGAGAGGAGAAGCCAAGGTGCCAGGTAAGAGCTCTGCCAGCTCCCACTGCACTTCTGACAAAGCTGCTGCCAGCTGGAAAATAACACAAATTGGAACTGACAGAGAAATGTGACAAATTCATTATTAATAGCACAACTATTTTTTAATATGTAGAAGGCTGTACTAGATTAATAAAAACAGCCTTTTATATTCCTTTCTGACAGCAGTGATGGTGTGTGATCTCCAGAAAATTGAGTGCTACTGATGCTGGCTCTGGCTAGCATCGGGATGCTGCAGCGGATTCGGCAGGGACAGGATTTGTCTCCAGGACATTGCAACTCCTGCACACTCCGGAAGGTCACGCAGGCTGACTCTGTGGCAGACTGAAGCACTCATACAAAAGGTCAGCATGCTGTGGAAACCCGCACACAGCTCCTCCTCGGGGGGCTCAAACCTCTTGATGTTCATTAGAATCTGCCTTGTTTCATCTCAACCTATGATGGGTTTTAAGGGAGATTTATTTTTTAAATAAAGAGCAACTTGTGGGGTGTATCAGAGACTTGCTCACTCCAGCCCACCACTCTGCAAACCAAAACTACAGCAGCACAAGTGGATTTCTGTTTCTCTCTACTTACCACACGCAAACGCCTATCTGCACATCCACAAGTTCTCAAGCAACCTACATCTCAATCTATATATATATATACATACATTTATAAACATATATATTTTTATTCTTACAATGGGAATGTAACCTCAGGTGTACAAATGAGACCTCTCAGCATGTAACATAAATACTTCATTTAACAGCCCATTAGCATTTATTCCTTCTATCTCTGCCTTTTTTTTTTTTTTTTTACTTGTTCTCTTCAGTGGAAAGAAAGCACAGTGTCAGGGAAAACATATTTCAAACAAGTCTTGAAAGGATGAGTTTAGGAAAAACGCATTCACTCTGATTGTTTCCACCTTTAAATATAAGTGTAGCTGCAGTGCACAGACTACTTACAAATGACCCTACACAGTTTCAGAGGAAAATAGTTTAGTTCTTTAGAAAGAATTTTTCTGATAACTGGCTGCTTTTTTTCAGCCTCCTTAGCATTTTCTGCCACTCTTTTGCATATACCAGCGGCAGGTTCCATCACCCCTTGCTGCCTTCCTCGCAGCCAGTAGTAAAGATCTCAGCATCCCCTGGCTGACATGCAACATCCCCACACGGCATCCTAGCATTGCCGGGGCTGGGAGGACGGGGCACGTTCCTGCCAGCCTCAGTACAGACACACGGCCACAGCCTGGAGCTCCCCGGGACCAGCGCAGGGGATGTGGCTCTCAGAAAAACAGATGTGATACGGACCTGCAGCAAACATTATCCAGTCATGAAAATTCTGCCGTGCAAAGCAGAGCCCCATGCCCCTGTCCCTGCTCCAGGAGGGGGAACCCGCCCGCCCGCGCACCGGAATGGCTGTGGGATGCGCTCGGCCGAGCGTGGCGGCTCCCGAGAGCAATCAGAGGCTTCCCAGGAGGGAGAGGAGCAATAAAGCATGTGGCAAGCTGTCACTGTGGGGCAGAAGGGGCAACTATGGCTCCTGTGAGAATTACAGTTCGTGGGATTCAGGGAGGAGCACCCGGCAAAGCTGCTGCCAGGCGAGTGCTGGAAATGTGGGGGGGCGAAGTGTGCGGTGGGAATGAGCCACGGATGTACGTTGTCTGTCACCTGATGCCCCACCCCACCCAATTCCCGAATGGACGGGAACGCTCCTGCGGCAGGGAACTCATAGACGAGCCCTGCACACCTCATGAGGATGTGCTCGGAGACCGGAAAGGCTAATTCCCAGAGCCTGCTCTGAGCCACCACCTACTGCCTTGCAATAAACAGCAAATTCCATATGTTCAAATGAAAAGTTCCCACAGAAACTTCTTTCCTGACTGTTTTAAATTGAACGCAACACAAAACGAGAAACACTTCAGGTGGGGATGGAAACACAAGGGGCCCCTACGTCCCCATGGAGGTGCAAGTCTCTTTCCCTGGCTCCGGCCACGTGGGTGCCAGCACCTTCGGGAAAGCAGCTCAGCATGGCCCAAAGCAACCTGAAAGATCTTACTGCAGCTCCAGTTTGCCTCAGCACCACCCTGTCCATGTGCTGACCATGCTAATGAGGGAGGATCGGTGCACTGGCCGCCAGGACTGTCCCCTCAGGCCACGGCAGTCATGGCTGTAACCAGCGAGAGGGGACCCACGAACACATCCCGGGCGTGGGCATCAGCCACACCGGACTGCCAGGGGGCCGGGACCCTCCTTAGTCCCGAACAGCTGAATTAAAAGCCGGGGGGCGATGGCAGCCGCGTTGGGATCCTTTGAGCCGGAGGCAGCCGCTGCTATTAACACACAAAAGCGATGCCGAGAAGCCGAGCAGGACAAAAGAGGTGGGGGGCAGCCAGACAAGAGAAACGGAGGGTGGAGCGAGACAAGAATGGGAGAGGAGCTGCGCGGACAAGAAGGAGGGGAGGGAGACACGCACACACACACACAAATCAGAGAAAGGGAAAGACAAGGGGATAACAAGGGGGGAAGAGACCACATGGGGGAGGGCGTTCCTCACCTGGTCCGCTCTCCCTCCACGCTGCTCCTCTCACTCTGCTTGCCCTGTGCAAGGACATGCAGAGCATCAGAGCTTTGGGTTGAACGCCCATATCCAAGAGGATTTTCATCCAGGTTTTGCATTGTTGCTGCGATCAGGAGATCTGCAAGGGGACCTGGAGTAACTGGGTGAGTTTCTCACCAACAGCCATATTCCTCATTCCTATTCCAAAAAATGCACCTTGGATGATGCCACAGTCACCAGCACCTGCCTGCAAAACCAAAAGCTTGTCCTAGTTAATGCCAGGTTAGGGACAGGCATGGATCAGCTGAGGTAAACAAGTGAAAATGACTACTCTTGAACTCAGGGAACATAAGATGCTGATGGCTCACCCAGCCTCACTCCTCTGCTTGGCATGTTTCTCCTTTACAAGCACCCCTCCAACCTGGGAGTCCCAGGGGCACTTCCCTCCTTCCTGCAGCCAAGCAGCCCCAGCAGCCTCACCAGTATTTTAGGGACAGGGTGGCTGAATAACCACAAAACTCCGAAGAGGGGAAAGGTCCACATCACAAGATGTTGCAGAGCTAAAACACACATCAGCTTTTGTTTCCTGATAAGGCCTCTATAAATGACAGAGTAAATGACAGAACAAATGTAAAGCTCCCATCATTCTCAAGGATATTTGAAAAGCTCTCATTTTTCCAGTGTTTCATAAAACAAGAAAGTCAGAAACGGAAAACACATTTTAAAAGTATGAACTTGCAGGGAATTCAATAAAAATGCATTTTTCTGATTGAAAAAGTATCTTTATCTTCAGGAATGAAAACTAACACTGGTGGCTAACGTGTCTCAGGCTGGCAGTTCTGGCAGCTTCACCTTTGAACTCACACAGCACAGCAGCCAGCACTTCTCCCATCTCCCTCCCCAATTCAATATTATTTTCAAGACTACCTCTTTTATATTCATTTTCAAGACGATGTGATTTTTATTAGGATTTTTGTAGTTTTATATCTTTCTTTTTCCAGAGTACCAGCCCTGTGGCATTCACCTGCTAAAACAAAAAATGTTACCACTTTTCTCTCTAAAGCCACTGCCACACTTTTGGCTACATTTTTGCTGGTTACCAAAACCACCATGAGAGCTGATGTCAAAGAAAGGCCCATTTCTAATCTCTGTGCTCTGGTTGCTGCAGCACATGACTCCTCAACCCACATGGTTCAAACATGAGCCAGAACTGGAGTGGTCCTCCTTGGGCCACAGTTCTCCAGAGCAAACAAAATATCTGAGATGAACAAAACCTGGCTGAAAGAAACTGAAAGTGAATGCTGACATCTCCAGCTCTCCTTGTTTGAGCCTCCCCATCCCTGTGAGAAAAAGACTGATGGAAAACAAGAGAAAATGGGGAAAGAGAGAAAAAAGGAAGAAAATTTCTTGGAATGATCAGAAATTACTTACATGCATGCTCATAGCCTAAAACAAGGATCATGGATGAGTCAAAACCTTGACTTCAGCTACAGCTTGACTGGAATAAGGATTTCATTTTCAAACATTAACTTGGATATTATTATTTTTTTCATAAAGCTGGGGCCAACATCATCTCTGGCTTCCCAATAGGGCTAGAGCAGCGAATTTGTGGGTGCAGGCATTAAAATATTCACAACATCTTAAAAAATGTGTTTGTTTTTTTTAAAAAATCCCCTAATATAGTTGTTAGGTTTCAAATGTGCATAGTGTTAACCTCCCCACAAAAGTGACTTGAAAGAAAGATTTTTGATCAGCACCAGTATTGAGAATAATTCAGTTCATATGTGTTGAGATAGCTGTGGGAGACAAAATATTTTAGAAAACTGTTGCCCAGGACCTTTTACAATTTCAGTTTTCTTCTCCAATAGAATGATGAGGTCTAACCCAAGGATGAGCTGCAAAACATCAGGCAGAAACAAGCAACAGGAAAAGAGGGAGAGAGCCAAGCCTCCTGCCTGCCACCACACATGTATGTGTGTTGGGGCAACATATTTCAGGTGATGGGAAATCCTTCCATTAGCCCTTCTAACTCTCCAAATAGGCTCTGTAGTTTGAATTTTATTTTCTTTATGCCTGTTTTTTGACTTCCAACATTAAGCATGATGGGAACACTACCAAGAGGTAATCTGGGAGTTGTAATACGTGATGTGTTTTGAAACAGGAGAGAAGTCTCGGTTCATTTGGATGTAACAATTGATCAGGGAAAGGGGAGATGGGTTGGATTTTGAAAAAGCAGTAGGGGTATGGTATTCTTCCCTCTGGGCTAATGCCAGAATCTTTCTCTCCTTCCACATTCTTTATCCATTCAGGATAGCCTGGAACACACCAAATGGGCTCTCCCATGCAGAGGCCTCTGGGAAGCAGTTTAGATACATGACTTCAGATGCAAAAACTTCTTCCCAGCCCAGGCCATCATATAGGAGCCAATTCCCGAGCAGAGTGGAGACATCTCAGTCTTCAAATCTTTCCCAAACTCTGTCAGGATACTCTGAGTCTTTGTGATCCAACTGAACATATGTCACGCTTCCTCAAGTTAATAATAGATGTCCTAGGAAAGACAGCTCTCGAGGTCAGGGAATTTTTTTCCCTTACTTTTCTCTCTCTTTTTTTTTTTTTCCTGTTGTCTTTTCGCTTCTCCTTTGGAAGGGGTGGGGGAGTCCGAGTGCAGCCCCTGAGCCGCCTGCCCGGCCACCCCTCGCCCACCTCCCCGGCCAGCAGCCCAGAGCCCCGCGGCTGCCAGCGCTCTGTTTGTCTTACACAAGTATCCCCTGAATGAGGAAAAATAAATAGAAGAAGCAAACATATGACTCTCTTCAGCACAAAGCCTCCCCACCTCCTCCTTGCCTATTTTTTTTTTTTCTCCTCCTCTGGCGACATAAAACGAGGCTGCAGTCTGCCCCTGCTGAATGTAAATGCCTTTGAAGTGGAACTAATCATTTCAAGGATAGTTTGCGTTGTCCTAACAACGCAGCTGAATTGCGAAGCCCCTCTTTTTGTTGAAGATATGTTTTCCTTCTTTCAGCCCAACCTGATGATGATATACTGCTTTCACGCTCTGTCCTCCCGCATCGTAAATCTCCGCTGCCGCCTTCCCCGGCCCGAATTCCCCCACGCCAGCGGGAGACCGGCTGCGGCTCCCCCTGGGCAGGGCCGGGCGGGACCGGGCGGGACCGGGAGGAGCCCCGGCCGCGGCGCCGCCGGGAAGCGCATCCCGGGGCCGGGGCGGCCGCGCCGCTGAACCGCACCCGCAAAGGGGGGGATGCAGTTGCCGGGAAGGGCGGGAGGCACGGCAGCAGGCCCTGAACCCCTCTCCGTGCACGCCTATTCCTCCCTGGGCACTCTTCCGTTCATCACCTTCTGCGCACTCTCCATCCGCCCCCGACAAGCATCCTGCATCCCCAGCAGCCCTCCAGGCTCCCCTCCATTCATCCTACTCCAGGCACTCCTCATCCCTCTTGGTGCACCCCTCCAGGCGCCCCTCCATACTCTGGGTACCCTTCACCCTCCCGCACAGCAGCTCTCATATCCCTCTGGGCACCCCTCCATCCATCACGCTCTGGGTACCCTTCATCTTCCTACCCAGGCATCCCTCATCCCTATCCCCCTTGTGCATCCCTTCAGACTCTCCTCCATCCATCCTGCTCTGGGCACCTTTCATTCTCAATCCCAGGCATCCCACATCACCCTGATGCACTCCTTCAGGTACCCCTCCATCCATATACCTTCGGACACCCTTCATCCTGCCCTCTACGCATCCTGCATCCCCCGCGCTCCACCCTCCATCCATCTCCCTCTGAATATCCATCCTCGCCCTCCAGGCATCCCACATTCCGCTCCGAGCATCCCTTCCCAGACCCTCTGGGCATCCCCGGGCTGCCGCCGGCCCTGGCCCGCAGCTCCCGTTAATGCCATTAGTGACAGAGGTCGGGTTTCAATCGGGGCTCGGTGACACGGCGGGGCTGCAGCGGGTGCATCGGAAATTCAGGTCAAGCAGTGCGGGCCCGGGTTTCACGGTCAAGGCTACCCGGGAGGCAACCTCGGAAATGCCCCACTGGATGGACAGATAGACAGACGGGTGCATCACAGGCAGTCAGCAGGAGGCTCCCAGAACCCTGCTCAGACCACAGCTTTTCTGAACCCCCCCCTCCCTACATCTCTTCTGGGCTTGGTTGCTTTGCCCAGCAGATCCCATTCCTGGGCAGGACCTCTGTGGTGGGGCAAGTCCTGGGTTAATTTCCCCTCAGCAGGAATTGCAGTTTGACAACTCTTTCTTTTTTAAGAACATAGAAACATATTTTATTTACTGTCTCCTAAAAATTATTTACTATCAGGGCTGAGGTAATTCCATTAAAGCCGCATGGTTTGCTTATACAAAATAGTTATCTGGGGACTCCTTTTTTGGCCATCATAAAGGCACACAGTTGCCAGAGAGCAGGGAAAGATGGGAGCAGGAGGAGCTGCCTGCTGGGGAAATGGGCCTCGGGAAGCAGCACAGGAATGGAAAGGAAAGAAATGGCTTTGCCCCCTCAGTTTATGAGACCCTACAAGCACGGAAACAGCCACTTCCCAGGCAGGAGCTGGCAACAGGGCTGGGACCAGCCCAGGCTCATCCCTTCATTTTGCTGAGCTGCACCAAAGATGGCACAGGAGGAGGTGACAACACTGGCAACCAAAGCCACCACAGGCTGTGCCTGTGCTTCCCAAGAGGTGCCTAATTCCCTGGGAGAGCAGCAGGGTACCAGCAGCATTGCTCTTCCCTGCGCTGCCCTTGGGACAGCTCTGCTGAGCTATCCCCCTTGGAAACCTTGACCCCACAGGTGCCCTTCTGCAGAGTCATACTGGGATGTCATAAGGCACCATGGCCCCCAGCATGAGCTGGTGAGGGGGCTTGGATGCAGCTCCAAGCTCTCCCCCCACCCCAGTGTTCCCTGCAGATGCAGCTCTTCCCTCTTCATCTCCCCATGGGACACCCAAGCCCAGAGGCTCAGCACCTCTGGCCGGTGCTCCCACAGAGCTATGCTGGTGGGGACAGGGCTGCTCCAGCACCCACAGCCCACACTCATCCCCGCAGGCCCTTTGCAGCAGGAGCAGCCTTCAACAACCTCTCAGGAGCTCAGCTCAGAGAAAATAAACACCAAAACCTGTGTATGCTCCCCAGGGGGGAGAGAGAAGCAAAACAGAAAGATAAAGGAGAATTCCAGGTGAACATCAAGAAACTGTTTACCCTCAGAAAGTGGTATATTAACAATCATTCTGTCTATGAGCATCTTCCCTTAGACAAAACTCACATATTTTCCTGTTTTAAAGGGGAAGGCATGAAGATGAATGAGTCCATTTCTCTCCCTCTAATATCTTTTGCCACCCTGTGCAGGGGTGTTTGCTAGAGAAGCAGAAGAGTACTTGGTCTTTCAATTCTAAATACTCAAAACACAAGTCTGAGAAAATCAAGGTGTAAAGAAGCTGGAAGGCAAACTGCCAACTCCAAACAGCCAGGGCTGTCTCTGGCTGAAATATGACATTTGTGCAGTACTGATGTTTTTATATTTACGTAAATTAATAACTCAATCACACACAGGTATCTTTCTTGCATCTGAAGTTCTCTGCATTTGCCATCTGTTTCCTTCTAGTCCATGAATCCTCTCAATCCCTTCTAGGTAATGCAGGGCCTGTGAAGAAAGGAGCAGAAATTGCCGCTTGCTATTTCACCATCAGGGAAATGTAAAAATGTTTCTAATTAGTGAACTTGAATATTTTAGATTGGCTGTAATTTCTTCAATGCTCCTCATCATGTTGACCTTGGGACAGCTCTGCTGAGATGGAAAAAAAGGAATGACTTCCTTCTCACATGGATTCGGTCACACTTTGTTGGCATTTTCCTGCCCAAATAGACTTTGCTCAAGAACTTGAATACATTCTTCGAATACATTCTTCACTTAGCACCTCATATGTAAAGCATGGAAACCTGTTTCAGTATACATTAAACCGAGGTGTTGCTGATTAGTGTGGATGCACCAGCTCCTGGGAGGCCAGAACCTGAGCACAGGGGCAGGCAGGCAGGAGAGGTCCTGTTACAGCAGTGGGGTGTTGTGATTTCTCTGGGCTTCACAGCAGCTCCAGAGCAGCTGAGCAGCAGATGCTCCAGCATTTCACCTTGGTAGGCAAACACACCCCAGCCATAAGTGCTTCTTGGCTGCGTGTTATATCTCACAGGACTTCTCAGTGCTTTTAAAAGTCAGATTTAATAGTATTATTTGTAGAGCAGACACTGAGCAGTCAGCCTTTCCATGTCAGCTCCTCCAGGTCCTCTCAGACACAAACTGCCACACTCGAGGCTGAGATTTTCCCTCTAGGAGAACAGTCCATTGAAGCAGACTCTGTCATGACCCATCTGCAGCAGCCACTGCCTGATGTGCATGAGACACCAGGGAGGATGGGGGGTTCAGGTCTCCTGATTCATAACCTAAGCTTATAGACCACACAGCTCTTTCTGAAGAATGCATATAGTTCTTTAAAAATAACTTTTTATTTCTCCAAATCACATTTTGACCCCAGAAGTGGAGATTCTAATATATGGCCCAAAATTTTATGGTAACCCCAAAAAACCCCAGAGTGTCAATATCACAGAATCATAGAATGGGTTGGAAGTGACCTTAAGGATCATCTAGTTCCCACCCCCTGACATGGGCAGGGGCACCTTTCACTAGACCAGGTTGCTCCAAGTCCCGTCCAACCTAGCTTTGAACACTTCCAGGGATGTGGTAGCCACACTTCTCTGGGCAATCTACTCAAACAGAGTTTGAGCGAAGGAGCAGGTTCCCCCCTGGCTATCAGCAGGTGTGATGCCATGAGCTGCAGGGTCACTGGTTATGCTTGCACCAGCACTAGATCAAGTCCCAGCCTTCCTTAAACAATAAACTTAAACAGCAGTTAATATATGTCTGCTTTAATTTCAAAGAAACTTAATTTTTGAACATATTTTGACTTCTTTAGCTACACCACCTTGGTAACCATGAAAGTTTTTATGACCATTGGCAAAACCACTACTTTTTAAATACTGTCCTACACAGTTGCTAAGCAAGTGCTTTATGATATTAAAAAAAGAAAAAAAAGTGTGCAGGAGTTGCCAAAATATTTATATAATTTAATTCCCTTTACATCCTGAAAATACACACAAAATAACCACTTTTACCATTCAAGATGGTGATGTAAATTACGCAGGTTTTTTGCCACATGTGCTTTTGTTTTTCCTATTTCCATATCGTCTTTTCCCCAACTATCCTCCAGGGAGTTTGCACTCAGCCCTTCATCCACTCTTCATTTATTGAATTAAGACAGAAACAGGCAGTGTCAAAAAAAAAAAAAAAAGTCCACCCCAAAAAAAGGAGAAAGCCTCAACTTCAAGTGTCCTGGGATAAATTTTAAAAGGTTTGTAAGACAAAAGAGTGCCAACAGCATGCAGCATGAGAAAGGCTTAATGTTCAAAGAAACACCCTTCAAAATTAATACATTTGATGGAGCTGCAAAAGCCTCTTTAGTAGCAGCCTGCCTGCATTAACAATTTTGGACAGCCTAGTGCCTCTGAGACTCCACTGAGCAAGTGTTTCAGATACGTTTTCTTTATGATGCTGCAGACTGTCAATCTTTACATAGCATCAAGAATAGATGCTCTTAAGAAAATATGTTGTGAATACCCGTAAGTAAAACTGAGAACAAATAAGCCTAATTTCTAAAAAAAGGAGATGTGATTATTTTCCCTCCCTCCATTTCCCCTCCCCACCTCCCCCTCCCCCCATTAAAATATGGCTGGATTCTGACCAGTGATAGTGATCCAGGACACAACTCTACTGGGCATATGAGACCATGAAATATCATTGCAGCAGGACATGAAGATATTGCCTGAGGTTTTATGCTGAAAAATTTAACTAGATCTCAGCCCTTAAAGGGTGATCTTCCTCCCATCAGAATAGTTACTGAGTCAAAGTAAAAAAAAAAAACTTTTTAAATGCAGCAGTAGGAAAGTCCCATCTGATCATAAATGCACTCTGCCCTCTTGGACAACATGTATTAAATGACGATAATGTGTGCACAGTGCTGCAGCTCAGCTCTGCCTGCTCCTGAGGGCAACCTCCCTCTCCCTGGCTGCAATTTTGCTCTATCCCTGCATCCTCCTGAAGCAGCAGTTTGCAGCACCAAGCTCTGGTGAGACGCTTCAAATCGCATTCTTAATTTTTTTTTTTTTTTTTTTTTTTAAATCTCTCTTCATTCAAACGGTCCCAGCTTGAGATAGCTTGATATATTACTACGCCTGTCAGGGAGATGGTGAGAATAATACGAGCAAAAAGGCCGGGCTGCTCCTGGCCGGGGCTGTGGCAGGGAGCACAAAGGGGCTGGCGGGGGCGAGGGGGGCACGGCCCGGCATTTCCGCTCCTCTACCTACCTACGTGTCTAATCGCTGCTGAAAAAGCTGCGGCACGGCGGCCCCGGGCTGCGGGACGCAGGGGAGCTTTGAAGTCCCGAGCATTGGTTCCACCCTGCACCTCTGACAGCGCTGGCGGACGCTCTGCCTGCGCCGCACCTCGCACCAGCACCCACGTACCAGCACCACGCTGACCCGCCCCAGCACCAGTTCAAACACCCACAGCAGCTGGGACTGCGGCAGGAGAGCCCTTCCTGGGGCCGCCGGGGTCCCCACCTCTCCAAGCTTCCCGCAGAAAGCAGCTGCCGAGACAGCGCTGCTGAGCTCTTCTGCACCTTGCACCAGGACGCAGAGATGCACGTGCTGCAGGGTCACACCTCTGGGGAAGGAGAAGGGTCTCACAGCCAGGGATGCTGCCCCACTGGGATATTGAGATGAGATTTGGGGATCCTATATGTGTGATGAGAGCGTGTTGGGTGGCAGATTCCTAAGGGTGAGAGCCCAGGTGAGCCTGTGGCAGGGCAAGGAGAAACAGCTTCATCCACAGGGCAGTGAGGCCTTACCCTGCAGCAATGAGAGGGGCCGTATTGGCCTCCCATGCCAGTGGCTGCTCAGAGACATTCCCTGTGGGGAAGTTACCTCCCCTGCTGACGCCTGCCCATTCTGAGACACGCCAGGCTGCTCTGCATTTTTTTCATATAGGAAAAATTAATTTTTCCTGTGTATCTCTTAATTTAACAGGCCCCGCTGTTATCTTCAAAAGCACTACACCAGCTTACTCCAAGAAAGCTTCTGACCATATCCCAGCTTATCCTGAATCAACTGGGGAAAACCTCCATATTTTCTCATCCTTGGGAAAGTACCTCTACAGGAATTATCCCGGGTACTAGGTGAGCTGTAAAGGGGTAACCAGGAGAAATGAGCCCAAACACCTCACCTGTGTTGTTTCTAGCTTCCTTGCTGCTAGGCGGTTTTGTTCACTAAAACCACCAAGACAAGAAAGTGATGGTGTTTGATGAAGGAACACAGTTGACACACACCTCACACCAGTGACAGTGCTGAGAGCATTGGTACCTGCAGGAAAAGCTGTTCACGCTCCTTCCTTATGGACCTAAGCTCTGCCCTGGTTATTTGCCCAAAGAATTCTCCAAGGTTTTTCACTGGGCATTACAAATTTCCAGCACAAACAACAAGCAGTGACTCTGGCCAGTGGTCAGTCCAGTAACCTAAACTCAGTGCAAAGATCCCTCTTGATTTCTTTGCAAACAAGATGCTTTTATGAAAAACAGTGTGCTTACTCAAGTTCCACCAGCAGAGACCCAGGGTGTGGCCTCCTCTGCAGCTTTCTGCATCCCTTCCCTCCTGGTCACAGGAAGGGCTCAGGCAGGAGTGAGGGCAGGATCAGGCCATGAACTGTCAGAACTAAACCCACATAATTTTTCCACATAATTTCAAGCACTTTTGTATATACCTGAGAAATGAATGCCCGAGTTTAATGATTAGGTAACCCTGAATCACACCAGAGTATCATCTGCACAGGATTGTCTCAGTGTTCTCCATATTTTCTCATTTCTTCAGTACTCTATGACAATTAGAAGCTAAAGAATTTTCCAATTAAGGCAAATTACATAAGCAAATATGGCTTAGTGTAAACAATTAGCATCATGTTATTGCATGAAAATGTTTAATTAATCCACAGATTTTCCAAAAGACTATCGTATTAAGAAAGATTTTGCGGCAATTCTGGTGCCTTCCTCAGTTTCCTGTTCCTGCTGAAATGAGAGCAGCAGCAAGGTTGGAGTATGTGTACCCTCTACCCTGACAGCACAACTCATATCACCCTTCATTCTGCCTAGGTAGCCAGTATTGCATGCTCTGGGATATACCTCCCAGATCAGGAGGCTGAAGGGAAAAAAAAAAAAAAAAAAAAAAAAAAAAAAAAAAATCACATCCTTGACCAACCTCTAGCATTGTCAATATATTTGTTCTTCTTCTCAATCAAAAAATTGGAAGCCAAATTGTCTTAAAGCACTCTTCATAAATATTTTCAAAAGGTGAAGCAAAGATCAAAGCAATATAGCAAAATTAAGGAGCTATTTTGTTTGTTTTATTTGTTTTATTCAAGCATCAGAGGGGCATTAGGAGTCAGGCTGTGATGATTTTTAATGATTCTGTTATTCCAATGTATCCAAATCTTCCCCTGCATTTTATTTTTAAATGTTTTCTATTATGGGGCAACAAAGAGCCATTCATTCTGCCTAGCAGAAACCTTAGTTTTGATTAAGCACTTCTGGTAACCATTTAGGGTGCTAAAATCTATCATTGCATTTAATTATCCTTGGTTTTTTATAGTCTCCTTTATTGCTCATTAAATTACTAAAGATGCTTCTGCGGTTTGTTCTTAAGGAAGGATCCAGCAAGAAACATATGCTGGTGAAAGGTTGCTCAGGTTTCCACAGCATTTGAAGCTGTCAGCATAAATTCACTGATTTTGTTTTATCAAAGGATAAGCAGCTCTTGTAAAACCCTGACACTTTGGTCACCAAAGTAATAGTCACATAAAAGATGCCTTTCAGGTACTGGGTTTGGTGAGCAGCATTATCCCAGAGTTCAAAAGATTTGGACTATAATTCAAAGCTGAGCAAATCATTTTGGCTGTGAACATGGATGTGAAGGTATTTGTTTTCCCTGGGCCAAGCCATCTTGGCATGTTTTGCAAATAACACTCTGAGATCTGCAACATTCCAGGGTGTGTGACAAGGAGTCCCCTGCCCTTCACCTCTGAGCCTCTGCTGGGGCAGCCAGATGTGTGTACAGTGGGAGACCCTGAAGATGACAAAGCACTGAAAATACTGCCCACTGTTCCCACACAACATGAAAAACTGGTCCCAGAGGAGCAATGGCAGCGTTCTGATTACACCACGCCTACGGATGCCTTGAACAAGCATCCCTTGTGCTGGTCCCAGTGCCAGCTGTAGGCCCTGGCTGACCGCAAAGCATGGTTCTTACTCCAAACCACAGACATAAGTGGTGACCCTTTGGGCAGAAACTCCACTGAAAAAGGACACAGTTAATTTATATTACTGTTATTCATTTGTAACTGATTACCCCTGACCTCCTGATGTTCACTGCTCATTGCTTCCTCCTGGCTTCCTCATTCTGGGAATCTGCTGCCTTTAGAGATGCTGTGGATGTATGTGGATGGGTCTGGGGAGTGTTTGCCCCTCCTGCTTGTTCCTCTGCATCCTCCCAGGATGCTGCAGCCAGGACAGCTGTGTTAGAACAGTGCATCACTTGGGCAAAGCTGGCAGTCAAACAAGGGAGGTTTTTCAATCTCCCAGTTATTACACTGATAGACCAAAGCCACAAAACTGCAGCAAATTCTTCACTTTTTCCCATTCAGACACGTGAAAGGATGCAATAGAGTGTCTGAATGAATCCAATGTGGGCAAACACCACATCCCAATGTGCAGTCTTTGCACTATGCCTCAGCCCAAGAGCCACATGTACCACAAGAGACTGAAAAACCTGTGCTTCCTTTCTGAAAACCAGCAGCCACTACACACCTTCACCCCTCTCACCTCCCTTCCTTCCTACTATGAATTCAATAGTTTAACATCATGTTCCGTGCCCAGGAACATGAAGTCTTTCCTGCACTACATGAAGGCTGACACCAGCAGTATGAAGCATCCTCCCGGCCTCTTCCAGACACCCCAAAATCAAGACCTCCCTCCTGCCCCACCCAATGTCAGGGTGACAACATTTTGGCAGCACAGTATAGCCTGGACCACCAGGCTTTGCAGTTTGGTGAGCTTTAAAAGCAACGCATGCTCCCTTTCTGACATTATTTTATTCCTTCCCTTAGCCTGTCAAGTGAGTGGATGATGGTGATCATAACACATGTGGATATATTAACTCAGCAATAAGATTACCAGCTGATGCTAGGACAGAACAGTGGTTTTATCTCTGTTTGGTTATTTTATGTAATATTGAAGCTACATTCATATTTAAACATTATATTACACTGTGGTTTTGTAATCTCAAATGAAAGCTATTAAGTTAATTCTCTGAGACCCATTATGTTCTCAGATTCCCTTTAAACTGGTCTTAGTCTGAACTATATTTACTTAACTGTCAAACCATAAGCAGTCCATATGAATACAGGAGGGATTTCCCCTTTTCATAAATTTATGCACTTTATCTTTTATAAGCTTAGCTTATAACATGGCTCAAAGCTTTTACAGGTTTCCACTTCCTCTGCTATTACCTTTTTGCATGAGCTTGTCTTAGCTTTCCATTTAAACAGTCTTGGAGGCACATCCCAGGCCCCAGCAGCTGCAGTTTCCATGGGGCGGGATCTGCTGTGGCTTTAGGAACACCGTGCATGTGGACTGGAGCTCTGTGTGCCTCCAGAGTAAGGAGACACTCTGTGTCCTAAACACGGGGGCCTCAGGATGGCAGGGATGTGAGATGTCAGGTGTGGTGCTGGCAACATCTTCCCCATGGGCTGCTTTAAGTTCAGTTTTTCAGATACATGGCCAAAACCATGGCATCATCACCCGGGCAAAACACCTTCCTTCCCTCTATTTGTGTCTCTCAAATCAGCTGTGTATAAATAATTTTCCTTTCTCTGCTATCAAACCACTTTGACTGAACAACAAGGACATCATCCAAACTGCAACATCCTTCTCATCTGGATTTTGCCAAGTGCCAACATTCCCTTTTGCACCTCCCATGGGGCAGAGATGTTGTAACCACGGTGCAGAGAAGGCCCTGATTGGCTGGATTGAGCCAAGGTAGAGCAGATCCAGAGGGACCAAGCCCCACTGCCTCCAATGCACCTCATGGCAGTGGGGCTGGTGCCAGCACAGGGATGCCCAGCTTATGCTGCAGTGCCCTCCATCCCAAATAGGCACATCTCCCCTGTCAGTGAAACACTAGAAAATAAGAAACCCAAACTAGAAACAGAAGAAATCTGGTGAGGGACAGGAAAACATCTGGAAATTCCATAAAAGGTTCATCCGTGTCTTGTCTGTGACCACAAAACCAAACCTAAGGCTG
Source organism: Corvus hawaiiensis (assembly GCF_020740725.1). Lineage (NCBI taxonomy): Eukaryota > Metazoa > Chordata > Aves > Passeriformes > Corvidae > Corvus > Corvus hawaiiensis. Next base: position 306,475 of record NC_063226.1, on the reverse strand, counting down.
TTCTGAATGGTCCTGCTTCATTCCCTTCCTTTCCGATCCTGCATCCTCAGAGCCTGAGCCCACCGTCAGGGCCTGAAAGGCACAACAAAACAATTAGTCATGCTCCATAAAGCTGCCTCCATCCAGCCACCCACGGCTCTGCCCAGCACCTGGAGGACACCAAAGTCTGCGTTGGAAAGAGCCAGCACAAAATATTCTCACCAGTTACAGTGGCTAAAGTCCACATGGCAAAGGCCCAAGGTGACATCTCTGAAGGTGGGAGCACCAGGAAGCCAGAGCTCCATCCCTTTAATCGAGGCATCAGCAACCAAATCTAAAACTGGGGTCAGAGGGTTTAGGGGCAGCACTGAGTAGCCCCCAGTCACCTCCCCCACCACGTATCCCTACAGCTCTGGAGGGTGACCCAACACCTCTGCATTGTGTTCAGGTGTTTTCACCATAGTAAGCAGCACTGGGAAGCAAAGCCACACTGCTTAAGGGAAGGAGGCAAAGAAGCACGAGAAAGGGAATATTGATAGACAATTAATGTCAGGACAGCACATACCCAGAGATGTGATCAGTGCTCTCTACTCTAGAAAGCTTTTCCTTCCATCTTCACTTCTATTTCTCCTTTGGGAAAACCAGACAGAGAAGCACAAGCCTCCTAAGTGCTGCCTAACTCTTGGCAGCAGAGGCAGGAGCCCACCTCCTGCCAGCGCTGTCCTCTCTGCCAGGCGTATGTCACCCCCTGTGTCCCAACCCACTCTCCTGGGGGGCTGCTTTCCACAGGCTGGGGCTCCCCGAGATCGCTGCAGGAGGGGGACTGCTGCCAGCACAGGTAATGGGTCTGTTTGTCTGGACTTGGTGCTCCAAGAATCAGTGTAGAGATGAAACTGGGGTGGGCTCCAGGGGTGGTGGACCTGCACAGTGACACCAATGTGCCACCTCCGAAGTAACGTATGAGCTGAAACAGCACAGCTGCTGTTTTATCAGTTATCTGTGTTAAACAGCTCTTCCCCCTCATGATTGCTGCATTTCCATGCTCGGATGGGTAGGAGCAGGATGTCAAGGCTCTCTTTTGCCAAACACAGCCTTTGGTGAATGGTGCCTGCAGGTGGGAGGGAGCGTTTCGCAGCATTGCAGTCGGGGTCTTAGCAGGGACTGCAGCATTTTAGTAGCTCTTGGGAACTCTCGACTGAAACACAGTGTAATTGCTGCGGTGCCTCTCCTCTGCAAACAGCCACTCACCCAGATGGCATCCCTGGGAAGAGCCGCCGCGTTATCGCCCGTGCCCCACTCAGCATCGCATGGATTCGGCGGGGCGGGAGCTCCTGCTGCTGAGCTGGAGACAAAGTGCGCTCACGGGGGGATGCAAACCCAACACACCGATGCACATTAAAGCTTAGCAGACGCAGGCAGCGCTGGCAAACCACCCGCCCCGTCTGGTCTTGCCCCTGTGAGCTGTCCCGACTTCCCTGAGCCCCTCCACGGGTGAGCGAAGTTTCTGATCTCCTCGCTCCTCGCCTGTCTGATCCACCCTTCCCAGTTGGGCCGGGCTTCTGATCTCTCAACTACTAATCCAATCTCCCCCCCAGCTGCTCCGGGACTCTGATCTTCCCTCTTCAGCTGCGCCAGGCCCGCTGATTTCCCCTGGCTTCCTTAAGCCTCTGATCCCCCCTCCTCAGCTGCTCCCATCTGGACCCTTGCTGTCCTCCAGCCACAGACAAAGCCCCAACTGCAAAATGGCTCCTGCCCAGCCTTGCCTGCAGGTTGGGTGCTCCCAGGAGCTGGGCAGCACATGGCGATGGGGGGACAGGCAGACCCCCAGTCTGGCCAGATGTCTGCTGTTGGGTGACTCCATGCCCAGAGCAGGTCCCAGAGACTTGCACACAAGGAGGATGCCAAACAAACACATGCACTTGGAGTATATTCACCATGCAAGAGTGTTTGGGGCCCTAAAATCTCCCTGCTGACTCCCACAGGCACCATGCATGAACAATTTGGACCCTGTAACTTATCCACATGGACACTGACACCCATAATGTGCTAATACACTTCAGTGGGTGGCAGAGAGAGGATGGGCTCCCCACTGCTCTTCAACAGAAGCTGCACCTCCACCGGAGTCCTCCACTGGTCTGGTCAATACAAAGAGAAAATAAAAATTATTTACGAGAGATAAGCAGTGTTTTCAGGCTTCTTCACCCTCCCCGGGGATGACTCTCCCACTTTAAATGCAGTGGGGAGTCTCTCACATCTACAGGACTCCAGGAAGGGGGTACTGAGCAGAATCACACTGGGTTCACAGCAGAACTCCAAGCGTTGGATCTGCACTGTCACCAATCACTGTCATGGCCATAAGATCTGATCCACCACGGGCCAGGAGGAAAAGGTGGGTGTAAGGATGAAGAGCTTCTGTGGAGATGCTCTCTTTCCTTCTAATGATGTGGACAAAAAGGGAGGAACATGCCAGGCTGGATCATGGCACAAAGAGTTATGTACAGCTCTATTTAAGACAGAAGAGGATTCAGTGCTCCAGGCGAGTAGGGACTAAGCACTGGTATTTTTTTTCCCCCAGAGACAGCCATGTGCTGGCACTTATCCTACCATAAATAAAAATGTTTACAAATGATTTCACTTGGGCAAGGAAAAGATCCAAGCAACCAGGCTGGAAATGGGAAGCTGAAAGAGGGGAGCAGGGGAAGCAGCATCACCACTGTCAGAGAAGCTCCCGGGAGCAGGAAAGGACCTTGCCCATGTCATTGCCTTCTGCACTGCGGGCAGACAAATTGCACAGCTCCGAGGCCAAGCAGTGGGCAGGAGTAATCTTCCTTCCCAAGAATATTTGCCTGCTAATCACAATGCGTTACCAGCTAAAGCAGTTTCATAATGAAGCAATAAGACCCAATGAAGTTGATGTTATCATAGGATAATTGGCCATGTCAGGCAGCCAGATGCCTCAAGGAAAAGCAAAAGCTGTTTAACATTCCAGAAGGTCAATCAGCAGATAATGTCCATTTCCTCTGAATTTATTGCCTCCGTATTGGCCATAAATTTATTGCCACCATATTGGCCATTTCATTGAAGGAGCTTTCAGCAAATTCATCCCTGACGCTTTGTGTATATACTTGTACTCGTGTTAAGATTGCTCCAGGGTTGTAAGAGCACTTAAGAACTTCTCCAGTTTTTCAAAATAAAAAAGTGAGACAGTCTGACTACGGGCTCAGAGAAGCCAAGCTCTGAGCAAGCAGTAGTTACTATAGGAGCTACAACAAATAAGCTTCTGAAAACCTCATCTTGATGGAAACTTAGGTAACAACTGCATTACTGCAGTTCCAACCATCAAAACAAATGCAGGTTGTGCACAGAGACCTGCTGCCAGATGGTCACAGCAAGAAAGAAGTCACTGCCCCTAATCCAGTGCCTGTGCCTGCCATACACAGAGTTGCAGGAAGTGGGGAAAACTGGTCCAGCATCACCCTCACCCCACTCTGACGTGGGTTGCCATGGAAGAGGTGACATACTTGGAGACACATCCCAGCAAGATGAGCCCGTCACTGCTGGCAACAGGGATGTAGGGGCACAGGGACACAGAACCCATTGGGCTGAGCTCTGGGCTGTGCCACCTGCAGGATCCGGCTCCTGCTAAAATTATATTTCTCATTCACACACATCACCCCATGGCACTTGCCTCCTTCAAGCTCTAAACTGACAGCAACCACCACCTGACAAGCCCTGGGTAAAACATTCCCATCTCAGGGTCTCTTCCAGCAGAACCTGGGCTGCACTTTGCAGTTACATGCTCCAGCACAGAGCAATTCACTTGGAAATAGGTATGCATGTAAAAGGGAGAGGGCACAGCCAGAAAACAGGCTTTGTGTAGTGGTACAAGGCATCTGATCAGCTCAAACAGCTGTAACAATCTATACAAAAGCTACATCCCCTCCAACACAGGTAAAAGGGAGGTTGCTTCACTGAGTGCCTGTCTGGCATTTTACAGCAAAGTAAATAAGAGCAATGGAACTTTTCTGTGCATAGAAGCACAAAGCAGGGCAGGACATGTCCCCAGCCAGCTCTGTGAGAGGAAGAAACTGAAGCAGGGAGAAATGACTTGCAATACCTGCAGGGAAAAGGAGAGCACATTCCAGCCTGCTTCAGGGTTGTCCCTCAATACTGATACCATTAAGAAGAGCTGTGTCCCTTCAGAGTACTTAATGGCTTATTGATAATGTGGTCATTTCCCTTCTCATCTGCAAAAGAAGTAGTATCTCTTGAAAAGGTTCATATACTGGAATAAAGAGAGAAATTTTTTTGAGAAGACCCAGGTAACACCAGGGTAAACCTGCTTAGGCCAAAACAAGAAAAGAGGTGATAAGACTAAGGACAGATCTATATTCAGAGGGATGATCATAGCATTTGGAACCTGCTCTGGACGTGCTGCCCTTCCACTGGCTGCATCACACGTGTCTGTATCCAGTCAGACACTCCCAAACCTGCCCAACCCTTCTCCAGTACTTCCTTTCAATGCCCATCACCACCAGCAGCCCATGCTCTGGGCCTGAACACCTTTGGAGCTGGCATACTCAGAGCCTTCCCCGTATACCATGGGCATCCCTTTCCCTCTTGCACTCACACGTCTGATCCAGGCGAAATCCAACAGGTAGGAGAAGGCTGCGAGTACAAGGCTTTCTTCCTCCTGACCCTACTCTGCTAGCAATAGCTCATTATGGCCTCCTATGGAAATCCTGACCTTGCTCAGGAATCCTGCACAAACTCTCTCTGATAAAACAGACATCTGCTACCATGAGGTTGGGCAGCCAGCTCCCAAGGGCCAGCTCCAGGCAGCTCCCGAGGGTCTGTGCAAGCCAGAAAGAAGATTTCTTACAGCAGAGGCCAGCAAAAGGGCTGCTGCCTCCAGGAGGCTGACAGACCCCTTCCCTTGTCCATCCATATATGTTTTATTCCTTCCTGATATCAACAACCTTGAGTGATCCAGAAATTCCTCCAGATAAAGCAACATAGAGGCTCTAATTCAGCATGGAAGTTGGATCTTCTAATTGTATTAGGGATTTATACACTGAGTTAGTAAAATACCATATGGCTCTTGTAATACAGGCGGGTTTTTCCTTGGCAGGCTGTGTAAGCTGCTAACAGCAGACAAGGTCATAACATGTCTCCTTATCACTGCTTTATGTGCTGGATCCCAGTCCAGCTTTTACTGCATGTCATCCAGCAGAGAGATTTGATGTACTTTCTAACCTCCTGCCTTCCCAAAAGGATTTTCATTCCCAAATCTCCTGGCTGAAGCACCGCCTCTGGGTTATCTTCAAAGCTGTTACTGCACATCTGGGTTTAAACCTTCCAGTCAGGCATTATCCTGGGGGGAAACCATGTTCTAAATATCAATTCCAGTTTCCATCCTGGCTCACGGGGACTTAGGCTCCCCATCCTTCACCCCACTACACCCTGCACATCCTCGCCGGCCCAGCAAGCATGAAGAGCCTTTTTGTAAGAGGTGCCCAGCCTCCGTGGATCGCAGGGGTAGGACTTGCACTGAACTGACCCAATGAAAACAAAAAATCAAGCTCGTCCACTCATATGTAGCCCTTGTTTTGAGGTCCATGGTGATTGGTTGGCCACCCCTGCTCAAGGCCATCTGCTCCATCACCTTTCCAGTGGTGGCACAAGCCTGTGAACACATGGCATTTCAAACTGAACACAGTACCTGTGCCATTTCCAAGTGCTGCCAGTCAAACCGGATGGAAATCAATAAGGACATTGTTCTTATTGTTCTCTTCTCCTCATTAGTAATTTCAAAGTTGACATGATACACATCAGCCCAGCAAACTACTTCATACAAGCAACCAGAAATGCAGACACTGCAGGATCTCACTCAACCTAAGCAAATCTATTAAATAGATCAAATAAATCAGTGAAATTAATGGGCTAGCCCAAGAAAAGGGAAAGGGCGGGGAAGGGAGGACACCTGCTCTCAACTATACCTCCAGATCCCTCCACCAGCTCCCCTCCAAGCCTACCTTTTCCCACCAAAGGCTGCACAATGTGCCCAAAGGTGGGGCAACACAAGGGCTGTGAGTGCAGCTGCCCACATCAGAAGGCAGGTTTCCTGTGTAAACTCCTGCTGGCAGCTGGATGTTGTTTTTCAGCTCCAGGAGTTACCATCATTTCACAGGAGCAGAGCCCTGCGCTCCTCTTAAATTAACCACCTCAGGGTCTCCCTGCTCAGCTGCACCCTGTCTGTCTGAAGGGCAGAAGTCGTGTGTGGGAAATTCTCCAGATTTCCAGGAAAGGGAAGGTGATTCTTTTTTTTTTCCTCAGGAAAGCAATCAAGTTTAAAGTCCGAATATTTGGTCCAGAAGCAGTTTCTCACCAGCACACTCCAAGTACAGAAAATAATGACAAAGGCAGGGAGCAACCATTCTGTCACAGCTGCATGACCGGCTCCCAGTCAGCCCCCTATGTTAACCACATACATTCACTTTATGAAATCACCTCAGCAAGCTATAAATGATGCATGAAAATTAAATGAGAGATCTCCAACCAAGGCATGAATCCCCAGCCACATGGCCGGGTTGGGCAGAGGGGCAGACAAAGCAGGGGCAGACAAAGCAGAGGCAGACAGAGCACTGTGTGCTAGGAAACCAAAACAACCTCCCCAGCAGTCAGTTTTTGAAAACCAAAGCTGTGTTTCAGGAGGTGGTTGAAACAGCATCAGTTTGAAAGGTATAAATATTCCAGAACAGGAGGAAAACCAGTCTTCATCCAAAGCACAAGGCATGTTCAGGGAGACCACCCCTAAACTGAGATTAATTTTAAGGAGAGGTGTTTTCCGTGGCTATGTGTTCACTTACACATATCAAAAGCCCTGGTGCAGTCATGCAGCTGCAAGCAAGGGTGGCACACAGGACACAAGGACAGGACACAGGACCATGGGAATGGCACACAGGACCGTTGAGATGGCACACAGGACTTGGGATGATGGTACACAGGACCAAGCCTGGGCCGTGTTTTGCCCCAGATGCTGCTTTGTTAAGACTTAAGACTGCCCATGGGCTTAGTCTGTGCCCCACCACTCCTCCTGCTCTTCTTCATCACAGCCATAGGCATTTCTACAACAGCACTGCACATAAAAGCATGAATGTGGGACATTTCTAGAGGAGTACTGTCATCCTACCTGGTCCACAGCTGCCCAACTGTTAGAAATAACCTGGACTTCCAGGATAACCCTTCCAAAACTAGGGATTGCATGTTGAATCCCCCCCTCTTAGACGGGCTGCCAGCCCAACAGAAAAGCACCTGCTTACACTGGGATTTAGGTCCATTTGCTCATCAGAGCAGAACTTGAAATTGAAAGGGAAGATGGAAGAAGAAAAGCCAGGAGATGGTCTTCCAAGTTTGTATTTTTTAGTATTAATGTGCAAATAGCTGGTGGACAACCTGTCCTCTCCAGAGACGGGACAGGAGACTCTAACTCCATTCCAAGACTCTCATATTTACTTCTAAACCTTGGAAACTCTACAGTCAGCACCAGTTCTGGACAGAGGACATCTGCAAGAGACTGGAGCTGTGAATACTTTGCAGACACAGGATTCAAAGAGGTGTCTGAGTAGGGGGCAGAGAAGCAATAAGCAAATCTTACCCACAAGAGCCTGGGATTCCTTCCACAGGCACAGCTCCCAATGAAGGCCAACAAGCTGTTCTCCCATAACATCTGCAGAAAGAATTTGCTTTAATTGCTCTAGACACAATTGCCAAACCTTAGACCCTAATCTGGCTGCCTAATACTCTTGCTTGGTTGAAAATAACTCTTGTGAAAGCAACCAGCTGGGATGGAGCATATCAGGCAGCAGCGCAGAGCAGGACAGGTCTCACCCCACAGCCCATGCCCAGGGGACCTTGCAGGGATCCCTGCCCAGGAACGGGAGCTGTCGTAACCTCCAACAAGCTCCAGAACTCCTCTCCCTGTGTCCATAATGAACTCCCCAAACTCCCTGCCTGGGCATCACCTTTTAAAGAGTAATGTTTGACTCATTCCCTAAAATTTGTGCAGGATGGCCAGGGCAGGGTTTGTTCAGCTGATTCCCCTTTCCCTCCTGCCTGTTGTCTGGGCAAAGAATGCAGAGGGCAAACCCCATTGTCCCCACATGTTCAAGCCATGCCTAGAAGGAGCAACACAGCACTCAGCTGGTTTCCTAAAAGATGTCTTAACACAAACAATAAATATTCATCATCATAATTTGAGATTCCTGCTGACTGCATAACATGGGTGACAGCCAAACATTCGTGGCCAAAGTCGCAGTGCCTGGAGTTACACATCCAAATAAAGAGCCAGACTGTCATGCTGCCCATGTTGCCGCCCATCAATAACAGGAGCTGACTATTAACAGAAGACAAAACATGATGAGAAAATGCGGAAAATGTGTGCACAAACAGCAGGACTGCTTGCTACAAATCCAAAATATTGATGTGGGTACCAGCTTTAAAAATGCCTTAACTTTTCTGTTTTCTATGTTAAATAAATCAACTGCAACCAAAATGATCAGATATATCTGACATGCAAGAAGACAGCTCCACATATGTAAGAAGAGTGAATCATTAAAAAAAAATCCATGTGGATTTTAGGGTTTTCTTTTTGTCAATAATATTTTCTACAGAAAATAAAATTTTCTTTTCTAAGAAAAGTATTTATGAACCACCAAGTATCATTTTTTTTAACCCTCAAGATATCTAGTTTTCTCTAATCAGTCTGGGTAATATACAGGTGAATTGTCTGGAAAATAATCAGTTGCCAAAATAACTGACAGAGTTTGATTTTTGAACTTATTTTTCCCATGAAAAGAAGAGTATAAACATTCAACAAACTCTGACTCACAAAGAAAAGGAATAACTAATGTGAAACAGTTTGCTTTCTGACCACTTTTTTAATCCCCCAGAAAATGTGCTGAGCAGAAAAAAAGCAACCCAAAATTACAAACCAGTGTCTCATCTTGGGAAGTAGATTAAAACCAGACATGCCAGCTTTACTTTTGTGTCCCTTCAAAATTGATTTTTGACTTCCTTGAGCTTTCAGAGTGCTCTTTAGCCTCTGTCCCAGTCCCCACATGGTTACATCGGCCCACCAGCCACATCACAAGCCCTAACCCAGCACATTTGTTCTCAGTTGACGCAACACATCCCAGCACACAAATGGCTTCAGAAAACACAGCTTCCCTTTGAAAAAAGTTCTTCCGTCACTGAACACAATGCATCTTGAAAAAGAGAAGATAAACTGTATTTTACTGGCTCATTGTGAGGGAAGTGCTCAGATACCCAAGTGCTGCAGGGACTTTGCCTCCTTGCCTAAGCCTGTGACTGCTCAAGTTTGCTGTCCCAAATGCCACTGGCCCATCTGTCCCCTGCCTGGCTGCCTGGGATGCCAGCACTGCAGTCAAGGGTTTTGGGGAGCTGACTTGGAATTCACTGTGTTATTATTTCTGAATATGACTTTGAGACAAGAAATGCAATATATTATTTATTATTTTACTTATTATTATGTATGTTATTCTTATTCTTTGACCTATTATTATCATCATCATCATCATTATCATTAAACAGAGACACTCCTCCTAACCACTGTTCCTTTGGTCATTGCAAAATCCTAGACAAGAGGTTAAAGGTTTTGCAGCCATCCACACAACACTAATTCTACCAAAACCTAAGCTATCCCAGGACTCATCCTCCATTCCCCATACCATTGGAGAGAGATGGGACAACCCAGCTGCATTTCTGAAATAAACATCTGATGACATTCAGAAGGGGATGTTGTACACTGACTCAGAACTGTACAGATCTTTAGACAGCTGCTGGAATGTCGATCCTGGCTCCAACATGAACACTTCACTTGTGTGCTGGGCTTTCTGTACAGGTGGATGGTGCCTCAGTAATTTGGGCAGCACTTATGTTGCTAAATTAGACCCCAGTGGCCCAAACAAAGCACCTTTCATACACGTCTCCCTCTCTCCTTTGACTACTGAATGAGACAGTTGAGGTTGTTCAGCCTGGAGAAGGGAAGGCTTCCGGGAGACCTTATTGCAGCCTTTCAATACTTGAAGGGGGCCTGTAAGAAAGATGGGGACAAACTCTTCAGCGGAGCCTGTTGTGACAGGACATGGCATGATGGTTTTGAACTAAAAAAGGGTTGATTTAGGTCAGTCTGTGCAGATCCATGCAGGGCTGTGTTGAGTCATGCACCGCAGTGCTGTGCGCTGCCATGCCTTGCCCTGCCGTGCCAGGAGGCTGGGAGTGCTGTTTTGGACCCACTCACCCCTGAGAACCCTGTCCATGCCTGCTCATGCATAGAAAACCACCTCCCTAATTCCCAGTTATAGGATTAACTGCCACTGGAGTGGAGTGGAGGGCTCCTGGGGCAGCAGGTCCCTGTGTGCAGCAGCAGAGGGACAGCAAAAGTGACACAGCCCTGCAAGAAGTTTCATCCCTGGAGGGACAGCAAGAGAGGGTGATCAGTTGCCCACAGATGTACATGACACAGTGCCAGAACTGGATGATGAGCAAGGTTTGGTTTAGAGGCTGTCTGCTGCTCAGAGATCCCAGCATCTTTTGATCCAGAAGACCCAGGCTTTTTTTCCTTTCACAGGCACAGCCAGAGCCCACCTGTCCATGGAGGTTTTATCTCATGCTAGGACAGAGACAGGGCTCTTGGGACAGCTCTGGCTGAAGACGCTGACTTCCAGGTGATCCTTTTTATTGTGGCAGCCATATATTTCAGTGCTTTTTGTGGGCTGGTTTTTTTCCTTAGCTTTTTCCAAGAAAATATTAGCAAGCAGAATTTTTGGAGTAAATGTACCTACAGGCTTAAAGTGAAGGCATTTAAAATAGAAATAAATCAAAGTGTAAATATGTTACGCACACCTAGGGTCTGATCCTGCGGAGATTTACTCCTGAGAATAATCTCTATCCAGGCAACTGCAGCTGTGCCTTTGAACTCCGCCACACAACCTGGGAGAGCAGGGAGTATCTCAAATACCCAGCAAGGGGAGGCTCAGATCCAGCTGCCTTTGCCAAGGTGCAAAGCAATTTGGAGAGAAATTTTGGAGTTCTCATGACTTTTGGAAGTGTTGGTAATTTCTGGTGATATCACAGGCTGCCCCCACAGACCACAGGTCCTCAGACATGGACCTACCTACACAGACATCCTATTCTAGAAGCTCAGGGGCTGATTTCCATTCTGTTTTCCATGGCCTTGATGTCTTGCTGCTCCTTTCACTCCACACATACTCTATTCATAAAGAAAGCAGTTTCGTAGTGGAAAAAATCTGCCTTACAGCTTTCCAGTGAGAATGGAAGGATGTCTGTCCCTCACAGTTCCCTGGAGAGTCCCTTCCCAACTGAGATCCTCAGTTAGAATGGTGCCTCTCAGGCAGGACCAGGTATATTGGGCATCCCCACAACACACCATTGCTTCTGCTATTGCATACAAATGCAAAGGTAGAGTCAAGTCTCTCTGACAAGATTCTCACAAGCCACATTTAGATCTAGCGGAGAAGGAGACACAGACCATGCAGTCCACAAGACTAACCTTGAATGGCACAAGGTTATGAAGAATAAGTCAAGCACTCCAGAAGAAAAATATCTGTATCTTTCTGCTTCCCACAACCAGTTTGCATGCTGGAACTCATTGATGCAAAGTTGTTGTGAAACTACAAAACTAAAAAAGTATTTGTTTTAAATTTTGCCTTCTTCCATTATATTTGGGGTGAAACATCCCCCTCTGCCTGCGCTGCAGCTCTGTGCTGGATATCCTGCACTTGCTGCCCAGCAGGAGCAGGGATTGCTCTGCATGGGAAGCCAGCGCAGGGCAGCACAAGGCAGAGGGGAGGAGAGAAACTGTGCTCTGCACCCAAAGAACAAATATTCTGACCTAGAACAGGATCCCTGGGCATAACCTTTATGTTTCTTTGATATTCATTTTTCTTGATCTTGGCAATTCCTTTTTCTGCAGCTTTGGTTTGGTGATGCACATGCACTAACTTCTATTTTGGCTTCCAGGTAGAATTACAAATGTATCTCCTTGCAAAATTATCAAGTCTGGAAACAATTTTTAGTTTCACAGGGAAAGATTTCTATGTACTTTTCTTCTCCCTGGTCTCAGTGATGATAGTTCTGAATTTTTTCCACACCAAGTTGCATTCAGTCAGGAGTGCTGTCTTTTGCTTCAGATTTGTTCTCCACAACAAGCACTTCCATGCTGCTCAAGGTGCAGGTTTGTCACCTTTGCTACAAGCAGTGCAGGCAGCGGAGAACCCCGCTGAGCAAGCTGGTGTGTGAAAAGCAAGGAATGAAATTAAAAAGTGCCACTATTCTGAATTAATTCTGAAAACTTAATTATTAACTGATAATTAGCAGCCAAAGGCTTAGAAACATCAGCGGGAGAAATATATACACACCACAGCCTGGATGATTTAAAACATAAGTTGTGCTTTCAGTCTACCTGCTGATGCAGGGCAGACAGACAGACAAAGCAAAGAACTGTGGACAGCCCATTCCATGCCAAAGGTGTCACCACCTCCAGCGGCTGCAGCTCCGTACCTTCATAAAACCACACCAAACACTTGTCCTAAGCGAGAGACCCTGGTGCTTTTTGTGTCCCTACTTTGGCACGGCACAGCACAGTTCCCAGTGGGGAGATGTCTCTGCTGGGAAGCAGTCCATCTGGGAATGGGGCACCTTGGCGGGGTAAGCTGCAGCCTTGACGGGGGTGGCAGGAGAGTTCAGGGAACTCCGACTCCACCATCAGCATCAGAGCTGAGCCTCAAACCCTGGCCCTTCTCTCGCCCAGAAATACATCAGCCAGGCATTTTGCACGCTCTTTGGTGACCTTTTCTGGCTCTCAAATCAACAGAGCGCAGAGCCTGAGGTTTGTGGTGGCCTGGTACGTGCCAAGGTCTCCAGTCAGGCTTTTCCAGCGGGTTTGTTTTGGAGTCTCTGACCGGCTCAGGGTGGGCCAAGAACAGCGAGTCCTTCTGTATCAAGCCCTGCTTAAATCCCAGGTTAGTCATCATTTATTTACAGCTTGGATTGCCTTCTCTCTGCCCTAAAACTACAAGAAAGCAATAATTTCTGTTTACAAGACTCATGATTTGGCAAGACCAAAATATTCTACTTTGTTTTTCAATAGTCCAGTGATTTCATGTCAAACCTGTTCAATTTTATTCTTCGACAATATGCAGAAGAAAGCCATAATTTTTTTCCTTGTTTCTTCTGAGCCCAGAAAGTGAATGAGGACTCCAAAACAAAGCCTAACAATGTGCCAGGGAGATGTTCAACACAGCGAGTTCATGACCATCACTGCACAATGCAGGCAGAAACCCCAACGTTTGTGGACTGAGAAAAGGTGAAATATAATGTGAGGCTGGTTCACCCTTTCATACCACATGTCCTTATACTTAACATCTCAAGAGCCAGCACAAAAAAGTTATTTCACCACTAGGCAGAGTGAGGACATGGTGCATCTGAGTTTACCAACATGACATGTTTATATACTTTAAATTTTTGGCAAGACACAACATGAGGGCAGTAGACATTTGGAAGTCCCAGAGATGGTTCTTGTAGATCTAGCGCATCAGAGTGAACCCAGCAAGGCTCTTGGATCTGACACCGAGGAATATTCATTTGCTGAACGTACTGCACAAAAATCAGGATGCAGCAAAACACAAAACTGCCTTGATTCCTTGTACCCCTGGTCCACCCTGCAAACCCACCCCTCTCTGCCTGGGCAGTCCTGCACAGACAGCTCAGCCCCAAAGGTCACAGGACTTGTAAACTGGAAAAAAGCTGCTCATCTGCAAGTGAGGGCAACTGAGCAGTGAATCAGTTTCTAGAGGGACTATGCAAGGTTATTTGTAACGCTGGCTCTTTCCCTAAGGAGCACTTCCCTTTTATGACAGTGGAGCTGGAGGTGATGAAGTCTCCTGCATGAAGCCCTTGTCTCTGTCGTGCCTTGCACCAGACTGGGAAGTCAGAAGGTCTGGTCCCAGCCTTAAAAAATCGTCCTAAAGAAGCCAGACAGAGATGCAATGATGCTTTTTATTACCCAAGGCACTTACAAGCGCCCAATTACTGCATACGTTTGTAAGGAGAGAAAATTAAATCCAGATCCTACCTTCAGATTAGGAACTCTCCAACGGCCAGCCCTTTCTGGCCTCTAGGATGCCTCTAGGAATCCTGCACTGCCCCAACAAGGGGGAAAATACCAATAGTTGTGAAGGAACCTGTTCTTGGTATCACATCTCCTTGAGAGGCTGAACTTCCCTGTGGGTCCTTCTTGCTCTTCCCCCGTTGTAAGAAACAACTCATGGACGTTCAAGTAACAGAAACAACACCACTGTGTTATTGACATGACCAAATGCAACCAAGTGAAGGTGAATTTTAAATATTAAGTGTCATTTTGATTCAGAGGACATCAGTCATCTTAGAGGAAGTAAAAAAAAGAAAAGAAGAAGGAATAGCAGGCTGCTTTTAGGTATCCCAAGAGGAGGAGTAGAACAAAACTCATCAAGTAAATAATATGCTTAGCCTTGGTTTTAATTTAAACCATATTTTAGTGTCTCAGCATAGCAGGAATTCTGTAACTTCATTCCAGCTTGCATCATTGCTACAAATATTTCTGTCCACATTTTAAATGCAGCTATGCAGTGGTTGTGTTAGCAACTCCTGTGCTGGAAATGGCTGGGAAAGAACCTGATCTTTACAAAGTTGTTTCTTTTGACTATTGCTTCTAATTCAGTTCAAATTCAAGGTCTAATGTGGAAAAGGCTATTATTCATCAAAATTACAGTTTTATCAGCAAACCAATAACCATAACACGACTATTCACTGAGAATGAGTGGCAAGAAATGACTCTTCAGATGAATGGGCCCAACACAGCAGAAAAAGTGGAGACCACAGACACATATGTACAAAGAAAAATAAGATCACTAAAATTCGTAAAATAGAGGAATAAATTTTTTTTGCAATATTAACAAGTATTTCAGTCAGAAAGCTTGGCTTTGTCCCAATTTGGTCAAATAAGCAAGGAGATATGCACCAGCCTGCAGCATCACCAGGCACAAATGTCTAGGAGGAATATCACCATTTGTGGTCAAAACTCACACCTTGGAAAGTGGAGCTCCAGAAATGCCCTTCACAGTGTCCTCCTGGGTATATGGGAGCATGGATCAGAGCATTGCTGTACACAATGTGACTTCATTAATGGGGACAGTCCTGTCATGGGCAATGGTAGGCAAAGACACTCCCCACAGCGGCAAATAAACCATGTTAAAGCAATTTAAATAACATCAGGCTGCACAGACATGCAACGGGGTTTTGGTGACAGAGGACCAGAGAGTACAACACGCCAAAAAAATGTCTGGCAGTAAGCATGTGTCACTTCAGCTTGATGATGTTGCTCCAAAAAGTCTCTCTAGCAGGGCTGGAGACAAGTTTCGTATCACGAGAAAAAATTAAGTGCCCCAGAAAATAAACACCTTCTCAAGTACCTGTGTCATTTCAGAATCAGAGAATCATACCAATGTCCAACTTTGCCTAACTTTGAAATACAAAGGCACTTTGAGAGTGATGCCCAGTGAAAAATCATCAAACATTATGGGCAGAGGATAAAGGAGAAAGAGAAAACATTTAATAATCAACTGTCAGGTTGTTAAAGAACAATACAGGCAGAGATAAAAGAGAAAGGTTTGAAAGCTTTCAAAGTGAAGAGGCAGAACGCATTATTTGTGTTTAGTTAACTAGATAAAAAGCACACTGGACATACGTATTTGATTTTCATCTGCGGTGAACTGACAAACCAATAAGCCTCAGAAAAAAAAGAAAAGCAGACAAGTCACCCCCAGCAGCAGCACCAGCCACCACAGGGTGCAGTGTTGGGGTGAGCCTGGGTGGAAAAGGCGTGTGTGGGGTGATCACAGCTCTGAGGATGGTTGGATCAAAATGCTGGAGACATTTGTCTCAGAATTACTGCATTTGGGGCTGTTAAATACTTCTCAATCTCTTTTACCTGCAGGCTCTCAGCTGGCAGAGGCCAGGAGCATGACATGCAGAAGTCATTGCATTTACTCTCCTGAGGCTCCTCCCACATGTCTGAAGTGCTGCTGCCCAGCAGTGAGCTCTGCACAAGGGGAAAGCTGCAGGGAGCCCAGAGTTCTGGGGTTGGCAGTGGCTCTAAGTGACAGTGGCCTGGGAATGGAAAATCACAGAATGGTCTGCTCAGCTGCCACACTACAAAACCAAATCACTACTTTCCAAAGTACTGATTTAGTGCTGCTCCACCCCACCAGATATCAAATCATTCCACTTTGTTCTCAGAAGTCCACACTGCCCTTTTCATTTAACACAAGCGTCCCTCTGACCTCATGGCAGCAGGGAAAAAATTTTTGCTCTCAAGGACTAGTAAAAAATATCCTTCAAAATAAAGCAGGAAGAAAAATACTAATTAGAGGAAGGACAGAGCAGTTTCACGAAACCACTGAAAAGGGTGGAGGGGTCTCCCCTTAACCAGGACCCAGGGGTCCTCCACCAGGGACACCCCCTTTCCAAAGTGCTCTGCCAGCCCTGCAGCTCACATCAGGATCCCATTTCAGCCTCCCCAGCATTCCTCACCAGATTTCTTTTCCTCTTCCTCGCTGCTGCCCTAACCACCAGTTTCCCCTCTATGTTTGGACTTCAATAAAGAGTTTTTAGTTGAATGATAAATTCATCAGATACAAGGTTTTGGTCACTCTGAAGCTATTTGCTAGTCTGGGTCAGATTTATCAAATAGTTTGGGCTGGAAACTATATTTTCAATGATGTGCAGGGGGATAGGGTTGCTTCATGGTTGATGCAAGCGATCTACAACACACAGATAGATGCCATGCACTTAGCCCCTCTCTCTCAGGACTTTTTTGAGCTTTAAAAAGTAGAACACATCCTGTGAGAGCCCAGGAAACTAACAGCAGGATTTCCAGAGAGCCTGGGATCAGGTAAAGGGCAGATCTGCACACACCCCACACCTCAGATTAGGCTGGTTAGCAGGCAAACCTTTGTGTTGGAAGAGCTCCAGCTGCTAGGAAAAGCTTTAAGAGTGATGCAGAGGGAGAGGAGCAGTTCTGTCCTCAGGTGAGGAGGGCAGGAGTTCAGGAACTGGGACTGTGCACCCCCGTGCCCGCTCCAGGGAGGGGTTCATTACTGACAGCAGGGGAGGAGTGCATGAGGAGAAGGCACCTCCCCAGGTGGCCCTTTTTGAATTGCTGACAATTAACAGAGAACTCAGAGCTACCAAGAGGAGAAGAAAGAAGAACATAAATTACCCTGGCTCATAAACATGTTGTGACATTGTGCAATAAAAGTAGGATAATGACATCAGGAGTGTCTCATTTTGAAACAAATTTCCCAATTCCAAGGAAATTAATAGCATGAGCTTTCAGCAATGCAAGCTAACCCAGAGGGCACCTGGTGTCCCCCTTCCCTAGAAGGAGCTTGTAAGTTTGTCCTGCCAGTGCAGTTATCAAGAAGCAAAATCATATGCAAAGAAATCAAAGCCAACACCAAAACTAATGCTTTTTTACCATCTGCCTCCAGTCTCCATCATTTTCCTGTGCACTAGAGAGCACAGCAATTCCCCACACCACGTCTCTTGAAGCCATCCCAAAACTTTGTTAAAATTCACTACAATATTAGATGCTGATACAAGTGTGGATCAAAAATCACCCAGGATTTCCCATCCTGTGTGGGCACCTGACCTGTCAGAGAGTCAAGCCTGTTTGGAACAGGGCATATCCCTGTGGATATCAGTTTTGTGCCTTTCAAGGTACAACAAAACTGCTCTCCAGTCCATCCTGGTGTCCTCAAGCCTCCTTGGTTTCCAAATGAAAAGAGGACTTCACATGATGGGTAGATTCAGCACCAGGGTGATGTATTCCCAATACATCCCAATCTGTGTTGGGGGGACCCACATCTGGCTGCATTGCAACTATCAGTAGATGTGACTCCAGCACAAGGGACTCCAGTGCTCTCTGTGAACACCGAGTGTTGTGGGGTTATCTGCAAAGGACTTCTTTTATTTTCTAAAAGAAGAGAAAAGGGTTACAACAACCTCCACAGTAAGGAGCAGTAGTGTTGTCTACTAACACTAACCCTAACCCTAACCCTGACAGGAGAGGAGGAGATTCAGGATCTGGTTGATGTTGGTTTTGCTTTGTAAGACCTTGATGTGCTCATTTTCTGCTGGCAGCATCAATGGGAGAGTTTGGTACCACATATCTGGGCTGCAGGAGTCTGGAAGGTTACTAACTGAAGGGGGAAAATGCTGAAATCCACAGAAAAGTAAAGGGAAGCTGCAGGGAGAAGAGGCACATTTTGCTAATTTATTTTTTTTACATTGCAACAGCTGTGCTTACATGAAAAGGGTCATTAACTGAAGATGCACAGAGTACCAGCACGTCTATAGAGGCTTTATACAATTTAGGAGATCACTGCAGTGTACAAAGCAGGATCATTTAAAATTCACAAACAAATACTACAAAACACCTTTGTAGGTATTTTAATGGTCCAAAACAAGGACTGTGTACTACTCAATAGATGCAATTTTTCCTTTTTACTAAATCCCATACGTAAAAATCAATCTGTTCTTTTTAAAAACAGAGACTTTTTTTTAATATGCTATTTTAAAAGAATAAAGACAGCTCCCACTGAGATGTCTGTTTAAAAGTTCAGTACATTCTGCTGCCTTATTTTATCTAGCAATGATGAACTAAAAGAACACTGAAAATTCAATCATGATGGCAATAATATTTGAAAAGGCTATAAAAAAAAGAATTATTTAGGTGGTAAGAAACATCTCTTGCTGAAATTCTGAACTCTGTATTTCTGTTTCACAACATGAAAAATAATATGAGCCCTATGCAGAAAACGTGTTCAGTGTGCCATTTTGATGGAAACAAAACAGCCTTTTAAAAGCATGGAGAAATGAAAGGTGATTTTTAAAAAACACAGGTATTTACAAAGAGCCATTTATGCAGTGTTCTTAATCATGCCATTCCTGCTCTTATAGTTTAGCCGTGTCTTGGATAGTTTGCATAAGTATGCATTTATTTACTAATCTTCAAAGGGTCCCCATTTTTCCTAGCTTTCCACTGTAGTCATTAGAGGTCACAACCCTGTAGGAAATATGGGCTGTCATGGTAACACAAAATGTCTGCTACAGGCTTAGTGTAATTCCTCCCTAATAGAAAAACAACAGCAGCAAATCCTGCCTTTGATAAATGGGCTTATACGTTGTAAGAAGCTGCTACCTAGAAAGGTGTCTATTACTTCAAAACAGCTCTGAAATAAATGTTATTAAGAAAAAAAGGGGGGGGAAACAAACTCATATGTCATTAAAAAAATAAATGTGACTAAGGTACACAAAGGAGAACATGGAAATAATCTGCTGTGTGGATCTGCAATGTCTCCATGAATATAGTGAAGTTTGCAGGGCATTATGCTGCAGCCCCTCAAATTCTGCTCAACAAGTGTCTGCTGAACTCTTCTCCTGGCAAACCTTTCTCATCACAAGGAAAAAGGCTGCATTTCCATGTGCCTGAAAAAGCAAAAATTCATGAGGAGATCGTCACCTCTCTGACTACAACAAGGTAGCCTGGCCTTCCCTGCTTGGAAATTCCTACAGAAAAAAAATGCATCTGGTTCCAATAGATAACTAGGGTTTGGGAGTGAGGAAAAATAAAGGTCTGTTTGATCTGGTGGTTCATGGGCATTACTAGCATTTCAGTGAAATACCACCACACTGAGAGAAGGGTCCTGGTGTGACTGGCTGGCTCACCAGGGTGGATATTTTGGAAGGGCTTTGGCCACCCCTCACAGCTGCATTCTACCTCACCTTATGCTTCCAAGTCCTGCCTACCACTCCCAGAGGCTCCCATCTCCTCTGTCGCCCTCCTCCTACAGAGCTCGCACAGGAAAGGCTGGTTTTCTTTAATTCTTAAGCCGTGATTTTCCTGAGACTGTTTTTCTGTGTCATGGGTACCCTCTGTTCTCCATCCTATACCACCATCAGGGTGCTGCTTGGAGGAGATACACCCTTGGTCTTTCTGCAGCAACACAGGGCCTCCCCTCAACCAAATTCTCATTTCTTTACATTCCTCCAGCCAGTTTTCAATCCAGAGAGCAGCAGTCATATCTCCACCAATCTGAGTTAATTTTTCAATTAAGCTATTGCATTACCTCTACTCCATTCCCCAGGATGTTTGATTTACTACTCCTTTTTTCTGTTGTTTTTTTTTTTAAGGACTTAATTTTGCCTGATAAAATACAGTTCCTCTAAATGTTTGCAATCTGCTGTTCTTTCTGTTTAGAGTTGGCACACCCTTTGCTTTGGGTGCCCTATGCCAAGATAGGAAATTTTAATTTCTCAGGGTTTGCACTGCTTTGCAGCAAGATGCAGGCTGCTGAATCCCATACACCCAGGACACCCCTCTGGAGATACCTCTCTGCAAGGGGACAAGAGTCTTCTCCTCAAGATGTGAGCCCCTGTGATTGCCTGTCAGAGGGTCCCTCTGTGCTTTAAGCCTGTGCCCAAGAAGAAACACTGAAAGCGTAATTCTTACCTGTGGGAGTTAATACATCTTCCCTCGCTTTAATCTAAAAGGGCAGCTTCATCTCCAAAGTTCTTCTTTGCCTATAACATTGTCCCCATATATTGCTGTGAACACACTGCTGGTAGCTGAGAAACAAGTCCTTTACACATCCATCTCTGTGTAACCACCACTGCACCTGGCAATAAAACTGAGTGCTCCCCAAAAAACACCTCTGATGAGCCAGGCTGTGGATGAAACATGGCTTGTGGGGAGGTTTGGATTGGATATTGGGAGGTATTTCTTCACCAAGGTAATTGTCATGCATTGGAATGGGCTGCTCAGGGCAGTGGTGGAGCCATCTTCCTTGGAGGTATTTAAAAGATGTGTAGATGTGGCACTTGGGGACATGGGTTAGTGGTGGGCTTAGAAGTGCTGGGTTAATGTTGAACTCTTAGAGGGCTTAGAGGGCTTTTCCAACCTAAACAATTCTATGTGTTCAGGTAGGGAGGGACTATCCCATGTCAAGCGAAGTGAGTGAGCTGGTTACACCCACAGCAGGAACTGAGGGATGCCCCCAGATACAGCCCTCCGGGCATCACCCTCTCACTATCTGTCTCCAGCTGCTTTCTGCTTCTCCAAAGAATCACAGAATCATTAAGGTTTGGAAAGATTTCTCAGATCATCAAGTCAAATCACTTGTTTACATATTACCCTAAGAAAGTGGAAGATCTGGATTAAATTTCATGAGTATAATTCCTTCCGTACTGTTGATGAAAGTATAAGCCCTTCTGTGCCACCTCATCTCACAGCCACCAAGGAGCTCCCCACATCTCCATCCAGCTCTCAGCTGACTCCTGCATCCACATGCAAACCCAGAGGCATCACATAGTTTGGAGGCAATCCTGGGGCACCCAAGCTCTTTATCCAACGAGCAAATCAACCTCCTCTATCAATGAAGTTTGACTAGGCGCACAGCTGAGGTAACACTGGTAAAGTACAAGGAAACACGAGATTCCAAATCTCTCCCACACACCCTCCTGTACTGTAGAGCTGCCACGTGGCATCACAGGGCCTCCACCAGCACTGCCGTCCCACCACAAGTCCCCGTGAGGTGCAAATTACCGTGGTGGGGAACTGCCTTGAGGAGGAAGGGCTGCTGCCTCTCAAAAGGTACTCAAGTAATTTATTTTGACAAGTGTAGCTTGGTTTTGATCATCAATAATTCTTCTGAGCAAATTGTCTTCGAGTAAGTGGGCTGTAATCTATTTTGTAAAAGTAATGAAGTTGGAGTAAGAGAAGGGCTCACTGCAGTGTTCTGCTGTTAATCGCTGCTAATAAAAGTTGAAAAATCACTGCTAATAAAAGTGGAAAGATTACAGAATTTGCAGATAAGCAAAGTGTAAATGAGTGAGTTTTGGTGCAGATGAGATACTTTAACTTTTTGCTGAGAAAAGATATAGCGAAGTACCCGACCCCTTGACTGTATTTTCCAACCCTACATACATTGTTTGGGCTATTCGGGCTCTGCAGTTACAACAAAGAGATCAGCTGCTTCCCAGAGAGTGAGCACTACAGTTTGTAGCCACTGAGGAAACGGGTGGAAAGCAGCTGCATTTTGTGGGAGAAGAAAGAAGTACTGTTTACCCGAACCATGAGAAGTCACCTTCATTAAAACTTTGTGACTGTCATTTGCTTCCACCCATGCAGCACCAATGGTGTTTGTTGTCAGCTGATCTTCAGCCTGACTTGCAGGCAAAGCCTCCTGTAGGGCACAGGCCACTTGTGGGGCAAAAGACCACGTGACAGTTTTGATGTACCCACAACCCTTTAGAAAGCACGTAGCCAGTAGCAGAGACGGTGACACACGCACACAGGATAACTCCTGCAGATGAGCCATACTGTGAGCTTTACCCCTGCACACTGCTATAACTATCCAGAGCTGCAAGAGCAAGGGAGGTCATGTCCTGTTCCACCATGTGACAGCTTCCCTGGGACCTCCTGCACACACATGCCATGGTTGGTATGAACAAGCTACTCTTTTGCTCTCACAGTGGTCAATGTAAAGCAGTCCATTGCTCAGCAGTGACATTCTATTCCTCCTGCAGTCTTAAAAAGCTCTAGGACTCTCCAGCATCCGAAGAGGCAAATCAGCTCAGCTGTGGCAACACCAAAGTGGCAGTTTTCCTTGTTCCCAAGTGGGAAGTGATGAACACCACAATTCCCCCTTCTCCAATCCCCTGGCCCTTTGCTAGCAGCACCATGCACAGCTACAGCCATGGAGAGAGTGGTAACGCTGGTGTTGAGGCAAGAAGGAATTTCTGCACCATTTATTATTAAAAAAAATACATGTGACTTAGTTTCCCCAAGAGCTGTGTACTTCAAAGAGACAGTTTTGCTCCCAAGTTTACTTTTAAGGCACCCAAGCCACGGAAATGCAGTAACTCCTATGTGAGGGGTTTTGTTGGCCAACATAAAATAAGAGGAGTGGCATTTTTGGCAACTGGCACAAATTTTTCCACTGGCAGGGAAACCCTTGCACAAAGGGTGCTACCAAGAGATCAAGAACATCACTAAACTGGTGCAATTGCTTTTTTTTTTCTTTTTATATTTTCAAATTAAAACAATCTTTTGTATCAACAACAAAGAAATGTTGCTGAATTTTTATCTACTGTTTTGAAGACTGCTGCATCAAGTCCTTCCTTTAAATTTCCATCTTTATCAATGCAAAATGATATTCTGTCAACATCAAAATATCTGGAGAACATTACCTGACATTTCTGCTTGCAAGTGCGTTTGGGGAGCATTCATACATTTATTTGCCTGGAAGAAATATGGTTTTAACTGACTCTCTAGTTGCTCACTTTTCAGAAGAGATTATCAAAACACTGGATGAGAAGCTCAGCACAAAACTTGGAAGGAAATCAGAGGAGAATTATCCTATAGGAACTGATCTAATATATCAAATCAGACCTGCATGTAACAGCCCGAATCATTGCTGTGACATTTGTATTTCTTTGTATCACTTTATTCTTCAGGGAGTGGAGGAAAAAGCGCCACTTTTTCAAAGAATAGATGAGCCTGGCCACAAAAAGCTCCCCCCAGTGTAAGTAAGTTATTTCGCCTGGGAGAACCCTTCCTCCAGTAGAAGGTTGGAGGGGAGAGGCGGACCCTTCCCCAGGAGAAAAGGCCGCCCTGCGCGCTGCTGCTCCCTGTTGTGCCGGCGTGAGGGTTTACACGGACTAGAGACCCCGGCCGTGGCACAGCCCTCCCTGCCCCGCGGGGCTGGGGGTAGCCAAGGGCTGGAAAACAGAGGCAGGGGAGCAACCCCTTCCCCACGCTGCCTTCCACCATTTCTGACACAAAAGGAGAAAATGCAATGTTGCACCAAGCTATTTTTCCAAAAGACGGTTACTTTGGAATAAAAATAATTCTCTTCAAATCCTTTCCATCACATTTTACTTCTTGTGGAGGAAAAAGTAAATATGAAGTTACTTTTTCTCACTCTGAGGACTAGCCATCATGTTTACCAATTTCACTATGAGAAAACAGAGCGTTTTCTCACTCTGAAGTCCAGCCAGTTTTGTTATGACTACCACTTCCTAATGCAAAAAAAGAGGAGGTGGTTTGGGGGGGAAAATCACCTGTAAAGAATTAGGTAACAGAGTGTGAAAGGTCTCTGCTATTCAGGAAATACTTACCGCTGGATTTAATTACAGATTGCAACTAAACCCCCCTTTCCCCTTTTTTTTTTTTTTTTTGAACTTCAGACCTACAATAACATGACATTTATTGAATGTGGTACCGTTGAAGTGCTTGGGACAGTAAAAAGCCTGGAGAACTCTGTTGTTTACAATAAACTTTAAGAATATACTTTATACACAAGATTAATGAGAGTTTTATGGAGAAAGCACATTTTATCCATCTGCATTAGGAAGTACCAATTACGGAAAGAAGAGGCTGCAGGGAGCAGTGCCGGAGACCTGCCCAGGTGCCAGGGCTGTGCTGGCAGCAGCACTCCCCAGCCACATCCTGGGGGCAAGCTGCCTTTTATGGCCCAGCGAACTCGCTCCCTGCTCCCAGCACAGCAACTGGCTTCATCCAGTCCCTCGCACATTTGGTCTAAATTGTGTATTCTCCCCTCAGTATCTCAGCTGAGATGAGCGGTCCTGATACAACGGTATTAAATGTCAAATGAGCAAAAAACAATGTGCGAAGCCAATGCAACTCTGCATTTAATTTAGGCAGTGTCAAAGCAAGGAGTAGAAAGGAATGGCTCTTTTTTTTACACATTTTTATAAACCCACCAAATCCAGCTCATACTTGAGGCTCCTGTCCTAACCACCTCACGAGAACCCATTTCTTCCCTCATTCCCTACCAATATTAAATTAATCAGCAGTAAGCAAAAAAACCTAACAATATCTGCCTACATTTGAGTCACTAATTATACAAGGCAATATTAAAACTTTTCCTCTGTTGTGCATTTAATTTGCCCACTTTGGAATGAGACATTAGGATTTTATTTCTAAAGGTATTGATTAAATTGTGTCTCTGCTTTTGCAGCCAGAAATACAGCAGCTTTCCTCTCCACGTATGTAATGAGGCATCCAGCGCCCTGGAATTCATTTAAAAATTTGTATTCCATCATAATTATCTCCACTCATTGTCCATAACACAACAATTTGTTATAAATCAAATACTGTGCATACATATACATGGATTTGGTATCAAAAGTGTCTCTTAAACTTACAAAAGGAAACAAAACTCAGAGTCCAGGCAAAAAATCTGTTTCCCGGAAGGTGTTATCCTATCAATGCTACAGGGTAATTTACAGGATCTGCCACATTTAGGAGCCTGTGGCTTGACTTCTTTGGCTTTTATGAGCTGAAGAACAGAAGCAGGGTCACTGGAGAGATTAAGTTTCCTTTCTGCACTAACATTAGGGAGAGAGACAGAGAGAGACACAGCAAATAAGTGCTCTGCTGTACCCTGAAAATTAAAATACAGCGGGATTACGACTCTAATGATGCCAGTTTTTACAGGGCTCATAGCCTCCCAACACACAGCCACGGGCACAGAGAACTTATATCCTCAGCATTTAACCGAACAAGGAATTGGAAATGGTTTTCATGCCTTTTTTCTTCTTGATTGGGTTTTTAACAAAACAAAAACCTTCTCCTGTTCATGCAGAGCACAGTGGAAATCACCAGTAAATTCTTCCACTGATTCATTTGTCTGCAAGGAAGCTGCTTTCAGTGAGGTACCAATGCCAGTGGAGTAGCACGAAGGCAGATTTTTCCCTTCCTCTGTGCTACAAACAATAAAAATTCAGGTGATAATTTACTCCACAGTGCAGCACCCAAAGCAGGTCCCTCCCATTCCTTAAAAAGCACACACACGAGGGATAAGGAAAAAATAAAATTAGAGGCATATTCAATTCTCAAACCTTTTCTTTTGATAGGTTATAATTGTAAATCAAGGGGGGAAATTGGATTTCAAATTCTGCCTGCATTTTTTATACATCTGCACTTTTGATTTATCCAAGTTACATGGGAGCAGAAGAGGGAATGTTTGCCTCTATGCTTCTGAAATGAAGAGACAAAACTTTATTTTGCAATTATAGCAAGATATGTAGGCAAAACTAAGAAAGTTTCCTATTTTTTTCTTTTTTTTTCCCCTTTCTTTTTCCCAGGGAAAAAAAAAAATTTACATTGCAAGTCTATTCCGGAGCAAAATGGTATTCATCGCAGGAAGGGAATTTAACCTGATAAATCAGCTTTCTGCAGCTCTTGATTGAAGTAGTTCATGTTCGCATTTGAATGAGTTTTCTTCACCTACACAATTTTGTTAACTGGTTTAATAAATTATGGCAGACCTTTAAAACATGATCGGAGCTGTACAGGGTAGATTTACAGTCAGCCAAACAGGGCAGCAGAAGGTAAAGGCACAATATTTTAGTGTTTTCAATAGGAGGACTCTAATTTTTTTTTTTTTTTCATTTTTATTATCATCATCATGAAATGAATATCTGAAGTCTAATGCTCTTTAGTGATCATTTTTCAAAGCAAACTGCAAAAAAAGAAGGAAGCTGTTTAAATCCAGAAACTATTTTGAACTAGTTAGTTGGAAAAACTAAATTAGAATATTGTATTAATATACTCAAATCAAGGAGTAATTTAAAACTGCATCAAAACTGCAAGAAGAAAATTAGATATTCAACAAATGACTTTTTCAACTAAATTTTTTATGGTATTAAAGTCTCTCTTCTCCTTTCCATATTTTCTTACAAAGCATTTGCTATCAAAACAGCAACAACTTTACATTTCTTGGGAGGTGGCTGGTGGGATCAAAATGCCATTTCTTAAACCAGAGGACAAACCAGGTTCATGCCCTGCAGTTTTGTAGGTGTTGTTATTAAATGATGGACAGATAAGACAAGCGTATCCTTTTGTGAACAAATTGTGAGATACCAAAGGGATAGTCTCTTTAAAAAAAATACCAAGTTATTTATATTTTAAAAGCAAATTTTACAATTTTGTATGAATAGTTGTATTTAGGTATCTACTGCATTTAACATTATTGCTGAAATCTAAACTAGATATGTAGATTCTGCTTCTTTTTTTTTTAATTGGGATCCATAGAAAATACAAACTAATTAGCCACATGTATCAAAATTATTAATGTAACCTCAGCTATTCAGTTTGCTTGCATTATGCAATATATGATCCAATAAATTAGGTAACATAACAAAACTAAAAATCAGGCTTAGCTCTCAGTACAAATTAAACTATAAAACATTGTACTCGGTGCCTGAAAACACCCCATCTTTCGTTTCTAAATTATTTAAAAACTAATAAAGGTGGTTTCAAAAAATAAGGAAAACAAACTTATTCCAATTTGGTGTGAAAAATAATTGAATGTGACAATTTTATGAAAGGATTTAGTCTAAGCAGAGCTACAATGCACAAATAAAACACAGTGATTACAAAATAGCCATAATCATCTGACTGGCATTTAATGTTCTTGATGCTTGCAAAAAATGGAGATTATGAACTGAGCACCATAAAATCCCGCATAGTCAAGAGGAGGAAAACCCCCCAAACTCAAGAACACAATTGCTCTGCACCATCGCTGTGCTGCAGCCTTTCACTCCGAGTAGGCTTTTAACCAAATCTGGCTACAGGACCGGAATGGAAAATGGACGAAATATAAGTTTGTTCTGCTCTTTCATCCCTTTCTCGTAGCAGTGCGGGAAGAGACCTTTCCAGGTCTCATTTGTCACAGGGCAAAATTTCTTCCAATGCCTGTGCCTTGTCCTGGTCACAACACCAGGCTGAGCAACCCATAAATGAGTCTGTTTGCAACTAAAGCTGGTTTCCGAAATAGAGAGAGGGGGATGACACTGTCCCTACCTGTGCCCTCCATTTCATCCCCGGCCAGCTAAGCAGAAATCCTCTTACATCCAGTAAAGGGAGAAATTCATCCAAAAGGAAACAGTAAACTTATGTTTAAAAGTGGTGACAGAGGCAACAATGAATACTCCAGAAAAGGCAGACAGCACTTTGAGGATTTATGTAATTAAATTAATCTGGTGCTTGTTCTCTAAAGCATCGCTCCTGAATTAAGAAAACCCATTTGACCCAACTATACATTTAAAAAACTCCGCAAATCTTAAAAAATTGACTGATGAAGATTAGGAAAAAAAAGACCAGAAGAAATCCCCAAAGCAGCGTCCCCAGTTGAATCAAAGCATCACGTCAGAAGAGTGAAAATACTGGAAATCCGCATAAACTTTGAGGAGAAATTTTGTTGTTGTTGTTGTTGTTTAGAAACTACACTAAGCAAGAAAGCTATGGTAGAAACCGCCATAGTTTACAGAGGTAAACTACCAAAACCAACACCACTTTTTTTTTAATACCTTGGTGCCCCCTTTTGGTCCATACAGTTCAAGGCATTTTTCCCCGTTTAAAAATTTAATCATAAAAATACAGTAACTTTTCACTGGTGAAGTCTTAATCGAGAGTCTCATGGCTGCTCCATCTTAAAGACAGTCCACTGTCCCTGCGATTGATTTAGCCCCTGTGAACACGCACAAATAGCAGCTAAGGTCAAAGTAATGGGCTGATTTCCATTAGAAAAATTGCCCAGTGCAAAATTCTTCTTTATGTAGTTATCTTGATAGATAGTAGGAAAAAAAATATAAAAAAAAAAATTAAGAAAAATAAAAGAAAGGAGAAAAAAAAGACCCATTCATTACCTTTGCTACAGTACACTCAATGGGGGTAGGCTGAGGCGGGTGTGCGGATGATAACTTTGCCTTGCTACATTTGTATGTGCAACACCGAGGAAAGAAAAGCTCCCCAGCAAGTGGGAGCCTGTGCTTGGGTCCAGGTTCTTGGCATGCTGCTAGCACCCAAACCTCGCCAATCTTTGAGGAGAAGAAAGCAAAGTTTGATATATATTAATTAGACAAAAAAAAAAAAGTCTCATCCTGACCACTTTCATATTGCGATGCTAGTAATTATGCCACAGAAACAAGATCTTTCCACGTTCAACATCACTTTGTGAAGACAAACTTATTTCCAGCAGGGATATTGAGTCCTGCCATCTGAAGGGCCAATCAAGTGTGAAGTACAGTATAGTTTTAGACTCAATTGAAAGGAAAAAGCTTGACTACTAGTTCATAGCATGACAACTTTCATGGATTAGCTCAGACCCTATTCTACTCCATGAAAGGGTATCACAGCATGAAGACAGTTTTCAATGCACTAAACTTTAATAGCTGAGTGGGGGAGCCAAAGCTTCCTTTTGGTCTCTATAGAAACAGTATAGCCAAAATTTGAGGCAAAATTAAGATTCCTGGGTTTCAGTCCTGTATTTAGCCTCCAAGATCCCTATTCACAAAAAGTCTTCAAACTATATATATCGCTATATATATGTATACACACACATATATAAAAACAATAATTATAGAGAAAACTACATACATGTTTGTGCGTGCCATTTTTCCAATGGAAGATGAAGTGAGTTAAATGCAATTAACTAATTCCCCAGAGCCCCACCACTGCTTTCCAGTGTCCCCAGAGTCCTGGGAGGAAGCAGTGGGTGCAGAGAAGCACCTGAGGAGGCATCACCAGCAATCACTGACATTTCCCTCTCATCCCAGCTGCAAAGCTGTGTGCCATTCATATCCCCATCCCACCAGAGCCCTCACCCCTTTAGCATCCTGCAGAAAGTTGGAGATTTTATTTAGATATCAACTCCCCAAGCAAGGCACTGCCTCCACTGAGCATCTCCATAGGGAACACTGTGTTTTGGCTGTTGATGCCAGAGGCTGATGGAAACTTAACCTGCAGTGGCAGAGGACAACAGCGTTCAACCCAGCAGGAGAAGTTCCCTTTCTGCATTTTAAGAAAAGCACTCTCATGATGAAATTAAGTTCTGAGAGCAAGGGAAAAAACACGCTCCCACAACAAATTCCTCCCCCGCTCCCCTTGCCCAGCCCATGTGGAGAGTGCGGGTGGCTTCCTGCAGGCGTTGTGCCCACGGAACACGGGGCCAGGCTATGTCACCGTGGGTGTGCCCATCACACAGGGATGCAGAGGAGCCAGCTCCTCTGCAGAATTAACCTCGTTCCTTGTTTCACACTTGACCATGCATTTGCTAACTACAGTTCCCAGCAAATGTTACCCCTGTACACCAACATGCAGGCAAACACATTTTCTCTTCCCACCTCTCACACGTCCTCTCTTTGCAATCCTTTGATCTGTGCTGTAGAACCAGGGCTGGGCATCCCCCAGTATATTACCTGCAGGTACAAATGCTGTGCTTTTCACCCGTCCTATTCAGGTTTGGCACTTGCGCCTGGGCACTGGCAGGGGCGATCTGGCTCCCTCCGTAAACTTGGCTGGGCCACAGATGCCTTTCTCCCCCCTCTTCCCTCCCCGCACCATCGAAACGTATGAGTGCCTCCTATGGAGAGTCTACATTTCACTATAATGCTCCTACCCTCCTTTTGTGGAGCACTAATCCTGAGTCGCCAGAGCCAGAAACTTGCCTTGCATGGCCAGAGAAGTGATTCCCCCACCCCCCTTACGCCGCCCCTTGGGTCTGAAGTTAATCCAGCTCTGGGCAAGGTCTCTCCACAGCATCCCTGTTACCAGAGCTGTGAATTTCTGCACGGATGCAGGTTTTGATGAGGTTTTGATGCTAAGGCAGGGCCATCCCTGGGATTCTAACAACCCTGGCCGCCAACCCTCCTTGGCCACACAGAGAGCCAGGATCAGCCCAAGGCCCTCTCCCACTGAGCAGGGAGCTGCTGTGGGAGCACGGACTTCACCGTAGGGATTGCAACTGGTGGCACATGGAGGGGTTGAGCTGCCCCAGCTGCCCTGCTCATCTCTCCAAAGGTTCTCCTGCTCTGCTGTGCCCTGGGAGTCCCACAGACCCTGGCATGACCCTCCAGGTCTCACCTCAGCAGCATCCCAGCAAGATCCAAGACTCCCCACAAGGGTAAGGAAAGCCCAACTTCACCCATCATCTTCCAGACAAGCATGGCCCGAAGCCCTCCCTGAACATGCTCCACTGTGTACATCTGCTAAAGAGGTTCTCCAAAGACAAATTTTGAATAAAAAGTTCACCTACTCACAAGGAAACAGAAATTTCACATTACCTCATTAAGCCAGCATGTTTCAAAGCTAATGTATCTTCTTTCTTCACCATTCCAGAGAGTCACAATGTCCCAGGACTGGCAGCTTCACCACTCTCCCAGTACATGCTTTCCACAGAGATGCAAAGAGCTGCTTGCTGTAAAACACCCCTCTCCTTTGGGAGCCTCTATCCAACTGTTTCCAGGTGAGAAGTGAGGTTCTGGGGCCACAAAGAGCAGCCAAAATCAATAGGCACCTGATGCCCTTAATAAATTTCAGTCATAACCACATCCCCCACAGTGCTTGCCCTACTTGGGCATCACTTCACAGGTTGAGTGCATGGGTCCAGTTTTCCGAAGATCCTATCTGTGTGCTCTAAGGAATGCTGACAGGCACCTCACAGATGAGCAAACACCTGCACACAGGAGAAAAAGCATCAGCACCACTGTTGTGTGATAAACAAACTCACATTCCTTCCTGGAGGAGGTACCTTTGGACCAGCCAGGCCTGCGCAGGTACTCACTGTAAGAAGAGACTGTGATAGCACTGAGCAGCTGCTGGAAAGCT
Source organism: Corvus hawaiiensis (assembly GCF_020740725.1). NCBI lineage: Eukaryota > Metazoa > Chordata > Aves > Passeriformes > Corvidae > Corvus > Corvus hawaiiensis. The sequence goes on along the minus strand of NC_063226.1, from coordinate 274,659 downwards.
CAGCAATGTGCAGGCTGGGGGGAGAGTTGCCTGGTCACAGTCCTCATGCTTCAGGCTGGACCACAGCCTCCAAGGCCATCTCCATCTGGAGAAGCCTTGACTAGCAGAAGCAAACTGGGGAAAAAAATCTGTCCTTGGAAAACAGTGCCTTCTCTTGTCCCTTGGTAAAAGGGATGAAATCCCTGTGGTCTTGGCATCAGCAAAATTGCCTTTGATGCTCAGACCCACTCATCATTAGGACGGTAAGCAGAAATTAGAGAGACATGCTTACAGTTAAACACTATTTCCTCTGTTGGTTAAACACTGCCTACTTCTCTCTCCATTAGGGAAAACATCTCCAGAGCTCCGGGGTGTAATAATAACTCTGAACGGAGACTTTTTCCTTTGTGCAGTGCTCAGCTATGGAGGGAAACAGATTTGAGAAAGCCATGCTGCAGTAATGACACACACACTGGATGGGTCCTGCCTGTACCCGCCCAGTCACTCCCTGAGCAGCCAAATATTTTTCCAAGGCTTGGATCAGGCCCAGTGCACTAAGAGCAGTCATTTTTGCACAGGACAGAAAGTCCAAAATGTGGTCCATGGGCACACATTGACAGCTCAATCGATCGCTGGGCTCCTGCCCCTGCCAGTCATGTGCATGGGTGCATGAGTCAATGGCACTATTTAAACCTGCTCCCAGAGCCCTTAGGCCCTACATGTGTCACTGTGTTAGATGCCATTGATGCTGCAGCAGCTTCTTTGCAGGACATCAAAGCATATTGGAGCAAACCCCTCATGTGTGAAGGGAAAGCCAGCCTTTTGCACTGAGGAATCCCCTCTATTCAGCCCTGGAGAGGTTTATGTTTGGAGTCAAACCAGACAGACATCAGTGTGGCCAAGCCCTACAGCAGGAGTGAAACAATGGTGACAGCCAGCCTGGACATGCCACTGTCACCCAACCCCATCCCTGGGAGGGCATGGTAAGAGGAGGATTTGTGAGCTGACAGCAGGAGGCAGGTTTGCCTCTCTGCAAGCACCCAAAGAGGAAGGAGCCCAACCAGGCTCATGCAGGATGGGTGAAAGTGGGCTGTGCCATCCCCAGCAATGGGACAGGATGCTGGGAAACCCAACCTCTCTTTTTCTCCAGCCAAAGCAAAGGCAGTGGCTGCTCGAGGCAGCTATGCCACTGGCCTGGCTCAGCACCACACAGTTTCTGGGAAAAGCCAAGAATGGCTGATTACGGCCATGAACGGATCAGTGCCAGCTTCCAAGGACACAGAAAGGCACTGGACCTCACTTGGGGGATGATGCATACATCTTGCACCTCCAGGTAGACTACAGGTCTTGGTTTGGTGCCGTGAGACCGTGCACTATCTCCAAGGTCTGTGCACTGTGTCACTGTGTCAGAGGTCTCTCTGTGCCAGATATGAAACACTGTGGGAAGTCTCACTCTGCTTCAGTTTCTCCTCTTCATTCAGCTGCAGACTCCTAAATATGCCTTAGTCTGATAATCCTTTTGTCCAAGGCACACCTGCTTCTTGTGTTCTCTGTTCAATCTGCAGCCCAGCCTTCCCTCCGGTGGAATCATCTAAAGGATCTCTCACACTTTTTGCTGCCCAATTTTTTGCAGCATTTGGGGCATAAACTGTTTGATAGATTCTGAACGGTTGCCTTTGTTTCCCCAAAAAGGTGTTATTTTGTTCACAAACACTCCAAGGAGCTCAGCAGTCTCTTTTCCTACCTCTCTTTTCATCATTGTGACACAAAAGCTAAAGCTTTTGAAATCCCCGTTTCATGTTGGTACATTAGGTATCTGAATTCCTCCCACAGGTGAAGCCTGAGTCTGAACATGAACTCACCCCAAAAATCTCAAGTTTGCAATTTAAGCATTTCCCTTTGATGCATTATTTAAACATACATTTTAATTATTAATTGAGACAGCTTAGTACTGTAATTTAATAGCCAAACCCTGCATTGGGACAGATCCTCACCTGCTGCAAATCCAGGCTGCTCCCATCCCAACACCCCAGCTTTCCTCCCCCTCCATCCTCCACTCCTACCAAAGCACTTCATTAAATTATTTCAACAAGCTTCTCTAATTGGAGTTCAAAGAATTCAGCTAATGAAGTATTTAAATATTTTTGTACCCAAAATTAATCAATTTAGAAAACACCTGGAGAAAACAAAATGATAGTTTTATGGAAAATCATGCTTCACAATGAATATCTGGAGGAAAAATTGTGCCCCTGCTGTTTAATTTACAGAGGAAATGATCACCCATTACTTTTCTTGATTTCCTGAGAAGTGGGAGATCTCCTCTACAGATGTTTTACCCTCTTTGTCCCTATATTTCCCAGCCTGTTCAGTTGCAGCCATCATGCCTCCAAGAATGGAGTCATGATTTTTCTGTTCCTAGCCCAGATAGGTCCATCTTTCCTCAGTGCACAGCTGCACCAAGAGCAGAGCTAAACCTTATCCATGGCTTCTCCAGGTGTGGAGAGAGCCCCAAGAAAAGTCACACTTTCTTGCTCATCCCCTGTCTCACTGGGACTAGAGATTGCTCCTCCTCAAATGTCCTTTGATCAAGGTCCGTGCTGTGCTTACAAAGCTTAACAGATGGGTGCAGAGGAGCAATGTGCATCACCTGAGGCAAGTAGAAAGGGAATGCTACATCCACCCTGGTAGATGGGAAGAGTGTTTAGGAACAGGACTATGGCTCAGGGCTGGCAGGAGAAGGCAGCAGCCCTGGAAAAACTGCAGGTGTTGGGGTGCATGTGGGGACTCACTCTGCCTCTGTGCCTCCAGATCTTGGGAGCACCACTACAGCCACAGCTGGGGATTTTGAGTACTCAAACCCAGGATTCCTGCTGAGTTTGGGGTATTAAATGGGGAGTTTCAGGGTGTTGAGTGAACTGCAGGGAAAGCAGACTGCTGCACCCAGGTGGGTCAGCCCTGCCAGCAGCAGGTGCCTGGGGGTACACTCACCTCTGCTCAGTGGAATCTCCTACATATCACCACTGGAGCTCTTAGAAGGAAAAATTAGAAGACCACGTGACCTGCATCCATTCAACAACAACCTACTTCATCCTGGCCCCCAAACAAATCCCTGTTTATCCCAACGCATGAGCAGGAGCCTGGATCAGCCATGCCCATCCCACAAGCACCAGTTTAACACGTGCTCCTTTGCATTTCAGGCATCTACCTGATGAAGATCTCTGCTGTCCACCGAGAATTGGTAAACACGTTGAAGGTGGTCAGCAAGCAGCTCCCTGGAATTTTCCAGGTTATCCCTCCCTGTGCATGCACTGATAGCCACAAGGAGCTGCTGCCTGCACCGCTGGAAAACCAGGGGCTGTGGAAAACAGATTCTGATGCTGCTGAATACCCACAGAGGAGTTGGGGGGTTGATTTATTATGGCTGTGCTTTGGGTTGAAGTCATATGCTCTCCAAACCATAATTAACTGCCATGCTCAAAAAAAATTAATAATAATAAATTACACTAAACAAAAGCCCAGAGGCTGCCCCAATGTGATGCACTTTGTGTAATTACCCAGCACAGCACGAGGGCTGGACCTCATGGGTTGGAGTCACTCTTCATGTTCACCAGCACCAAATTCATCCACCTGAAATCTCCTGTCCTTCTTTTCTGCTCCCTGGGTTGCCAACAGTAAAGAGATCTCCAATACGCAGGAGGGTGCAATTTCTCCAGGAGATGGAACAAACCCCCACCCTGGGGAGCACTTCCATTTTGTCTCAGTGGTTGTAAAGGAGGGTTGCTATTATTGCTGCCTCTTCATCTGCCCTCGGCCTCTGTCAGCCGCCTGTGTCTGGGGCTGATCAGATATGATTTGCTCACCCTACACACATGCCAAAATTTAAGGCAACTGCAGCAAAAATTTCTCTACCTGCAATGAACACTGGGATGCCCATAGCACCTAAGAAACTGGTAAATTAGCTGCATGCAGTAAAACCAAATTTTGTTTCCTTTCCACAAAAACATGAAGATATTTATATATAATTTATCTTTCTAAGTTGTCATGTGGCAAAAGACCTCTTGCTGTGAGGCAAGCTTCCCTTCCTACTTAGAGAGAATTACGTGATTAAATAGAGACCTGAAAAGTTGTGAACAAGCATTGAAGAAGAAAAGGTTTCCTCTTAAAGCCTTAATGAAGTGGGTTCATTCCTCCTCCAACATCAACTTAGCCTTGTGTAGTTTGTTTTCACTCTGGTTAATCACTGACCAAAGCTGTAGTGCGGACCACCAGTTTCCAATAACCCATAAAAGGCAGATCAGAAGCTATTGTTCTTTTCTGTAGGGCTTAGCAGACAACAGCTGAATAAACCTGTTCAAAGTCAGAACAGTCAAGGAGGAACAGAAGCCTAGCCATCGACGGCAGGGAATCCTGAAAAGGAAATTCATTTATTATGACATAATTGATAGCACACACGCAAATACACCACGCGGACTTGGTGCAATCTTGGGTAATTAAATACAGAGCAATTACCGGGTTGCAGTTAGAGAAAACAGTGTTGTTTCAAAAGAGGAATTTGTGCCTGCTTGCTCCCCATGGATGCTAACACTTGGTGGGGGCTCCTGGCATCCTGCGACTGTGATTTTGGGAAAAATCTTTCCATGGGGCAGAAGAAGTGAAAAAGGGAAACCCATGCAAGTGCATGTTTGGAAACGACACCCCTTAAAATGTTGAGAGCTGAGTGAGGGGTGGGAAGGGCTAGAATGTGCTGGGAAAAGACAAAGTGGCTGCTCATGGTGAAGGATTCAGGGAAGTATGAATGCAACCTCCTTTGGGAGGCCCATTTGGTTTTGTTTCATTTGGATTTGCAGCGCTTCTGAATATGCACAGGGGGTGCTTGGGGTACAAGAGGGGTCTCTGATGCCGTAGAAGTTCATCCCTGTCCTACAACCACCTACCCAAAAGGAAAAGTTTTGCAACAAAGTTACTATCCCCCAAAATAAAAAACTGTCCTGTGAAGCACTGAGATGGTGCTTTTGCTCCAAATTTGCTTCTGCCCCTTCCCAAAACATCAAGTGAGAGTCTCCCTGGTGGCTGTACCCCTTCCAGTTCACAGCAGTGATTCCATCAGCCCTTTCTGCTCTGAGACACTTCTCAAGCCCCTTCCTGAGCAGGGTCCAGCTGAGGCAACAAGCCTATTATAGCAAACTTAAAGAAAGGGCACAACAAGCCTGAACAGATGCGCTGGTGATGACATGATGAGGAGGGACATGTACCCTCCAATCCATGGGTCTAGTTCAGCCGCTTGTTCCGTGCCCCAAAATCTTTGAAGCCCACTTGAAAGTGGCTCATCCCCTTCACTGCTGCCCTGGTGCCAGCACCCAGGGTGAGATCTCATGATTTTATGGTGGGAGGGGAGGATTCTCATCCCTGTGTCTGAGAGGGGACTCTCCCCGTTGTCCGTTCCCAATGCCAACGACAGCACCAGGCTCCCTCCATCTGCTCCTGCAACTCCTTTTTCCTGCTGGGTGCCATTTCTATTCTCCACACTGCTGACAGCGAGCCCTGTCTGAGTGCTGGTCTCCAGTACACCCAGTGCAGGACTTGCCTTCACCACTATCTTCCCTATGCAGCCCAGTACCTGCTTGTCTTTCAGCTGAGGAGAAAGGATTTCCAGCATCACTGAGAGCCATCCAAAAATAAATAGCAGGACCCATCCCAGTGAAGGCAGATGCCAGGCTCTGTTCTTCCCAGGGGATGATACACTGAGGTTAATGGGAGATTTATGACACTTGTTCACACAAAACTTGTGGTTTCAGGGTAAACAGTAGCCCTGAGGGGAAAAGCAAGAACCAGGGGGACAGGGTGAAACCCCAGTGGGGAGTTGCTCTGGAGCAGTGATGGCAACAGATTTTGGAGGTCCCTTGAGAGAGACGCGGCACTGCTTTGGTCCTGGAAGGAATAAGTTGAAAGGTTTGGGAAAAACCAGGAGGAGTCAAAGCAGCTGTTCTTTCACCCTGTTTCTTGCCAGAGATAAAGCAAAATAAATAAGTGAAATGTGTGGGTAAAAATAAAGATTAAAGAATAATAAGCAGAGGCTGACGAAGAGCAACAAAGTCTTTCACTGAAACAAGGATTTGTTGTTGCTGCTGCCTGCAGCAGGGAGGGAGGGAGGGGTCATGGGGGAAGAGCCATGATTTGTTGAGAGCACCACTAACTTTTAGACATAATTTTCTATTTTTCAGCAGTTTATTCCTCTCACCTGCATGCTCCATGGGGAAATACTGGTTGCTTTAATTCTAACATTTGGAGTGGAACCCATTCACGAAACTTTCTGGCTGTGTGATTCAAACGAGCCTTCTCTTTCCTCTTTTTGTTCTCACAAGAAAATCAATTCACTTGAAGAGCCTCTTAATCCCATTTTTGCAATCAACAATTGCCACTTGTATATCGCTCTAATAGATTAAGAAGTGGGATGATGCGGTTGTCTGGTCTAATTCAACCCTATTCAGGTAACTGCAGCCCGAGGCACTTTGTAGTGCCAAGTGTAGAACTCTACAGGAAGACTTTTGCTATCATAATTTCCTGTGGAGCTATGCACTGCCCCCACTGAGTAGCCTGAATTACTTTGAATTAGGCCCGACAACCACAGAGAGCAGAAATCCAACAAGCAACAATAACCAAGTCTTTGAGCATGACTTGCATGGGTTATTTTTTTTTCCCTTTTTTTTCTTTGCATTTGAGCAGAAAGAAGGAATTTCAAAACGCGCATCTATTTAAATGACAGCGACCTGCCATAAATCAAGTGGGAAACAAAAGGGGAAAACAGTTTAAGTGAGAGAGAAGTTGAAGTGAAGGAAAAATTAATCAAAACAGTTTTCAAAAAAAACTTCATCGTAAGAGCCTGCGAAAAAAAAATTCAGGCCTACAGCATCTCCATGGCAACAGAGAACAAGTACACGTTGGATACCAAAATCATAAAAGGTTTGTTTTGCAGGGATGAAACAGAGACAGATGGATCCATGTTAGCTTTAGTTTAATTTTTAAAAACATTTCAGGCAATTTATCAGCCAGCATGCCCAACTAGTAAAGAAATACCTAGAAAATCATAAAAAAACTTTAGTGCCAGTTCTGCAACACGCCCCTCAAAAGCTGAGAAGCACCAGAGTGGATTCAAAGCCATAAATATAAGGCTTAAAACCGAGATGTGACTTGAAAGTTTGGCTGACATCGCATCAGGTAAACCAGGCTAACACTCCTTTTCAAATCACAAAGCCAGCTCTACAAAGAAGTAATTCTGTGTGTAGGGGAAAAAAACCAACCCTGGCATATGCTAAATTGTTGTCTGGTTCCAGAGAGTGAATAAATTGGACAACAGAGTTAAAAACCTATGTCTCAAGGGGTACAAGTTAAAAATGCTCTGGGTAGAAAAACTCTGATCTCAGGGGAGTGAAAAGTGGTTTCTTTCCTTTTCATTTTCTTTCTCCCTTTTTTTTTTAATTTGTCATCATCCCTTAATTATTACCAACATGGCAAAAAATGAATTAAATCTAAATGAATATCGAAGGTTTCTCTTCTTAAGAGTTTCAATCGCTATTCCTACTCTTTTACCTTTCTGTGTTCAGAAAATAAAGAGAACAAAGCAGGAGCCCTACTGGTTCAAAACTACCAGAACAGACAAACAACAGAGCACAACTGTTCCCTCATGCATGCCTGGGATTAGGATAAAAGCAGAAAAGACTTCTGAGAAAAAGAAAACAACAAAAGAAACAGGAGTGCTGACAAAACTTTTTTTCTTTCTATTGAGGCAAAAGAGAGAGAAAAAAGGAGCCCTCCTAATAATAAAAAATAAAAAAAAAAGGAAAAAAAAAGAAAAAAAGGAAAAAAGATAAAGAAGGAAAGAAAGCAAGGGGAAAAAAAAAAGAAATCAGAAAGAAAGATAGAAGAAGAAAGATAACAGACAGAAGTAAATGGGTTTCACCTCCTGTTTTACTTTTTACTTTTAGCCCAATCTGGCCAGGGAAACAAGGCACAGGAGGAGAGCAGGTCCTACCCAGGGCACACTGGAAGAGGGAACCACACTGCCAGGCCATCGCTCCATCCTGGCTCTTCAGTCCCGTGGGTGCATCCCAACATTGGCTGAGGCTCTGCCGCGACGCTCCCCACCAGGAAGCACCTCCATGTCATGCATGGATTTTCCTACACCCCACACCCTTGGGCTTCTAATTTAATTATTAAATTAAAAAATCCAAACTAAACCAGAATAGTTCCAAATGGCCCCAGAGGTCAAAGTGGCTAAGGAGAAAACAATTAAAGATCTTATGAACTACAAACTTCAATCAAATGAGTCAGTCTCAGTTAAGGTGACCAACTTTGCAGCTGGACATCAGCATCATATCACGGGTAGCTGCAACTCACCAAACTGAGACACACAACACATTTGCACTGAGACAAGAAAGACCAAAAAGTTTCCCCAAAGTTTTTTGGGTTTCAGCAAAACTTTCCTGCTGAGACCCAAAGTGTTATAGGGGCATCACAGGTGCCTCTGGTGCAGCTTGATCCAACACCAGATCCCTTCCACTACACAAGAAGGGTCAATAACCTTGGGCTGCCTGTGCCAGCTTACAAGGGGCTTACCTTTGTCCTAAATTCTCAAGAGTCCAGGCCTTGCAAATGGCACCTTACTGGCAGTCCTCAAGCTGTTCAGACCCTTGCTTACAGAACCACAGTTTCCTCTGTGCTATCACCAGATATCCACATCTGTGTCATCTACAGATTTGAGAGCAGCAACGAGGAGCAGCAGCCTTTGAACTGCCAAACATGCAGGGGAAAAGTAAAGGCTTCCCTCCCCCACGTGCCCTCCCCGCAGTGGCCCTGGGAAGGGATGCTGTCACCTCCCTGGGAAAGGGACCAAGGCCTGCCCAAAACAGATGGCAGACGTGGAGCAGGAGGACCTCAAGCCCTGCCAGCTCCCACACAGCCTCAAACTTCTCTTGGGAGGGGAAAGACTGCACTAGGATGGTGTGCCAGGCACAGCACTGAGTCCTTGGAATGCTGTAAGTGGGATACAGCAGTGCCCAGGTGGAGGCAGGCAGGGGAATTTCTGCTTTTCCTGCAAAAAAAAGGTCTTTGGTCAACCGTAGGGTTCTCTACACACAAAGAGCAGGACAAGCACTTTGGAGTCTAAATGATTTCTTTGAGTTTGAGGAGAGGGTAAAACAAAGTCTTATATGAGACATTCAACTACGTACTGTTTTGTGTTGTGTCTGAGGTCATGTCCATTTCAGCACAAAAGGGTGCAACAAGGAAATAAAGTTATTGGAGGTGAGGCACAACTCCAAATGTAAACTGCCATCATTAGAGGTTTAAGCCTTCTCCCCCCTGTGCTCTGCCGTCTCCAACCATTTACAGCAAATGTTCTCAAATTGTGTTCCAGCAGCTGAGTGCCCAGTAGCAGAAATTCAGCCCCAAAACGCTACACTAACATTTCACCCATTAGTAATGTGGGATCATGACCCTGAAGATGGAAATATCAAAGCCTGACACTCTCAGAAGCCTCTCTGAGAGCTGTGCCAGTGTGACTCCAGGCCCCTCAGCTCTGGTTTGGAGGGATGGCACTCGCCCCAGATTAGCCCCGCTGGCCACCGGTTGTCACTCTTGCACCATTAAAACTGAGCTATGGACAGTTGATCCCATCTGTACTTAAGGCAATTTTTAATGGCAGGAGCTCCAAAATATTCCTGGGAACATGGTGGCATTTACTCTCTCCAGTTGTGATGCTGGATTAGGTTTCTGTGTCATGGACTGATGCTGCCATGCAACACCAGAAACACCAATGGGCACAGTATCCATCGCAGTGTCCATCTCCCATCTTGGCTGTATCTGGTTCCCAAGGTTTCTCCTAAAATAGCATCATGTCACGCACGTGGCAGGAGCAGTAAGATTTACAGTATTACCCAGTGCTGGCACCTAAACTTGGCGATGTACCCCATCCACACAGGCCCCTCTCCTTGCCACCTTCATCTCCCACACCATGGAGAGCGCTTTCCCCTCAGTGCTTGCTGCTTCATCCTCTTCTCCTCTCATGTTGCCCTGAATCTGGTTTATATGATAAAAAATCCCTCACACAGAATAATTCTTTTGAAACCAGCAAGACTGAAACACCAATCACAAAACCATCCATAAGCACTAAGTCCAACACATGCAGCTGTACGTACCCCACTGCTCCCTGTAGTGTCACCTGTGCTCATGGTTTCTCACCAGGTTTATCTCCTGAACTTTTTACATCCTCTCTCCTGCCTGCACCTTTCTGCTGAGGAAAACACACTTGCTGTGACTGTCACCAAAGAAGATGTCAGAGGGACAGCAACCCTGTGGGCTTCATCGAAGTGGTCTTGGGTTTTAGGGAGTGGGGAAAGAGTGGAATAACTCTCAGAGATTTAAATCAAAATTAAAATAATTGCTTGCCAATACCTTATTGAGTAGGATCCTGTGGAAAGCCTCAGGCTCAGGTCTCAAAAGTGTTGCTGCATCACACCCCATATGGGGACATGGTTGTGTTCATGCCATTTCCACCACAGAACAAACAGTTAGCAGGTGTTTAAAAAGCAAAATTCAAAGACAGTGGTTAAAATAATGACTCAGTATTTCCTCTGCATGGTCCAAAACCTCAGTCCCTTTAGAAACGCCAGTAATTTCTATTCCAACAGCAGATTATTCTCTGTCATCACTCCTATGGACCGAACACATGCATGTCTTTACTTTTCCAAAGACTCTTCAGGGGCTTTTTCTCCATCACTCCAGATTCCTAAAGGACTCTAGGGTACAGGTGTTGCGTACAGGGAGGAATAACAACTATCCTGGTGTAATTAAAATAAATAAGCACGCAAACTGAGGTTTCAGTGATTTTTGCAGAAGTCATCTTTTCTTGCAATATTCTGCTTTGCTGAACTTCATACTCTATGAGCAGTGCTCAGAAAGCACATAGAACCAGAGCAATTCCACTGAAAAGTAAATATAAGGATCAAATACTGAGACTTCATCCCGCTCCTCTGACTACCATTAGTTCATACAAAAATTAGGGAATTGAAAGTCTAGTTTTAAAAAAAAAACACGTCAAAAACCCCAAATATGAAATATTTTGTCTTTGAAATGTTTGGGATCTAGTCTGACAGATCCTTAATATACACATACGTGCATCCCACTCCATGGCTGGAGATGCTCCAGGTTCCTGTGCCACAGAGCCCTCACTGAGCTTGCAGAGGCTGTTCCACAATGCCCACGCCAAGGGATGCATCATCCCAGCCTGGTGCTCCCCTGACTGAAAGTGCTGTGGGATGGAAAGAGGTGTACAAAGCCGTACAAACAATAAAGGAAAGAGAATGAGGTAGAAGCCAGACTGAAAGGGAGATAGGGCACCACAGCAAGGCTGTGCACAAAAGGGAATATCCCATCAGGTGATGACACATTTGAAGAACATGTACTGAGACCACAAGAGTGTTTATCATTAACGTGTCATTAAAACCATCCCTGTTCATCAAAACCATGAACATGTGCTTAACTGCACCAGAGAGCTCAGTTCCAGTGCTGAAATGCTTTGCTGTGTGTGGCCTGGATGATGGGTAGCTCTGGTCCAGGATTTCTGCAGTGAAAGGCCTCCATCACAACCTGAGCAGGATGAAAACCCTCAAACTTATCCCAGAGCCCATGGAAATTTTGCTCACCTTTCTGCCTGGCCTTCCCTAGAAAGCAAATCATCTCAGCGGCTCATCTTCTGGCTTTTTAATCCAGTATTCGAACCACATGCACACATAATCATGTATAACTATCAAGATTAATAATGTAATCATGTCTCATTTGGGCAAGATACCATCTTGCTTGTACTAATATTTGATTTCTATTACAAATTCCTCATGCTGCAAAACCTCCCCCTCCAGACTAGCCTGTAACACTTGGTGCTGAGGATGTACATAAGGACGGAGAAGGAAAATGCCAAACCTCCACATTGAGGCAAATCTCAGAAAATTATTTAGTGCATTTACATAAAGATAGTTCCAGTTTGACAGTAGGCTGAAACACTGGACTATGTACAGAATTAATTTGACATAATGAAGATAATTTTCTGGGTTTATATATCTCATATCTCTCTTAGAGGCAGATGCCAAGGACCAGAAAGGTTTTCAGATGGCAGCATCACTGCTTGGCTGAGAGCTCATTAGCAACTGAGCATTTGTTTCAGCAATACTGATGCAGCTACAAGTGTTGTATTAACTCCTGTCAGGTGATCTGGGCTTGATGCCACATGCTTCTCTAATAGCAGTTGTGTTTTTCAGGGCAAAAAAATTTTATTCCTTTCATGCTCAAATATGAAACACTTTCATGCCACATAAAATTATGTTAAAACACACAAACTTACACAGTGAAGTTTATTTCCACCAGAGAGGCTTCAGACATGTACAGATAAAATGGAAGGATATTTCAGAGTTGTATATTATAAATGTTCATTGAAGTCAAACAGAGTGGCTTTCACTGACTTCAGCAGACACTGGATGAGATCTTTGAAGATCAAAAGGTGTAATTATATCTTACTTGCTGCTGTGAATTTGAGTCTTAAGCAAATTATTCTATTGGTCTGGTTTTTTTGGGTTTTGTTTTTGGGTTTTTTTTTTTTTTTTTTTTTTTTTTTTGGGGGGGGGGCGCATAGCTTGTTCTGGAAAAGAAAGGATAGTTTTGGGCTTGGAAGCCTGCAAATAGCCAAAAAAGTGAGTTGCTATGTTACCCATAAGACATCTATGATACCTGCCAGAATCCTTTAGGGTGGGAAAACTTATCTTTAGAGCCATATTGCAGCTAAAAAGTCTCAGGAAAATGAGTTGTGCATGTAAGCATGCCCAGCTGCTCTCCACCAGGTATTTGTGTGGTAAGTGACATCCCTGGCACCCACATAGTCTGGGGACACCACAGCTGCCATCCCCAGGGTGCCCACAAGGGGCAAGTTCTCACCAAGAGCAGCAGAAGTTGGAAGTATTCATCTTCCTCACATTTGACAGTGGGTGCTTTTTATTTTTAAAGTGAGGGGTAATCAGCAGGAGGGGGCATTTGCCACAGGGTGGGACAGGCAACAACTAAGAATAGCTGATTTTCCAGAGGACTGGAAGCACTGTGGAACATCAACAATTTAAATTACATCAGGGTCAGACCAAGTCCCAAGGAGTTCTCTGCTCTTGCTGCCCATCCATGGGCAGGGTAGGCCCTTGGCTTCTGCTCATTACCTGAATTACGCACTCATTACCCTCACATGAAGGAAGACTGGCAGTGAGCAATTATTTATTTCATTAACTAATCCTTTCCCATCCAAGTTTCTGCTTGACTTCACCTATTGTGCAATTTTCTGATGCATCTTATACACAGCTGAGCATTTTTTCTTCCAGGGACACTGGTCACCACCAGAGAGAAATAGCCCAGCTTGTCTCTCCAGTGGCAGGCTGTCTCCCACACACTGGCTAAAGGCTGGGGATGTGGCACTGACAGATCCTCTGCAAGGTGTAATGACACAGCCAAGGTACACGGGCACGGTAAATCCTGGGAAAGGGGCAGACTCATCCAAGTACCTTGTTCTGTACAGGGAATTGTATCCACTGGGATCCAACACAAAAAACAAAAATGCATTCCTGCCGTGCAGAGTTTGGACGGCTCCAGACCTGCAGCTGCCTTGCCCAGTTGCCACTTTCAATTTTCATATGACCATCTCAGGGTGGCTGTTTTGGTGCAGCCTCACAAAAAAAACCCCTGCATTCAGAGGTCTGAACTAGCCCACCTCCCAGGGAACCTCCCTGGATAAGGGCTGAGGACCTCAGCATCTTCCAGGACAATGGACATTTTTAAACTAGTCACAGTGGTATCAATCTTGAGTTTTGGCTACCTGGCACAAATGACACATCTGGATAGTTAGCTAAAACTTAGCTGAACCTCCTATGCTTTATCCCTCCTCCTCACCTATTTCCTTCCATCCCAAACTCCAACTTCCCAGTCTCCAATCCCCTTGCCCTCCATCTGTCCACAGCCACGCACATCCTGGTGATGCAGCTGGATCCCGACATGCCAGCAGGGCTGGGACAGAAGCAGTCGGCATTTTTCCACCCTCGAGAGCCACAGTGGGTTTTAGCTCAGTCGACACTGTCACCAGCAGAGCTACACAAGAACTGCAATCCAGCTGCAGCAGCGGCTCCCGCGGTGTGCAGAGGCAAAGTTAAAGGCTCCGGTGTGCAGAGCCTTTAAGGAGCTTTCAGTGCTCGAACGGAAACTTTCACCCACCCCAGAGAAGCAATAGCTGTGCGCAGGGACTGTCCTCTCCTTGGTCCAAATCAGGGATGCAGTGCCACCTCCCCACTGGGCACCCTGTGAGCTGGAGCCTCTGCACCAGTGCCAGCCCACCCACCACAGTGCAGGGCAGGAGCAATGCAGAAATCCCACCTTGGGCAAAGACTGGTGACAGAAAACATATATTGCAACAGACCAATAATTTTCCCCAAAATGAGGACTGTTATCAGAAGATTCTCAGCAACCAGCTCTCACTTTATACATGTGGCAGCAGCTAGCCACTCCTCAATCTGGCTGGTGATATGTTACAGTGCGGATACAGCAACACGCGTATCAGACAACGAGGCCCGTGGAAAAGAAATATATATGCACTGATTCTTGATACATGTTTCAGAGAGATGTTTATTTTCCCAGCCGCCTGGCTGAGGATCTGCCAAGGAACTGCTGCAATCACAGGACCCGAGGGTCCTTGCCCGCACAGGGGAACACAAAACAACCAGTGGGGAACAAGGCTGACCAGGGCCATGGAAACCCTGTGCCTGCCCCCAGGACCCCTCTCCCAGGACCACATGGCAGGGGGAGGGCCCCAACAGTGATAATTGAGGGCAAATCACTGACAAGCAGACCAAATTAGGTAGAATTAATTAATCAACATCTGTAAAGAAGTTTGAAGGTGACAATGACTTGCAGCTGCTCTGTGTTGGACTCCAGTGGAACCTCCTCAAGGTCAAAGCCACTGTGCTATCCCCTTTCCCTCCCACAGGCAGTCTGGTGGATATGACCCACACCAGGGCTGTGAGGGCTCCAGGGGCACAGTGCCATCCCCAGGCTGTGCCCTTGCCCAGCTGTCCCCAAGGCGGTTTAGACCAGATCAGGGAGAGCAGAGCCCCAGAGGTGCTGAATTTCCCCACGATGCTCATTCAGCCCCGCATTCCCACATTGTTCCCGTGCTGTGATTCACCTGCACCCCAGCTGACGGCAGACAGACGTGAATGAAATTTGCATTTATACAACACTTTTCATTCACCAGTATTTCAGTGCTTTGATTTTAAAAAAATATGAAAAACCTCTGATGAGAAGTGCCATCACCCCTCACAGTCCCCAGCTTCTCACAGAGCCCTTCCCTTTGGCTTTCCCACTGCCCCACATGGGCTCACCTTCCACCTGCAGCTGGAAACACATTTAAAATGAAACCTTTAAAATAAAGTCCCCAAACTTTCCCTGCACTTGATCAAATCCTGTAAACTATTGAATCTTCTGGGAGGAACACAATGAGTTTCCTCTAATCAAGGAAGTAAGACTAAATTATTGCAATAACACAGCACCAGTTTCACTAGAAACCTCCCCAGTTCAGAGAGTTTCAGGACCAGTTTCCCATTCAACAGCCAGATTTGAAACAGATAACATGGGAAAGACTAGCATAATTAGCCCCAAAGTAAAGAGTTCCTTGTTAAGTGCATTTTACTGCCATATGCCTTGAACACTTTTCTAGAGAGAGCCTGAACCTCTCCTTTCCCCCAGCAGGAACCGCCCCCCCCCCCCCCCCCCCCAGTTTGTGTGTATTCATTAAAATCCTGTCCTAATTGCTTCCTCATCAGCTATGAATCTTAAGAAGCTTAACTGTAAAGTGGTTGTGTTTACTGACAGAAAACAGAATATTCACTAATGATGAGGTGGTGACGACTCAGGATTATTGCAGGTCCCGCACACCTAAGGCTTTGGAGATGAGGCAATAATGCTTACACTGAGATTTTTGTCCTTAAAGATGACAGTGAGGCTTTGCCTGGACTGTACAGCACAAAACACAACCCTGGGATGCCACTGGGGTCCCCTCCAGCCAGGGGAGGCTGGAACAGCACCTTGCAACCCTAAAAACCATCTTCCCAAGGCACCTCCCTGCCCTGCAGGGATAGGGCCTTCACCAGCCCAGCACAGGGTGCTTCACTTTGACACCACATCTCCCATTTCTGGGCAATGTGCACATCAATGAGCTCAGTTTTTTCAGATTTAACCCAGCAGAAGGTTACTGCTGAACACAAACATTAGTTTAAATTTCGAAACTCCCATCCCCTGGCTTTGGCTCAGTGGTGGCTGCTGTGGGGCAGCCCTGCATTAAGTAGTTGATATATTTATGAAGTCCTAACTTCCAAAAATATTGCCAGCAGCAGCTCATAATTCTCTACTGACCTGAAAAGACCAGCTACTGGGAATAGATGTGGTTTTTTCTTTCTCAAGTTCTCCTCTGAGACATATTTGTTGAAATACTTTATTACCTCATCACTGAGCATAATTTAAAACTGCAGTTAAGCACTCAGTGTTTAAGTAAGGGCATGCATCATTCTGACAGTGTTCAGTTGTGAGGGTGTAAAAATTTCACAAATATTAGTCCTAAAATTTCTTAAAATTCTCAGCTATTTGCGCTGCAAAAATGCTCTGACTTCGGCATGTTCATTGATGTGAGTTTTGAAGCTTTAGGTTCAGCCTTCTGTGTTTCAAGGTAACTGTTACGGATTGACAAAACGTGTGAATTTAATTAGTGTAATCTAAACAAAAGAAGCATTTCAGAGCTGCTTTAATCCATATGAGACCAATATGTTGATTTGTCAATGTGAATTTAATTAGTGTCTTTGAGTCTAAACTCCAACTCCCTCTTCTTTTATCTAATTATCACACTTATAAAAAACATTATCACATATTCGTTGGCTTAACTGCTTTGCCACGCAGTCAAACTGAAATCTCAGAGTCAACATGCACTTCTAATAGGCTCAATATGTTTCAAGATCACCACACTGGGCACAATAGGTTCCCATATAGCCATTGCACACTCCCTCTCCAGAGGCCCAGGACAACTGCACTGGCATTGTGTCTTTTCCCCATACTTTGCCACGCAAAGAAAGTGAGATCCTTCTAGTGTAACCATCAGTGAAATGCATCGGTTATGCACCATTCTCGGGACGACCACCACAAGGCATTCACTTATATATGACTAATTAACCAGAGAACAATTGCTATTCCTTTTACAAGTGGTTCCCGAGGGCTGCAAGGGGACTGCAGCAATTCACTCTTCATCAAGTAAACATTTGAGTTGTAAGCACGACCCAAATCTCTCCGGGTGGTTAAAGATGTTCTCATTTCTCCCTACAGCCCATATTTGTTAAATCCAGCAAGGTAGTTCCCAAGGCCTGTGCTTCAGCTGTAAGTGGGATACCCTGGGGAATGGGCAGCCAGAGCCAGGGCAGCAGCTGGACCCACACTGTGACCCCAAAGCCCTCAGTGGCCAAGGACCTGCAAAGGAGCCCAGGGCAAAGGAGCAGCACCTCCACTCAGGCCACCTATCTAGCAGCAGGGAAGCTCTTGCATGTGGAGGGAGACAATGTGAGGAGCTCCACCTGGCCACCCTGACCCTCCAAGAGCATTGCACACACCCTCCATTTCGCTGCATGGCAACAGCACCAGGCTCCAAAAACTCCTTTCCATCAATTGCCAGAAGTCGCCAGCCTTTAGCTTTTAAGACGAGCAGACAAGCTTACATTACAGGGAGCAAAAAATATGTGGCTGGGCAAACTCAGCCTGCTGGACCCAAGCAAGGAATGGGTCATGGCTCCACATGTGCACTAAAAGCAATAAATTCACTTACCCCCAGCTCCAACAGCACCGTAACCTGCCTTTCCCCAAAGGAAAAAAATCCTTCTGCAGGTTATTCTTTAGGTAGTGCAGCAACATTGTTCAAGGAGGCCAGAAGTTTAGGCCCAAATACTGTTCTTCTTTTAAAGTTAGTCAAATTTCCCTAAATGCAACCCATTGAAGGTCATTCAAATAATATGTGATTAGTGATCCCAGATCATTTTGCTCCCTTTCACCTTAGAAATTCACAAATATCCTGAATTGTCCCCTTTTCCCCATGATAAGCTAAAATCCAGTGGGGCAAGGTCAAAGGCTGGATTTAAGACCAGCCCTCAACCCCAGTACAGCAGCACCCCATCCTTCAGGTCATCCCGCTGCCCATCCTCCTTAAGCAGGGTAGCAGATACAGCAGAGCATCATGCTGAGTTATTTTTCTTCTGCATATAATTATTGTATTTGAAGATAAACTGTCCTTGCTTTGTCAGGTTGTGATTATCAGGAAGTTTGGCTAAGAGATGCTGTCAAGGAATTTAATCACTGGGTTACTGAAGAAAGCAGGAGCTTTACAAGAGCACTTGCATCAGGTTTCTGCTCAGAAACAGGCAGACAGCTCTGTTAGAAGAGCAACATCCTTGAAATGCTATTTGCTGAGTTTTATAAACTAAACTAGTGCCTGGATTGGTGCTCATCTGAGGTGCCTGGTTACCTTGCCTGTGCTACCAGCAGAGATCCTGTAGTCTGTGCCAAGGGAGGAGAGGAGCTGACCTTGCAGAGGGGAACTGCAGGCCCACCTTGGAAACTCAGTGTTGGAAGCTAGAGAAGAAAACTTGAAAAAAAGTGGCCTGGGAAAGTTATTTAGGTCAAAATTCTCTGAAAGTCTTGAACCACAGAGGATTGAGGAATTGTTGTCCTCTAGACACCTTGACTCATGCACACAACCCTCGTGAATTGGGTGTCCTGAAGCCAGCCTGGGCAGTGGGATAGGGCAGAGCACTTTCGGGAGTTCACTTACACAGCTGGTAGAAAACGTGCAGTCTCACTTTGGATGGAGAGACTTAAGGAAGCATCCAGACAAAGCCAGATGCGACTGATGAACAGCCAAATCATCACGAAGCTTTCCAAAAAAGCAGTGAGGCTCCAGGACAAGGCCAGTGCTGGGAGCAGGAGAGCTGTGCACCTTCCTCCAGTAGCTGGGCCCAAGTTGCCCAATAGACTGCTTGGAAGGTGCCAGAAATCATAGGAAACGGAGCTAGAACAGATGCCCTAGTCTGTTCCCCCACTTCAACACAGACTGTATAAGCCTGCATGGCTGCAAACATACCACGCTGCTCTCACCCCACAGTGCCACAGATGTCCTGGGCAATCCCATCCCTTACACTTAGGAAGGGTTTCTCAGCATGAAGCCTACCAATTCCTGCTGCAGCCCAAACCCTGACTTCTTGCCTTACCCCTTGAAGATACAAGGAACAAGTTACTTGTGATCCCTGCAGCAGTTTTGGATATTTGACGGCAACGTTTCCTCTTGCATGTGTGTGAGATGGGGTGGCAGGAGAGGGGGAATCTCCACCAATGAGAGCCAATCTTTTCCATGCAAAAAGATGAAATTCTGCTTTTTTGGCAAAAGTGAATTTTCATTAATTCTCCCAGCTGGAGGTTCACCATTTTCCAGAGGAATTTGGCCATTTTCCCAGTGTGCAAAGCCTCTGTGGGTTAGCACCAGCAGGGTTTCATTTTCACAAGATCAGACTCGAAATATGCAACGCGGCCTATTGTCTAAATACAGTATGAGCGCAGCTCAAGCCACCTGATCAGGGCCTGGTTTCCTGGCATTTACTTTCCCCATCTGTTGGCTTTTAGCATAAATTGAAGTGTGAATGCCTACTAATGTTAGTCTCACATATGAACGTGCTCACAAAACCATATTCTATCATGCAGAGCATATTGGACCCAGTTCAGTTTGTGTGAAATGTGAGGCACATCTCAAAGGCAGAATTGGAATTGCTTTGAGGGCGTGTTCCCTGCCCAGACCTCTCTCTGCTGCACATGCATACACTGGAGACCTCTTTTGGAAATGAGAGAAATGCATGTAAATGGGAGCTTCCCTCAGGCTGACTCTGACCCTGCTTCATTTCTCATCTGACCCCCAAACATGTTCCAAATGAGCTCAGAGAAATCAATCCTGTTGTGTGAGAGACACAGAGTTTTGCATGATGATCCCCTGAACTTCCTGGCACATTAACAACTGGGATGTGCGAAGAAGTGACGCAGCCCCGTGCAGGAGGATGGCTCCCTGCACAGCCACATGCCATCCTAAAGCCAGCCTGGCATTTCCAAGCTACCCACAGCTTTTGTGGCCTCCAAGGATCCTCTCTGCACAAGGGCTGCAATAAACCTGAGCTTCTGGACAAGGTTAAACATCTCCCCTCCTAAAAGTGCAACGGGTGGGTACAGAAACCAAGGTTAGTGTTTCACCATCAGTCATTTTCAAAGGATCCTCTTTCCAGCTCAATGTTGTCTTGGGAAATTGAGACTCAGAGTAGGTGCTTGTCTTGTGCCCTTGACCATTTCCTTCACTCTTCTGCCCAGTGTCACAGCCCTGTGGAGCGGGACCCCTTGCATGCCACCACACAGCCATGGGGATTGCCAATGCTCATCCCTGAACCGGGTTTCTGAAGGTCAGTTTCCCCATAACCCGGGCAAGGAGGGATCATGCCAATTAAGAAGCTTACCAAAATCAGCACCTAGACCTAACCCATGAGGCTTTTCTGGATTTGTGTGCCTGTAATTTCAATAAAGGAGCTTCTTCCATATGTGCACCTTCTCAGCATCTCAGTTTGCCTTTATCTCTTTGATCCATCCTTAAAAACAGCTGTAAAGTCTTGTGCCACATTTCATCTTCCATTTCTCAGAAGTGGCTGAGAAAGCACCAGCTCTCTTCTCAAAGATAGGCACCATGTGACTGCTCTGATGGATCTTGTACATCCCTGTTTCTACTCTTGGTGATATATCCAAGGGCAGCTTCTGAGCCTTTCCCTTTGAGCATCCAAGCAACAGCACTGTGCTCCTGATGGATCCTGTTCAGGATGTTTTGTTTTGCTTTCTCCACTCCCAAAAAGCATGCTATTTTCTACTTTTTTATTCCTTGGCAATTCCAGACAAGGTCTAACCACATCCTTGCGTGCAGACAGCAGCCAAAACTCCCTTCTGAGCCTAAATCTCATTCATCTGCTTCCTCCAGTGCCACACTCACATTTTGTCCTCCCTCGGTGTTGCACGTACATGAGAAGCCAAGTAGGCACAAAGCCAAACAGGCAACAGAGGCCTCAGCAGGAGGGCTGGGAGCAGTTTTGACATGGTCCCAGGAGACCTGCAGCAGTTAAGGAACAATGGTGACACACAGACAACAGTGGTGGTTGCATCCTCAAGCCAGTTTTGTGGCACTCCCAGGGCTGGGGTAGATGAAATTTAAACTGGAACTGACAGGGAGCTCCATCAGAGACATTTCCCTCCCTTCCCTGGTGCTGCCCAGGTCCCTGCCCAAACCACAAGTGGTCAGGTGTATTTTTCTACAGGAATCTTCACACTACAGCTGGAGCAAAAGGGAAAGGCACAGGCACCCCACATCGCCAGAGTCTCTGGCTCAGGCAGCTGCTTGCTCCTGGCAGCCTTAGGACAGGGTGTCATTCCCAACAACGCTTGTCAGGGAACATCCTGTTCCTCCACAGGAGGAACAGAGGGATGTGGGTTTGATCAGCAGCACGGGCACCTCCCGATATAGGCAGGTGCTGTTCTCATCACACACAGCCCCTTCTGCCCTGTGCTCATGTGCTGCATGAGAGGCACAGCCAGGGAATCGCTAGGAGTGTGCCCAGGGCATCACAATAATTAGGGAGAAACCTCCACAGGGCCAGGGCTGTTTCCCATGCCCATGCAAGGTGCCTTGCAGACCCCAGCCCTGCTTCCACCAAGAGCTGTTCACTAAGTGATGCTACATGGACATTGCCCCAACAAAGATTGTGAACAACTTGGCCAAGCATCTCTCCAACACAAAGCAAAGGGCTTTTTGACCTGCATGTGCCCAGGGCAGCTCCCAGCTCCCCACAGATGGGGTCTCAGCTCTGCACATCAGCACAGACCATATCTGGAAACAGCCATGGCTTTGCAATGCCAGGAGATTTGTTCGCCAGCAGAACTCACCCTGGGGAGTTTTGCAAGCTGTGTAAAACCAGCCCTGGGAGCACACACCACTTCTGCCCCTCGCCAAACTCCTCCTTTTAAGAAAAAAGAAATTCGCCACTCAAAGTACAAGGAATTGCTTAGCAGTGCATCTAACACTATCATTAATGTAGCCAAGTGGTGCGGTTGGGAGTGTAACCACACAGTCTGGCCCCAACACTGGTGAGTTTGGAGGTGCTGTCGTTCCACAGAATGGAGAAGAAACTATTGATTTGACTTCCCGCTAACAAATGGTTTTGTTTGAATCTTGTTGATGTCCACCACCTTTCTGACAGTAAACCAAAATCTCAGCTGGCAAACTGTTTTTTTAATGCTGAAGCCATTAATTCCTCCCTCCTGTGAGTTTCTCAGGGCAGGCAAGAGTTTGCTGGTGTAAGAAGGGGTAAGAAAAAGTTCCACCTTGCACCACCCCAGATGTCCTCAACTAGAAGAAAGCCCACTAACTCATTACAAGATGGGTGTTTTTCCCTCCTCAATCCATTGTAACAGCTAATGGGCACCACAGCCTGTGTCAAGGGCATGGTCGGAAACAGAGCCTAGGCTGGGTTCTGGATGCCACAACTGTCCTCCACACAGCAGTCCCATGAAAAACACACCACCTAGCTGTCACCCCTGAGGATCCCAAGTTCTGGCCCAGTCCTAGAAAAGATGTTCTGAGGGCTGGTCAAGGACACCTGCATTACCCTACTATGAACAGTCTCTTCAGACTCTGATGTAACACTTCTTTCCAGCACAGCAGGGGTTGTGTCCTACTCCAAGCACTGGTAAATATCACATGTTTTTTAAATACAAAGCACAGCATCCAGCCCTCAGGTTGAAGTTTTTAAAACAGACAGTGTGATGTGAGCCAATATGCATTACATATAAATGCATATGAATATGTTCATTTCATAATCAAGACTAAGCAATGATTTTTTTAGTTCCTAGCTATGAAAACCCCTTTCAAAGAGCAGCTTTTTTACAGCAGTATCTTTCCACTATGGCATAGAAAGAGGCAGCAGGCAGACATGGGATTGAATACTTGAGAAAGTGCCTTTGCACACATAGCGTGCGGAGAACCCAAGCTCCTGGAAAAGCCTGCCTCAGTCAGACAAATCAGGCTTATAAACTCACCCCTTTGGGGGAGGAGGGAGTGCAGGGCGGGGGCTAATGGCTGCTTTATTGCATTAGGCAGTATCTTCATTAAGGCAGAGAAGAGTAACCAAGGGGAATGTGCACGTAGCGTGACTTCTTTGCTAGAACCCCACAAACCACCAACTGGCAGCTCCTTGGCTCCTTGCCACCCAAATCCAAGAGACCATCTGGCAACTGGTTCAGTTATCCCTCCCCAGTTAACAGATGTACACTAGATGGTGTGGGAACAGCATTTTGCAGAAGCAATTAGTTTAATCCTCAGATAAACAGTTTAAATTCCAAGTGATTTGGAGGAAAAGAAAAGGAAAAGAAAAATCCAAAAAGCAAATCAAATTGTTTCCAATTTCAGTTGAGAATAACTAATGAACAGCCAATTCAGCTAGTGTCACGTGCACCCATGGGGCTTGTTCCTACTCCCAGCTTCATGTGCTGTACAACACAAATCCACCAGATTTATTTGGAGGCTGCAACTGCATGGACCCCCTCCATGGCAAGAGCTGCATCCGCTCTCCCACAGCCAAAACCCAGCTGGGTAGAGGCTGATCTCTGAAACACAGATCTTTCCTGAGTTCAGCTCCTTGTCTGGCCTTGGGCAAATCATTTAACCTGGTTCAATCAATTTGCCTGGCTCACACACCTCCCTGTCTCCAGAAAATGAGGTAAATTATGTGGTCCTGCTACAGGGAGTAGTAAGGTGGAATCAATTAGGGTTTGTGAAGCACTTGAAGAGTTGTGAATGGGAGAAATCATAGAAATAGAGAACATCCTTATTAATTACATGAACTGATTAATTATTATTAAATTAGGACAATTTTGTTCTCTTGAGAGGAGAAAAATATGTTTTCCAGACATTTCTTTTGCTCACATCCTTGGAAGAGTGAGTTTCAACTGAAGAAGACTGAATGAGGAGCTTAACCCAAATAAAATAAATTGCCAGTAATTTCTGGTATCCCCTATGCCATTATTGAACAATTTGCATTTGAATTGGGGCTTTTTCCATCACAATCCAGCTTCACCTGATCCTGCTCTATAATCACCATCCCCATTTATGAAATCCCAGCATGTTGCCACAGAAATTATGTCACAAATTCATCATTATGACTTCCCCAGCAGGAGCAATTGGAGCTGGAGATTGGCTGTAAAAGTTGCCTTTTTACCAGTCCTGCTTTAAAGATATTTTAATTTTTTTTTTTTTTTTTTAATAGAGTAGAGAAGTGAGATTAGCTACTGTGGGGAATTAGACAAGCATGCCATGAATATCCCAGGGATGCAAGATTACATCCATGAGTCACAGGAACCATAAAATATGATCAAGAGACTTTATGGAGGATGATCTTTGAAATCAACTCCTAATCGCTGAGCCCTTTACATAAAATCGACTGTTAAGTTAAAAAAAAAGTAATTCAAAATTCGAAAGTGAACTCAACTGATAATAGCAAAGTTGCAGCTATTCCTGTCAGGAAGGCTTATCTGTCAAGCCACTCCAAACCCACAGCTCATAGGTTTGCACATTCCTTTGATAACATGGTAATTAGTCAGGTACTGTGGCAAGAAACATCCAGAGAGTAAACTTTGGAGGTAAATTATTTATATTTAAATATTTTAGACTCTTCTTGCTAGGCTACACTCCTGCCTTTGCTGCTTGTCAAAGGCTGGCATGTACTGCATTTCCTAATGAGAGCCACTGAAGAACCTTGACACAGGAAAACCTCAAAATAAAGACTATTTCTGCTATAAGCAATGCACTTTGCCAGCAATTGTCTTATTATACCTCTTAATCGTTGAAAATAAACAACATCATAATAAAAGCCTCTTTTTAACGGTGTTAAAACTGAGAAAATAATTCAGTGAAAAAATTACACCTTATAGAGAGTGTAACATCCAGTTTGAGGGCCACACACATGAGCTTGGGTCTTGACTGGATCCATTCACACTTTCCCTCCTTTCTCCCATGCACCCATCCCTCCATGCAGCTGGAGCCCACCCACTCCTCTGGGTTTTGGCAGCAAAGCCTGGTGATTTGAGAAGCGCCTGCTCCCGTGGCTGAGGAGATCAAAGCTACCATGTGCCAGGTCCTCACTGTATCAGCTATTAACTCAAACTGCCATCAGTTCTCATTTGAGCTAACACAAATTATGGCAGCTGGAAAATTACCCAGCCATAAATCACCACCACTTGGTTATCAACTATCAGTTCTCCAGTCAGATGCACAGAGTTCCCCTCATTCCCCCACCAGCTTTCCACCTTTTCTAAATTAAAAACAAGCAAACGAGGCAGCAGATACGTCCTGTACTTAGTCAGAAGAAATCTTCTTGCAATGTTGTTGAGCAGTCTGGCAGGTTAATTAGTTCTCTGAGGTATCCTAGAGAGTAAGGTTTGATTGGTAAGCGAAACACCATCCATTTAAAACCCACTAAAAGTACTGAGGATGAGAAAGAAACCCCAAGATTTTACAAAAAACCCCAATCAACTGAAGAAAAGGAAAAAAAATGTGTGATACAGACAGGGGCTTATGCCTCCCCATGTCCCCAGAAGAGCAGCCCTACAAGCAGAGAGTAACCATCAACCTTCAGGTAAATAACAAGAGTTATTTAGCACCAGTAAGCCTGTTACACTGCAATTGAGCCCTTCCACTTCCCGGCAGTGACAGGCAATAATCAATTAGTAACAAACACTCTAATGGGTAGTTGGTCGTTACTCCAGCAACTAGACTCTTTCAGCTGAGGCATCTGTCCCAGTGTGGTACAACTCATTAAGGGAAAGAGCAGGAGGAAACTTGGGAGTCATTCAGGTCTGGAATAAGAAGGAAGTAAAGAGGCAGAAATGCCTGGTTCCACACACCCTGTGGCAAGATCCTGAGGAGGTGGGTAAGTGGATCACACTGGTGTGTGATTTCCTACCCAGGGAGCATGTGTCTGAAGCCTGCTCACCTCTGGTCAGTATGTAAGGAGCATTACATGTAGTACACAGGAACAGTGGTTTAAAGTTTTTAACAATGTGGGAAGGCACCCTGTGCTTCCTGAAGGATACCTGCATTGGGCCAGGAAAGCATGGCTGGGCTCACAAACCACACACTGAAGTACCTGTCACTCAAAGAGGGACCTGGAGATAAAAGCCACCCACTGGGTTTGATACACATGTCATGGACCTGTTCAGGGCCTCAGAGGAATCTTCTCTGAGGCTGAGTCAGAAGTCTATGGGGCAAAAGGCATCCTCCTCCCTATATCACCCAACACAGTGCTGTCCTACAATATCTGTAGGAGTTCTCTGTGCCCACAGCTACCCCAGTCAGCCCTTTCACAAATTCCAAGCACAATGCAGATATGTCTGCCCCAGCCACAGCACAGGCCATGGTGTGACAGCAGAGGAGCTGAACAGAACACACACCCTGAGAGTCCCTCTTGGGCAATCGTAGGCTGGCCACCCGTGGCAGGGACAGGCCTGTCCTTCCATCTCGGAGGGACAAACATTGCAACCAGGGGACAGGCATCCTCCTGGTTTTATACCCAAGGCACAGGAAAACCCCAGCTGATGGGAAGATTACAAGAGTCTAATTCCCTGCTTTAAATGTCACAATTCACCATGAAACTTTTGGTCTCAGTTAAGCACAGGACAAGTCATTGCCCCACCTGCAGCACCACTGCTGTTTTCCAGACAGCATATATCTGCCAGCTCCTGGGGAGGTATACGGTCTGCGGAGGACAACAAGCTTGCTGTGACAGTAGCACCACAGCCTAGGGGCACACCACAGCACAGCCACCATCCTGCCCAGAGACATTCTCTGCCCCAAGAGAGCCTCGGAAGACAACTCCCACCTTCTAGATGACCACACAGCCCACTTCTGCCCAGAAAACCTCTACCCCAAGTCAATGGCACCACAATTACTGCCCTCAGAGAGGGGAAGTTCAAAAACTGTGGATTGTTTAACTCACATATTGTCCTGCTGTCTGAGATCAAGGATCAGCAGACCCTCCAGCCAACAATCCAGCACACACTCCCTTCCCCAGCTCCTTCCTCACCACACCTGAAAGCCATAACAATCCCAAAAAGTCACTGGCTTTGCTGCTTAACTACCCTCAGCTGCACAGTCAACACCAGTTCACCCAGTTCCCTCCTCTCTCACTGATGCTGGAGCTAGTGGATCTCCCCCGCCTGTCCTGCAGTAAGCTGCACATGCATCCCCCTGAGACACATGCTAGACCTGCTTTTCCTCTACCTCTGCTTCAGCTTCCCCAATCCCCTCAGGACTTCTTCCCACAGCATGAGCTCACCCTGCAGGGCACAGATGATAATGGGCACCTGTTTTGGATAAAGTATCTGCCTTTTTCTTTTCTTCCTTCTTAACCAAAGCTTTCCCACTGTTGCAGCCTCCAAAGGAGGTGCTTGGAGAGGAGAGATAGGAGGAAGCTGGAAGCCAGATGAGGCTGTGTGGAGCCCGAGGAATCGCAGTCACCTGCGTGACCCCACTTCCCCAAGTCTGGCAGGGAGCTTCCCACTGACATCCCATCCACACCCGTGCCAGAGGGACGCCTGGACCGATGCAGTCATTTCACCCTGCTTGAACATCACAGGAGCCTTGCAAAGCTAACAGTGCTTCTCTTTCTGCTCCCAGATCACTGCCACTAAGAAACCCAGAGGGGCTCTCCTGCTGCTGCATAGGAGAATCAGAAAACATCTACTTGCTACATCACACATGTCCATGGCATATGGATGACTGGTCTAGAAAGAGTAGTTATAGCAGGCAGGAGGAGACTGTCCTGAGACACCCAGTGCCAGCAACAGTAGGAAATTTGTTGGAAAAAGTACCCCATGCTAAGCTCAGAGAAAACCCCACTTTGGCCCCTTCCATTCTGATGGATTGTCTCTTAATTGGGATAAAGTCTAACCCCAAGAACACATCCAGCGTGTACAAGTTAAAGGCATGAGCAGCATCTGCCAGATGAGCTGAGCCAAGTGCAGCCACAGGTTCTGTAGTTTGGGAAAACCACGTTCTGCTGGTCAACCCACTGCCAAAGTGACAGTGTTTCCCTACAACCCCTCCCAAAATGCTCAGATGTTACTCACATTGGTATTGCAGAAACCCTTAAGGAAGAGGCAGGGCTGTGGCAGCCACAGGGATCTCTGGACAGTGGTGGGAAAAGCGCTCCAGGCAGAGGGAATGTCTTACTGAGCCAACCAGGACAGCCAGGACACCCAGCTCTGGGATGCCCACCCCAGGTCCATTCCACTGGCCAGGCTCTGGCCTATAGCTCCCACCTGCTGGGGTCTGATGTGAGCCACCAAGTTCCAGCTTTCCCTGCATAACCAGTTCTAGCCACCTTCTAAACAGTTTCTTTAGTTTATCTCTTTTTACCTGTAACCATCATCCTTTGGGATGAGTGTTTCTGAGGTGCTGACATCCCAGTGAGAGCTCCAGCACAGTCTGGGAGCATCAACTCTCAATCCACCCACTGGGATTTCCTGTATTACCTTTCTCCAGAAGCTGCAGCCTCATCAGGAGCTCAGTTGTGTATTGCCTCTTCTCTATTAATAGAAGGAGATGAATATCCACTGGACATACAAATGTAATTCTTCTCCTGTAGACGCCAAAAGACTTTTGCCAGGGCTCGCAGGACTTTTCATCTACTGCTCAGCTTTTCAAGGAGCAGGAGGGAAACAAATCCAGAAAATATGGGAGATACATGTGCATGTCTGAGTAACCCAATTTTCTATGATAAACAAAGCAGCTCAAGGGCCCTGTTGTCTCTGTCTCTGTAATAAATCTCCCAGTTTTACTGTTATATGATGTCAAACATCTAAGAGCTTTCCCCAAGTTGCAAATAGAACATAAATTACCTTGGGTAAACTATGCAGACACTAATGTTGTCTATAAAACTCGGGCACTAATAACTTCACAGAACGTCTGAGGGCTCCCTGTTTGTATGAGCAAAGCTAATTAGTGTGTGCAGCCTGTAATTCAGAGGCATCAAGATTAGGAGGATGATGTACTGAACTGTGAACTCCTGAACTGTAGCTACTTTGGATACCAAAATAGATGGTGACCCTGACCTGAAGGTTTGGTTGGGGGCTGTACATCTCAACAGAACATGAAAGAAATCCATCCTGCTTTTATCCCAGCAAAGTCAAAGATATTCCGCCTGGATGCAAAGAAACCATCCTAAGAAGGATGAACTGTGTCTCCAGGAGAGCTACATTGCTGGTTATTATCTCAGGGAAAGCCTAGACTGTTGTTAAGCCTTTTCCCAACATCTTTGCCATAAAGAAATCCGTTCTGCACAAGGAAATCACATTGTGGGCAAATCATGACTTTAGCCTTAATGAAGAAGGCAAAACAGTTTGACCTCTTCTCATGTACGTGAGCCCTCCAACACCTGTAGGGGCTGTGCCCTTCAGGAACTGCTCTGGGCTTGGTTCCTGCAGCAGTGCACTGGAGAGCTCTGGAAATGGAAGTCAGATCCTCTTTTCCATGTTCTTCTGGCAAAAGGACCTCTTCTCAGAGCAAAGGAGTCTCTCCAGGTATGAAAGTGAAACGGAAAATAGAGGCCACAAACCCAAATCCACCCACACTGCCCTAAACATCTCTTCTAAAAATAATGTAGTGCACACAATTAATATTTAATAAAAACCAGAAATATTAAAATAACTCATCTCCACAACACACGTTTAGCTGACACTACTTTAAGACTTATTTTATGACTTAGATAAATCATAGCTGCAGGTGAAGAGCACAGCAGCTTCATCTCTCCATTCTTAAAGCCTGGAAGCACCAGCAACTGCTCTGTAGAAATGCTGTGATTTCAGTCCTGCTTTGCAAGTGAAAATGTGAAGTGGTATCACACTCAGCAGAGAAACAGCAACACCCATGCATAAATTTACTGCTCCATTTCCATTAGATTTCGTGATACAGCTTATAGGAATAGGACTGGACAGCTGAACATCTGGTGTAAGACTATGGAGGGCACCACACACCCAAGAATCACCCTTCTCTTTACCGTTTGTGACCAACATGGCCCAACTTTTTCCATTCACCTCAGCAGTCATTGGACTTGGTCCCAATTCTTATGATGCAAAACACCTAAATACTCTTTTCAACATGTGATTTTCACTGCTGGAACTTCACATGTTGAGTGTTGTTAAAGAGCTCATCCATAGGTCCCAGAAGAGATCCCATGTCTACATCAGCATTTAACTGCAGGCAAATTTGGTTTGGACTTCCTCTCTCCCAGTCCTTTGACACAGATCTCTGTAAATATTCGAGCTTTTGGCATAGCTGACTTAAGTAGGAGACAAATTTTAAATGTGAACTTGGAATCAAACAAAAACACAACTAGTATAAGGAACATCAGCAAGCCACTGAAGCCAAGCTTATTCTGTTCATTAAACAATCTTCCACCACAACTTGTCATGAATGTGCCACATGTTCCCAGCTCCCCCAGAGGAGCACTATTCGTAGTCCTCAGGAACGTTCATACAGGTGTGGGAATGGATCCCACATCCACACCACCCCCAACTCCCCTCCCTCTTGCACATCTGCATCTTCTTGGCATTTCCATTCAGGAACAAAGATGCTGTAGCTGTTCAACACTGTTCAAGCAAGTGGAATGAAATGTAAAACATCAGCACTGAAATCCCCCCTTCCTTTGAGGTTCTGTTGTAACTTGTCAAGTTTTACTTAAAATATGACAAACATGACATTCTACAACATCTGCTGGATTTGGGTGGTTATTACCAGGAGAGTCTCTAACTGGGGCTGCTTTATGTCATCTGAGAGCATCACAAAAACACAACGTAGGGAATGCTTTACTAAGTCTGTTGTTCTCATGGGAGTAGATGAAGAATGGTTATTTCCATGTGATAGCTATTATTCATAAATTAATATGAAACAGATTAGGTATCAAGGCATCAGTTGCTGGTATCTAAGTACTCAAAAAATTCATGTCCCCATAATGACCATTTCATCTTCAAAACCCATCACTGACTCAACAGAGAGTGGACAAGATCTTTAGCTGTGCTTGAAAACCTGCCAAAGAAAATGACATTATTACAGCCCATTCTGTGCTCAATAAAATTAAAACTAAGAAGTAAAACTAAGAAGTTTGTCTCTTATTTTCTGGCTAGGGCTTACACCACCTTTAAATGATATGTACTCAGAACCACTTGTATTTAACTTACAGCCAAGGGGCTTTCTCTATAAGCACAAAGCCAAATGACAGCTGGCACCTTTTCCGTGGTCAAAAAAAGATGCCAGAAAATGTTGAGGGCATATATTCAGATTCTCTACAAAACAGCACAAATCTTAGATCTGGGGACAGCAAAAGTATTTAGTATTTAAATTAGTATTTAGTATTTTGCCTCAGGAGGCAAAATGGGTGGTTGTCTCTTTGGCAGGGGGAGTGCAGCAGCAGCAGCAGCAGCAGCAAATCTCACACACACACACAAAGTTCTCTGATAACAGTTTGAGAACAACCAATTTTACTTCATGGCTCTGGCTCTGGACTACTGGCAAGCTTCAGAAACCTGTTCAACCCACTTTCTATGTTTTAGCTCAGTAGCAGTCACAGTAAAAGCGCCATAAATACAATTTTACAACCCATTGGACTTTGCCTCTTGTGAAAAGCATATTTATTAATCCGGAAAAATTTCCTGCTGGGAGTTTATGGCAATTGTAGCTCCAAATTCTCTCATGGATTCATTTCCCTCTGAACATGTAAAATTTAAAAGCAGCTTCATGCAACATAAGTATCCAATAAAATCCCACCAAACTTTAAATATTTAATAGGAAGGACTTGCATAAACAGAGCAGCACCAATTTCAAGAGCATGCAATCTTTAACAGAGTGAATGGTATTCTTGAACCAGCTGATAACCAACCACAACGTGATTTCTCTAATACCAATGCTGTTGTTTTCCACCTCTGGGAGGGAACAGAAGGGAAACGGAGATTTTGTCGGTAGGAGGGGAAAATATTTGCGAGGCCGAGTTGCCATCAAGAGCATATCTGAACCTCATTGAAAACTATGCTTACTGTAGCCAGCTCTTCCTGGTACACCAATGGTTGACACTTTTTAAGTTGTCTAAAGCTTCATTTTTATGCCACAGGCACTGTTCAAAAGATATGGCCTGGCAGTCATCCCACCTGAGTCAGGTGATCTGTCCCAACATTTCAGTAACCTGGAAGGAACAGCTACACAGGTGACAATTGATATCCCCATACCAAAGATTACCTTTTTGAAAGGATAATAAACATTAACTGCAGTTACGTAGTGTTTATATGACTATGAAAAGATACAGAGTCATTTTGGAGTCATTTTGGGTCTTGTTAAATTGTGGATTTAGGTGCTGAAAAGTAGGTTCCAGTGATGAATGTTTCCATATGCCACTTAAGTTTTGAGTATTTCACCCATTAATCTGAGTGAACATCCCCCTACTCATCTCCAACAGCATCTGTAACACAGCCATTGGAATTACATCTTTGCAGTGACTCTGCTCAGTTTCCACAGCAATGCAAGAATTTGGGGAGCCTCTTTAAAACCTTAACATTCCTGAGAGAAGAATCCATGCCATCTTTTAGCTGAAGAGGTTATTAAGATACTCCATCTCATGTAATCCAGCATTGAAGCACAAGCTCTGCAGAGGAGGAAAAAGGCTTCACCTTTATGAAACACCCATTCCCAAGCCCACTAGATTCACGTCTGAACTTCCCAACAAGCTCAATTAATCTTCACAGGATGAAGAATAAGGAGACATATGTTTCAGATGGCTACAAGAAGAAAAATGGGATTAATCTTTGATAGAAAGTAATGGTTTGCCCAGCAAAAAATATTTTGGGGTAAGTTGGAGAAAGTACGGAGCTAATGCACAGGTCCAGAAGCCCCTGCCCATCCTACAGCCATAGATTCAAGTGACCCACCAGTCCTTGCACAATCTGCGGCCAAAGCCACAGTCAAACTGCTTATAAACAATATAAAACTCAAAACCAATCAGCTGGTTAAACTAATATGATCTGTGTCCAAGTAGTGAAGACCTAATTAACAAGAAAGGAAACATGTCAGCTGGAGTTGTGCAGTTTTATTTGAACAAAAACCAGTGTCAATATTTTTAATAAGGTCTACATTACACTAAACGCATGTACATTTGTAAGAAGATAACCTAGTTGTAAAGAAGGTGCAGGATAATATGTACAATCATAGTTAAGTTAAAAAAATTCACATTTTACATAGATATACTTGACAGTCCTAGGCTTTCATATAAATGGTAACCAAAAGAGGTAACAAAAAACCCCAGACCCTAGTCACAAGGAAATTCAGCTGGAGGACTGCATAATGCACTCAATTTTTCAAATAAACTAGTTCACAAAATTCTTATTTGTCCTAAATCGAATTTTGGATATAATTTTTGAATTACTGTAATTAACATGTTCCATGAGCATACTGATATAAACAAAAATGTTTACGTTAAAATGGCAATGGTGCCATTTCCTTCAATAAAAATCTGTATTTTATGTTGTGGTCTGGTCTTCTGCTTTTACAAATTAGAATAATTACACAGGATGTTTTTCAATACATGGTAAAAATTATCAAACAGCAAGGGAGATACGTTCAAAAGACACTTTGAAAGCTTTTCAGTCCACCTTCACAACACTGTAAATCTTACTTACAAACCAGAAGCAGGCAAAAAATCCAATAGTCCCTGAAACGAGAAAGTAAAAATGGTTAGTTTATCTTACAGTTTGCTCTGAGAGAGAAATCTAACAAGTACTTCCCAGCAGGACAGAACAGAACATTGTAATCCAGCTAACTACCCAGAAAAACAGCACTTCTTAAATTTAACAACACACATTCATCCCCAGGCTAGGTTATTGATTTAGATCAATGATGACTTTTAGGGACCAAGCCGCTTCACGTACACTTAAGCCACCAATGACCGTGTTGACACCACCATGAGCAGGGACACAAGCACCAGTTCAGAAAGCGACTTTTATACACACACCAAGGCAGCCCCTACCTGGTTTTTTTTTTGGTCTACAATACTTCACCGCCACCTATGAATTATGACACATAACAAGGCCTTGGAAAAATTCACCTGTCCCAGTTTTATATTCATCGTGCTCTGTTTATACTTGAGAATAGAAATTTCTTCTTCTGTATATCCTGTTACTTCCTTTTGGCAAAGGAATGCTCTGAGTGCTACAGCAGCTGGAAGCAAGCAGCAAGTGAAAGCAGCAGTGACAAACCAAAACATTGAATGAGATTAGTGTATACCAATTTTCTAGTTTTAAACTGATGAACAAATTTGTGGTTTTCACCAACAGTCACTATTATGGGGCAACTGCAAAGACACTGTCCATCCCATTTACTTTTAAATTACTTTAAGAACTTCATATGCAAGGAGACTTCATATGCAAGAGTCCCAGTCAATTAATTTAGTCTTCAGACTCTAAAGGAAGCAATGCACTGCTCCTCACACTTTTACCTAGTTGCAAACTGCCACACAGATGTTAAGTCTTAACAGATAAAAAAAGGGAAGATCTCATTTGCACTGAATTCCCTCTCAAAGACACAGCTACATGCCAGCCCTGGAATAGCCCTTCCCAGCTCTACTGCAGGCACTCATAGTATCATGCACTCAGCTCCTCCAGTTTTGTATTATCCTTTTCTGTATGTACAGCCCACGTTTAACATCAGCTCCAATCTCTTTCACTTTTGTGACTGACTTAATAACTAGAAGATTCTTTATTAAGCACTTGGGTTTTTTACCTGAGTTACATTTCTGTCTTTCAGACCACATCTACACATTTCCCAAGCAAGGAACCTATCTTGGGATGCTTATTATCTGTATGCCAATTCTTACATTCCTCGTGCTACGATGTATATTTGTAGTTAAAGGGGTCTTGACAGACTATTATTATATGCCACAGATTACCCTTTCCCTCCAAGTTTGCAGTTGTTATTCTCTGAAACAGTAGGAGACAGCAGATTTATGGCTGTTGATAGGAGATCAGACATCAACCATACAAGGAATGTAATTCCTTTGTAGGCTTGACATCACTGAGTCTTTGCAGTTCACGGTGAATTCTCACTCCTTCCTACTTCCTCCAATACCAGCATTGTTACTCTAAGCCTTACTCTCACAGTTTTGTCCTAATAATGGTTCTCAGCCTCTGCTTCCTGGTTGTTTTTATAAAATAGCCCAATCCGAGCCTTTTTTGGCTTTGAAAGGAGTTTCTTCCAAATGTTTACCAGATGAGGTACTGTAAAAATTTATCTGCTGTTCTAGAACAGAAATGTACTACTATAACAAAAATGTACAACTATCCCAAGAACGACAGCTACCATAGTTTGCTGAGCATGCCACAACTTAATATGGGAACACACTGTAAATCCACATATTTTCCTTCGATCCTTGTTAGTCTGAATCTTTATAATACATCGGTTTTCTATAAAACATTGCCTCAGTCATAACAGAACTCAAAGACTTCACACTGTGAACAAGCGTTTCATCTATAAACAGATTTTCACAGATTTCAGTAACATTGATTTTCAACTCCCCCTCCTAAAAAAAAAAGTCTGTTTAGCAAATCAAAGACAAAGTACATCCTGCTCATTTTTTAAACTTTACAAAAAATATTGCCAATGTACTGGAAGGAGAGTAAGACATTGTTTTAAAGTGGTAATGTTTGTCAGATACCAGATCTGAATCATGAACTCAGGAGAGAAAGACAACACTCATCACCAAGACATAGCCTTAGGTAGTCAGAACCTCCTCTGGTGAGCACAGATTTCTTCTGTTGTTACTTCTACATAAATAACTGGGGCTTACCAGCACTGTAATTTCTTCTTCCCTCCCATGAACAAATATATCCTACAAACTCCATATGTGGATAGCTACAAGGACCAGAAACATCAAAAAAAGAACATCAAACTAAGGACTCCCATCATCTGTCAAATGTACCTCTCCTAAACAGCCACGTGATGCTCTAAGATCAGAATGGTTTAAAGGTGCTGGCACAAACTAGGTTGAAAACTGGTTTTCAACTGGGTTAAAAATCCAACTGCAGATTTAGGAGTGCAAATTAATCACACCAAATCAACTAGGTGGCTTTAGTGCTTTTTGTTTTTTTTAATAACATGGGCCAAACAGACTAGAAGCTTCCAAAGGCTCAGGTCAGCACAGAGTTGTGTTGACATTGCAAAATCAGTACTACTGGACAGAAATTAATGTAAGGTAAGAGAACATTATTTATAAGGTTCCCCTGAACAGTTGCTTTACCTACATGATTGCTTATGTTACTGCAAAACATTAACTTTTGCCTTTATTTTTAAGAACACGAACCACAGCAGAATGCCTGGTTCCACTGAAATTCAGTGTGTTTTCCACCTCAGCCCTAGGCGTGCTTGTGATACCATGAACACTATAAAGCCCACAAAAGGTAAAGCAGTCAAAAAGCTTCTGATTTCCTACACAGTAATAAATGTCCCAGTGAAAGGGATCTGCAAATGAGTAGCAGTCAGGGAAGAAAAATAGCTCTGAACTAGTGTGGCTCATTTGAAAATTCTAGCCAGAACATTTTCCACATTTTCTGTGTTTTAGCCCATTTCACAAATTTGTCCCTTGCTCCAGATTTTAGCACTTAATACTGGGCAGCACTTCATACTGGATCTTTAGGCTGGTGCTGACAAGTATCACAGGTTCTCAGATTCTCCTTTTAACTGCTTTGACTAAAAACAATCTTAAAACACAGCACACTCTGTTTCCTATACCCACCCGTACCTCTACCCAGTAAAATTGCTATTACTAGTTGCACTAGTTAAAATCCAACCTTACCATCTCACACTGCATGGCTTGAAATGTATTTTCTTGAAGAGCACAGGTAGCACTTCAATCTTGAGCGCTTTTCTATGCTCATCTTGCACCAAAATTAGAATAATCTCTTATTAAAATGAGCCTCTCATTAGAACAAGAGAGCTATTTAGGTAAGGTTTAGGTAAGATCAGACCAGGATCTTGCTTTTATTTGTCTCTTTCAAAACATATTCAAACTGAAACGCAAGTTTTGAAGCACTATCAACAAGAAGCACACCTCTGCAGCTCAGGCTTCTCTGACAGACTTCAATGAACACAACGGGACAGGGAGCAGATACCCAAAGGTATTTTTGGTAAAGCTGTTAAAAAAAAAATTCTAACACTCAGTACTTAAAAAAACCCCAAAAACACAACAACAAAAAAGACCCCAACAAAGCAACAAACAAACAAAAACCCACAGAAAAAACCAAAATCCCCAAACAAATAAATAAAATACCCCACTATTTGAAGGTGAAAGAGTTGAGACCATTACATTTATTTTCTGATTGGTCTAAACTCCTTTGTATCTTAAGGTTTTTACAGCTTTCACATGCACATCTCTATCAAATGACCCAGCGCCAAGCCGAACACCAATTCCTCCAATGAGCCTGTATAATCTGTTTGTTTGGTTTAATCCAATATAACAAATTCGTTTCCTGGCTAGTGTTTACTTTAACCAATCCTAACCACTCACCAGCTTAAACTGAATGAAAAAGCACCTGAATGGTCTGCATTGAAGAACTCACAATAATAAGGATAGATCCTTATTATTCCCCTAAGTGGGTGACCTGCATATTTTAAGATTCTATCTTTTTAAATAACCCCTACTAGCCTAGGAAAGTGATGCCATCCCAGTGCACAGCAGCTCACTGCACATCATTGATCTTTCTAGGGAGGTACAGGTAAAAGATCTTTTGCAGGACCCATTTAAAACTCACAAACCCAGATGTGAAGATGACTCATGACACTTCTTTAGCCAAGAAGCAAGATGTGTCCAAAAATCCAGGAAACTCAAGGCCCTTTTAAAGGTAGATTACCCCCAATAGTTACCAAGTACGTACATTATTTTTACTTTTCTACCAATGCCTAATGAACTATCAATTCACATAGCCCTGTACTGTGGCATTTTCTAACCAATTGTTCTGTACTACCAATACTGCAGAAAATGGAGTAGGTGAATGTAGTGGAAATGTAGTGTTTGCTAACCCATGACAGTGAAGAAGAAGGAAGAGACCTGAAAAACGACAGGGATCCTCCATCTTGCCTTCATCTACTTACCATATTAATAAACCTAAAAACTCTAAATTTTTCACCCTGTAACAAACTATGTATTATACTACCACCTAACTCACACCCTTGTAGATTCTAATTCATCCCAAAGCCTTGGCAGCTTTCTCCATGGACAAAGGTTAAAAACAGTGTTTTCCTGGGGGGATGGGTCCTTCAGGACAGGCAGAGAAATATTCCCTGCACTTTGGGTTCCAACATGGAGCCACTGATACCTCAGTTGTTTTTTGATTGTCTCAAATCAATCAACCTCAGCTTTACATTCTGCTGAATAGCCTGGTCTGCAAAATATATATACTACCACTTTCTGATACACAGAAACAAGATGTTATACACAAAGCCAGCACCTAAATGAGTAAGGGACAGTTATTAGTAAACCAGTTTAAATTCAAAATTAAAAACAAGGATTATTGCACAGAATAATGTCAAAATACATTACACAGACTCTTCTGCTCTATAAGTCTCTTCTAGCTTCATTGTTTAATGAAGAAAATAGAATTCAAAGCACGAGCAGATTGTAAGAAAGCAAATAGAAAAGCACTCTGCACTTGGCTGATACTTCTCATGTACCTTAAAAGCTCTCTGTATCATACTGGTTTCAATCACCGCACAGTGGTGGGTGCTTCAGAATCTCAGATTCAAAACACAATCTCCCCAGAAGATCAAAACTCAATTTTGAAAATGGCATTAACTCACAAGTGAAAATGATGTTCAAAAATAGAGGTCACTGTAAAGAAACATGCTTTGACTATGTTCAGCATTTTTTTGCCTCCTCGAATAAAATACATGTAATCATGTAGCTATCCCCATCCAACCTCACTTGTTATTTCTTGAAAGATTAGCTGCACTTTGTACATTAAAATCGAATTGTCTGGTTTGGGTGTACACACCATTAGATTTCACTGGTCAGATTATATTACTGTCAGTGTTACCATACAAGCATTCAGTTCCTATTTACTTATTCATTATGATCCCTTTTGTAATGCCCCGGGTAACACAACACGCTGCCATGGAGGAGGTATTAACATTGCCCTTTATATTCTGTCATAGTTGCTGAGACCTAATAGGCAAGAATAGAGAAAACCAAAATACCTAGTGCTAGCTTAAGTGGAACAGATCAAGGTCCCATTTTGGGAACACTATTCATACAAACAGTGTGTAAAATTACATTAGCAAACTCCTTCACCTCCAGAAACTGTGAAGGACTGAACCCTTATTTTCTAAAACAAGGGTTGCTATGGAATATTTTACAAAACAAAGCAAAGTTAAGTGTCTTCTGCTTGTGCCATCTGTTTAGAACAGCTTACATTTCAAGCCCAAAAATCTACCATCAAATTGAATATGGAAAAGAAAGTTATTACAGCCTTTTACATTAGCAAGGATTTATTAGGCACTCTGTGTATCTGTTGTACCCATTAGCTTTCTAGTGATTAGCTGTTCTATTAAATGGAAAAAAAAAAAAGGGGACCATGTAGTAGTTTTCCTCATGAGCTACAAAAGCAGCATAGGGAGCACCATTGTCGGTTTCTTTCAAAAGAAAAAGACGACGCTGCAAAAATAACAGCAGCACAGTTTATTACCGTACTTCAGGGGCCTCACTGGCCTTCACATCAAGAAGTCCAGGATCAGCATATCTGAAGCTTTTAATACCATTTCAGCAGCTGCTATGACAATTTCAAATATCATTTTATATATGAAAGGGCTATTTTTAATTCCACCAATTTGCATCTTATAAGTGAAATTGAAATTGGCAGGATAGCAACTAACCTATGCTAAAACCCAGACACATATTAACATATTGCTTTAGTTTAAAACTAATTAAAACATTTTAGACTATATTTTTTGGCTTTTTTAAAATATAGATAGATATATATTACAGAAGACACCTGCAGCTTGTCTCTTTCACCAGGATTTAAGCAGGGGGTTACCCAGCAATATGTGAATGCAAATATTCCATGTTTGCCTTCTAATAATTAAAAAATAGAAAAATTAAATCCTCCTTTTTTTTTCCCCTGCTTCTTTTGTCCTTCTTAGAAGACACACATTTCTAAAGAACAAGAACCACCAATAGCACTTACTGCTATTTAATATAATTTCTATAGCATAACTGCTTTGTTCAAACACATACAGCAATTTTCTTCTTCATTTTTTTATGAACATTGGTTTTTTTGCTTTGTGTCAACCAGTAGTAGAAGAAACAGAGATGAAAGAGGTCCTTCTTACTGCTACACTGATAAACTTGAAGTCTGACACTAAGACTTACTTTCATTACCTATTTTAGCCACTCTTTTTTAACTGCATTTAAGTGCACTTAACTAAAAGATGTATTTCACAAAGTGAACATGAAGTATCACAGCAGCTTTCCACAAACAGGCAGAAGAAGTTAAAAAGTAACAATATAAACTATCATGCCATCCACAGAGAAATCCTCTGCTACAAATCTTTGGAGTGACTATCAAGGCTGTTTTTATGAACAGCCCGTCATACATGAACAAGCATTTTCTCTAGTTCTGTCATTGCAGTATTTCATGATGCCAAGCAGTGACACCTAAAAGATCTGACTTCCTGTGTTAAATCTACATATACAACAGCAGCAGTATGATGAACACCAAGACAAAACACTCATGGCTATTTTTCAAGGCCAGTACTCTTCAAAGAGCCTCTTATTTCACTAACACATGGTAAATTGGGCACAGATTTCTCATCAAATCAACTTGGAAATTATAGTTTCAGTCAAGTGATTATGAACATTAGAATAATACTGTAGAAGACACTTAGTCTGCGTGAGTAACCTCAGAAAAGTTGGACAAGTAACACTGGAGAGCCATATTTCAAATCAGTTCCTCCAGTTAAGGTACATTTCCATCATTATGAAGTGGTGCTTAATAAGCAGGCAAGACAACTAACAGTACTAAAACTCTATTGTCAACATTCACTTTTTCCCCAGCACCATCCTCCTTCACTTGCTGATAGTGAAAGCTGAAAATATCTTTCATCCTCCATACACAGAGTGAAATTATCTCTAACTACAGAACTTCTAGAACCAATTATGAAATCCAGGATCAAGTTAACACTTGATATTAAAGCGAACAAGAACAGGCCTTTGAAAATATAATGGTTTGAACTCATTGCTAATATAATATTCAATAAAGGAAAATTAATTTT
This sequence comes from Corvus hawaiiensis, assembly GCF_020740725.1. NCBI lineage: Eukaryota > Metazoa > Chordata > Aves > Passeriformes > Corvidae > Corvus > Corvus hawaiiensis. The sequence goes on along the minus strand of NC_063226.1, from coordinate 233,099 downwards.
ACCATAAATAAATGTAACTTCAAGTTAGGAGGAAAATGTAAAAAAATATCTTACTGTGCTATGTGGTGCCACGAACCATATAGGTAACACTGCCTAAAGAGTCATAAATTGTATTTAATGTTCCATGTAGTCTAAATTTCACCTAATGTTTCTCATTTCAAAACCAGAGCCCTCCATATTAATCTTAGTTCGAACATTGTACTTACCTGTGAAAAGGAAAAAAATCAAGACCATGATCATTGTGTAACCAAAGTATAAAATGGTGCTGGCAGTTCCTGTTATCTGGAGTTTGGAGAAGAAGTAATGGACTGCATAGATGAAGAGATAAACTGCTGTAAAGCTGCTAGTCAAGAACGACCTCCACCACCAGTGATAGTCCTGAAAGAAACAGTAAACCATTCACTAAGAATTATCATGTAGGAAATTGAATATAGATAAGATGGTGAAAAAATAACATTGTCTTATGAAACACATTTAATTCTGCAAAATTTAGATCGGAAAAATTCCAACACGCCACGTAGATACTTTCTTTCTTCAAAGTCAGCTGTATTGCTTCCACTAGGAACATGAAATTACTCTAAGATCAAGGCTGTTTATTTTTATCTCTTGCCAGCAGTGGATTTTGAAGCAAAAGGCACATTTCAGAAGAGTGGCTAAGACAGGTATGTCAAGGCTGAAAATGCAATCAGTTCAGTGTCCAGCACTTCACAGCGTATGTGAATACCTCACCGCTATTTCTAACATCTTCCAGATACAAGTCGTATCTACATCGAAAGTGTAACTTTTACCTCTGCACACAGATGGAAGTAGCACAGCAAAACTGTAGCTTCTGAACATGTAATTAGAAGAATTATAAAAACTAGGAACAGGAATCCAAACATGTAATACATCTGATGAGACCTAAAATTAAAACCAAATAAAAACGTGAGTCTCATTTTTGGTTGAAGCTCTGAGTTAACTCACAGTGTCACATTACCTGATGCTGGGGTGACTGTGCCTATACCACTATTGGCTAATTCATAAGAAGTTTTCTTTACCTGAATATACTCTGTAAACATGCATATATTTAAGCTAACAGTAATAAAATCATTGCTTTACAGAGCAACAAACTCTTCAATTATACCTGAAATCAGCATCTATGAACTTTCACAGACAATAGTTACAGGCAATTTCCACCAGAGATGTTTATCACTTCATGTCTCTTTGTTGGGAAGACCTTTAGCTTCCCCAACTCCTGCATCACCTGTACTCTTCCCTAGTTACAATACTAACTTCCTTCCGGCTACTGCAGCTAAGTTTTCCAGGCGTCTCTGCATACAACCAGATGTTCCTCCACTCCCATTCTATCCCCAGACCAAGGCTGACTTGAACCCAAGTGCTAACCAAACACAAAATCACCCACAAAAATAAATACAAGGGAAATATGTTCATTTACTTTTAATCTGGTGTCTTTCAGATAAGGGAAGTAAACAAATTATTGAGTGAAGGTGACAATTACTGCATTTGACAGAGGGAGTATTAGTTGCATATTCCCTCCATGCTTCACTTTTGTAGGATAAATAATGAGAAACAATTTAAGAATTTGCTAATTTCAACTACAAAAGTCCACAATACACCTGTTTGTCAGCTGATTGTATTTTTCAGCACAGCTACATTACACGGTTTCTATTTTTTTGAGGACTGATATAAAAAGCTAAACTAATTTATTTGCATTTAAGATCTGATTTAGAAAACTGTTCTGTAAGACATCTCAACCTGTACAGATGACATCATAAAAACCTGGCACCTTCAGGATAATATTTCCCATTGAACAACAATGTATTAGACATTTCACACTTACATTGTGAAAGTTATGAAAGATTGCACTGGTTTAATTTTTTGTGTACTGCTTGATTAGGTTTTGCAAGATTTAGGAGTGGAGTAATTGTCCATAGGGAGTGGAAACTGCTAGATCACATAAATTTCATAAATCATAACATAGTTACACAATGGATTAGGCTCTACCTAACCACAACAGCAAGAAACCACGTTTGTGCTGTTCAGAGCTAGGAAGTTAAACAAGGCAATAGGACTCTCATATCATACTGTTAAGTTGCCATTAAGAAGAATTAGTTTTGTAAGTTCTAAGCACAGAAATACAGACTCTGGAAATTCCATAAAATCTGTAAAATTATCAAAAAATTTTAAAATTGGTTTATTCCTTATATTAGTTGCTTTGGGATGCTCAAACTCACTGCGTTTATTATCATACCTGTATAACTATAGGGGGAAAAAAAAAAGTGATACTCACCAAATGCTATTCAGAATGAAAAAAAGTTGAATAAAAATACAGCCAAAGGGTAAGATACCACCCATGACGATACCAGGCAATGGCTTTGTGAAAAATGACTGCTCCGGGATTTGGCGAGGAATCTGGTTTGTGCGCACTGGATGTTCAATAGGCTGCAGAAAAAAATAACAGAAATAAAAGATTAATTATTACATCATAAATAAGATTACTTTTCCCTAATATTAGCATATAAGGATTTGATAAACATAACTATAATTTCATTCATAAGCCATCACAAGTTATCAAACAAAAAAACTGACAAACTTGATGTCCATCGTTAAGAAAAAGCACACGTGCTTTAGACATTACAACTATGAGACAGTAAGCAAGGTAGAACAAGAAGGAAATAAATCTGTTCAGTCCTTAATTAGAAACAAAATAAAATTAAAAAAATCCAATAACATCCCCTTTTTCTTAGTTGTCTGGCATTACCTCAAACTAATGAAGTACAAAACTGAAGCCTCTCTGAAGCACTACTTCAAAACTCAGCAATACTACTGAGGTATCACTGAAGCACAAAAGGCAGGTAAGACTTCCAAGAACATTATTAAAACCTGATTCTAGTGAATGGACAGAAAAAACCTGATTGGTGTGACATTACAAATATACACTCTGTTTCAATATCAAGACAGTAAAATATCATTTTACAATCATGGGATCACAGATGTTTCAATCCAACCAGATCCTGTCTGGAACTCCTACTTAGAGATTCAGTGGCTCAATTACAGAGGACAGGTGTATTTCAAATCTGTATTTAAAGGGCCCTACCTTCTCTTTGAAGCCAAAATAGGCACCAACAAATGTTAACGGGACTGAAATTCCAAACCACATAGCAAGAATAGCAACCAAAGTGCCAAAAGGGATGGCAGCTGAGGAGCCTTTCACCCACAGAATGAGATTCATAATGAAGAAATCAGCAAAGACAATCCTGAAAAATAAAATCAGAAAAGATACTAAAATATTCAAGAAAGAATAAATATCACTTAGTATTACAAAACATAAATCAGTTGAAACAAATGTAGCTTCTTTCAATCTTCCAATTTCCCAACAGTCCTAGCTCCTTTCACCACTGGTATAGTTAAAGTAAAAAAGCCTGCACCATCCAATGCTTGTAATGTAGGAACCTACAGTAAAGCCATTATTTAAATAAAGACTCTGTACATAATACCAAAAAGTAACAGAAACATGCCATTGAAAAAAAATCTATACAAAGAATGGAAAAATACAGAATAAATTTAAAAACTCCTTATCTGAACCTCCTTTCCTATTAAAATCAGAGATATATCCTTTATTTAGGTCCTTTATAAACAGTAAATTCCTTCTGAATAAATACAGTGATAGCAAAATCTCCTATTTAGGAAGCCCCATGGACTCTCACAACAAACGTAATGTGCTGCTGCAGTTTGTGTCACAAGGGGAAGGGGGCATTAAAGAGGGCTCTGCCCTAAAACAGAAATATTTGTATAAGCATGGAGTTACACATACTAAGTAGCCTATGCTTCTGGAGAATTTAAATAAAGACTGCACCAGTCATGACAAGTCTCCAGACCTGCTCTTCCCTCCCCCATTAAACACATCTGCCTCATTTTCTAAACATCCTGGACAAACACTAAAAAAGAACTCAGAGACATGAGATTAAGATTTCAAACATCCCATTCTGAAAACAAAGCAGAACGTTCATTCTGCAAAGGAACCTCATATAAAATAGAAGCTTGTGTGAATTGCCATTATTCCTGGATTCAAAGATACAGCACAGAAAATTCAGCCTCAGAAAGAGTCCTGCAAAGAGCACCATTGTCTGGGTTCTGTTAAAAAAGTGTTCCTGAGGCAGAATTTAAGCTGCCCTGAAGTGAACATGCATCCTTCCACTGTATTTAATTTAAAAATGAAGGAGGGAGGATTAGAGCAATAGACAGGCCCCTTTCTTCCTAGGAGAGGCCTGACACTTGCCAAAACTGTTTGGGGGAACAGACTTGTTCAATAAGCACACCCAAACGACCCCTGGTGTAAGCATCTTGTTGAACAAAAAATAAAAATCAAATCCATTTTAGAAGTCTTTCTAATCTTTATCATCTACCCAGGCTTATAACACAGACCTCACTTACCCCATCCACAGTTAGAAAAAATACTGCAAATATGAACTCTCATCAGTCTACTGAGATTAAAAAGGCCTTGGGCTGTTTATGATATTATGCAAATTCACTGAACTAGCACAGCGTAATCAGGACATCTGTTCATATTCTACCAGCCCCAGTCATTTTACTTCCTCTGTGAAACTCAATTTATCTGGGAGTTTAAATGATCAGCACAGTATTCCTTCCATCGATATATATTTTCTTCTCTCTCCTGATAACATCTAAATGACAGCAGGGAGACTGGAGCACATTTTGTTTAGAACTAAGATTTCTCATAGAAATACTACACTTGGTTGTTATTGAATACATTATCTTTCATTTGATGAAATTCTGCTTTATTTGAAGCCAAGTCATGTTTTATTCATTCTGAGGTTTTTGGGCAGAAGAAATACCTTAAGAAATTTATAATATTTTCTTTCACTTCTGCCAAGACATTTGCCAAGGGGTAACTTCGTGTACCCAAAGCTGCAACCAAGAAATATGAAGACTTGCAGAAGAAATTAGTTTCTGCTCCCTCACCCCCTTAATTCTCACAAAAGGTCATGAGAGCTAAGAGAAAACAAAAGGTTGAAGTGCTATTGCCCTTCCCAAGCAGGACATTGGCCACACTACGTAGTACGATACACACTACAGCCGTATCCCAAACTGGACCCCACCCACATTTATGTAAGAAGATTATAACCAGCATTACCTGGAATATACTGAGTACTACAGTACCAAACTGGAATTACCCCATCACTGTGCCAAATGCTCTGGTGCAGTGATTCCCAAAGGCTGTGACACAACCTTGCAAAGACTTGCCCCATTCCTCCTACCCCCACAGCTGACAACAAAACAAGAAGCCAAGAAGCTGTATTCTAGATTACCAGACTCCACCTCCTCAGAATTCACTTTTTATAATCACAGATAGGCAATGCACAAAAGGAACAGCAGCTTGGGAGTACCATAAACAAAATCACACAGACAAGCATCATAACAGTTGGCTTTCCCCCAACTCCTTCCCACCTCAGATTTGTTCATACTTAAAGAGTAAAGGAAAGAATGAGGGGAAACAATACTAACCCAGGACAGAGCAGAGCTGTAAGCAAGACATTTGTCTTCCACTTCTCGCCTCTGAACGCTGAGGAATAAAAGTAAAAACAATTTCAAGGTCAAGACTTTTTCCAACTGTTCTACAGCATGGCAGCAAGAAGCAGATATGCTGTCTGAGACACCAGCTCCAGTTGGAGGCTTATATTCAGCCCAGCAATTCTGAATTTAACATGTTGCGTCACATTAAATAAATGCATGTACTTACTCTTGTACATTCTAGCAGACACATAACCAGCTGGAGTTCCCAGTAAGACCCACAACACAACTGCACAGGTCATCAAAGCACCACGGTTGGCAGGAGAAAGGAATCCAAGGCAAGCCAGGACTAAAGAAACAAAAAGATTTAGTTATTTGTGGACATGTGTCAAAATTCCCCTATAACACAGATCACTGTGAAGGTTTATCCCTCTCACTACCACATATTTAAATGAAGGCTGAGTGCATAAGCTCTTTTACAACCCCATCACATGACCATACCCTAACAGCACTGTTTCATTCAAAAGCATTATTTCCACCTCATCTCTTAAATAGAAAGTTTCTCATAGCCATAAGGCTGAAAAATAAAATGCCATCATCCACCAAAAGGGTTTTCTCTTGCCACCAATTTCTTTCTATACTACCACACTGATTGCACAGGAAACTATCACTGCTAAGCAAGATACAGAGTTGTGATCAACACTGAAAGACAAGTCTATCAAGAAAATTCTAGTATTCTTGCAGTATCATGCAATAAATGGAAAAAAAGCAGTTCCCCTATGAAAGATCAAAAAAATCTGAATTAAACCTGGAGAACAAAATTTGGAAGATTTTTCTTTTGTACTAAATATCAGTGTACTTTCCCATTTGTCTGTACAGTAAGAAAAGGAATGCTCATAAACTTTACAGATAACCAATAATAAAATGCCACCCTGTGACAGGTTACATAATCACACGCATTTATAGCTATTTATGGTAGGCTCTCATTATGTCAACATTGTGTCAGTACTATTTCACTGGCCTGCACTCCTGCTCTTATTTCTGTATGGCTGCAGGCTCATGTCAAACACATCGGACAGAGGGGCTCCCAGAACATTAAAGCTTTGATTACATCTTTGAACTTGCATTACTGAACCCTTGGATAATTTACAGCATGCAAAACTGTGTTTTTTAAAAAGAAATTGGTAAGAAGGAAGTTTGATTTCTGAATTCATGAAGAATCTGCATTAGCCCAGATATCACAATGCTTTCAATGGCAATGCTCACAACAGCATTACTGAAGCTATCTAATTATTGTTATGAAATTGCATTAATATTTTATGTTATTAATGGAAGGACTTCATTTCCAAAAGAAGGCTTCTATCATTTGTTTAATAATATTGCAACTTTCTTATTACTATTACACTACAATCACATCACCTTAATGAAGTTACTTACATAAAGTAATAAATGTCATTATGAAAATTTGTGTTCCTTGGCCCAAAAAGACAGACAGTAACATTCCCTTCCTTGGAGGTCTAAACACATCTCCATGAACCAGCTTCCAGCCAAATTCCTCTTGGGCATCTTCCTGTGTAAAATCAACAATGTCTTTAGCAGAGATACATAATGCAGTAGTGAATTAACACAAACAAGATGCAAAACACATATTTAAAGTTTGATTAGCTTCCAGTTAAGATCCAAAGCCAGACTAATTGCATCTGATTCATCACTCATTGATTTCATAACCCCCTAATGGTTCAGTGAAAAAGGCAAGATTTATCAAGAAAATTCTCATCTCCTAAAGCAAGAAAAAGCAAATGCAATTAGCCAAACCATAGAACATCATTCTAAATTTAAAATAAAACAAAGCATTCAGTTTAGTTTTAACTTCAATCTAGTTCATGCATTTATCTTTTTCTGTTTCAATTTCAGAGCACATTGGCCTCAATGACAATACTGGAAAAGAATGAAACTGTCTCTGTACTCCAGAAGACAGTTTGCTCCCTGGAATCCTGAGAGACAAGTACCAACACTCTGTCCCACTGCCAGAGGTGAATGGACGGAAGGATGGAACAAGGAGGGGGGAAACCTCAGTCCAGTGGCTCTAAGGACCCACAGTTGGAAGAAAAAAACTTTTTAATGAAGTCACTCAAAACAGACACCTCCCCTCACAAAAAACAAACAAACAAAACCAACACACACAACCACAGATAAACAACCCCACAAGAAGACCCTCTGCTCCTCATAAAAGTTAAAAGCTACAGGTTCCATTCAGTGTAGGAATATTGAGTTCAGTTCAAAGGACTGCTTACCACTAGAATCACAGCTTGCCAAAAAACAGGGTAAGAAAGAAACCAGACCACACTGGTAAATGACATAGAGCACCTTAAATTGCAACAGAAGATGTAACTTTTCTTTTTCTGGAAGATTGTCCTTGCTTTCCCCATACTGATATCTCTGCTTGCTAGAAATTACTCTCAGAAGGCTGATATATGAATACAAAAATTGGAAACTATTGAACACAAGATAACACTGATTAAAATACAAAACCACACCCCATACCTGATAGAAAATGATACCAGATATCCAGGTATAATTCCAACACATCAATCTTCCAGTAAAGAAAGATTTGTTTGGTCAAAGAAGCATAAATACAAAACTTTCATGTAAGTCTGAACTTGAAGGATATGTGATAATGATGAGAAAATTGTACGTAAGACAGAAGAAAGGCTTTTCCTAGGTAATTGTAAGTAAGGAATGAAAGAGTGGCAAAGATTACCACCTGAAGGAAATCTCTGTTTCCAAAATGGTGAGCACTAAGCAAGAACAAATGCTTAGTACTTCACTTCCTGACAGAACACAGAAAATGTTTACAGATTTGGAATGGCTTGTATAGAATCCTTGTCAACAACTCATCTGGGAAATGCACTCAAAAGACACCTTCTGGCTCTAACATGAACTTTAAAACAAATAGCTACATGGTAATTATCTTGGTTTAAGAAATAAAGAGAAACCAAGTCTGGCAGATTGAGACCTCCAATTTATCCTGTATGAGCCTATGTGCCACAGTTTGTCTCAAAGCTTCACTTTTAAATTAAGTTCTTTCATCACTGGCTAATTACCTGTGAGTCAGAGTATTTTTCAGGCTTCTCTTCAAAAAATTCAGCAGTATTTTATATTGCTAACCTTTAACGTACAACATAACAAAAAGAACTGTACAAGTAGTGAGCTATACTTTAGAGATTCAAAAAATATTAGAGCAAAATTAAACTTATCAAAGGTGCAGCAATCCTCATCTTACCATTAATTTAGCTTAGTTCTCAAAACATTCTAACAAAGATTTAAGTCCCCTACATTCAAGTAGTCATTATCAAAGATTTTAGAGAGGAAAAAAAAACAAACAAAAAAAGTTTTACCACTCACTGGTGAAAACATATTGACATGAGTTCTCTTCAGTTCAGGAATCCTCTTTTAGTCATAAGACCCTAAAAGTAATCTAATGATTTCTAAACACTTCATTAATGAATGTCTCACTAAATTCACATCACACTAAAAGCCAGTGGGCACTAGTTGAAACATTAAACGCACATTCTAAGATCACACTCACTGGCTGGTGCATCAATCTCTTCTGAAGTACAATCACCAGCATCCCCTAAACGTGAGATACTAATTTGCTTCACTGCATCTTCTTCAGCCCAGGTCCTCTTTTGCACAATTATTTCACACCTTTTTAAATAAGCTCCTTGAACTGCAACAGATCTTTAAGTCTCTCACACCTGGCAAGAAAATAAAAAACTGTGGCTTTCTGAAAGTCACACCTATCCCTGCTGCTACTCATAAAACCTAATCAAGCTTCTACAAGTCTTGCTCTTTATCACATTAAGAATGATCAACAAATAAAGATAACACAGTATAAGATATTGAACGTAATTTGAGAGATCAAACAGAAGCCTCAAAAAAACCGTCAGTTAAAGGATGTGAGAAAAATCATTCCACTTTAAATCACTGTCTGATTTACATTAACAAAAGATACTCGATATCAAAACCACAAAGAAGTAGTATTTTCAGATGTTTTCATTTCAATATGAAACATTTTTGTGCATTTTGAAGAATTTCTTTAACCAGACAGACAGCAACAAGAGTGAAAATTCAAACCTTTGTTGCATCTGACATTACTTCTCGTCTTTGAGTTGCAGATACCACTTTTACCAAAGAGTAAAAGGCTGAGTAAAAATTACTCTCAGTCTACTGGTCAAGTCTTTTTAACTCATAATCAGTTATATTCTCTTCCACTATAGAAACCTGCCACTTTGCCATTTTATGGAGTACATATTTCAAAAGAACTCACAACAGGTTCAGTTGGATGGCAACAGGCTTCAGTCATCTCAGTAATTTAAACAAACTAGACTCAGTTTAACTTGTATTTTATTTACAAATAAAATAAAATATCATTTATGCACATACCAAGAAGTTCTAATACAGCTAGAGGTCAGAAGTTGTGTTGCACATGAACTGCAATATTATCATCTCCTAACTAAACAAAGTGATTCCACCAAACTCTCCATCCACAGATAACATCAATTTCTATCAGCCTATGTTAATCAGAATATCTCCAATAATTTTTAACCCCCAGAGATATTATCATGTATCAAACTCATCCTAGTTATACATCTCTCTAGACTGTACTCAAAACTAAGAGACAGACATCACTATAGCCAGAAAAATGTGCTCATGTAAAAGCTGCAAATTTTACTCACAGAAGAGTCAATCTGGTTGTATCTTGCAATATCTTTATGAAGAGTCCTCAGAATGATCATAGCCACCATGCCAGATAAGAAGAGAACAATTACGAGGGAATTCATTATACTGTAGATAAAGAAACAGTCAAACTTTGAATCCAGTTATTCAAGTTTTAGGAGATGTACCAGTTCATACTACACGTACTGCTCAGATCTGAGGAAAAGCCTTAGATATTCAGACCTTCCAGTATTTTCCCACCCAGACAAGATAAAGGTACACAATTTAGAAGTCTATGACTTCTTAGGAGACAGAAGTGAGGAGAACAGTATTTCATGATACCTTGCTAATTCTGAAGACAGTTATATATTGCTTTTCTTTGTTTTCCTCCTTATATAGCCCAGAAGTAATTTCTCTGGTGAAACAGCTACAGTTCTTAAAGCAAACCGTCAAGTAGGTTTTATATCTATCAACCAATGGAATGGATATTGTGCCATTCAATACTTTGTAGAGAACAATTCATTCGGATTAGCTTTTCAAGATTTACATTGCAAAACATTAACGCTTCAAAACAAATTATATACTTACTTAGTATCATTCCCATGCTATGGAGGGAAATAAGCAAGAGCTTTTCACATGCATCTTTTACTCATAAAAAAAGACCTTTTTACTGTAAGCACCTGCTGAGTACAAAACATGCATTACACATATGTACCTCTCACTGGGCAGTCAAAGCCAGACAGTAACAACAAGAACACTGCACAGCAGCAATGACTCAAAACTTCTCCAGAACGGAGATTGTAAAGTAAAACAACGGAAGCTGCTTTCCTTTTGGACACTGATGATGCATTCCTTTCACAAAAAGAAGTAATACAATTGCTCCCAAGAGATGAAAACTTACTTCACATAGGAAAGCAAAAAGTTTTCTTGACTGAAAACCTACAGACTTCCCTAGAAGTACAACTAAGAAATCTTTGTGCTCCCCTGCAAGGTTACTCACTGAATAAATGCAAATCTTACCTAAACCACTGGATGTTTGTATGCGGCATGGACTCCAAAATGTAGTCCCACCTGGAAGCCCACTTAATATTATTCTTTTCCTATAAGGAAATGAAATAGAAATTAACAGAAGCAAGTACAAGTTTGTTGCAGTCTCCAAGAGGGAATAAGCAAGCACAACACATCCCTTCCGCAAACTTTCCAGTCAGCATTGACATCTAAGCTTGGTACCAACCCTGGGTGCAAGACTTTCCTCTTGCATTAATTCATCTCTAGAGACTCTAAAAGAGTGTCCTCCCATTGAAATCTCCTATCCACATCTCCTACCTTTAAATTTGACTTCACTAAGCCTCGTATTTCCATGATTTGCGATGTAGCTGCCTGCAGATCCCAACTGCTGAAAAACAATCATGCCATCACTACAAGATTCTCCCAGCATAGCACACTGATCTTGAAACTTCAACTTTGTCAAACATACTCGAGAGAAAAATTCCAGGGGAAACTAGGAATGTTTTTCTCATCACTTTTAATGCATTTAGCACAGGCTTCTTTGCTCTCTGCCATAATGCTGGCTGATACAGACGGTTTTCCACTCTGATTCCTGACAGACAACTTGTACTTCCAGGTATTCCTGTGATGGATCTTCATGCATACAACTAAGGACTCTTTCTGACCCACAAGCCTTGTCCTCCTCAGTTGTCTCTTTGGATATACACACGTGTTGTCCTGCTACCAAATTCTATCCCCTAACTGGCATGAAGTTCTGCTGAATTTCTTAATCTACTCACAAGGTGCTAAGTTTGTACAGTTGAGTACCAAACTGCTCTCATGCTTACATTTTTTACACTTGTGTACTAAACATTAGTGCCACGATGATGTATTCTTTTCACACAGAGCTAAATACCTTGCTCATTTCAGTTAATTAAAGCAGACACCGTAACTTTCTTGTCAGAAATCAGCTGCCACATTAGAAAGGACCATAAAACAGCTACACATTTTACTGCTTTATGTAGTCAGGCTTACTGAAACGGATGTTTTCCTATTTAAAAACACTTCCCACTGACAAACACTCCTCTTTTAAGTTATTTTGAAACTACTAATAAAAAGTAAAACACGTGAGGTATTATTTCAAATCAAGGGTTATGGATGACAGAGAGAATAAGCAGTTTTGGAGTGCCATCTGCTGGAAGTATCCAAATGCACTGGATGGGAGCCTTACCTGCTCCATGACAGGGAGAAAAGAGTGTAGGTACTCAAACACCTAACCCATTGCGTGACTAACCAGACAAAGTTCACACTGAAGTTCTGAATCGCAATTTACCTCAAGATTTAAACACAAATGTTAGTGACAGAAGGCTCATTCATGTAGGAAAATCAAAGCTGGAAGAGGATTGGGTGTCTCAAGGGAAAAGTAACAGGATATTGAGCCTTGCACCTCAAGGTCACTGGTTCAAATCAATTTGGCAGGATGAAAGCTGTTGCCATATGATGGCTGCTTCACTGCCTGTACAAAACAGGCTGGTGGTCTCAAGCCAAACCCTCTAAGATTGGTGTCTTACATCAAAAAAACAACCACACTTTCAGGACAGACTGGAACAGAGGTGCTAAGGTTTGAAGTACCTTGAATCAAATTACTGTCACATGCACAGGAGGTTCACTTTCCATGCTGGGGTTAAGACCCATTTGCCAGAAAGACTAGTTTCCTCCTAACTCATTTATAGGCTGAATAAAGCATTAGTGTATTAGTAAATATTACAGTATTAATTGTGAAAAATAAATGATCACCTACTCAAGAAAAAGCCAGTAAACAAAACAAAAACCACACAAAATGAGACAAAGCCTGCAACCTCACAAGGAAAAGCTTTACAGTCAATACTTAATGCAATGTCCCCAAATACAAACTGTTCTTCAACACAAGACTCTCAGCACCCCGAAAGCAGAGTTTACCTCAAGGAAGACAACTCTTGCAGTTACTCAATCTACTAATTTTCTATTAGTAATAAAACATGGGGAAAAAAACAGGTCTTCATTTATATATTCATAGTGTCACTTAAATTACAGGAACAAAAAATGTGTTAAGATTTTCAGAAAAATACTTCACAAGACCATCCTTACAGAATTTACACTGCTGTACTCCAGTTATGGCTATTAGCAAGTTATCCAATTGCTTTGATTTCACTCTTTTGGGAATTACGTATTCATGTAACAGATTTAATACTTACTTCAAATGTCACAGAGTAAGTATAAACCAAATTCAGTTTATTGGTGAATTCTCCAGGAATCTCCATAGGTGGACCTTCACAACTTAAGTTGTTCTCATCTGTATGTTTGTAGCTAATGGGGAAAAGAAGTTAAATAAAATTTTTTAAAATTTTAATTTTTTCTAAAATTTAGCATTGTGCTCCAACCACAAATACTCCCCTATCAGGAGAGCTTCAAAGTTGAAGCAAAGCACCTGGTGAGAGAACGACAAAATTAAGGTTATGTGCAACCTAACTGCCCTCTTGTGGTCTACACTGCCAAGGAAAAGGCAAATTCTCATTTTTCAGCCATTCAGGATGCTACTGATAAAGCATTAATGAAAAATGAGTAAGTTTGGTAGAATCTTCCTGGCACTCATGGAAGGAATGAACTTGCATAGCAAGTATAATTCACTAAAAACACATTGTACCTTTGCAAGAGAAAAACCAAGTACAATCAAGTCGTGTTGTACCAAGCATGTCTGCATGACTTGAGAAACTGCAGTACTGTCATTTATTAACTTACTTCTATAGGAAAGAGAGAAAAGTTTAGCTATTAAAAAAAAAACCTACTTTGAAATCTTATAACTGGACTGCAGTTTTCAAATATACGTAAGTATGAACTGTGTATGAACAGATTGACTAGAGGCAAAGTAGTTGCTTCAGTCTTCTTCTGACCTCTGAGTTGTTGCACCTCCACTCTGGTCAATACAAAAATTAAGAAGCTACTGTTTGAGAAAATCAGCTAGTCTTCTTAGGAAATTAGTTGTCATCTGCAGTTCTGAATGTCAATGCTAAGATGGTATTTCACCTATACCTCAGTATCCAAACTTACACAGGAAAAAGTACACCTGTACATTCATCCAAAGTACATTTGGGACACAGGTAATAGATCCAATATGGGAAACTGTTACTCAGTGAAAGGATGTTTCTCAGTGTATCTGAAAACATGCATATCCAGATACAGATCAATCAAAACATGAAAAAGGCTCTGTTGTTTGGGTCAGGTTCTAAGAGTCTGCATAAGCAGCTTTTCCACCACAAGGCACTTCAGGGAACACTTTTAAGAGCAAAGTTAAATTACATTTACAGTTGTGGAACTGTCCTTGTAAACAGTTCCAGGCATAAACCAGCACAATGAAAGCTTTACCAAAAGTCAGAATAACATGTTCCTCAGAATTTATTAACACCAATAACATCTCTAAGGAACCATTCCCTTTGGAACTGCTGTTAGGACTCCAGAGTACCAGAACCTGCTGCTTTAATGCACAATTACCTTTGTGGTCTCAGTCTTGCCATCACCAGTCTTGCACCAGGCCAGTTTTCATCCTTTCCGCTGTGGTACATGATTGTTATGTCAACATGGTTGAAGAGGTAGAAAGTGTTCTTCTTGTTAAACTCTGACTACAAAACATAATAAGGAGACTGAGCAACTTCTCCAACAGGAGAGGGCGCAAGAAGTCAAGAACTTTAAAATGAGGCAAGTATTGTATGAAGGAGCCAAAAAAGGGAAACACTTCAACATTAATACACCTGAATAAAAGATCACTTTCAAGAGCCTGGGGAGCCTGAGGAGTAACTGAGTTGGAAGGTGACTGCAGACAGAGTAAACTGAACATGCATGATAAATGCAACACTTCAAAGAAGCATCAGACCTGCTGCATACAAATGAACTGACTGCACTGCACACAAGCAGCAGGTCAAGTGACACAGCAGAGTCACGGAGAGCTCTCTCCTCACCAAGACGAGTGTTGTCCTACACCCAGGAGGGATAAAACGCTATCACTATTATCTGTAACTGTACTAGTTCACAATGGAATCCCTGGGATGACTGACACATTTCCAACTGTCAACATAATTTTCCCTGTCACAGCTATGTTTGTTATCCTTCAGCCATCTGGGAAAACCCTGACACATTTAACTTGTAAACTGTGCTAGACGTAACTTTTGCAACTAGAACACAGAGCTCATTTCTAGGACTTCACTAGAAAGCTTCTATCTGATACTGATAAAAGAACGTCTTGCACGTGAACACGACAGAGACAAAGATTGAATAGGTACTAGGACGGATACACATGAAATTTCAGAACAAAACCTCAATTTTCTAAGGCTTTTAAACACCCACACCATTATTTTATAGCTTTATAAAACATATATTGGTCAAAGACATGTATGAACATTTTATTTGGACAATTGTATCAGCGAGACACTGCACACACTAGCAGCACTCAGCTGTTAGTGCCCACAGTCTGAACATTAATCATGTTTACAAACGTATGTTTCTTTCTCAGGAAAAGAAAGCTTAAAACCACAAATGAAACCACCCTATACTAACAAAAAAAAGTTCCACCACTTACATTTATAACACAAGCATCTTTAACTCTACCATCTGGAGTAACAAAACATCCTATTGGAAATCCCGGATTACAGTATTTTTGTCCATCTTCCACATCATAACACCACGTTACAGGCATGTTATCGATAATCCTAGACAGAAATCATCAAAGAACACGTCCTCAGAAAGGGATGCACCTCACTTCACAGTGGCATTTCACATTCATGTAATGCACACACTTTTCAGTAGTGCCTACAAGATGCACAGTAGAGAGACAACTATCACACAGAAGGAAGAAAGCAACCACTTAAAACATATATAACAAATGTCCAAAAGCAGAAAGTAAACCAAACCTCAAGCACATGTCTTGGCTTACCAGTGATGCTGATAATTCAACTGCATTCCTTTCTTCAAAAAAGCCAGTTTGCTTTTATCAGCACTGTTTCCTGGATCATATGATCTTGTACAAACCTTCTTGCATGTTTCTTGCTTTTTAAAAGTGAACTGTTAAAAAAAAAGCACACAACAGAGAGTCACTTTAATTTTGCTTCAAAAATCTTTTAGGGGTTTTGGTTTTTTTTCAGGTAAAGTAGGGGGGTTTTTTTAGCTACCTCACCTCCTTGCTGTAAAAGTTTCTAAAGGATAAATCCTGAGGACTGAAAATTGAAAATTAGTAGAAAAGGTATTGCTTTTTCTTTTACCAGTTTGTTTTGTTTTGGTAATTTCATCATCTGCTAAAACAGACTTTCACTACACCCTTCTTGAATATTTCACGTTACCTTTAGCTGGTTTTCCCCACGACAACCAAGTCAGATAAGGATGCCAAAACCACAGGTTGCACAACATCTAAACTTCAAGCACAGACATCATCTAACACAAACACGCTCACATTTGCATCTCCAACTTCTAACCTAGCTAGGATTTACCTGTTAGTGAGCTTAAAACACAACTGAAAATTCTAATATTATCAAGGCCCAAATGCTAACCAGGAACAGCACTTTCTAATTACTGTAGTGTGCAGCCATTTCAAACAATTGTTACAACACTTAATCTATTCAATATGTATCCAGTCCAAATGACCCATCATGCTACATATTTAAAAGCTTCTTGTGACCAGTGGACATAACACTTAAAATTACATTAGCTCAGAAAATCAAGGAGATTTCTAAGTGCAGCTCATACAAGGGAAGGGACATCACTTGCTTAACAGACTAATGAAAAGATGTGATCAGGTCCCTAATGACTACGCAGCAGCAGGCCCAGAAACTGCTGCTTCTTTTTCTCACACGGATTTGGATTATCTAGCAACCATCACACACACACATAGCAGAGTTTTCAGCTTCACTGGCAAATCCCAGTCTGGAAACTGCATTTGAACACCATATAGCTCTCAAATACCAAGAGCCACTGTTTGACCACAGCTCCTCCACTGCTAATAACTGTCCCAAGTTGATGGCACAGCTTTTTTAGATATGCTACATTTGGTCATTGCTAATACAGAAAAATACCACATACCACAAAATATTTCCTTACATTTATTTTACATTAGGTTCCAAGTGATATGCATCAACAATGAAAAATATGTTTTTAGACAACAGATGTTAAGCATGTACAAGCAAAGAAAAGCTGCAAGTGAGCAATAACGTAATTTCCCCTTCCCACTCTGGAAGTTGCCCAATACTACAACCAAGTATACGGAACAGTTTCTGAACCATCACTTTATAGTCTCCACTGCTACATTTAATAAACAAATTATTTCAGATCACCTAACACACCTTACATCCAGCTCTTAAATAACTACCTAAGATATAGTTTCTGGACATCCCTACCACAGAGCAACAGGCAAGAAGGGTGATTACTGGCTCAGTTTCCTAATTGTAATTAACCACCCTAAGATGCCTTTGGGCTGGGAGGAGTTTTGGTTTTATTACATAAACTCCATAGTGCTTATATTAAAAAATATAAACAAAAATAATCATCTAGTTATCAAATCTTCAGCTATGTCTATGGATTACAGCCATCAGAATGACAGCTATCAAATTTAAACAGGATCAACTTCAAGGCATAAAATAACCTTATATGGAGATGATGCTATTCTCTCCCCAAACAGCACTTGTCCAAGATTTTCTGATGGTCTTTTCTCTTCCTTATCTTGACAGAAGTCAAAACTGGAAAAAAGTAGCAAAGTTTCCCTTTTATTTTTAATTGACATATAACTGTAAATACCAGCCTAAAACAAATTCTTAAATTATGTCCTTAACATTAGTTTCCTTTTTTTTTTTGACAGTTCAGCCACTGCTAGCAAAAAAATCTGAGTGCCTTTGCGAAGAAAGCTGGCATCTATTTTAATATCAATTTCAACCAATACATGTGCCAGAGTATCTTTAACAAAATGCATGATGCTTAGTCCACCCACCCTTTTCAAATGGCAACTTCAACAAACAATAGAATGTTTCATTTTGTGGGAAAAAAAAAGGGACTGTGCTACGAACTTTTCATTTCTCTTGCAAAAAGTTTCTAAAAAACTACACCCTTTCTTTAAGGAATATTTACAAATAGCATTTAACATGAAACACATTTTAAAGAAGGAAAGTGATTTTAGTATTACAGTGCCACATTGTCGAACACCATTCACCAATTCTTTTCAACTACATACAGCCCGAAACTGCTGAATATGGGAGAACGTAACCATTCTGGCTTTTCATTAAACACAGGTAACAGCAGGTTACATAAAGAAACCCCAACATAACAACAAACAAACCCATATTTTCCTTTGTTACATAAGTGCTTTTCCTCAATCAGTGGTCCTAAATTCACTGGCTTCCATAAAATTTAACAGAAAGAGAGACACGGGGATTTTTTAGCTAGTCTCTGGTCTTGTTTCTATTGCTGCACTGCCCAGGGAAAGACCTAAAACATCTGGAAGTTTTCTTTTCTGTGCCCAACAGCAAGACTGCAAATCATATTGTTTATCATTACTTTGTAGGCCTATGAATATCTGCAAAAGCAGACAGAAGTTTTCATAGAAAAGAATCAAAATGAAACAAAACCAAGACCAACAAACCAAGAATAAGCTACAGAGCTTTGGCAAAAAAAGGAAAGCTAACAGTAACTGGTCTCCGAGTTTCCAAGAGGAAAAAAAGAGGAACTCCAAGCATCGGACCTCCTAGATTTGCCAAACAGAAAGAACTTTCAAATATGTCAAACAGTTAACACTAAATCTTGTATTCAGCTCAAAAAAATGCACCCGTAAGAAACTCTGCAGCCTTTTTTTTAATAATAGCAGAGGACTGTCAGGTGGCACAGGTGTGGCCCTCATCCTTCCCACCCTCTTGTACTTCATTCCTTCTACTGAGTGCTGGATTCACTCTTCCATCGCTACAGCCAAAATACAGCCACCCTTATGGTAACAGAAAAGCGCCTTTCCAAACGCTTCTAGAAACCTGTTGGGATATACTTACGCATCGTATTCGTATGGCAGAACTGATTCAACAGAGTCCAGCCTGTTCACGAAGAGCTCAATTAGTGACTGAAACAGGAAAGGAGGAGAAAAAGTATGAAAATACTGACTTTCAGAAACTTAGTGTGGCTGGTACGAAACGCGTGGCTAACTAGCAAGTGCTGCTACCCCATGGCGGAGTTACCCTTGGCTGCTGACAGGCCCCGGCCACGCCAGGAAGAAGGAACTAAGGGTCCTCCCAACGCTGGCTGGAAAGTTCAGCGGGAAAAGGGAATACCAGCGGGAGGTGTCTGTCTTCCCGGAGCAAAGGCTGCCGCCCGCGGCAGGACACCCGCGTGCGGCGGGATTGGAAATACCCCGCGGACCCAGCTCGCCGCGGGAGCCCCGAGCGGGGCACAGCGAGGGGACGGCCCGCGTCGGGCCCGCCCGTGAGGACTCTCACCTTGCAGCTCTCGGTCTCCTCACCCTCCTCACAGAAGCTGACGGGTGCCAATCCGGGCAGGTAGAAGGCGGCGCCGAGAGGCGCCACCAGCAAGAGTGCGGCAGCCAGCAGCCTCATCTTGCAGCCTGGACGGGCAAAGGCACCATGAGGCGAGACTGCAACCCCGACCACCCCGGGTAACGTCTTGCGGAGGCGGCCCCAACACAGTCAGAGGCGGGGGTGGCCGCGTCACGGCCGGGTCGGGGCCACAGCGGCTGCGCGGTGCGGGGGGGGGGGAAGTGCCGGGCGCCATCTTGGGGAGGGCACTCTGAGAAACGGAAAATGACAGGGTGAGGGGAAACTGCTTCCCACTGCTTGAGGACGGGGTTAGATGGGCTGCTGGAGAGAAGTTCTTCCCTGGGAGGGCG
Source organism: Corvus hawaiiensis (assembly GCF_020740725.1). Lineage (NCBI taxonomy): Eukaryota > Metazoa > Chordata > Aves > Passeriformes > Corvidae > Corvus > Corvus hawaiiensis. The sequence continues at coordinate 212,965 of NC_063226.1, read as the reverse complement.
GTGAGGCCCTGGCGCAGGTTGCAGAGAGAAGCTGTGGATGGTTCACTGGAAGTGCTCAAGGCCAGATTGAACAGGGTTCTGAGCAACGTGATCTAGGCGAAGGCGTCACTGCCCATGGCGGGTGGGGTGGGAGTGGTAGAATTAGGTGATCTTTAAGGCCCCTTCCAACCCAAGCCATTCTAGGATTCCGTGATACCAGAATCTCTTTCCAGGTTTTAGCCCCCAGCAAAAAAACCACTGAATCAGTTAGGTTGGAAAATATCTCTGAGATCATCGAGTTTAACATAGGACCCAACACCACCATGTCAAGCAGATCATGGCACAGGATGCTTCGTCCAGTCTTTCCTTAAACACCCCCAGGGACAGTGACTCTACCACCTCCCTGGGCAGCCCATTCCAATGTCTAATTACCCTTTCTGTGGAGAAATTCCTCCTAATGTCCAACCTAAACCTCCCCCCGCACAACTTGAGTCTATGTCCTCTCATTACCTGAGAGTAGTCTGGCCTTCTTCACCTGGCTACATCCTATTTTCAGGCAGTTGTAGAGAGTGAGTGAGAAAGGCTAAAATCAGATATTACCAGCTCAGAAATCAGGGGTGGAAATCCAAGTTTTCATATAGCAATCTGGAAGAATTATATTTGATGTTTTTTTGTTGCAGCCTGTGATGTTTGCAGCCACAACAGTGGGATGTGCCCCATGGCCTCTTGGTACAACACAGGCACAGTGGTGCCACAAACATGATGCCAAGCTCCACAGTCACCTGTTCAGGTGGTGATGGCAGGAGCAGCGCTCTGAACAGCTGCAAAACCTGTCTGAGGAGCAGGGTCAGTGCAAGTGATGGCTGCAAGCCCAGCTCTGTGCTACCATGGCAAGACTGGTACTCACAGCTGTCTGAGACATTGTGCTAAAGGCATTGCTGTCAATATTGGATAGCAAACACCTCCTTCTTTCATTCTCTATTTCCTGTTTTTGCAAGCCGTTGCCACGCTTGTTTCCAGACTGTGACATTACATTTGTAGTACCCCGCAAAACCTCCATGTCCAATAATTTTAACCAATTCATCAATCTGTAGTGAGTTGCCCTTACCACAGAACAGCAACAGGCAAAAGGAAAAAGAATAAAGGGTGCACAGGAATTCTCGTGTCTTTTTGGCTGAGCCTGTAAATTAAGAGTTGTCATTTCAGGCAGCTCCAGCTACATCATAGGGACCTATGATCCACCTTGTATTGCTAAACTGAAAGGAGCCACAGTGAGATCTCAAATAGGTGATCTGGGAGAAGCACATTAGGGAATTCCAGTTTAGAAATGGTTGACAGAGTCAGTGCCAGAGACAATTATTTTGTGCTATTCTCATCTACTCTAGTCTGAGTTTTACAGAGGAAAATTCCTGAATTTCTATAAATACCTATCAACTGACAGTACTCTTTGTTACAAAACTATTAAACTTATTTTTCAGTTATTTGTTTTTGATTATATATCTAGAGTGAATTACATTCCCTTTTTTATTAATTCTGAATGAGTCTTTTGTGATCAGATTATTTATGTATTCATTAGTCCCCATCCCCCAGCTCTCCTAAATCCTTTATCCAGTTTAAACCCAAAGCATGATGAACTTGGTAAAAGGCCAATATGTTTGATGAAAATATGCAGCATGCTACAGGGGAGATCCAAAGCACTTTCCTCTGCATTAACAAGTTTGCAGTGTAAATTCAACTACATTGTTAAACATCCTAGGATTCGAGAGAGTGACATTTTAGTTGAAAGCTATCACAAAAATCCATAAAATACTACCCTCGTGGAATGTTGTCTACCTCTCCCATCTACTGGACTCATTTTTAGGGTTATCAATGAAAAGGCAGGAAGGGATCAGCTTATATGTACGTGGGTTTGTAACATACTTAATTGCATTTCTTCTACTTTCAAAAATGTGATAATGCAAGGGCAAGTATATCTATGCTAGTTAGGGAGCAACTGTCCTCTGTGTAAACCTTGGTTAAGTTTTCCTGCTCTCTCTTTCCCCAGCTGTCCCATCCAAGTTTCGTATTCCATATGGGCCAGTATTAGGAACTCTTATTACTACCTAATTTCCTATCAGAAAATTCAAAGTTGAAAGGTCATTTGCAAAAGAAATAGTGAGAGCTCTTCAGCCTTGAACTTCTTACTGAAGAGGAATTAGTTTCCATTCAGACTGCAGTTTGTTCCCTGATGATTTCTGTAGTTTTTCTTCAAAAATTCAAAATTACAGGGAAAAAAAAAAAAAAGGAGAGGAGAGGAGAGAATTAGAAGAACTAAAGAATAATATAGCCTCTAATCCTCTAGGAAAAGATCTGACTGAATTTGGAGCAAGACCATACATATTCTATGTAGTGAGAGACTGTAAAATACTGTTCCGGTTTGCAATGAGGATGCAACTAGGTTTTGATGAGAAGCCTCATGAAGATACCTTTTAGGACAATGGACAGAAGAATTTGGCCCTGATACAATTACAGCATTTATGTTCAAATGCTGTTTCAAATGTCATTATGTTCATGCTAATCCCACCTAACTACACGTACAGTATGTGCTAACAAAATGTTAATAAAATGAAGCCTGGAGTTGTCAATGAAATATTTTACTCTTTTAATCAGAGGAGGGAAAAGAGACTTTTGTTTGCATTTGCTTATTTTTCCAGTTGTGAGGCAGTCAATAAATACACTGTGGGTCAGAAAAGCACTCAGAGACCCCACCTTGACGGAGGCCATTTTTAGCATATTTCTTATAGAACTAACAATTTGGTTCAGTTTTCACTATCCATCCCAGGGAGGCTCTGAAGCTTAAATTATTTTGTATTGAAACTAGAATTTGAAGCTTTTTTTTTCATATGGTAATTGGATAAGTATCTGGTAATGCCATTCTTCAGCAACTTCATTGCTATCATAGGCAGTGCCTTCCCACCTCCTTACGAAGGTCATCTTTCCCTTTTCCCCTTCACAGTAACAGCATCCACACTGGAAAGGTGACATCTTCAAGTACATACTGGAGTTTAGAGCAGTGTTTGAGAGCTCCCTTCCTTTGTGTTCTCAACACATCCTTGAGCTAGTCTGAGGCGATGTTGCCTTCTGCTTCCCATAACACCAACAGCAGCTGAATATCAGTATCTGACAGACTGAAAAACTGAAGATAAGAATAGAGTATGCTGTTCTCTTATCAGAATGCAGCAATTATGCAGCTGTGGAATTGTAACAGCACTGGGCAGTGCCTGTAGAGTCCATAGACTCTGTGGCATCTCCCAGAAATGAAGGTCTGGAGAACTGCAAGCAAGAACTGCAAGGGAGAAAAGACTTTGCAGTGATTAGACTGGGTGGCATTAAGAAAATAGGCCTTGAGGACAGATTAATATCAATTTAGATAATCTACAGGTTCAAATAATGAAAATTTAGTCAATTTTTCCATGAGCAGATTTCCTCCTAAGTTTTCCACTATCAGTTTTAGCCAGCCAAAGAAAATCACATTTGAACTTTGAGTATAAATAATTAACAAATTGAGTTAGTTGAACAAAAATGGCAAAACTTTGTGCCATCAACAACACATTTAATTTTAAACCACACTTGTTTTGGTTTGCTGTTATTCTCCAAGGAAGGGGTGCTGACATGCACATGTCTTAATCAAAGTAATTAAAAATGCTTTTAAGGCTGTTTGAGTGAACTGGGTTAAGCTCCTGCACAAACTTCGAAGTTAAACTGATACTGCTGTGATTTTCCTTCCAAAGCAGTGATAGGTCGGCTGCTTCACAAAATCAGTTAGCATTGGAAGGGACCTCTGGGAGATCATCCAGTCCCATCCCCCTGACAAGGCAGGGTCACCTGGAGCACATGACACAGGAATGTCTCCAGAGAGGGAGACTCCATGACCTCACTGGGCAGCTGTTCCAGGGTTCTGGTACCTTCTGCCACCCTCAAGGAAAAGTTCTTTCTCATGTTGAAGTTCTTGTATTTTAGTTTATGACCATTGCTCCTCGTCCTGCCACTGGGCACCACTGAAAAGACTCTGGCACCATTCCCTCAGCACCTGGCTTTGGAATATTTATATGCATTAGTGAGATCCCCTCTCATTCTTCTCGTCTCTAGACTAAACAGGCCCAGCTTCCGTACCTCTCCTCGTAAGAGAGATAGATGCTCCAGACACCTAATCATCTTTGTGCTGATTATTATCTCCAGTAGCTCCCTTCTCGTGCTGAGGAGCCCAGAACTGGATACAGCGCTCCATATGTGGCCTCACTCCTTTGGGACGAGGCACATCCGTCTTTCCCACGGCCCACTCCCGCTCTTTTCCCGCCGCTCACGGTCCCTGGCCTGCTCCCCGCTCCTGGCAGGACGGAACTCTCCGGCCCCGCTGTCCGCTGTCCCCCGTCCCCACCGGGCCCCGCTGACCCCCGGCCGCGGCGGGAGCCCCCTACCGGGCTCGGCGCTGCCGCTGCCGCCGCATCCGGGGCTCCGTCCGGTGGGTGACGTCAAGATATAAAGGCCCGCAGCGCCTTTGTTCGCCCCCATTGCGCAGTTGCAGATCGGTGCGGGTGGAGGTGAGTGCGGCTGCGGACTGGGGCTCTGCGGGCGGCACCGCGGGGTGCTGCGGGCATCCGCGGGGAAAGGTCCGCGGGGTGGGGGCCGCGTGGCGCGCAGCTTGCGGCGGAGTAGAGGCGCGGCAGAGCCGGGCCTGGCCGGCACTCCCTCCCCGCCCGGCTCCGGGTAGGACGGCGGGACCCGTGCGTTTGCGGTGGGGCGAGGGTGGTCCCGGCGGCGTGAGGCGCGGTGTCCGCCATTTTAGTTGTGAGGGTTCCTCAGCATCCCCGGGGAGAGCGAGGTGGGCACGGCAGGAGCGCCGCGCCGGTGTGTCCGGACGGAGCTGGGTCGCGCGGTGGGTGAGCGTCGAGGAGGCCGCCGGGCGCGGGGACGGAGCGGAGCCGCTGCCGAAGGTGGCCGCCATTTTGTGGCGGTGCCCGAGCCCGTGGAGGGTCCAACGCCCCCCCGCTCCCCGTGCCCTGGAGCGCGGCTGAACCCGGGCCCCGTGCGGCCCGGCCCGACCCGGCCCCGCCGCGGCTCCCTCAGGGGTGCTTTTTCCGCGCTCCCGTGTGTACCGGAGTCGTCCCGGGCCTTCCCGCCATCGCGCTGGAGACACGCGGGCAGCGCCTTGTCCATAGGCGCCGGGTGGCCTGCCAGGCACGGAGAGGTTTGGCTTTGTCTTCGGCTCTTGGTTGTTTTTCTTTTTTAAGCCCTCCCGCCCCCGCGGCAGTAGCTGTGACATTGGTGTGTAGAACTGCAGTGGTGGTCTGGTGTCTGCTCAGTCTCACACGTTGTGTAGGCCAAGACTTCAGCACAGGCTTTGTATTACTTAAAGTAATACAGAGAATGAGCTTAATTTAGAAATACTCACCCGAGATGCTTTTAAGAGTTAATAGTTTTGTGTTACTTCGACTTACTAAGTAAATGACTTGAAACGTCCAGGATTTAAAGGAAAGGTGTGCTAGAACTGCCATCCAGGGCAAAAAGAACAGCCCTTCTGGAAGAATTTTCACATTCACCAATATGGCTTCATTTTAACAGTGCTTTGTTCTACTTTTCAAAGTTCTATTTAATATCCTTGAAACACACTATATAATCTGAAGAAGGAACTGTTAATACTGCTTCCATTTAAAAAATTGTGATTTTTTAAACGTTTTTTATACCTTATATTTCTTACCCAACATCTTTCTGAAGAAAATTGCTTGTACTTTTGAGGACAGAAGTCATTTATGTACTATGAGGTCTCTATTGCTGTCTGATGTTTTGTTAATAATGGCCTGATTCTTTTTAGTAGGTCATTTACGGAATCAAAATGGTTGAAGCAGATCGTCCTGGGAAGCTGTTCATTGGGGGCTTGAACACAGAGACTAATGAGAAAGCCCTTGAGGCTGTATTTGGCAAATATGGACGCATTGTGGAAGGTAAAGAGAAATTTTTTAAAGATGATAATAATAAAAACAAACAACAACATAGCTATGATGACTTTTTTGGCGTTGATCATCTGAAATGATGGCGCTTACATGTCCTCTAAGAAGTTCTGAGCTTAAAAGGTTAAATAAAGGTTAAGTGTTCCTTACAGGGAATTACAGGGAAAGCTGATGTGACTTTGTTTTTTGCAGTCCTTTTGATGAAAGATCGGGAAACGAACAAGTCCAGGGGATTTGCATTCGTCACATTTGAGAGTCCAGCAGATGCAAAAGATGCTGCCAGAGATATGAATGGAAAGGTAGGAATTAAAACCAATTATATATTGCTTTTGCTACTGACCAGGACAATTAATCTTTGGGGTAAATAAACTTGTAATAAAAGTTGGAAAGAGAATGGATTAGAACATCCCGGAGACAAATTATAACTTTAAATTTGACAAAATATCTTTGTCTCCATGAAGGCGAAATTTGTTTCTCCTGTTCATGGATTTGACAATAGAAAATGAAGTCTGGCTGTCAGTCAGCTACACTCTCTTTTCTTATTGTTCCTTAATCAGTGATGGAGGGCTTTTTGACAATCAGCTCTTCATTCTTGCATGTTTCAATAATGATTTTTGGGTTGGTTTTTTTCTTTTTGATCATATTTGAATGCGGTACTTTGTAAATTACACTTCAGGGAAGTGACTTACCTGAAAACTATTAACGGTTCCCTTAACATGGGTTGACTGTGACTTCCCTGCTGTCCTGGAACATTGATGAGCTGTCTGGTATCCTGTGGATAATCTACATTTGTGACTTGCATCATCGATCTGCCTGGTGTGTGTGAGGAGCATCTTTCCAGTTAATGTGCAATAGCTTTGCAGTTAGCCAGCGACTGAATTTGTTCATTACACCCTAAAATGCAATGGTCTAGTTTTCAGAGAAATAAGAAATGTAATGTTTTTAAAAATAAAAATACAGGAATTTGAAGCACAAGTTCCAAGATAATACCAGGATAGTTTGTCAAAGAACTGTAGGCTGCTGTAATCTGTATCTGTTGTGGCATGTGTTTTAAAAGGTAGATGTAAGTCAGCAATTTTTTGGTCAACAGCTGCTTATCTTCATAGAGGTGCTGTCTCTTCAGGCAGTGAAAGCTATCTTAGGTCACTTGAACTGCAGACTCTGGTTTTCCATGCATAATCTGAATGGTTGTGTTGAGGTCACACTGCATTGGCCTTGTAAGCAGTGTCTCTTGAGATGGCATGCAAGTAAGGTGAAGAAACATTTAGTGATTGTGATTAATTGACACTTGGGATTTTGATATGTTTGTCTTAGTACAAGAAGTTGAAGTGAAAGAAAAATGTCAGTTATTGCAGTCAGTAAGTAAAGTAACTTTAGGAATAAAAAAAATGAGCTTTTTGTAGTGTTCATGAACACAAATAGTAAAACGTCATATTTGTGTTGTAGCAGGCTATGTGTTATAGAAGGATAGTGGGTTTTCTACTCCATGTACTGATGTTTCTGGGTGCTTCATGACAACCTTATCACAATCAGGGTTACTTTCTTTGAAGACTTGCTTCCTTTTCAAACAAGCAAGTAGTTTTTGTCAAGGCAGAGAGTGGCAAGTTCAAATGACGTTCCTTCTATACCAGCCTAAACATCTTTCGAGGTGCTCCTTTTATTGACTTTTATTTCTTCACCGTCTAGTTTGCCACAGTTCTGAAGACTTGTTTACTGCTGTGCTTAAATACTTTATTTTCTCTGAAACAGTCATTGAATCCTCACATAAGGTAATTTTAAGAACCAATAGGTAATTGTCAGACTGAAAGGAACTCAGTCACTAATCTGCGTGTTTGTGGAGTGCAGCTTGCAAATCAAAATCCTTCTGAAAATAATCACCAACTGTTCTACATCTTGAATGTTGTGGCATGTGTTCGGTCACATTGGAAACATTTGGGAGAGTACTGCTTGGTAAAGTAGCTAAATGAGACAATGTTTGTGGCTGAGGTAATGTCTGCTTGTTCTGGAATGCACAACCTGCATTACTGTCAAGAAATGCTAGAAGGGATGGCCTTGTGGATCATTGTTCTCATGGTTTGTCTTCACTGTAAATCTAGAAGTATCTTCATCTGCTTTGAAATTAGAACAGCAAGTAGTGTATGAAAAGAACATTCTCAAATGGGATTTGGCCTAGAATGTCCTCTGGTCCAACTTGCTTTAACCATGGATATGAAAGATATTCATGAGGTGGTCTCTCATTCTCATCTTCAGAAAGCCTTCTGGACAACAGTTACTGCTTGTACTCCAAAAGGACTCTGCACTCAAGGTCTGAGGAAGAGCAGTGTTTGAGGCCTGGTGTGAGAAGAGGTCATTGTCATAAATCACAACTTGAAGGTTTCTTTGTCCATTTGGAAAAGATGGATTGGAGCATTCTTGAGATTTTAATGCACTTGAGAAGCAGCAGCAGAAGCACTGTGCAGACTGCAGTTCAAGCAGTCTGTAAGGAGTTAGGCGATCTGTCTAGCCAGGGGGAAGAGTTCTGCACTGCCTGTCGATTGCTCATTCTGTAATCCCAAAGGAATTTGAAGCTGTAGCCAGTAGAAGAGGCTGACTCCAATAGATTCTGCAAGAATGAATTTGCATTTGATTTTTTACTTCGCAAATGTTTATGAAAATCACGTATCCTGAGTTTTGCACCAATTTGGGTGAGGGATAATAAGTGAATAACTATATTTCACTCTATATTGGGATAAGCATAGACCAGTCAAAGCTTGCTTGTTGAAGATAAGTTTGTCCTGCAGAAAGAGATCAGGAGATAATTATTTTAGAGTTGGGGTAGAGATTTTTCCTTTTTTCAATTACTTTGTCTGCTGAATTGAATCAATGCTAACATGCCTGAGCAGTGCAAAAGAAATGTAGAAGTACTTTGTAGCAGCTTCCCAGCTTTAAGAAGAATCTTAAATGATGGCAGTCAAATCTGCATCCTGATGCCACGAAATGCACATGCTTACCTGGACACAAATGTGGATACTCCCAGGTCTAGTGGTTGTTGGGTGCAGTGGGCTGTTCTCATGATCTTCTAAGTCCTTAAGAAGAAATGGATAATTAAAGAGAGGATATGACCTCAAGCAAAAGATCAGCACAAACCAAAGATTTAATTCCAGTGTAGGCCTGCCAAGCCAGCTGTTCTGTGTTAAGAGGATCGAAGCAGATGCTACAATCCCTACAGTGTAAACTGTACTCTACAGAAGGTTGTCTTACTCTAATTGGCAGAAAGTGTTTTATGTTCTTTGGTGAAGAAGTGATACAATGCACAGAAGCTTGGCCTCTTAAGAAGTGAATCTTAAGGCAAACTCACTTAATGTGCCATCAAGGAACATGGAGAAATGGAGTCATTGCAGCATCACCAGTGAAATGATCCATTGGAGAGGAAAGCCCTGTGTGGTGTTAGGACCAGCTTCATTCAAGTTATTGTAACAGTTTCTTTGAAATACTTGATTTCTTGCCCCACTCCCAAAATTATGCAAATTTCATTCATCTTTTCTGTTGGAATGTGGAACAGTTTGCAGGATAGTTCTCTAATTGTGTTTGGTTAAGGTTCCCTGTCTCACTTTACAAATCTGTACAGATTATTCATTCCACATATAGGAGACTTTGATTGCCAATCTATTATTGTCCTTAAATGACTTGTATCTTAAATTCAATGTTTTTTAGCACCAAGGTGACTTCACTTTCTGGTGCTTGTATCATACTAAAAATGCTGCTATAACACTCTGAATCAAGGTTATAAAAACAAACTAATGAGTGCTCATGTTGACTGCTGGTGCTTTGAGCTCATTGAAAAAGCTTCCTTATTCTGAGATGGGTTGTGTGACTTTTATGTTTGGTGAGATAAGACCTTTCTTTGAGCTAAGAAACTGTAAAATGTTGTCCCCTCTGCTTTGAAATAGGACAAACTATGACAAATATTTTCTGGTTAACAAAAAATGTTCCTGTACCTAGTGAAAGGTCTTTCTGGACCTATGGAATAGCTTTTTAAGACTGCTTGTGTAAAGCAGTCTGCAAAGAAACTATCTTTTGCCAAGGTAAGATGTGTAAGTACAAGGCAGAAGAAAATAGGAGGAGAAATTATAAGGAAAACTGTACCTCCTATGTAACAGAAATGAAAGAACTTGAACCCAGCATTCAGGTTTTCAGAACCCATGCTAGCAGAAGGGGACAGTGTTTGCTTTCTAAACTTGAAACAAGCTGTCAAGCGTCTTCCATGAAATTGAGGACAGCAGTGGCCATAGCAAAGCTTAAGGCTTCAAGCCCACTGTTCCTGCTTGAGAAGGATGAAACTGAGAGATTAATTATGATGGCAAATCAATATTAAGCAAACTGAGAAGTTCCAGTGATTGGAGATACTAATGCTCACTCCTGGGATGTTTCAGTTTGTCACACCAAAAGGCTTTTTGAGAAACTGTCCATAAGTAAAGTATTTCATGAAGTCAAAGCCAAGACCAGTATGATTTTGCTGGTATTTCTTACTTTTTTCCCCTCACAATGGATCAAGTTGGACCTGTGTACGTACACACAGGTTTTCAAAGAAGTGCTACAACTCCATGAGGTGGCAAAATACATGCACTACTACAGTGAATTTTCAGAGAGCTAGATTTTGATAGAGAACGAGAAACATTCAGTACGTCAATAAAATACTACTAGCAGTGCAGATTTAACACATTACTAGCAGTCATGTTTGTGTTCATTTATTGCAGCAAAGAAGCGCGATGAACACTTTCTGCCTGATAATTAATTAGTTGTCATGGCAAAGTTAAATATATAACTGCTAAAGCAAATAAACCATGTTTGCCAGGATAGGCATGCAGTAACCTAATTTCAGCAGAGCTTATGATCTTGGTTCTGCTGTAATATCCAAACATGTGGTATCTAAAGATTATACAGAAATTTGATTAACTAGGTTGAATTACTCAACATGTTACTACCTGCTCATGTTTGAGGTATAATAGTTGGCTGCAGACTTCCTGGTATTGTAGGTCTATATTCCAGAAAAAGCTTCTACTTTTTTTCCTACCAAAAAAAAAAAAAAATACAACCACACAACAGAACCCACAAACAAAAATACCCCAACCACAAAGCACCTTCACTGTGGAAAAGTAATAGCGTAAATTGTGACAGTCACCTTGATTGAAAACCCACCTTGAAACACTAGAAAAAAAGGGGTGAATTGTCATACTCAATCTGCTGTGTAGATGCTGACATAACTTCTCTATACTTCAGCGATCACCGTTTTATCAGGACATCAAGAAAATGTGCTAAACGGCCTCCCCATTGCCAGAAATCCCGACTGAAGCTAAGTTATCTTCAGCTTAATCTTGTACCTACGGGTGCACTCCTAGTTTGGTACAAAAGTACGTGGCAATTGAAAGTAAATTGTAGATCATATATCATGTTTCGTTTACAGAATAAATGACGTGGGGCTGCCGTAATCGTTGGACACTTGTGTTTTCACTGAAAGTCCTTTCTGATGCTGCTCTGTGGTTTTTTTTCCATCAATACCACAAGAATGAAGTACTGTAGAAATTGAAATTAGGCCCAACATGCTGCTGAGTACTTGGGGACTAATACTGAAGACTGAAATCAGTTCTAGAATTGCTCTAACTTATAAAATGGAAGCCCTATAATAGTGAAGCAAGAGGGGCTTGATTTAAGAAATACAAACATGACTGAGCAGTAAGTAAAGCAGCTTCTTCTTTAGTCATTAGATGGGAAGGCAATTAAAGTGGAACAAGCAACCAAGCCATCCTTTGAAAGTGGTGGTAGGCGTGGGCCGCCACCCCCTCCCCGAAGCAGAGGTCCTCCCAGGGGCCTTAGAGGTGCAAGAGGCGGAAGTGGCGCAAGAGGACCACCTTCAAGAGGGAGTCACTTGGGTATGTATTGACCTCTCTCATTATATACTTCGACAACATACAAGACAATCCCATTGGAAGATGACAATAATCCTACTGGAAAAAAAAAAAAAGTCAAACAGCTGAATAGTGCACTCCTTGTTCTTTATTAAAATGATGAAATATGATCTCGGCAGTTTAGTCAAATTTTTGATTAGGCAAGTACACCTTAAGAAAAGGCTTCCAAATATGAAGATTCCTTTCTACAACTAACACTCCACTTGACTTTTGCCTATGAAAGAAAAGCAAAACTCCTGCCTTGCACATGAGAAAGGAAGCTTTCTGGTATTCAAGTTGAAAAAGTGATTCTCTACCACCAGGGAAAGGGAACTGCCTTTCATTCTTAATAGCAAGAGGTCTAAACTGAGAAAATTGTAGGGCTGATCCATCCAGATCAGAGGGAGAGTTAGGGCAGCTAAACCTTGTTTGTTGAGTTGAAGCTTTCTGAAGTGTAAGGATAGTATATTACTTGATACTGGATATTCATTAAGATACAGCTATTTATTCAGACTTTTCAGTATCACTTAAAAGAGCTAGCAAGCAGCACCTGAGGTGTAATGGTAAAAACTGTAATGCAGAAAAAAAACCCTGGAAGTAATGAAGCTTCTCTCTTGAAGAGTCTGTGTAGCAGGTTCTACAGACTCGGTAGTGCCTCTGTTCCCTCTCTGTAGGCTCTTCTCTAGTACATCTTCCCAGGTGGCTCTTGTCTTCTGAGAACAGTAACTTGTTAAGTATTTCAGCTGTGACTGATTACAGATATTAGCTGTCTTTTTCCCTTGTGTCACACCCTGTAGCTTTTGGATAAGTTCTAAAAGACAGTTCTTGACAGGAATTTAGGTTGTGGAAAGTTTGGCTCTCAATTCTGCCAGTAGCATTTAATAGTGGCTAGAAGACAAGAGAAGGCTTTGAGGTCTAGTTTTAGAGGTTTACTGTTGATCATGTAGTGGTAATAATGGCACCTTTAGGTTGTAATTCAGGCTTTAGGGTCATGCAGGTGAGTATCACAGAAATAATAATTCGTTCATGGCTTATCCTTCTAGGGTCTTCTCGAGGGCCACTTCCTATGAAGAGAGGTCCACCTCCACGAAGTGGAGGCCCTCCACCTAAAAGATCGGCACCTTCAGGACCAGTGCGTAGCAGTAGTATGGGAGGAAGAGGTAAAGACTTCCTGACTAAATTAATTGCTTGGTCAGCTGTAGCACCTTAGTCTTCCTTTAGGAACTGGTGCAAATCATTGATTCTAACTTCAGTCTGCTGTGCGATAGTGTATTGTTTTAATAATTTTCGGTTCCTTTTGTACCAATATGATTTCATAGCTGTTGGGAACAATTCAGTGCAATTTGAGTATGTTTGTTCTGGTGCTGCTTTAAAACTGTACAAGCAGAAATGCAAAGTGTTCTAAATGTAGGCTCCAGAGATACTATTAAATTGCTCTAAACTATTTACTGACACTTGCCTTGAGTGTTCTGTATGGCTAAATGCTAATTAAATTTAAAATGTGGACTGTTTCTCTGAAGCTCCTGTATCACGTGGAAGAGATGGTTACGGTGGTCCTCCACGCAGAGAACCAATGCCGTCACGGAGAGATGTCTACATGTCTCCAAGAGACGATGGCTATAGCACTAAAGATGGGTAAATTCTTACACTGTTTTATTTTAGTGAAGCATTTTTTGTTCAGAGAAGGGTCTTGATTCCAGACCTTCTGTTAGGACATACGGCTAACATCTCAATTTTTGTTCTTTGTAGTTATTCAAGCAGAGATTATCCCAGTTCCAGGGATACCCGGGACTACGCACCACCTCCCCGAGACTACGCGTATCGTGATTATGGTCATTCCAGTTCACGTGATGAGTACCCCTCCAGGGGATATAGGTACCTACTGTTGGATTTTTCCCCCGTCACTTTCTTCTTGCCTGTAGTGTTAGTGATTTGTACTAAGTCTTAGTAGTCTTTCCTCCTATAGTGATCGTGATGGATATGGTGGTGGACGTGACAGAGACTACTCCGATCATCCAAGTGGAGGCTCCTACAGAGATTCATATGAGAGTTATGGTAAGAATCCATTTTGAGGATCATATAACTGTACAGGTGTCAAAAAATCTGACTTTCACTAGGTCGCTTGTGTTTTAGGGGGAAGTGGCACACTTTTTTTCCCCTACAGTGAAAGTGCAGTTGTTGGTTATCATTTGATCATCTTGTTAAATAAGCTAAAGAAGCAAAGTCTACAGTTCAGAATGACAGCTATCTCTGGAAAATGTCTGAGTTTCTTCTCTAAAATAACAAGCTGTTTGGAATACCCAGTTAAAGAGCCTGCCTGAATAAACAAACACCGTCTTCATTCCTTCAGAGTCTTTAAATCCACTCACTGCCTGGTATGCAATCCGCACTTTAAATACCATTAGTGTGGCAGATTATATTAAGACCATCTCAATACATATGAAAGAGTAGCAGTAAACATTTTAATACAGCAATTCTGTAAATTCAGATTTGAAATTGTTCTATATAACTTACGGTGTTGCCATATTACCTGACCATTGACCCTGCAGGTAACTCACGTAGTGCTCCACCTGCTCGAGGGCCCCCGCCATCATATGGTGGAAGCAGTCGCTATGATGATTACGGCAGCACACGAGATGGATATGGAAGCCGAGAAAGTTACTCAAGCAGCAGAAGTGATGTCTACTCAAGTGGCCGTGATCGTGTTGGAAGACAAGACAGGGGTCTTCCCCCATCCATGGAAAGGGGCTATCCACCTCCTCGGGATTCTTACAGTAGTTCAAGCCGTGGGGCACCCAGAGGTGGTGGCCGTGGTGGAAGCAGATCCGATAGAGGTGGAGGCAGAAGCAGATACTAAAAACACTCTTAAACTTTTGGACCAAGACAGATTACTTCTCAAATGTGGAAGCTGTTCTATCTTTACTACCAGAGGACTACTAAAAGGAAAAGTTGTTTTTAACCTTTTTTTATTGTTGCCTGTTAAGTTTTCCCCTCCATGACTTTTATGCTTTTGTGAGGAAAAGTCAAAACAATGTTTAATATCATTTCAAAATTGTTAACGTTTCTTTCAGAAAGCAGATGTTAAATGTATAAACTTGAGCTGTGTACTAGTGTTGTAATTTTCAAAGTAAAGTTTCCCTGAAATGCCACACTTCCATCTGATTTTCGTCATGAATGGAACAAAGCTGTTCTTAAGATCTTCTGCACAACATCCAACCATCTAACATGGAGATGGATTGTTCTACATGTTCAACATCTCATTCTGAAAGTATTGCATGTGATTTGGAGGGTGGTGGGGATGATTCCACATAAAACTCAGTTGTACCTAGAATTTGAAGTCACAATATTCCCAGTACAAAATGCCTTCAGATCATTATGTAAAGAAAAATAGAGGATTTCATTCACTTAAGCCAAAAAAGCAAGTGGATAATACTATATTCTGCCTTCCTACTGTTTCATGGGGAGTTTAAAAATCTCCCCTGCAAAAAAATCATGTTCATGTAAGTCAGCTACAGAATACTGTTTAAAAAAACCAAACCACAAACCATTGACCAATTCCATCAAAGAAGCTGCAAAACGATGCTTACTCATACTGTTTCAAATTTTTGCAACTCTGTAGTGTTTCACTTTTAAGGGAACATCTTTGATTCCAAAGGAGAAAATAAGCAAAGAAGTCTTTCTCTCCAACTTCTCAAAGGCTTATGGCTTCCTAAAATCAAGTGAATCTTTCAGCATTCCACAGCTGATTTAAAGCATCAAATGCCTGTGAAACAGCGAAGATGGTAAGCAAAGCAAACTAGTTTTTCAGTCTAAATTGAAATTGAATCAAATTACCTTCTTCTAGTACAGTAAGACAACCTGCATGTCATGGCAATGGAAGTGCTGTCTAGATTAAAGAAAAAAGATAAATACCTCAATACATAAAAAATTCTCCAAATTCAACAATTCTTGGATAAAAGCATTTACTAAACTGCAAAAAAGCACCTAATTTCAATTTTGAAACTAAAGCTGTAATGCAGCTCACTGTAGACGGAATATTCCTATGTAGAGATGGGAGGGGGTATTTTGTGACCAGTATCTTTCAGTGAAGATGTTTAAAGAGGCTGCATATACAGTATGTTAACAAAATTAAAGCCTTGCAAAATCAGGAATTGGTTTAGATTGACAAATACCAGCTCAACTATTGGGAGTTTAAAGCAAGAAATGCAAACTTGACATTTAGTTGGATGCCTAACTGTTTAGTTTGACACTGCGTTGCAGGGATACCCAGTACATGTAGCAGAACCTGTGGCAAGTTGCTGTAACTCGGGTAAAGCCATGAAGTTCAAAAGATGCTCTTGAATATAGTAAGCATGAAGACCTCCAACTAAAAATAAAAACCAAACCACAAGCCCGAAACCTTTGTACTACTGTTTAGTCCTCAGTAAATTTTGTTATTCAACTTACGGATTTAACATGGCAGTGCACCATTGAAAAGGAATGAGAATCCCTAAGCCATGCAACCTCTCTCTAAGCCATTCCAGTCCATTCCAAGCCAGTGAATCTTCCACCATTTAAAGAAGTAGTAAAAACTTGCAACCGAGTAATATGCAAACCAAACTTGTGCCATTGTTTTGAAATGGAAGCAATTACTGTAGGTTAACTTGTGCTGTAAAACGTGTTTTTCTTAACTTGTTGTATCTTCTCTTAATTGCAGGGAGATAACTTCTAGAAGATACCACTGAAATAATGCTGTTTCATCTGTGTTGATGGCAGACATGAGTGGTGCCTGTACCAATATGTAAGGTAGATATTACAGCAGTGTAATAGCTGCAAGGAAGTTTCCTGGTCATTGTGTTTGTGGGTTTGAATGGGTGTTCTTCATGGCTAAGTATTATTTTTGACTTCTGTTTAAATTTTGGAGGAGGAGGTTTAAGAAGGCTTTGTAAGCCAGCCAGGTTAGGAATGGCAGCAAGACACTACTTGGCTGCAAAAACGGGTCCGATTTGGGTACAGCTGAAGAAAAACATGTTTACAATTGCACTTTACATCATGTAGCAGAAAGTACTGAGTATGAATTTTTGTAAGAGCAGACCATAAAAATCTGACTTGTAATAATGAATGTCAGTATAGATATTTAATCAGTCTTGTTTAACATGCAGGATGGGCAATTAGACTGAGTATAATCTTCGATTAGGAATTGATCTCTGCAGAGGTCCTGGGATTAAATTGCAGACTTCAGGCATCTCCAGAATGATTTAAGACTAGGTCGACTGTGTTTCATGGCTCTGAAGTCTACCCTATTAAAATTACTATTTAAGTCGATTCAAGAGCAGCTATCTTCAGATTTTATGTGAAAGCGTGACTCTCCTGTTTCTCTGAAAACTCATAAGGAAAAATTGGTAGTGGCTGTCATTCTAACACAGCTTTCTGGAATATTTCTCTACTAAATAACTGTTGGTAAAAAAATGGAAGTAATTTATAGTCTGTGCAGAATTTGATAAAATCTAGTACAAGTTAGAGGATAAGGATAACTACCTTTTCCAAGAGAAGCATTTATGTAAAGAAGCATGTGTACTCTTTTATGTAATTTTTTAAATAGTTTGTAAATGTAAGAACTTATTTTGCTGTTAGTTTCAAATTCTACTTCTAAGAAACAACTTTTAAAAGGTAAAAAAGAAAAAGCTGTTGTTTGTACAGTTGGTTTATCTGACAGGTGGTCACTGTTACCAAGGAAATCCTATCTTGTGGGAAGGATAGGATCTGTTGTATACTGTGTGATTTTGTAGCCTCAGTTGGGTTACAAGTTATTATATAGAGTCTCAGTAACAGCAACTCAATAACTGTGCAATGCCATTGTCAGAATATGCCAGTAACGTTTTATAAATACTCCTGATAAATTGATGCTGTTACCTTGATAATGAAGGAAAAATATGCTTTGTTTCAGGGTACTGGATTGTGTTTCAGATTAAATACAGAATCATCACGAGTGTTTTCTGTTCAGGGGAAGCATGTAGTTAAGCAAAACAAAAGTTACTCCCCAACCAGCTTTTTATTTTTCTATCACTTGATAAAATTTCCACTAGCAAATGCTGTCTTTGTTTTCCTCTTAAAATGTGACTGTTGAAGTACTTAAATTTGAGTCTTACTGAAAGGACACTGAACAATAGGTGTTTCTAAAGGTTAAAAAACCTAACCTTTTTCATTCAAAAATCACTGATGTCACTAGTGTGGCACTGAAGTGGATTAGGGAAATATGTCTAAAAGTAGCACTTCCCTTTCACTCCCCCACCCACTTGCAAAAAACCATTAGGAGTCAGTTTTTAAATTTATAGTTTGACCCAGGTCTTAAATCCTCTAATGAAGAAACCAAATACTGTCTTTAATACACAGCATTCTAGGAGACTTAAAAAGGTATTGACAAATCATCGTATAGGTTGTGTCAGAACACGTTAAAATTCCATATGTTTGCGCCTCAGTTCTCTCTGTTAGCTGGGAAGCTGAAGCTTAATTATTCTTGACAAGTGAAAAAGCTTCCCTTTTCTTTTGAAAAAATTAGTGCTTTTTTTCAGTTTAGTAAATCTGTTTTGACCATGTTGTAATAAATACAGATATTAGAGACAAAAGCGCACTCTTATTAGCCTTGTCTTCAGTTTATAAATGTTTCCAGATTCTTAACAGACATGGTGCCAATGTTAAGGGAACAGTAAATAGACCTTAACTTACGGCAAGGAAGGTAATAATAAGTTTGTGAAAAATCAGGATTGGAATTGCCAGCTGTCTACCTTCCCTTGGTCACAAGTTTTATTTAATTTATAGCACATTATTACTTACAAGTTAGTACCAGTATGTATACCAGTGTATTACTGAACTCCTGAGCAGCATGCTGAGGTTATCAAGAGCTGGTGGGATTTTGTGGTGGGTGGAATTTGGAGAGGGAATACACACAGGAATTGCAGTACTTAATACCTGCTCTGGAGACAGTGTCACACAAGGAGTGTGCATTAATACAAGTTGTCCTCAGGGCATTTTGATTATTGTAGTTAGCTATTGATGTGCTTTCATACTGTTGGAACAGATCAAATACAATCCCAATGTATTCACTGTGTATATAAAACTAATTCAAAGATAATGTATCTTTTTTGTCTCTTGGCTTCTGAGAGGGTACTAACTTGCATTTCCTTTTTCCAGTTACGGTGACTAGAAGGTGGCAGTGCAACAGTGGATATGCATTGGAAAATTGAAGAATAACAAATCACAGCTGATACAGCCTGAGTTTTAAGTGTAGTGTTGCCCACCATTTTCTAGAGGATTGCATAAGCATTCAGGAGTTGCCTTTGAAAGTAGCACTACTGATCTCTTGGACGTATATAAAATTCCTGGTGGAAGCCAACCACTGTCTGCAGTAGCTGGCACCTTCCAACAGTCCAGAGTGAGCCCATTCATTGCACACACATCCTGCAGCAGAGAAGTACTTGGGTTGCCCATGTGTGTGCTTGCCATTTATAGTGAAAAAAGAGCAAGTTACACAGAAGTGAGTCTTAGTCCTCTTAAATACAGAGGACTTGACTAAGAAACCATGAAAAGTTCTGCTGTATTACATTAACGGATTTGTCTAGACCTTCTGGATGAGAGATGGGGAGTGTTGGTGTACTGAGACAATGTTAGTGATGAATGCCCAGAATAATTAGTGTTCCTGTATGTACACTAGACAGCACTGCATCTCTTGGGAGTAAGTGCTTCATTCAAAACTTTGTCTTGATTTTGATGCATTTTTCTTATGCGTACATGTTGATGTGCCAATATATGTGAGAGGAATCCTCAGGCATTGGTATTTCATGTAGAAAACTCGTAATTTAACTGAAGTACTTAAACAATCACGGATAATAAAATTTATACTGACTTTTGTGATAAACATAAACTGATTTCAT
Organism: Corvus hawaiiensis; assembly: GCF_020740725.1. Lineage (NCBI taxonomy): Eukaryota > Metazoa > Chordata > Aves > Passeriformes > Corvidae > Corvus > Corvus hawaiiensis. The sequence goes on along the minus strand of NC_063226.1, from coordinate 193,165 downwards.
TTAAGCAACATTCGGTTCATAATGAGTAGCTAAAGAAGAAAAAGCATGCATACCTTGTCTGCAGATTTAAAACTTTGGGTTTGGGGATAAGGGTATCACTTTAAACTTCAGTTATGGGCTGCAGATTCTAGGAGTAAATCTGTGTAGCAGATGGATAGAATTGCATCTTTCCCAGGGCAAATAAATTTACTGTTAACAAGTATTATGGGTTTGGGGGTTTTTTGTCTAATTAAAGAGAAAAAACATGTCTTACTCAGACACTTGGATAGTGGTAAAGATTTACTAGTGTTACATCTTGGAGGGTTATTGTTACAAAGTGATCTCAGTATCTCTTCTGCAAGAAAGGCTGACATGCTGTACTACCAGGCTCCTTTTTCAGCAGTAACCTACAGTCTTCAGTGCTGCTGTTCAGGCTGAACTGGATCATCCTACCTAAAGTGTAATGCCAAAATGGCAGCTACTGTAAGATCAATGCCTACCTAAAATCCTAATTAATGAGAATGTACCCTGATCTACAGTATTGACTCATGCACCAAGTCAAACTTCATCATTGAAAGCTACCAGTTGAAATGTATCAGTAGATTTTGCAGCAGACAAATACTCCAGTGCTGTTCTTTGTGGTTGAGTATTTTCCCTCTGCTGGAAAAAAAGAGTTAATTACTTAAGCTTATGTGTGACTTTGAGAAGCACCACTCAAAAATGGTGTCTGAACATGTGACTGCTGTTCTTACATTGTTCCTGTCGCCATGCTGTTGTGATGTGTATGCTGCCCCTTTTAAAATAACACTGTGCTATTAGTCATCACTGGTATAAATCAGGCTGTAAATAAGTATTTATAACTCTGCAAGAGGTGATCGACGATTCACTTGATTTGTTGCTATCAGCAAATAGCCAAAGTTGAAGTCTTTCCAAAGACCAGACCAGATGCTGTTCCTTCCTTACTGGCTCTACCTTCATACCCTGGGTCTGCCACAGAATTAATTTCGGTGCGGGCATGGGTAAACAAGCTGGAATGTGTTTAGATGAGTCCTTTCTAAAAGATGTAAGGTTGGGATTGAAGTGACTAATCAAAAACTCCATGAATTTTTGGGCTTTCTGAATATCCAAATCTGCACGTCTTTCAAGCAGTTGGTAAGTGTTCAAGATGTGGGAAGTATTTTCATTTAATTGTAGTTGCAGCCATTAATATCTGCTTGGCTGCAGCAGCTGCATGTGAAATAATAATAAAACTAAGCCCACCCATCTATACCAAAGGTTTCCTTTAGAGGAGGGAGTGGGTGAAGTACTTGGGTGTTCAGGTTTGTAACACTGACTTCAGTGAAGCAGGTGTGGAGTTGTCCCAGTGTTGGAAGTATGTCTCTTTATATCAGAAACTGCTGTGTTCTGATGAGGTGACTGAAGTGTCTTCTATATCCAAATGCATGTCCCCATTGAGAAATCAGCATTCGCAGTTGTCTTGGCTACCTACAGATTTGAAAAAAGAATTATGAAAGTGAATAGTCTATGTATTCCCTTCTGCAAAGCAGTAGTGCTTATGACAACTGGAAAAAAAAAAACAGCTGAATTGCCAATTAGTCGTTATTTTGAAATATTTTGCACGCGTGTTAGTAGAGGTGCCTCACCAAATAGCAGTGAGTTGTGATTGAGCTGTAGCCCACTTTATTGTTCACAGTGCCTGCAGCCATGTGTTCTGAGTATTTCCACACAACAGAGACCTGGAACTCATCCTGGAAAAGGTCAGAATTGTGTCTAATCCTAAAAGGACAGTTCTCATTTACTGGTGGCTGTTAAGATGGTCCGTAGGTAGGTCCCAGTATCAGTCATATAAGACCTGCAAAGTGGAGACAAATCCATGCACATTTAACTGTACAATTTATCCCTCTCCTGCTCTGTTTTTCCCTACCCTTTAAATCATAAGTAGTTTGGTAACACTGGTTTCTTGAAAACAGCGGTTTCAAGTAACAGGGTAGGAATTGGCTCAGAACATTGTAACCAAGAAATTCTGGTCTCTAGGATACTTTGTTCCTGTTGGATTGCTTCAATCCATGATGTTCCAACTTCATAGTGAACAGAATTGCTTTATTTTCCATCTGTTCTTGTGAAAGGACAGTTATAAAAATGGCTGGACTTTTCTGACTTGCTGTGATAAGCAGTGATGGTTAATACTGCCCTGGGCAGGGTGGAAAACTACCTACAGTGGATCCTGAAGTGGTGGTGGAAAGGGGCATCTTAATAAGACAAGTGAAATAGTTGGGAATTTTATTCTCAGCTTTGAATGACTTAAATTCCTGACCTTTTTGAAGTTATCCAGATAATTGTTTTGAGACATTATCATCTTCTAAATAACCATTTTGGATTATATGTGGACTTCTACACAAGAGTTGAAAAGAAGCATTATTTGTCCATAAAGTGCATGATCAGAATTTATTTTCAAAAATTAGACAATAGAAAACTACTGTAAAAGGCAATTTGAATAACTACGTTTGCCACATAAAGTCAAAAATATCTATTTAGTGCAACATTCCTCCAAAACATCACCATTGTGAATTCTGTTTTAACACTGTAAATATATTGTTATTTACAGTATTAAGAAATTTATTTCTTTGAGCAATAACCTGAAGCTCAGACCAAGTTTACTAGGTGATACGGTGCCAGCTGCCACAAGGAGGAAGTTCCTAAGTGAGATATTTTTGGTGTAATAACTATTCATATAAAGTTCTTGTGTTTTCAATGATTTTTCAAAGATGTAGTTAACAATCTGCTTTCCCTGTCTCCTACTGAGTGCTGGAAACTATTTTATTTTAACAACAGTTTTTTACCTTAGAGTAGCTACTTTTGGTTCCTAAGATTTGGTTTTTGTACCAAGCAAAAAAAAAAAACAAAAAAAAACAAAAAAAAAAAACCAAAAAAACCCCGTAGTTTCACAGTTGAGCTGCATCAGGAAGATGTAATCACGGATGTGGGTTCCAGTACGCTGTTGCACAGGAGAACAGCACTGGCGGCAGATCTGTCCGCCATGAATCCAGAAGAACAGATTGTAACGTGGCTTATTTCACTAGGAGTCTTAAATTCTCCTAAGAAAATAGTAGATGATCCGGAGGAGTTCCTGAAAACTTCTCTGAAAGATGGAACTGTGCTTTGTAAACTCATTAATCGACTTCTTCCGGGATCTGCAGAAAAGGTAATGCTTTCTGATGTATTTCGTTAGCCTGAGACAGAGCCCTGCTCAGTGAAACTCTGCCCTGGGCATTCTGAGGCATAGTTACTTAGGTAAATGAGAGGAGCAAGGAGCTTCAGAGAGAGGCGTTTTACATTTAAGTTTCTAATTGAGAGCAAAGTATGGTTGTAGCTTTAGTTCTTTGATTTTGTTTCTACATCCAGAAGAAAACCCTGCAAGGTTGCAGTTGGCTCGTTTACACTTGTTCAGTCAGTGGCAGGAAATACTTGGCTCACCAGAGATCAGAATATTTTGGTTTTGAATAGAAGGATATGCAATGTATCAGTATTTACATAACTATCATTAATTATGACTGTAAATATATTCACTCTTTCAGAACTCTTACTGCAAAATGCTTTGTTAGTCAGGAAATGCACTGGAGAAGCAGATTAGGACAGGAGTAAATAATAGCCCTTGGCATTTGTGCCATTTGGTCTGTCCCAAGACCAGCAAATCCATTGGTATTGAAGCCATGTGAATGCCTCCTGTTACAGTTTGACAAGGCGTGTATTTACAGTCCATAAGCGTGATAAGAATCTGCAGGAGATAAAAAAGGGAAGGAGTCCAATTAGAGATAGGAACTGGCAACACAGAAGAGAAGTTTAAAAAAACCCCAAAAAACAGCATAACAGGTTCTCCACCCTATGAAACAGGAGCCTTTCATTATGCAGAAAGCAGTTTTGCTAGCTCCTTTTCTTTTTCTTACATTTGGTGGTTCAGGGCAGTGTCTTGTTTAAGGTCATCAATTTCCCACCGTCACTTAGGACACTGTCATATGCTGACATTCAAAACAAGATGCCGACCATTTCTGTGTGTGCATCACTTCCTTCAGTGGCTTTCTTCCTGCTTCAACAGCTTGCCTGCCACCCCCACCCGCCCCCTGAAGAAACTTCCCTAATTCAGTATAAAATGCACATGTCAATATTCATGCAGGCCTTCTCAGCACAGGCAATGCCATGAGATCAGTGGATTTTCTTTCTTTAGTATTGCCTGGAGCCTAAAAATGAAGCTGATTGCATCAGTAATATTCAAGAGTTCTTGAAAGGCTGCGCACTCCTGAAAGTGGAGGTAAGTCAACTTAGATCCTTTCTTTTATTGTAACATGCCAGTTTGATCAGCCTTCTGAAAGGAATTCAGATATCAGAGGGAAAAAGTTGGTATCAGTTCCTCATCTTTTGTATTAATAACATAAATCCGAGCATGGATGATTTAATACTCAGTCTGGGGAATTTGGAAACAGTATATTGACTCTGAGCTTAACAGATTCTCATCTTTTGAGACAGAACATGTAGCAATAATAGGAGGTCTGTCTAAACAGACTTTTGCCTGGACCTGTTCATAATTTTTTTTCGTTATTAGAAGGAATTGCAGGTTTTAGCCTTGTTTTAATGGGAAGGTGAAGTTTTCTTAATACTACAGTATTTTTTCATCCCCTGCAACTGTTGTGTAAGATTCTGCCAAACACATATTAAATTGTTCCTTACACATAAAAATAATCCTAATGAAGTCAAAAGATATCTTTTTTGTGGCTGTTCCTGATCCTCTGTGTAGATTCTTATAGCTCGTATTTGCAAGATCAGAGCCTAAATTAATTAGTTCAGAGTTCAATTAATTTTGCCATCAAATTATTTACTATTTAAAGACTTTTGTATCACACTTAAACTCCTACAGTAAAAAAAGAAACCTGTAACCAAGTGTCATCACTATCTTGTTTGAAATATGCTCAAGATTGTGGAAAAAAACATTCTGTAGACAAAGTCTGCCAGAAGCAGGGATGGCATCCTTGGGCATTATACAGAATATTCACGCACCACAGTGAGAAAAGTCCAACCCACAATAGCTCTGCTCCTGCTTTTTTTTTCCCCTTGAAGGTCTAAACATGAAAAGGGCCTTTCTTCTCTTCAGAAACTAAAATGCTTCAAGCTAAGCAGCATGAAAATGTGCTCATTCCAGAACTGTCTCCCTGGCCTTTTGTTGCCCAGTGATGCCTTTCTTGGAGCCTGCTGCAGCAGCACAGTTTTAAGAGCATATATGTAGAGAGAGAGAGAGATTGATAATCCCAGAAGGCCTATCGCATAAGAAATCAGTTGTTTCCAGTCTTCTGGCACTGACCATGTGATTTCCTCCATTTTTCTGAGATTTTATTTTTCTATTTGCAAACTAATCATAAAATGGTTGTGGTGGAAAGTATTTTTAAAAATAGGAATCTTAAACTGCTGAAAGATAGGATGGGGGAACGGTCCTCACCTGTCGTGCAGTGCCATCTCATAGCTTTGAAAGCTCGTTCTGCAGTACTGCGGTCACACTCCACAATTTTCAAATACTCAAAACAGGCAACACGGTGTGTCCGTCTCTGGGTGTTTCTCTGATCCTCCATGTGCATTTTCTTTCTTGGCTTTAATAAATTCAAGGTTTCTAACTTCTTTATCTAACTTTGATTTATAACCCACTTCATTTTTGAAACGTTCTGAGCCTTCAGTAACTTCCTTCACACTCATGTGCTCCTCTCCTGTTTGCTGTGAGAGGAGACCTCAAAAGCTGGATAAAAACTCAAACCTCTCAAGCTCGAGTTTAAATTTTGCAGTGAAATGAAAACAATTTCTTCTAATTATTTTTTTTCCCGAAGTATTGTCAAATTAGAATGCCAAGTGAAGACATGAGTTTTGCTTCTTCCTAGCTCCCCTCGGAAGCCTCATGCAGAAGAAGGCTTGAGGTAGGACAGCTGAGATGGTGGGCAAGACATGGCACAGGCAGAGTGCTTATGCTTCCTTCTGACTTTTCTCCTGTGTTGCCAGCTTTTCTGAGTCCTCTCAGGCAGAGCCTCTGCCATCTGTTCCTTCTATAAGCTCCTGTGTTTGGAACATCTTGACAAGGAGACTAAGCAGCATTCCTATGGGTGATCCTCCCTCATGCCTGATCCCTAGTTTGCCTTGGAAAGGGCCATTGCCCTTTGGGAGGGGGTTTACTGCATCACATTTACCCTGGAAACATGTCTGGAGCATCAGAATAGGCAGAGAACCTTCTGCTTCCAAGATGTATCAGCACTGAAGTTGCAGTGATCATCATTAGGAAGATGAGCACAGGATAGGGAATCTGTTCTGCCTCAGCAACATAGTCTGAGAAAAGGGTAACATCAGGAAAGGTCTGGGCTTAGTACATTTGAATTCCACGACAGCCATCCTGCTGCTTACCCAAACCATGAATATGACAATCAAACCCTGATGGTTCTCTCAAATTCTGCCCTTCTCCAAATGCCACAGTGGGCTCTTGCTCCTTAGATACGAAGAAGTACCCTAGTGGACCTGAGCCACTTCTGTCTTGAAACTGACAGGGCACGTTAAGGTCAAATATTCTGTTCTTGTTGCAGATGTGAGCAAAAGAGGATGTTCTGAGGAAAATGAAAGTTCCCAACTTATTTCCTGGATGCTGACTTGTACAAAAGGGCCTTATCCTGGGGAAACTCAAACATGATATTAGCATCCCATCCTAGCATCCCATGGCTTCATTGTACTCTGCCTTCCATTTGCTTTTGTCATGGATGTTTTTGCAGCTGCCATGGAATACACCACTTCACTGGCCATTGCCAGCATGCAGGAAGGGTGGTCAGTGTGGAAGGTAGGGTTTCCAGCAGCTTTTGGTGGAAACCGAAGTCCCACCTTCCACTGAACAGATACTGCTTGCCAATCTTTCCCAGTAGGAGGGTATGCATAGAGATTACTCTTTCAGAGCTACACATAGGCACTTCCCTCCTACTCTTTGTTGTCCTGGTAACTCGGGAGGTGGACGAAAGACAAAGTGAGGCAAACAGCAACTTCTCATGTTTTACAGGAGCAGTGAAACATTTGGACATAGGGGCAGAAGGACACTCTGTGACCTTCCTGCTATGAGCTTGCTTCATCAAGTTGAAGCCATTCTACAGGCTGGAGGTGTGAGCTGGAAGAATCCACCTCATGGCAGAGTATAAATAACAAAACTATTTCTTAGCTTCAGCTCAGGACTGAAGCCCGAAATCTTTTGCTGTTTCATGTGTGTTAGTCCTAAAAGAGATGGCAAGCAGGGGAATTGCCCCATCCTTCTAACCAGGCAAGTGTTACAATGAGGTGAAACAATGAGACTGTGTCCAAAACTTTCCAAAAGCTTTCCAGTGCTAGGATTTGATCCAAGTTATAAGAATGTCTGTCAACCCAGCTCTGCTGAGACAAAGGACTAGGCAAAAGACATGGGCACTTCATTGGAGCTTAAGTGTCCTTAGAGGATTCTTTCATGGTTTGGACTGAGGGCCAGTGCAGAAATCGTGAATGTGCTTCATTTATACTGTGGCTTCAACATCTGAGCTGTGTATCTGACCCAAGAGTTGGTCCGGTGAGTGAGCACTGCTAAGGCTGTGCCAGCTGGATGCAGGTGGGTTGAGGTGGAAAGTGGAAGACAAAGGGTTCTGTCCTGATGGCCAGGTGGAGTCTAGTGTAGAAGAGACAGGGAAGAGATCATGAGGAAAGAGAAAAATCGTAGAAAGCTCCTGGCCTAACTTGCTCTGGTGGACACAAATGGGAGCTGTTTGCTTTTGCTCTTGACACTGGTGTGCATATAACAACAGCAGATCAATAGATAAGCATCATTTGCTGCTGAAGAAGTACAAGACCTTCATTCAGCAGCAGCATTTCATTGCTAATACAACAACAGAACTTCTGGCAAGGTCTGAATTTTGTGAACTAAGAACAGTATCTGCAAGATAAATCAATAGCTGGATTAAACCTGGCTGTCCAGAACGATCATAGAGTATGCAGAGGGTTGTTACTATCATGGGCAGCATAGAGGTTATTTGTGCTGTTGGAGGTGCCTGCAACCTCCAACAAACTACCTGGACTGAAGGCATGGGAAAGCAGGTGAGAAATCATCACCCTCTAAGCTCCCCATCCATGTACTCCCAAAACCTGCTCTGCTTTAGCTTCACTCCAAAGTGACATTACCTCTCTTAGCTGGATAACGTCAGAAGCAAGAGCTCCTGCCCAACACCAACCAGCACAAGCACTGGAGAATGGCTCTGCCTGAATTCAGAGTGACCCAGTGTCCCAGAGACTCCTGGCTCCAGCTGTGTGGGGTGTCCCTGCATGGGGTTGGGACCTACGGCTGGGCTTCACCCTGGGTATCAGTGCAGTGCTCTGTTCCCTGTCCATGCTGCAGCCTGCTGGTGTGCTGAAGTATCTGGGGATTTTCCTGTTCCTTGCAGGAGAATGTTCCCCCAACAGATGGGCACAGGCAGCAGAGGATACATCATCTCTGAGCTCTCACTGCCTCAACTGAACTGTGCTTTATTTATGGGCCCTTCTGCAGTGTTTTTCTTCTCAGTGGTGCAAACCTGCTGCAATTGCTGTTCCAATAGCGTGGGTATTTCTTCCTTGTCCCATCCTTTCCTGTCCATGTAAATTTTTCTTTTCCTCTCCTTTATTCCTTTCCTTTTCCTTTTCCTTTTCCTTTTCCTTTTCCTTTTCCTTTTCCTTTTCCTTTTCCTTTTCCTTTTCCTTTTCCTTTTCCTTTCCTCTTCCCCTTCCCCTCCCCCTTCCCGATTCACTTTTTCCCTCTCCCTTTTCCCTTTCCTTCCCCCTCCTCCCCCCCACCCCCGGCCTCTCTCTTCTTCCCTTTCCCATGTCCCTTTCCCCTTTGCAGTCCGCTTCTTGCTCTCCCCGGGGCCGCCCGGTGCCTCCCGCCCGCGGCCGGCGGAGGGAGCTGCGGCCGCACGGCCGGGCCGCGTCCCACAGCGAGCAGCGAAGCGGGGCGGAGCGGGGCGGCGGCACCGCCTGTCACTTCCCCTTCCCTTCCCTTCTCTTCCCCGCGCTGCGATCCGGCTCCGGGTCAGAGCCGCAGCTGCCGCCCCGCAGCACCGCCCGCGCTGCCGCCATGCCCCGGGGCTGCGCGCCCGCCCGCCCGCCGCCGTGAGTACCGACCACCTCCATCCCCCGGGGGTCCCCGCGGATGTCCCAGCTGCTCAGCAGGGATGCCTCCGGGCAGCTCCCATGGGTGTCCCCGCTGAAAGGGGTGGCGGCACCGCGGCACCGGAGCGGAGGGTTCGGAGCCGGCGCGGTGGCTGTGTTCTGGGCGCTCCTCGGGTACAACGACGCTCCCGCCGCCCGCCTGTCTCTGTCTCGCCGATGCTGGCGGAGCTCCGGCCGCGCCGCCAGTCCCGCTGGAGGCGGAGGCAGGTTCAGTGGGGGCAGCCGGGTCAGCGAGCGCCCGAAGCGCCGCATCGCTGGGGGACGGGCGCCTCCAGCCCCCGTCCTCGGGTTTGGAGGGATCGCGGCCGCGCCGGGCTTCGGGCTTGGCACCCAGCTGGGGGTTTGCCGGGGGTTGTCCAACTGTGGACAGCTCGGACTCGAAACACAACCCGGCTTTCCCTAACTTTTCTGCGTTTCCCGTCGCGGGACTGGGATTTTGGGTCCTGATAACTTGCTTACCGCACACGGGTTTGGGCCTGCTATTCTCGTCCTTCCCGAATAGCCGGGCGCTCTTCTGGTCGCGAAACACCGTCTCCTGCTCATCCCCTCGCTGCCTTTGGCGGAGGCTGGCGGTGCGGCAGTGCAGAGCTCTCGCCCGGCGCGGTGCTTGACGAAACAGCCGGAGCGTTTTACCGAGGGGAGCTGCAGTCTGTGATTCTTGAAGTCAGAATTGCGTTTTAATGCAGATCCTCAGATGATAGGTGTAGATTTAAATGCGGTTTTAGTTACATCCACCTGATCTTCCATGAGTTAGAAGCGAAAAAGCCTTTTCTGCCTCTATTTGTCTTCTAGCTGCAGCTTGTCTTTTAGTTATGAATGGAACTATCGATGGATTGTGCTGGAAAAAGTAATTTTTAGGTCATAAGTGAGGACTTTTCTGTATGAGGAATTTATTCTGGAACAAGCTGCTGAGTATATTTACATTACAGTAGCTGACCTAGAAGAGTTTTCCACATAGCCACTGTTCCACAGTAGCTGTTCAAGACAATTTCCCCATGAAGAAGTTCTAAATGTTATTACTTGCTTTTGTGCTGGAATTTTTTGCATATCTTTCTTCCCACCATTTTTATCTGGACTTTGTCAGCCTGATGACTGAGCTTACAGCATTATCCTCTTCATTGAAGGATTTGAGATATATTTTACTATTTTGCTCCTTAGAAAAAAAAAAGGCATTCGTTCAAGGCAGGACTTTATTTTTCTGAAATTACTGAAGTGGAAGAAAAAGGGTATGGCTGAGAAAATGACACACCAGAGAGATGCATTCAAGCATCCCAGCCTGGCTGTTTACTTCCTCTTGTGCAACTGTAATATCCCATCCTCCAGCAGCTGCCAAGGGGGTCAGCGCACACCTGGGTTCTCTGTTACCATTTCCCTTTCCACGGAGATGGGAACATCGCTGCTTAGGGCTGAAGGTGATGCTTGGATAGCACTGCCTGCAACTGCAGGGCAGGAAAAATGGTTCATGCACCAGCTGGCAGAGGGGATGGGACTTGCATAGTCCAAAGGAGCAAACCCAAGTGAACGCAGGCGATAGATCAACTCAGAAACAGCCCAAGGAAGGTGGGTATATCCCTGGAATGCGCAGAGCAGTAGATGCAACTGGAGCTGTGGAGCTACAGGTTTTAATATTTGTAATGACAGCAGGCTGACCCCATGCTAAGCATGGATTAAATTTCTTTAGGGTAAAGCGTGTCTCTCAGTATTGAGTAGCTGAGTTAATTTGGAAACATATTCTCAACAAAGATCAGCCATTGTACTGTCTGTGTTGGACTTTGGTGCTGCTCTGGTGTGTCTGTGAAGAGGAGGAGGTGCCGCGAGCGTCCAGGGATGTGAGAGAGGCCAGTTCCCTTCCTATTTGAAATATGCCAAGCATACTCAAGGAGCTCTGTGTGGAAAGCAAGAAAGGGCTGTTTTAAAGGGCAGTACTAGCCTAAAGGTAATTATGACTTTTGTCCTTATTTAGCAGGATACACTCTTTAGTGTGTTGGAAGTGTTTGTAATTAGATGGTGTCTGTCAGGAGAGCTTTAAAATCATCTTTCCTGTTCATGGGATTTGTTTATCTGTGGTCTCCATCTGCAAGACAACATGTATTTGGGGATTATCAGATGGTGCCATGGTGGTAGCATCAAGAGGGTATCTCTTTGTATCTCTTATCTTTGCTTCATTGATGGTAGGATTTGTACAGTCTGTATGAAGTTGAGAGCATTTTTCAGGTGTTAGAGGGGGTTGAAGTGTTTTGGAAACTCAAACTGCCCCTCATTATACTGGTGATGATTTCTGAAGTGTACAAGGTTCAGGTTATCAATCATGGAAAATAAGCCCTTGCTAACCATGTATTTCTGTTTTGCCATTGAGGATTAGCAACATCAAATTCTTTAGGGTGAAATTTTGGTATATAAGATAACTGGGTTTGTCTTCCTGTAAAAAAGTGTAAATGTATATATTGCAATAGCAGAAAATTCCATGTGTGTTAATTCTGCTGTGGAAAATATGTGTGTGTTTATACATAGCTCTCTGTATGTACAGTCTCAATCTCTTCAGCTTTCAATAACAAAAATAGCAATAAAATCTTTCCTTCCCTCAAGGCCAGCAATAACCTTCTCAGTGATTTTCAGAGGAGTCTCTGCTCTGCAGACAGCACTGATTCCTTCCCTGTTCCCAGCATTACACTCCAAATACTGCTGGGTCCCCCTGCCCTTCCCACGCCGCCTGCCAGCGGTGCCCCAGGAATTCTCTGTCTGCAAAGGAAATGGAGTTGTCAGCCCTGAATAAACACCCTGTCCCTGTAGAGACATAGGGGCTGCCTAATCCTCACCCTCCAGCATCGTGGGCGGCTCCAGCAGCCAGAGTGAGATGTTTTGGGCTCAACTGATTGAGTTCATCTTTCACAGGTGTTTGATCCACATGATTTGTACACTGGAGATCAGTTCTCCAAGGTCCTGAGCACGTTAACAGCTGTAAATAAAGCTACTGAAGGTAAGAAAAAAGAGGTCCTTTTGTTGTAATTTCAAACTATTTCTCATGTGTATGCAGGGCCAGTTTTTGTTTTTTTGCTAATTCCTGATTTATGGTGATTTCTGGAGGTTTGTCAAATTGTGCACCCAGCACTGATGGCTGACAGTGGATGATGGGATTGGTATTTCAGGCTTCTACCAACTCAGGGTTAAATTGTGACGTTTCAGAGTTGCTGTGTGAACTCTGCAGAGCTCAATTATCACTTTACACTGAGGGACCTCTGCTCAGTTTTGACAGTATTAAGGGACTTCAAAGTAGGTCAGCGTAAGGGATCCTCAATGTAAATGAGCATGCACCTCCCAAAATGCAAATACCAGATTTTAAAGAGTGTGTTTTAAAGCTGAAGAGAAAAACAGCTCCATCTGCATAATACCTTTCCTGAATGTCAAAACAAATGTTGTTGCTAGTTGCTCAGTCAATTGTATTGATGTTTTTCTCTCTCTCCTCTCCCTGGTTCCATGGAGTAGGCTCCTGGATCTGGGAATCAAGCTGATGGCTTGTCCTGCATCCCTGGGAGCAGGAGTAGGCTGCTGAAGCAAAACAAATCAGCTCATCCTGATTCCATCCCAGATATGTAGCTGTTCCCTACAGATTGCTTTAAAATGATATTTAGTAGCATAGGCTGTGAAAGGAGAAGTTCAACAGGGAGGACAGTGGCACAGTGGTGCTCTGGGGAGGGGTGAGAGGACCGGGGTCTCCTTTATGAGGGGATGAGGAGCAGGTCTGCCTGGTGCTGGGAAGACTTCACAGCCTCTTGTCATACAGGTGGTTTAGGACAGACTCCTGCACACCCACCAAAGTCCAGCACCAGAAGAGTTCCATTTCCCTGTTGCAGGTTACATTTGAGGTGATTTAAGGAGGAAATTTCAAAATGAAAACTCATTATTTTCCTCTCATGGGAAGTCTTTCCTTTTGGCTTACTGCATTTTGCCTATACATTATATAAACTGGTGTATGAATTATCATGGATATATTGTACATCAACATACATAATAATATGTCTAATAATAATATATATTGTATAATAATAATAATAGTATGTATTTTTACACACCCCCCTATGATTTGTGCACACATATATGTGTGTGTCTGTGTGTATAATGCTGCTCCGAAGAAATTCAGGTTCTGAGGATGCTGTTCTGCAGCTAGGACTCAGCTCTGCTGACAGCTCACTCCATAGAAGTTTGGGAATGGGAATTTGGCCTCAGCATGCCATCTTCCTGCCTCAGCACCTCCTCCCAGCCCCTCACCACTCAATTACCAACAGCACCCGCTGACCCTGTGTAGAAGCTCTTGCAGTTCAGTGTGATAGGGGATATGTATAAAATGTAGGTTAACTCAACTGGGAACAAATTCTGCAAATGCTGCTGTTGTGATTGATATTTACTTCATTATTCTGAAAGTGAAAAGAGAGAGAAACTTTCTTGCCTCTGTCCTTACCTGTTGTTGGACTGGAGGGGTGTGATGGGGTGTGTGCTGACAGGGTGACAAGGCTGCAATGCCGTTCTCACGTCAGTCCCCTTATTTACAGTCCCAACTCCATTCTTCCAGCCACCCCTGTTCCAGCTCAGCCCGGGACAGGGCTTTGCTGGGGAATAGTTCCTATCATACGTTACTGATGGGGCTATAGAGAAGTTGGGATCCTCTTGGTTTCATGGCAAACATCTGTTTGAACATAGGCTTTCTGTGTTTAAATGTTAAAAAGCACAATGCCTGCAATATAACTAGCTGCTCAGGCAGAGAGCACCCTTGGGAAGAGTACAGGGTAAAATAAATACGTGTCTAAATAATTTGCTTTTTGGTGGCTTGGCTAAATTCGTGAGGAGCAGGAGCCTGTGTCCTACAAACTGCCTTTGCAGATGTTCCAGTTTGTCTGTCTTGCCAGAGGCCATGGTCTGAATAGAGCATCAGGATAAGCCTGGTACTAGCTACTGCAGTTGCTGCTGTCGCCAAGGCTCTGACATGCTTGCACATCCCAACACCTGCAGCTCTGCTGCATCCCAACATCCTGGTTGGAGGCAGAGGGAAGTAGGTGTCAGCTAAGGAAACGCTGTGGGAACGCATTTCTGAGCATCTATTTGAAGTCCAAATCCTTGTGTCTTCATGGATCTTTTTGTGCAGATAACTGGAGGCATAATTTGTAGCAGATAAACTTTTAGTTCAGCAGCTGTCCATCAAAACGCAGCAGCACAGAGCTTGATGCTTTTATCTGCAAGAGAGGGCAGGGAAGGAAAACCAGCTGTGCTAGATCAGACAAGGCTCATCTGCCAAAAATAGTGTAGGAATGTGAGCAGAAAACCCAGCTATTTTAACCATAGTTTAAGCAACATATGGCAGCAGTGTTCCATGCTGGACCAGGCATAAAATAGGACACTGTCACGATGCAATATAAATGATACACTTCCCTGCCAAACTGTCAAAGGCAGTTTTGCATTTGTTTCTAGGTTGCTGCAGATATTTATAAAAGCTTTGGAAGATTGGGAGGGGCAGGGAGAATCATAAAATCGACAGTAATGGAGTCATTTCCGTGGGACTGTGGCTGATGACTTGAATAAGCGAAGTCTGGACTCAGGATTTATGCCCTCCCTTTCAGAAGGCATCAGGGGAAGAATATCTCACACTGGCAGCCAGCCACACCCCTGGCCTGTGAGTCACCAAGAGCAGCCAAAACCGCTCCTGCTCAAATATCAGGATGCTTCAGAGAGAAAAACCCACTCTGTTGGCAAAGTGGGTTTTACATGGAGAGGGATTTTGCAGTTGCTGCAGCCCAGGAATCTGGGAATTCACCCTGCGGTCGTAACAAGCAGGGCAACAGAGAAAACTGACTGACTGACAGCACGTAAGGTTTGCCATGGATGTTGTCCATTGCTGGAACACAGACTGGCTAGCCGGGTGTGTGGATATGGCATGGCTGGGCTTTGTAAGACAGCAGCACCTGGAAGTCGTAGTCACGGACCTGGTCCCCACTGTGCAAGGAGTAGGAGAGAGACAAAGCAAGTCTCTTCCACAAGAGCTCACAGTTTGTGTTGCTCCAGGTCCAATCTAAGGATGAGGTGTTTTCCTATTGAAACAAAAATCCTCTGAGGAGCATAAAAGCCCAGCTGAGTTCCTGTAACTCCCACCAAATTTCCCCTTCAGAATGAGTTTTCCATGCTGGCATTCAAAGTGGAGGAGAATGGAGGAAAAGCAGCCTTGCAGTTTGTCTTTTCCGATTTCTGCGCACATTTGGTGGCTGGATCACCCTCTCCTCTTGCAGTGTTTTCAAGGCAGAACTCCAAACGTGGTCCACGGACTTGCACACCCAGCACAAGGATTCCTGCAGACTGCTCTTCTCTGCTCTGCTTTTGAGGTCCACGGACATGTGAGGTTCCACTGCAGGTGGAAAACTGCAGCTCTGGAATGCAGAAGTGTCCTAAAATCTGAAGAGAAGCTACAAGACCAATCTTAAAAGTCCTTCACAGTTTACTGAAGTGATAATATGTGCTGTTGTGTCTTTTGAGCACCATGGAACACAGAATGGAGGTGATAAGAGTGGTGTCCCACATTGTGGTGTGGGGTACAGTAGCAGTGAAGTACTGGCAATTATTGGGTGGCTTGAGTCCCAAGTTTTTACCCCTCTGCAGCATCCAGCAGGATGCTGGGGCTGAGTGCTGCCAGGTCCTGCAGGATCTGGAACTGCTCATAGCAACAAGGCCACTGACTCAGTCTCTGCACAGTTAGGACCAGGAAACTTTTTACCCTCTGGCAACTTTTTCAGTGTTAATATAGAAACAAATCACTAATTATGAAAACAGGTGTGTCAGAGCAGCAGCATTGCCTCCAGCATCAGGTGGGGACAGAAACAGGCCTAAAGATTGGTTTGCAAAGCAAGGAGCTCTGAGTGTTTGAAGGAGGCAGCTCCAAGAGCTGCTGGGATGATCTGAGCCTTTCCATGGGCAGTTCATCTCCTGGCCATGACACTCCTGTCCTTCCTTGGCGTGGCTTGAATCCCTCTCTCACATGACTAATGGCAGCCGTCCATGAACAGCAATCAAAATAGTGCCTAGCCTCTTTCAGCTGGATAATGAACCCAGAGGGACTTCTCTAAATAGAGGAGCAATTGTGTGGACCAACTGTTCAGCATTCCTCCCCACTCAGCGGGATAGCCCACACTGCAGCTGCAGAGGTGACCTAAGAGCACTCACTGGAGAGCTAAACTTTGACACACCTTCAACAGTGCTTACTTGCATCCCAGAAACATTCCCAGTAGGGAATCACTGTACTGAGTACTATTCTGCTTTCCTACAGTTTTAAGGGGGATTTCAAAGAACTACTGCAATTGAATGTGTGGCTGCAGAGCTGGCGCAACCTAGGAGTGCCTCAGGATGCAATTTAACTTCTTCCATGATGGAAGGGTTATCCCAGCCCAGAAAACCGCCCTCACTGCTGACTGGGAGTACCCACACTGCAGATGTCATGCACTTGCTATCTTGCTCTGATAGATGCTCTTTGAACTGTTGTGCCCTGTTCCTGTTTTCTTTGCAGGCTTTACTCTTTGCTTTGCTGTGATGTGGAGGGATGGTGGACAGCTGGGTAAAACTCAGACGTTGTTTTGTTTCCCCAGATCAGCTGTCAAAAGGGCCATGTTCACATCTGTCCTCTCTTAACTCTGCGGCTGGAGACCCCCAGAGTGACTCCAACGGCACAGCTTCCCAGTCAGCAAGGGTGTTACGGAGGCAGTCCAAGCCTGTGGTACCCTTTATTTAACATGTAATCGTGGGTTTGATGGCCTTGGGGGTAGAGGAGTGTGATTGGTACCTCTGGTTCAGCATCAGAGGTTGTTCTCCCCTGATCTCCATCATGGGTTTGCTGCCTCACCTGGAGAGAGTCCCGCAGCTTCTCCAAACTGCAATGTTTCTCTGTGTGACATGAGGAGAGTGATTCTTATCTGCCACCCATTGCACTGGGAAACTAAATTAATGCTTGGGAGGGACCTTGTGGTCCTCTGAAGGGAGTGTTTACGTAACAGCAAGATATTATTGCTTGTTATACAGAGCAATACTTAAAAAACAGCTGTCACAACAGAGAAGAACAATGGCTTGTCCTAGTGGTTTCTGCTTTTTTTGACTATTTACTGATGTTTTTCCACATTTTTTTCCTTAGGAGATGACCGAGAATGGCAGTCATCAGCTGGTGGTAAAGGCCAGGTTCAATTTTAAGCAGACCAATGAGGATGAACTCTCTGTTAACAAAGGAGACATTATTTATGTCACCCGAGTTGAAGAAGGGGGCTGGTGGGAAGGGACCTTGAATGGAAAAACAGGCTGGTTCCCAAGTAACTACGTCAGAGAAGTCAAATCCACCGGTAAGCAAGTTGCTTTCAAGGGCTGATTGAATGACAGTGGTATAATGCAGTGAGGACCCTTGTGCCTTTGGGAAATTGCTGCTATTTATTAAGGACCGTTTGTGTACTTCAGGCAGCTGGGCTAATGGAAGGACGAATGGAAGGGCAAAGCCTAGTCTTTCAGATGAGTTGCTTGAGAGCTGCTTCACCCTCTTCCCAGCACATTGTGCCTTTCTGTTGCTCCCCCCAAGCCTCAGCAGCATGGAAGCAGTGATATTATCAGACAATGAGGACAGAGATGGATGTGGGTCCTGTTTGCCCTGGGGAGCCATCAGGTCATTCCAGCATCTGAGCACAGAACTAGTTTTTTGTTAGAGACCTTGGTCAGGCAATGTATTTGTGTTTGATCCTGGCTTTTCAGGCATCAGTGGAATGGATGCTCACCATCATGGTGTGGAATATGACAAAAACTGCATGGCCACAGGGCATGGTCCATAGTGATGGCTGATTTCACAGAGTACATTTTTCCCCAGATGATTTTGCTGCAATACTGAGAAAGGAAGAGGGAGGGGATGATCCATCTGATGTCATCTGCCTTTATTGAGCTTTGTCTTGAGTGTCCTTAACATTAACATTTTCTGTGATGTGGCTATACGCAGACGTAGGGTGATAATAATGTGAAGCCCCTGGCCAACTGCCCTGTGGCATTACACATCCATTCAAGCAGCTCACCCAGGCCTTTTTGTGAGATTAAACTGGTTTTTTGCAAAATGGAACTTAGCTCCTTAATGTACCTTGAGGACTTACCATAGACAGAGACCAGTTGTGTGCTTGGTGCTGATTCTATGGCTCAAGATCTGCTCTGGCCTCAAACTATGAGATACCAGCAGGGGTCTGCAAATTAGCTGCAAAATGTGCAGCCCCTGTTAGACATCCTTGCTTCCACACTTGCAAAAACAAAGCAAAGGAGGGAAGAAAAAAATTCATGATTTAATGCTCAGAATTAGGTCAGTTTTTATTTAATTCTAAATGAAAAAAATCATTGTTAGGATATCTCATCTCCCGCTGTTTCCCTCTGGGAAATGATGTCTGAGCTGGAGCAGGACATTGCAGCAGGGATTGAAGGCATGTCTGGCACAACTCAGGAATCAC
This sequence comes from Corvus hawaiiensis, assembly GCF_020740725.1. Lineage (NCBI taxonomy): Eukaryota > Metazoa > Chordata > Aves > Passeriformes > Corvidae > Corvus > Corvus hawaiiensis. Next base: position 174,467 of record NC_063226.1, on the reverse strand, counting down.
TAATCAACTCAGTGAGGGGAGAAGAGAGATGTTTTAAACAAAGGAGAATAAACTTGAGTCCTATAGGGAAAATCAGATGGGAGCTGCATGAAATGACAGTACCTCACTGAAGTGAAGGGCCAGTCTCCCATAGGTCCTGATGTAAGAGCCCATCAGATTTTTCTGTCTGCAGAGCTTTTCCCTCCAGATCCTCTCTTGGCACCATTTCACGTCAGGACAGTTCATTGCCCTGGTGTCTGCATGCTCAGGAGATGTGGCTGCATTACAAGTGAGCAATGAGGGACCATCAGTAAACCCTCCATGCCCCAGGAGCACTGCCGGGGCTGCAGCTGGCAGGGAGCTGCTTTTCCCATCTCCACAGTGTAAGACTTGTCACTCTGAATGGAGTTGTTTTTCAGCAGTGTCCTTGCCTCTGCTCTGTCCTAGGTGTGTCCTTTGGGTGGAAATATTCTGTGAGTCTGTGAAATAACGTGGAGGTGAGCTCCTCTGAGTCTTTAGATGAGGCACAGAGCTCCTGGCTGGAAGTGACAGGAAGCACTGCAATGGCAGTAATTAGAAAGTACATCAAGCTGCAGCTTCCAGATGCTAAATGTATCAATTTCAAGCTTCTCCCCTGCTATCAGTGGGAAAGTAATTGCCTTGTGTGAGCGACTGCAGGGAGACAGGAGAGCCTGGCTGCTCCACATGGCATGGAGCTGTTTAAGTATGTACAGAGTGGCCTGGGCTGTGGCAGCCTTGCACGGCCTTCCTGTCCCAGTCCAGAGGGGTGATGGTGTTGCTGGGAAAGCCGTGCTGCTGGCAGAGAAGGGGCTTCTCTAAGGAAGGAACAGTGGAGCAAGAACTTGTCCGTGTGTGTGTGTGTGTGTGTGTGTGCACATATGTACAGATGCTGGAGGCATCCACAGGGATTTAGCAAATGCAGAATGAGAATGGATTTCTAGGTTTTTGGGAGCTCTTCATTTAAATCTAATTTCATTCAGAGAAGGATTTGGCATCACAAGTGACTGCGGAGATCAGAGTTCAGCATATTGATTGGGGTTGGCTTCAATCACCTGGAAAAAAACACAGTATCTCTCATTTCTGACAGACACCCAGTTTTAAAACCAAATTTAGTGGGCCAGGTGAAGCCACACTGTAGTTCCAAACAGTGCCAGATACTGGGCTGCTGCCAGGGATTTTGGAGCAAACCTGGACATTGGTTGGCAGAGGCTGCACGAAGCTCCTGGTGTGACTCGCTTGGCTGCCATCAGTGTTGTGCATGCCACTGCTTTGATCCTAGTTTTTTGTGAAATGGGGAAACAAACCCTTCAGTTGAGGTTTTGTGGTCACAGGGGTGAAGTTACATTTGCTGGACATGATGTGGCAGTGTCTTTTCCTGGTGGAATAATGAGAGCTGTGCACTGTAATTTATTCATGGGTTTTTTTTGTGCAGATAAACCACTCTCTCCCAAAGCATTAAAAGGGCTAGAAAACACTCAGCTGACAAAGAATTATTACCCTGTGGTAAGTTTTAAAGTGCTGATCATACATTTTAATAAGTACCATGTTATTTATCTTCTGAACTGGCTCCTTCGCTTAAAAATCATTGAAGCAATTTGTAACAATTGGGGATGTGGCTCTGTGTTTAAATGCAGCTGTTTCCATTCCCTGGATTCAAGGCCATTGAGACAATAAACCACAAATGGAAGTAGCTGCAAGATGTCAAAAGTAGAGGCTTGAAGTAGACAGCTGAGATAGTTAAGGAGAGGTGACAACTTTCAGATCAATGCGGGGGGATAAGGCACAGTATTTCCTGTTGATAAAGAACGGGAGATAATGTCATGGTGTAGGCAAGCCACATCAGGGCTCTGGTCCCTGTCTTAGGTTTGGCTGGAGCTGTTATACCCCAAGGTGCCTGTCCTGTGCCTCTGCCAGCAGCTGCAGCCCTCGGAGGACAGGCAGCTGCTAGAGCTCATGGCCTGGCTTCGTAACTGGACTTGGCTTTGGAGCAGGTTCATAGCCTGCCAGGCCATGAACGGCTGCTGCAGAATGGGTGGGGAAACATCCCCTCCTCTACATATTGCTGCCGAAGCAAGGAGATCTGGCAAAGCAGGGGCAGTTACCTTCACTGCCTGTGCCCAGGAGCCCTGGAGTGAACCCTGTGGTGTAGGAGAGTGAAGATGCCTCGTGTGAGCATCCCTGGCTCTCAGTGCTGGAGCTGAATCCTGCTCATCAGTATGTCTAAATATATTTCAAGCAAAGCAAAGCAGAAACAGTTTGTCCAGGGAGCTGGAAACCACCTCCACTGTCTGAAAAACTGGAGTGCTGACTGGGAGCGTGCAGGAGGCACTGGGTTTGCCTGCTATGCGGCCAGAGACAAATCAGCTGCTGAGATGGATTAGCAGGACCAAACCCAGATCACCACATCCCTGAAGTGGTGAACGAGGTGTGCCTTGGCTTGATTTGCCACAGAAGCCATCCTTGGTGCAGCTTTTAACACCTGCTTTCCAGGCCTTCTCAAGTTCGCAAAGTAAAATCTCAGTATTTGACCACCAGGACTTTCCTGGGTGTTCTGGGTTCTGCATTAAGAAACGTGATTTGTGGACCTAAAATACGCTTCCATGCTTTTCCAGACTTGGAAGCTGATGTCATGTTCTTTTGACTAGTTTGCTAGTACATAAATCTTCTCAGTGCTCTGTCTCTCACCCTAGGTGTTGCAAAATATTCTGGAAACAGAACGAGATTATGCAAAGGAACTACAGTCACTTCTGGGAACTTACTTAAGACCCCTCCAGTCTTATGATAAGTAAGATATAAGGGCATCTGAGGTGGAGAGGACACTGTGGGAGCCTGGGGGTGTCATGGACAGAGGGCACATGTTTAGACATTGTCCAGTCAGGAGAGATGGGAGAGTGGCCTCCGTATTTCAGTCACTTCTCCCTTCCCAAAATCTTCATGTGGGAAAATTTCTTGTGTTCTCAGCCTTGTAGGCCTAAATGAGGGTGGTAGGAGAGTGACTCGCAGGATGACAGAAACAGGCACATTAGCTTTGGGAACATCCAATCTCACTAAAGGAACAAAGCAGCCCCTACCCGTAGGACCCTCCTCCCATAGGGAAATCCATAGCATGAATCCCTGAAGAAAAAACTGTCTCTGTGTCTGTGCACACACCTCTCTCCCCACCTCTGGCTGAAATCCCATCTGTCTGTGTCTATTAGACAGCTAAAGATCTGTGAAGATTAGTGTGATTAAGTGATTAAAATCCAATTAAGATAATCCTTGGCAGCAGACGTCTTCTCCAGGAGACTGCGGACTGTAGCTCACAGATCATGAATTTTGTGTATCTGGAGAAGGAGAAATTTTTGTGTCATTTTGGAAGGGCTGCTTACGAATAAAAATGGTATGCTCCTGAGGGCAACTTCTCTTTAATGCTGACTGGTGATGTGGCTCTTGTAGGCTCAGCGCGGGGGACATCGCAGCATTGCTGGGAAACATGGAAGAAATCTCTGCTTTTCAGCAAACACTGAACCAAGCCTTGGAAGAAGTTTCAAAGTAAGTTTGTGTCATATCACTGAGGTTGTTAAGCTTTTAAACTGTAGCTAAAAATAATAGAAAGACATGTTCATTAATGTTCCTCCTAGCTGCTGTCTTAGACTTGTTAAATATAGAAGAAAATAACAGGATTGAGGAAAGGTGCCAGGCAGTGCTTTGGCAGGAGGAAAGGTAGAAGGAACTCTTACATTTCTGCTGTTAAGGCATCTGCAGAATGAGTGTCACTAGACCTGACACAGAAGTGTGCCTAACCCAAAGATGCAGGCACATGCAGGGTGGGAGATCTGGCAGGCAAGAAGATGGGAATTGCCAGGGAGCAAAGAGCAAATTATTAGAGGTGATAATTTCCTGCAGGGAGGCTGACAGACACATTTAGCCTTAGCTAAGGGCTGAAAAGAGATGGGGAAAGACTGAATACTGGGAATATATTCAGGTTGTGGCTTCTCTTTCTTTATCCACCTTTTCATATTCAGGGGCAGCCCAGAGAGTGGGACCCTAGTTCTTTCAAGCACAGCCCCATCATCCCAGCTGTAGCTTTGCTAGTGAGACAGATCAGGCTGAGTCACAGGTTGTCTTAGGCTGTGATGCTCACTGTCTGCACCACAGAAACCCAGACCCACCTGAGGATCCCCCTCTTCTGCCTCCCCAGGTGGCAAGTGTGGGTATTTTGCTCAGTGCTGCAGTTATCAGGTGATGTGGGAACGTCCCTGTGCAGTGGGTAGTTCCTGGGCAGGTCTCTGAGAGTGCTGTAGCTTCAGGGTGCAGATCCAGAGGCTTAACCTGGCTGGTGTGTTGGTGTCTCTAGGCTCCCCGAGAACCAGCAGCGTGTGGGAGGCTGTTTCATGAACCTGATGCCCCAGTTCCGCTCCCTGTACCTGACGTACTGTGCTAACCACCCTTCAGCGGTGAATGTCCTCACACAGCACAGGTGAGTGATGGAGAAGGCGATTCAGACTCCTTTAAAGAGTTGACTTTTGTTATTAATACTTGGCCTGGCATGGCTGTTGACCTGTGTTTTGACAATAGGGCGAGGGGATTTCCTGCTGCTGGAAAAACTGCTGGGGCTTTGGGCTCTTCAGCAGAGCCTTTCAGCTTCAGCATGAAGACAACTCACTGCTCGTGTTCAGAGCTGATCTCACAGGTCCTTTTTGCACATAGATGACTCCCACCTTGGGTCAAACAGGGAGCCTCAGCTCTGGCAGTACCATCTCCTGTGATTGTTACTTGCCAAAGGACCCAGTTGCTGTTTCAGACCCACTGCTCAAGTGCTCACACACTGACAAATGGGAGGGTGTTCCCCTATGGCACCGTGGTGGGGGGCACATTGTTGCAGAAGGAGGATGGTCATCAAGTCACCCAGTTACCCAGTTTATTAATTGAGCTTCTATTCAACCAAATGGTTGATTTTCAGGGTCATTGGCAGATCACATTAATAACATCTTTCTTCAGTGTGACCCACATGAGTAAGCACTTAAACTTCTGTGATGTTCTGCTCAAGAGTGTGCCAAGCCAAGATGCTACCACTGTGTCATCCCTAATGCAGGTTAGCTGTCCTCCCTGCAATGATGGGAAAGCCAAGACCACATCCATAGTGTTTACGTCTTCCCATTCTGCAATGGGAAGTCGCAATGTATTTACTCACCTGCTGAAATCCAGCTTTAATTCAGTGTAACAACAAGCCTGGCTCCAGCAAATGACTCATTCATGTGATTCCTCAGTCTGACCCCTTTTCCTAAATCAACCAAAGTATCAGCTTTGGCAGGTGTGCTGACGCACACAAGCCATATTTTCTGGAGCAATGTGCATGCAAACAATGTATCACAGCTTCCAGCGGGGTCCCAGTGCATTGCTGCAGCCTCCTTCAGCACAGCACCAGCCTATGCAGCTCCCCCTGTCCCCATCCACCACTAGATACCTGGCCCTGTGCCACCTTGCTGTGCTGGGAGACCAGCTTCTGGCAGCAATGTGCCCCAGGGGCTGTGCATTCCAACACCTGTGGCCACACAGCATCCTCTCCTGCTTTCCGGGGGAGAAGGGTCTTGCTTGGTGGGAAGCTCCCAGCTCCCTGCCTGCTCCATGGGGTTGGTGGTGGTGGGGGTGCTCAGAGGGGAGTTTGTGCTGCGTTCAAAGAGGCCCAGCTCAGAGCAGAGCCCTGGCCATCTGGAGACTGTGGGGGCAGCAAAACATGGCCCTCAGCTCTGAGACCCCTCCTTGTTGTCTCTTTTTATAGTGATGAGCTGGAGAAGTTCATGGAGAGCCAGGGTGCGGCCAACCCAGGCATTCTCATCCTGACCACAAGCCTCAGCAAACCCTTCCTGAGGCTGGATAAATACGTGACACTGCTGCAGGAGCTGGAGCGGCACATGGAGGTAGGTGGGGTGTGGGGCTGCTGGGCAGGCTCTGCCCCTTGATTCTGCCAGAGCTGCTCCCTGAGCTTCAAGACATGCCTCTGCCTCTTGGTATTTGAGCACTATGAGGCTAAAAGTACTTACCACGTCTCCAAGGAGATGTCCTACGTCCCCCAGACATCATCCACCTTTCAGATTAAAAGTGAGAAACCGGTGGAAGAGTTTGAGGAATGTTAAGGAAATGCATTGACTGCTCTTCACCCCAGCCCTTCCTCAAAGATGGGCCATTTCCAGCACAAGTAAAAGCAGAGTCTAGAGTTGGGCTGCAGCTGCTATTTATTTGCACAGCCGGGAATAAATCTGTGGTTTTGTTATCATTTGATGAGATTCCTAAGCCTGGCCACTCACTCCTGTGGCTTGCCGGCACATCCCCACCCCTTGCCCCAGGGTTGTGCTCCTGGGTGGAGGCAGAGCTGCACAGACAGACATGGATCTGGCAGCCAGCACAGACACAGGGGTGGAGAGCAAGTCCCTGGGAGCAGGGAGTATAGCCAGGGGCACAAAGACTTCCTTGGCAAGAAGCAGGTCTGCCTCAGGACATTTCTTGCCCCAGGGACTGTAGAGATCTCTGCTACTCGCTGCTGGTGCACTCTAGCTGCAGGAAGGCAAAACTCAGGGGTGGTGCAAGGGGGTGAAGGAAACAGAAGTAACAGTCTGTTTTTAACCAAGTTTGCTTTTTCCCCTCATCCAGTTTTAATTACCAGTTAATTCAGCACGCTTATCCATGACGTACAATTGAGCCAAAGGATTAAAACCTCTATGCTTGAGCCAGGGATATTCCTGCATAGGAGAAAGCATGAGAGCCTGCAGGGTAGGAACACTCCAGACCTACCTGTACCCTCTCACCTGGCTGAGCTGAGCTACAGGGACTGAGCTGAGCCTGGCTGCAGCCACCATGCCCATGCAGGGATAATGCACTCTTTGCAGGATATGCATTGTGCTCTTTGCCTGCTCTTTGCAGGCTGTTCAGCAGTGGATTTGGGGACACATCACTTATTTCTCTTAGTTTCTAAGATGAGTGTGGGAATTTTGTTGCATGAATTAGTAGGGCTGAGGTTTAAGCTGTGATGCTGCAGGCTATATGCAGTGTGGATGTACACCGCAGCATTCCCTGCGCTGCTGCACAGCTACTGAGGGGGCAGGTGTGTTCAAGGCAGCCACTCGTCCCACATTCCACATGAGCAATCCCAGGCTGCAGGGACAGCTCCATCACAACCGAGACACCTTATGATTTCCTTGGCATGAGGACTTGGTGGTGAGGAGCAGGCCCCTAGATCCAGGAGAAAATTCTGGGAGAGTACTAGCATACAGCTGTGGTCAGAGATAAGGGGCAGCATTCTGCTTTTACCTGGCCCAAGAGCACTCTGCTCAGACATGCCTTCCCTTAAACCCAGAGGTGAAGCCCCCTTGATGCTCATGGATTTCTGCTCTTGATGGGGCAGTGCCTGGAATACCTGGCACATCAATGGAAGTTTCCTTCCTGAAGGTGCACCCTGTACCACTTCCTGTTTTCACTGATTTTTCTTTGCAAGTCAGATTTGTTCTAAGTCCAATCATGCCTACTCTTGCTCTGGCCACTTTACACTGATTAAATTGGTATCAGTGAATTGCATAGCTGCCTTTAGCCATGCCATGTTGAAGTGGATGGTGGGGAAGGTACCTGGGGGACTTTGAGCTCTTCCTGACTCCCATGCTGCCTGTATCCTCAGCCCTGGGTGTACTGGGACAGTGGGTGACGCTCAGGATGGGTGATACTCAGGGTGGGTTGATGCTCAAGGGTGGGTTCCGCTGGTGCTGGTGACTGAGGAATTTGCTCTCCCTTCACTAGGAGGCGCATGCAGATCATGAAGATGTTTTGAAAGCTGTCACATCCTTCAAGTCCCTTGTGGTAGGTGGCAGTTCTTAAAATAGAGCTCTCCATTTCTGGTCTGCATTTCATAAAGAATGAGTCAAGCCTGACATTTTTCTCCCCGTTAGGAAAAAAAGGTCTTCTGGAATGGAAAAGATGGGTTACAAAGAAACTTAATTTCACATTTCAACCCTAGAGCTGCTCCTCTGGCTGTGGCAAGAGCACCCTGGCTCTATGGTCCCCTCTGCTGCTGAAAGCCACATGTGGACCGTGGTGACAGCAGGGTCCCTTTCATCTCCTGTTGCGTCCATTCCCTAATCATCTGCCACCTGAAACTAGATTGCCCTTGCTCATTGAGGGAGTAGTTAGCACAGCTGTGACTGACTCCAGTGCTGGTGCCAATGGGAATTTCCCCTCTGAGCCCATGGAGTAACTCTTGATTTTGCTGAGGTTTGCTCCACGGGCATTGGGAGGCTTGGACCACATTCCAGTAATTTGTGGCTCCAGGTGCCATTGGTGGGGAACAGAGAGGAGGGATGACTCAGAGACAACAAACCTATTTCTGTGAACTCTGTCACCTGCACCCCTCAAAGTCCTGCTGCACTGAGATGAAATAGAGGGGGGAAAGCCATCTGAGTGCACTAAGGTTTTACCTGGAAAAGCTTTTTTTGGTTATTAAAAAAGCTGTAGTCTCTCTTGCTTTGTAGCCACATATATATATATATATATATATATATATATCCACTCCAGATCTATAACCACTCCAGCTATGGCCCAGCTTCCTCCCCTTAGCACAACAGATGTCACACGTTTGTGACAGATGCAAGTGTTTAGCAGTGAAGATAAAAGATGGGGAGGAGAAAGTTCATAGAAAACAGGAAAGAGTGATCATGTTACATTTACTAGAAACTCAGCACCCTTTCCATTTATTCTGGAAGCTAATAGGGGAATAACTCATTTAAATTACAAGGTGTCATTAATCTTTAGGAAATCTCGTAAGAGCTGGATGGTTTTACTTGAAATGTGTACTAGGGTGATGAGTAATTTAATGTCATTATGACACAGCTAAAGAGGTTCAATGTGGATTTGAGGTCAGACAGGCAGAGGTGCCCCTTGTGATGGGCACGTGGTCCTGTTATAGGACCAGGAAGGCTCCCAAGCAAAGGCAGGGAGGAACCAAAGAGCCTGGCGATTCACAGCGGTGCCTCTGCAGAGACTGATGAACTCCTGTGGATTTTATTTGGATTTTTATCCTGGGAACATTGGATTCAGCTACACTTGGGGAACCATCAAAACATACAACAGTTGTAGAACTAGAGTAAGCACCCACAGTTTGGTTCAAATGTGTGTGGTTTCAAACTAGACCCAATGCAGCCTCTCTCTTTGAAGAGCTGGATAGTCAAAGAGTTGGAAAGGAAGAAAATCTCAGTCAGAAAAAGAGTTTGGAAAAAACCAAGCAGTTGGTGAAAACAGCTCTGGTTTGGCTTTGCAGCAATTTTCCCTGTTGGCAGAGGGGTCAGTTAAAGAAAGTTTTGCTTGGATTTGCAGGACCGTCTTTGTCCAGTCAGCACTGTCCTCTCTTGCTGAGAGCTGCTGAGAGACTGGTCACTCCCTAGAGCTTCTCCAGTCCCCAGCTGCCCAGCAGTGGTGCAGTCTTTTCAGTTACAGTGCTTTGAGAAGATTCTTTTTTGTACTACTCTACAGCACTGCCCAGTCCTGCTTTTGGGTTCGCAGATTTTGGTTAGAAAATATCTGCCCATCTGACTTGTGGGGACTTTGCAGTGCTACAAGTACAACTCTGCTGTTTGGACAAAATGGGCAAAATCCCTCTAAGCAGTAGCAAAATTAGAGACATTTAACTGTGCAGCTGTCTTGGTTTGGAAATTGTGAACCTAAACTCTCAGAGGTAGAGCTAGTTTGGAAAGAAAAGTTTGCTCAGTGCAGTTTGCAATTTCTTTGACATTTGAATGTAATCATTACTTCATAAATCACTAGGGTGTGATTTTTTAAGAAACTTTGTGTAATGGAGCCAAAGCAAGCTTTCCTGATCCTTGGCACAACCATCCCTGAGCCCACAGGGCTGTGTGAGTGTTGCTGGTGGAACTGCAACTGCAACTGTTGGGTTGGCTCCTGCCCTTCAGCTAACAAAGCTCTGCTGTGATTCCTAGTCGCAATGCCAGGAGCTGAGGAAGAGGAAACAACTCGAGCTGCAAATCCTTTCTGAATCCATCCAGCGCTGGGAAGGAGAGGACATAAAAATGATGGGAAACGTCATCTACATGTCCCAGGTTATGGTGCAGTCTGGGGGAAGTGAGGTGAGTGTAATGTTCCTTCTGCTGGCTAAAGAACTGATGTCTGAATACTCACTTGCTCCTGGGATAAGTGATGCGAGGCGGCAGCTCCTCTCCTTCCAGGCCACAAACTGGTGACAAATAATGCTGATAAATAATTTTACTTCAGGAAGAGTTGTGCAATGGGGCTGTGCACGTCTTTGAAGCGAGTCAGGCACCCCGTAGGTTTAGCTTCAGGCCTTTGGTGACACACTTTTCAAGCAAAAGAAGTATCTCAGTGTCATATAGCACATTAATTTCCCTCTTTCTCCCCTGTGACTTACTCTGAGAAATGGGAGTGACTAGAAAGTGTCCTATGCCCAGCACAGGGGCTGCTTTGATGCTGCACCCCAGAGCTGACTGTGCTTTGGAACTAACTGGAGTGATTCTTGTCCTACTGGTCCTAATGCATCGCACCGGTGCCTGCCACAGACCTTCCTCAGTGGTGCTAAAGGCATGTGTGCTGCATGCTCGATGTGGGAAAGTTCCTGTTAGCACTGAATTGCTTGCTGTAGCAACTTTTCCCTGGGAAGGGAAGCCCTGTAAAACAAATCTGTGCAGCATCTAGTCCCAAAAGTCTTTCTTGTTTGGGATGTGAGATGCTGGGGGACATAAGGCCCTCTGAGGCACTCTACAATGATTGGAAGAGGATTAGCAGGATGCAGACAAAAATCTATGCAGGGAAAACTGGTACATAAATGAGATGCTGTAAAGAAAAAAAAGCCAGAATAGTTGGTTTGGGGTTGATCTCACAGGCTGTGATTCCAGCTGCAGCAGGTTCAGTTTGCTAGAGGCAGGTGCTTGTGATGCACTGCCAACTGGACTAACCTAAATTCTTATCCCCCCAGGAGAAAGAGGAGCGGTATTTCTTGTTATTTTCCAATGTTTTGCTGATGCTGTCTGCAAGCCCACGGATGAGTGGGTTCATCTATCAGGTAGACATGCTTAGTTTGAAGTTGCAAGGCGTTCGGTGTGGAAAAGGAAATCAGATAGTTCTTATCAAATTCAAGTCCTCTGTGTCCTTCGAACTCTCTGTTGTGATGCAAACACCCCAGGCTGGGAGCCAGGACTTGGCTTTAGGATAGTCAATGCCTTTGTCCTGATAAATGATTAAGCAGCATTTGGTAAGTGAATGCTGTGAAATTAGAAAAAAAAAGGGAAAAACCTCAAAACCTTTTGTTCTACCTGCTGTTCTTGAGAGTGGGGTGTGTGTGTGTGTAAGGTGTCCTGACCCAGCTGTAGGGTTTTGACCAGCCAGCTGGCTCTCAGTTTTGTGCCATCTCTGGAAAACACTTATAAAGCCCACTGCAAAGAGCACAAAAATTCCACTCCATGAGGTACTACGTATAACTCTGTATTTCTTGTGTTTTACCATTTTCCATACCATCCAATGGCTGGAATCAGGCTTTTGAGAGCTTGGCTTTTCTCCAGCTGTCTGAAACCATCAATACTGCCAAGAAAAGGATGCTCTTGTTTTGATGTGTCATTTATCATAGCAAGGGAAATGAGAAAGATATGGGAAATATTTGGCTGGGTTTTCTGACTTGACCCACCAATGGGAGTAAGGTGAGCAGGCAGTTCAGCATGCAAATCAGAGGGACGGGGAAGGCTTTCAGAAAAAAACAGGGGAAATTGATCCTTCTGACTTGACTGTGAAAAAGGTTTGCACTGAATGAAGGGAAAGGGTGGCAGATGAGCCAGGGATGACTCAGTTGTCATGGGAGCCTCATCTCTGGGGTTTGACCTAGTTGTGCAGGGAAATCTAGATCCATACATTAAAGGAGACTCTTCCTGCAGTCTGAAGCCTTCACAAATTAATTTTAAATGGCGATTCCCAAAGAGAAAGGAATCAGCAGAAACAAGCAGAACAACACCTGCTGGGAAGCAGACACAGATGCTGACTGCTCTTCAATTCTCCCAGGGAAAGCTGCCTTTGACAGGAATGACGCTGACAAAGCTGGAAGATGCTGAAGGGAATGAGCACATGTTTGAAATCACAGGTCAGTGGGGCCTTCTGCCTGGGGCTGTCCTCCCAGTCCAAACAACTGTTGCCACTGGAAGTACTGGTCCTCCTTTCCCTAATTCCCCACCATGATCTTCCTCCTGCTCTTTTACCATGTGTTGTCTGAGTTTCTGAGCACCTCTGTCCTGGTTGAGTCAATCTCCTCCCAGTGCCCTGGAGCTCTGCCTCTGGCTGCCTTTGGAGACTGTAGTGTTTCATATGGGACAAATCTCCCGCCCCAGTAGCACTGCTCTGCACTGGTGTGCCCTGTCTGCATCCGGTGGCCATCCCTTGTAGCTCTGAGTACCTAATTTATTGACAGATTAATGGTTCTGGTAATCAGGGAGCTTTCCTAGTGTTCCTCCCATTTTCCCCTTCAATTTATCTCATTACTTGTAGGTATATATGGTAATTTCATGCTCAGTGCCTGGGCTGCAGTACAGCTGTTTGTGCTGGTGGTATTTGGTGTCAGGATCCTGTTAATCATGGAAATGTTGTGTTTAATGACCTTTAACATTAAATAATCCTCACACATTCATCTCACCAGTTCCCTTAGCATTTCTTGCAGCTCCCACATTTTCAGTGGTTGGCCTGAGCAGGATGGGCAGTCACATCATCATCGTAGATGAGATGCTTAGGGACATGGTTTAGTGGTGCACCTTGCTGGGTTAATGGTTGGACTTGATGATCTTAGATGTCTTTTCCAACCTTAATGATTCCATGATTCTATCTTTGCCCTGGCCTTTTTGGAGCCACTGGACTGTGCAAACTGAGGAGCCATTTCCTGCTATGCTGAGCTGATCCCACCCTGTGTTTCCTCCTGAGCCTCTTCCACTTGCTAAAGACAGTTATTTAACCCTCTGCCACAGGGAACATGATGGAGCGGATCACTGTGTCCTGCAGTACCAGCCAGGACTTGCACGAGTGGCTTGACCACTTGCAAAGGCTGACGAAAGGGACATGCAGCACTGTCTCCAAAACACAGTCCTGGAGCCCTCATTCCGTAAGTGTCACCTCCTGGCCTTTGCTGCCTGGGTTCCTCACTGCTGCCTGAGCTCTCTGTTTCAGCAGTGTGCCTTGACACTAAGGTAACATGACAGCTGTAAGACACATCCCACAGTTTGGTTTGTAACCATGCTGTGCTTGTACCATTTTACACGTAGCCTGCCCTATTTTTGTTGCAACTTAGATGTCTCAATGTCTCAATGCTTGACCATCCCCCTCCACTTCTCTGCTTTGTTTGGTGGTTAACAGTCTTGGTTTGTTTCTCGTCTATTTTCTCAGACATTTAGTTCAGCTGGGCAGATCCGTGGGCCTCTGGAACCCCCTAAAATCCTCAAGCCCTGGAGCTTGAGCTGCCTCCGCCCTGCTCCTCCACTCAGACCATCAGCAGCGCTGAGTTACAAAGAGGTAATCATCCCACCTGCCTGTGCAGGACCTTCATTTCACACAATCCCTAGACCCTGTGTCCAGGTTTTGTATCCCGTAGCAAGGGCACAGAAATGTAGGATGTTGGGTATGTTGAGAAAAATGACTCTGCCAGTTTGGCCCCAGTCCTGTGATGGATGTTGGTTGCTGTGCCAGGCTTTGTGCTATAAGGGACTCATGAGTATGTGTGTTTGCAGGCTGGATGTTTGCTGTTGGCTGCTGTAGCCAGCACCTTCAGCTGCTGGATGTCACCGTCCCACATCTGGGTGTCCCATTGAGCCCTGTCCTTTGGCAGTGCCATGGCGGAGCTGCCTCCTTTCCTCCTCCTGCCTTGGTCTGAGCTTGGTCTTGGCAGGACAGAGGCCTGCTCCCTGCTGGAATGTGTTCCAGCTCCAGCTGTAGCAGTAGCTCAGTGATAGAGGATTGAGAAGCAATACTGCGCCACGAGGAAGAGGAAAAACACCTGCCCGTGTTTCTTGTGTCTTCCACCCTGTTTTGGTGGCTGGAACAGGATGTGGGGCTTGACCCTCCTTTGCCACCCACCTGAGTGTTATACAGCAAGGTCCTGCTGGGAGGCAGCAGTCCAAGTGATGGCTTCCCCTGCAGAAATCCCAGCCTGGGAGCTGGGAGGTGGTGTGGGAAAACCCAAAATACAGCCTAGCTCTGATTCTCACCCTGCACCACAACTGTAGTGCTCTCCTTCCCCACCTCATGTTAAATTTTTGGGATTACTCACCAGTACCTCAGGTAACGTTCCCCTTACTGAGTGAGCACTCTGGATCTGAGTCAGCTGCCTTTCTTCGTACAGCAGCCCTGGGAGGGTCACTGCCCCAACGAGGATGGGGTCAGGGAGGGGGCTTGGACCCCCTCAGCCCTCCCAGCACTTAGGGATGGAGAGTCTGGCAGCTGGCAGGGCTGTGAGTCTGCTGCTCCAGGTAGAGACTTTATGTAGCCTCATTGCATCTTGTTGCATTTATTTCTTAGAATTTGTAAAGTAACGCATTTCAGTCTGGGAATTAAAGTGTTTAAATACCAACTGAGCAGACTGAAAATGATCCATAATCTTTGCATGTTCCAAATTCCTAATGAATCCTAAATGATTTCTTGTTTGTGTGGTGAATTAAAAATATAGGTAGAGGCTGAGGTAGAAGAGAAATTTTTCTGTGGGAAAAACCACAGATTGAGCGATATCATTAATACCACGGTCCTTTGCAGTTTGTCGTCCCCTGCCACCCATAGCAGGAATTAAACTCTGTGTCAAAACCAGGGCAGAGGTTTCTGCCACAGAGGCCTAGCCAACAGTGAGTCCCAAGGGACTGGATGCTGGATGGTATCCTGCGAGGTGTCATAGGACCAAAAATGTGGCTTCCATGGGAACAAGCTGTGCTGACCATGTTGGTGGAAACCTAAAGGCCAGCGTGTCCAGAGTTGGGCAGGCACAGCCTGGTACCCGGCCAGTCCAGGCTGAGCCTGTGGAGAGACTCATGGACACAAGCCTGCGATGACAGATGGGAAATAAGTTTGGTTGTTGGCCCAAGCAGATCCACATCTACCTCATCCCTCCCTCTGGGGTGTTTAATGACTAAACACTATCCCTATTTCACTGTATTTTAATTTTTTAAATTTAAAGTAGAGCACAAAATAAACAATGCTAACAGCTCCGTGCAAGCACCTTCCTATAATGAAGATTTAATGAAGGAATACAAATTTCAAAGGTTATTTGCAGGGAAGTGAGTGGGAGAGTTTGATTAAAAGATTAGAGATTTTCAGACATCCAGTGTTACTTTACTTGTCTTGTCATAGTGTAGGACGGGATGGCACAGTCTTGTGCATTTCCTTGTACCCAGCTGTGCTCAGGAAACCCCAGACCCTGCTTGTGTACTGCACATCACTCTTGCTATTTCCATTGAAATTGGGTCATTTTCCTGTTCTCTTTCCAGTGGTAATTTGAAATGACAGAACAGATAAGTTCCGTATGTAAAGTGCTGTGTCTGGATTCAGTTTAGCAAAGGGAAAAAGATTTACAGATCATTTCTTCTACTGCTTTTTTTTTTAACTGGCTTCTTTGCATCAGGTGAAGGCTTTATAACATCAGGGTTCATGACTTTGCTGGGCAGACCTGCAGGAGAGCCAAGTGGCTCCCTGGATCAAGCATCCCTGGGATGGCATCCAGGGATTGGGCCCTCCACAGGATGTGCAGGAAGCTCCCCGTCCCTGCCAGTGGAGCAGGGAGGTATTGCAGTGCTGATGCCTGATGGCATGGTCAGGTCTTCAGTGAGGATGGCAGGTCCTCTTTGAGAAGATGGAATCCTAGGTGATTGTCACCAGGGTGGGCAGAGCATCCTGGCATCCTGACTAGGCTGGGTTGAGGCTCTCAGGACTGGTGTTGAGCACAGACCCCGAGCGACCCCTGGGGCTTGGAAGGAGCCAGGCACGTGGAGCTCCTGTGGTTGTAAGCACCAGTTTAGACAACCAACATCCACAAACACCCAACTACTAACCGAGGAGGCATGTTCTCTGTGTGTTTAGAGTGTATTAATGCCCACTCACCCTGCATCTCACATGTAAATTTTCCATTTTGCATGACATGGTGCTCCTTTGCATGTTGATAGTGCTTTAAAACCAGTACAGAGGGTGTGCTGCATTAATCACAGGACTAACATTGAAATGTGTTTCAGAATTGTGGATTTAATGGACTTGATGATAAAAATCATCAGTCTCTCACACTCATCTTCTCTTTCTTTGCATATTCATTGTAGAGGATGTCTTATATCTTAAAGGTAAGGGTAGATACATCTCTTTGGCTTGTCGTGGCACAGAACGCTTGTTCCTGTTCCTGCTTCTTGTGCTTGCATGACCCTAATCTTGCCTTGTTGTATCTGTAAGTTATTGTCAGAGTCAGTAGCAACTGGCAAATATATTTTGAGATAAGTCTCAGAAAGGATTTAGTATTGTGGTACTTAAACCTCCTGGCATGCCTCTTCTCCTGCTTTACATCTTTATTGCATGTAACCTACTAGTACACTAATTCTCTCCAAATCAGCAAGACTTTTAACTAAGTGAAGGAGAAAAAAACTTGTGTTTCTTACTCATGGAGTCATAGCAAACACTAACTTTGTATGTGTTTGTCTGTTCTCTGTGTATATGTGTGTGTGGGATTTATACTCTCAAATTGTGGACATTTAGAAGCAGAGCTATTTGCCAACTCTTTTATATTAGAAATCGAGTCAATGGAATAAACCACATTTTAGGGTTTTCTAGCACAGATGACAGAGTTGGTAAGCAGACTAAAAGTGCTATCAATGTATTTGAATTCTCTGGCTAAAGGATTTTAGAGCAGAGTTGAATTTACTAAAGGAGCCTGTCCTGGCCCAAACCTGCAGGTGCAATTCCCACTGCTGTTCCAGGGAGCAGTGGGTCACAACTGGCACATGTGAAGGGCAAAACCCATCATTCTCCCCAACTTTGTCATTGTCTGCTTTACAGTTCTCTAACATGTTGTGTGTAGCATGGGTAGCTACAACCAGCTGTGCTGCTCCCCTGTCCCAGCTGCCTTTGATTCTGGTTAAACACAAGAGTCTATTTCTCTGTAGGATTCCAGCAAAAGTCCAAAAACAATGAAGAAGTTTCTTCCAAAAAGGAAAACTGAGAGAAAACCATCCGATGAAGAATTTGTTATTCGAAAAAGTAAGTTTTGTCCAGAGAAGCTGTGGTTGCCCCATCCCTGGAAGTGTTCAAGGCCAGGTTGGATGGGGCTTGGAGCAACCTAGTCTAGTGGAAGGTGTCCCTGCCCGTGGCAGGGATTGAGACTAGATGATCTTTAACCCCAACCATTCTGTGATTCTATTTTTCTTTTGTTTCTGGAGATTTCTGTGTTCTCAGTGATCTCCATGGGACTTCGAGAACACCCTTTCTTGCAGTGCAGGATGTGACAGGAGGCTCTCACTGTAAGCCTATGTGCTCCTGAACACAGGAGGCTTCTGGAAGTGCACTGGTCCTCAGCCTCTGACAGATCCTTCCTCCCCTCCCAGTTATGACTGCCAGACATGTCACCACCCTCCTTGTGATTGCTAGCACAGGGTCATGGGTTGTGGGTGGTCTTGTTCTGGGTATGAAGCCAAGGAACTACTTCCAAGTAGTTAAAAACTGCATTAAAACTGCACATCAAGAGTCACCAAAATATGTCTGACAGCTCGGACAAACCCTTACCTGGCCATGCCAGCAGGTCCTAGAACAGTTTCCATGGGGAATTAGGAAACAAAAAGGTCCCCATCCCAACAGGGGTGTTCACCTGCAAAGAGGGGTGTCCTGACAGCTCCCTAAAGCCCACTTGGGACACTCCTTGGGAGCTTTACATGAAAGGCCATGGTCACCCAGCCATGGTGAAGCTCCACGACTAGCTCTCTCCCTTGAGAAGACAGCACTGAGTGGAGGCTGGAAATTAACACTTTGTATTTCCAAGTCCTGCTCTGGTGCTGCTGTACCAGACCCCCGACATTAGGGTTTTGCCTGCCCATCTCCCAGTGCTGCCTGCACCCAAAGTAGGGCAAAAAACTCCCTGAGTTTTGCCAAGATGAGCAACTAGAGATGAGTTTTCACACCATTTGGTCATGGCGCTTGATGCCACTAAGGCCAGAAAATGCAAAGGACCTCGAAAGGGATTGGACAGTGTCCCAGAGACAGTCAGCCAAAGAAACAGCACAATCTCTTAAGGGGCTTGGGTACAAAGACTGGGAGAGACAAGGCCAGAGTACCTTGCTTTTTTGTGCCTGCTGTTGTTTGCAATGTTTTACAGGTACTGCTGCGCTGGAGGAGGATGCTCAGATCCTGAAAGTGATCGAGGCATACTGTACTGGGGCAGGCTTCCAGCAAGCTCTCAGCTCAGGTGGGTGCACAACCACGTTATTTAGCTCCTACTCTGCCCACAACACTGATAACCCCTCTGGGAAAAAACAGATGTTGCATCATACAGCAATGAGACTCATGCTAGGAAACTGTGTAGTGTTCAGTCTTCGAGATAAGGGAGCTTCATCTGTCTAGTGGTTTAGTTGCCATTGTTTTTCTTCTAAACACAGAGAACGAAGCAGGTAGGAGGGCAGATGAGACACTGCTATTTCACCAGTGATTACCTGATGGTAATCTCAGGTTGCTTATAGCTTTAGAAAGGAAGCATGAATATTATCTCTCAATCAGCTGCGTGTTTAAGAACAACCTGCTTCATAGGAAGCTATCTAACATCTTCAGCTCTGGAAGTAAAACTATCATTGCTGGTGAGATGTCAGATTAAATCACTGAACTGTCAAATAATGGTACACAGAAAAAAAGGAGGCCATGGTTCTTTGGGGAGCTCTTGACCCTAGTTGAATGGTTTCATTTATAAGTCGTGACATAACTTCAGATGCAATGAGTACTCTTGAAAATTTTCCACTTTCTGCTGTAGCTCTCGGTTGGTGGGATGCAGCTGACATCTCCAGCCTGCCCCAGGTTGATGGTGGAGCAGGAAGAGCTTCTGTCTGATGTAGCATGGGCACCAGGGAAGATTACCCCTTTTTCTGCCTGATGAATAATTCTTGTACACAGGGTCCCGTAAAGACTCCATCCCCCAAGTCCTTCTTCCTGAAGAAGAGAAAATCATCATAGAGGAAACACGAAGCAATGGCCAGACAGTCACGGAGGAAAAGTAAGTGTAGCTGCTCTCCACTTGCAGACAGATCCCTGTGTCATTTTTTGGAATGGCATTAAGAACCAATGCCCTGTCCCCACAGAGGAGCAGGGCTGGTGTCATTGACTCCTGCCTTAGTTCTGGCAAAGAACCACCAGACAATTTCAACCGCTATTTTGTCCCTTTTAAGGACAGAGCCGCCTTCCCAGCTGTCCTGACGTGGCTGTATCCCTCTGGGCATCTGGATCCCCAGTTTATGGCTTATCCAGGTGTAGGATAATGGGGTCAGCGGGGACAGAACCAAGCAAGTGGCTCTTATTTTCTTATTTTTTTAACTACTGATGTACTGGGCTGCTGCCGCCCCTCGGGAGCCTGCCTGGCACCTGCCTGTGAGTGCTCCCAGCCTGTACTGTAACTTCTGCATCTGTATGGCTGTGTTGAGCCTTTCCCTTTCCAACCCAGTCAGTGTGTTCCTTTCATGGTTGATTTGTTGCAGCACAACCTCAATGAATCAAGGCTACTTTACAAAAGATGCTCAGGCATTTCTACCTTTAAAGTCATTGTTATTTATTGCCATAGCATAAACAAGGAAGCCAAAGCCACAGACCTTTGCCAATAACTCAAAGCAGAACAAGGTATTGAGGTTTGAGAAAAGAGCTCTGAGTTTTGGAGCAGTGGCCTATAAATGCTGCTGGGCTGTGTTTCCAGAGTCCCCTCACAGGCAGCAGCTTGATGCTCGGGAAGCAGAATCTGGATGCAACTTCCCTGTCAGCACCTCCCATGCTGTCACTGTTTTCCAGCACTCCAACTCTTCTTATTTCTTTTTTTTTTCAATTTTTTTTTCAGAAGCCTTGTTGACACAGTTTATGCACTGAAAGATGAAGTCAAAGAGCTGAAGCAGGTAATTTGGGTGGGATTGTTTGTACTGGGAGTTGAGTGAAAGCCAACCAATCTGTGCTGGGTCATCTTCAGCTGGTCGGTGGCAGGAAAAGTCTTACTGATCCTGGTCCAATCTTGCAAATTCCTGAATGAGAATTAGTTTTCTTCTGATTTACTTCTCTGAATCACAGAATCATAGAATTGTTAAGGTTGGAAAAGACCAGTGAGATCATGGAGTCCAACCATCAACCCAGCACCACCAGCATGTTCACCACTAAAGCATGTCCTGGAGGGGCCATACCCACACATTCTATGAACACTCCCAGCAATGGTGACTCCACCACTTCCCTTGGCAGACTGTTCCAGTGTTTGACAACCCTTTCCTTGAAGAAACTTTTCCTAATATCTGATATAAACCTGCCCTGGCACAGCTGGAGACCACTTCCTCATCCTCCATGCTTGAGTGCCAGAGACAGCAAGAGGGAAGGAGTAGTTGGTCTTTGTGGTAACATGAAACTTTCCCTCCATTCCAAAAGCTCTTTCAACTTGACTGTTCATTTTATAGGGGTCTGGTGGACACCAGTTCTTGTGGACTCAGAGGAAATATGTCCTCTTCCCTCCAGTCCCAAGTCTGGAGGTGGGAGAAACCACCGCAGGAGAACAGGGTTCTTCAACCCAAGCTAAAATTAGGTTTCCAGGAGGATGTTTCTGCCTGCCCAAAGTCAGGGAACTTCTGTGCAGGTCTTTGAGGTAGTAAGGGTCTGTTTGGGTTACTTGTGGTCTGATCCACTTACAGTCTACATCCTCACGGAGTCCTATCAAATGTCCCTGTTATTTCATCACCTCTGAGGCATCAGGCAGCAGATGCATGGAAGTACCTCACTGCATAAAGTGCATGGGCATTAACCGCATCTTTATTCCTTTGTTTTTCACCTTGCAGGAAAACAAAAGGATGAAACAGTGTTTGGAAGAAGAGCTTAAATCCAGGAAGGACTTGGAGAAGCTGGTGAGAAGGCTGCTGAAGCAGACGGATGAGTGTGGCAGGGAGGACACTGGGCGCAAGTCATCCCTGATCGCCTGAATTCGTGGAGAAGCTGCAGGCAGTGGTGTGTGACCTCAGGTGTTTCTTTGGGAAGTGGAACTGGATCCTTTGCCTCTTCTTGCTCCTTATTTTGTTGGTTTGGGGTATTTTGTTACCAAAAAAAAAAAAAAAAAGTCATAGAGAAAAAAAAATAGTTTTTCTTCCATCCAGTAAGGAAATAAAGCAGAAACAATCAATCACAGCTGAACCAGTAAGCAAGCGGTCCATGATTCACAATTCATCTGCAGCAACTAATACCTCATTGTACCTGCTACTGGGAGCAAATACAAACTCTGCTAGTGACTGCTGCTCACAAAGGCTTGGGCAGCAGTTTCCTAGAAGAAGCTTAAGCACTTTTTAATGCTTTCATTCTTTCCAAAAGCACCGGTACCTATTTATTGAATGAAAACATTATTGAGGTGGCATTGAGCAGAAACCAAAAAAGCACCATGCTCCTCTTTTCAGATAGTCACAACGGGGGAAGCTTTTCCCATCTATCTTCTTTTTCCCCATTAGTTGACTGTAGCGAACTAGAGCCCAGCAATACTGTGGTTCCTGTGTGGCCTTGATACTGATTAAAATGTGCAATTAACATGAAGACATTTGAACTCCTTGGGGAAGCCAGATCTGGAGCACCTGTCAGAGCGCAGAGGAAGGTATTTTGCACAGTGCTGCCTCCTTACAGCTCATGATTAGCACAACAGGTAACTGCTGTTCTGCCCCCCATCCCTTTTCTTATGCATGATGTAGAATTCCTACCCCCTGCTTTGTTTTCACATCGAGTGTCCAGGTATCCTAGGAGATTATAATTTTGCTGTGCTTCTTCTTGCAGGACATGCTTTTCTCTGTATGAAATGTAAACATTGCTTGACAACAAAAAACAACCCCAAATGTGCTGGTCCCCTGCTCCCTTCTGCCCACGTTAGGCTCTCCATCGCTCCTTCCCAAGGGTTGGGAATGTAGCCAGCGGCCACTTCTCCCCACACCACCCCAAAGCGGCTTTCTGCTAGGGAAAAGGAACTTTCTCTTGTGATAGGGAAGGTATTTATGCTTTGACAAGAGCTGGAACGCTCCTGGGGCAAGGATGTGCAACACCCTCACGGATCCCTGCACAGTTCCTCGACCACAGCACACAGGCAACATGCATATGTATCAGCTCTCCTTATCTTACTTGGTGTTATACCTTAGTTTAGAACTGATGTTTTTCTTCCTTCCTTAACAGCTTTATAAAAATAACTCTCTGTTAAAGTTAACGTGTCTTATTTATCTCACAGGGCAGCATGGTCCCAGGGTGTGCAGAGGCACCACAGCTTGTTACAGTCACACCATTATGTTGGTTGTGAAGGACATAACAGAGGCAATAATTACAACTCCCTCCTTGCCATTAAAATTTAGCCAGGACATTGCAAATGGTGTTTTGGGAGATGTAGACTCCAAAATATCTCGAGTGTAATAAGAAACCCTCTTTAAGCTGTTTCTAGGGCAAAACAGAGGTCTGGCTACGTTTGCCATCCCCAGAGCAATCCCAGCCAGATGGCAGCTCCCCACATCCCTGCCTGGGCACACATTTGAGTGGTTTGGTCAGCAGTCAAGCTCTGCTGTGCTTGTGGATCATTTTCCAGGAGCAGAACTTTTGCTACATGTACTGCTGCTCTGGGAGGCCATGCGCAGACCCCTCACTACTGCCTGGCCTTGCCGCCTGCCCAAAGCTGGGTTGGGGACTAGGCTGCTGACGTGCAGAACAAACCAGGAGCCACTGACACTCCAGGGAGAGGGTAGAAATGTGTCTTTGCTGCCCCCAGGCTCAGTTGAAACCCGTACTGTATACATATGCATGTTTGTGAGATGTAATGTGATGGAGGGCACACTGGGACTTTTTGGATCAAGCATTTGTCAAGAGCTAGAACCCAAAAAAAGACAAGAAAATAAAAAGGAAAAGAAGCCATGCCAGATGGACAGCAATGTTTGCATATTTACTTTGTTTACAGCGCTTTGTAAATAGGTTCCAGTGAGTCTGTCTTTAGATGGATGTGTGTCAGCTGCCTTCCAGTGTATCTTTGTCACATAGGTTTATTTAGTGTAACAACTTATGCAAGTTCAACTTTTCTAACATGTTTTTATTTTGAACAGTTTTTTAATTGACATTTTCAACAAATAAAGAAGGATAAAAGTCGCTTCTTAGCCCTTGGTGCTGCTTCCTGTGTTTTCTGCCGTGAAAGCAAAGCCAGTGCTTGCTCTGGGCATCACTGATTTGCTCAGAATGCCATGGCAGCATCATCCTTCTCTGATTTAC
Organism: Corvus hawaiiensis; assembly: GCF_020740725.1. NCBI lineage: Eukaryota > Metazoa > Chordata > Aves > Passeriformes > Corvidae > Corvus > Corvus hawaiiensis. The sequence goes on along the minus strand of NC_063226.1, from coordinate 151,004 downwards.
TGGTGGGTTTACTGGTGTGAAAGGTGATGCTGGCACTTCGGCTGTTGCTCCCACCATCACCCAGACCTGCAGCAGGCCAAGGGCACCTGGTCCCAGGACAGGAGATGCATTTCCATCCCTTAAGCCCCACATGCACTCTGTTCACAAGGATGCTTTATGGAGAACTGGCTGCTCTGCTGCACCAGGCAGTTGCTGTAGATAAGTGACTTCCTGCCTGCTTGAAATTTTATGTTTTTTTAGTTAGTGTTTTTTCTGGCAATTAGGCGTGGTGACAGGATTTCCTTTGGTCTACCACCATTTGGACAAGACGTCTCCTGCAGGCTGGGGTTTTTTTAACTCTTTGATAGAGACATGCCACGGTCTCAGCCCACAGCAGAAGTAGAGGATCAAACGCAGCAGGGCTGGACCCTGCTCTCCCTCCCCAAACACAGCACTCAGAGTGGGAAAAAGAACAAGAGAAAAAAGAAACACTAGCCTTGGGTGCATCATGGGAAAACACTGAAGTCCAAAACTGCCAGAAGGCAGGGTTAGATGGGATATTAGAAAGAGATTCTTTCCTGTGAGGGTGGTGAGGCCCTAGCACAGGTTGCCCAGAGAAGCTGTGTCTGCCCCATCCCTGGAAGTGTTCCAGGCCAGGTTGGGTGGGGCTTGGAGCAACCTGGTATCTATATATATATGTATAGCTGGTTTTTTTTAAAAGTGAGCTCAGTGTGTATTAAACCATGCAAACACCTCTCCCAGCAAATGACCATGCTGCTGTTTGTTCCTGCTGCTGCTCATCCATGACCCCCTGTGCCGGTCCCGCTGATGTGCCCCACAAACTCATCACCCTCTCAACCCCTTCTTAACTCAGAAAGAACAAAAATCAGTTTGGAAACTGTAAAATCCACAGCCTGAGGACTGGCATAGAGGCCTCACATCAAGGGAGAAATCAGTATTTTGACGACCTTTAAACTTTCCATGGGGAGAGGAAACCGTGCCAGCTACAGCAATGGGCAGGGCTGTGGGAGAAGGACAGAGCTGGATGGCAGCAATTGCATCTCGTCCCCTCCTACATGCTACTTCACATCTGAATCCCATGGGCTATTTTTGGTAAGTCAAGAAACAGAGGCAAGGAACAAAAGCCCTGAGAAAGGCAGCGGTGTGGGCAGGGGCTAGGGTTGGTCAGGCAGCCCACAGGCAGGAGAGGTGACAGTTGGCATCTGCTGCTCTTGCTGCAGACTTCATGGACTTGTTTTATGACTATTTTTCTCCTTCCCTCTTTAATTGTTTTCCCCAATCATGCAATTTGCAGCTCCTGGATCCCTGCTCAGTGATTTGGGCTGGGGATCACAGCCCAGCCCAAGGTCTCCGGCAGGTGCTCCTGGCCACTGAGGCTGGGGGCTGCAGGAGGTTTCAAAGTGTGCACTGTTCACAGGTTTTCCTTGCCTGTGATGAGCAGGTTTTCCACTCCTGGAGGTTTTTGGCCACACACGTGCTCCTCACAGTTCTCTCTTCCCCATCTGCTTGCTCCCAACCCCTCCCCCAGTCTCAGACTATCCCAGTTTGCACCGTCTTTGGTTTCTCCTGTAGCTTCCAACAGCACTCCCACCATGACCGAGCAATTCCACCTCCCCTGTGGAGGTTTGTGGCTCTTCAGGGAGGCCAGCACTTCCTCCAGGAGCCTGGCCCAAGGGCTGGCTGTGTTTCAGCAGCAGCAGGGATATGGCTGGACCCACACCACTGCGGGATACTGTGGGAGTCAGCAGCTGCCCAGCCCCACACGCAGCATGTGCAGCATCCATTCCGCTGCTCCAAAGCAGAGACATCCCTGCAGGCTCCATGACCGTAGGACAGAGGAATAATCCTCTTTCAGTCAGGTGTCCTAAATCCCCTTAAAACTAGTCCTCACCCCTCTCTTCCACAGCTGTGCTGGGGGCTTCAGCACCTGTGCCTCACTACCCTCCCAGGACAGGGGCTCCTTTCTTCCTTCTCCTTCCAAAATGTCCCTAGTGCTGCCTGGCCCTGGCACCTCAGCATGCCCCAAGGAACATGGTGGAATGACTGCCCCTGGAGGCTGCTGGGACTGGCTTACCCCAGGGTGACCCCCAGTGCCACCCCACTGCCCTCTTAGTCCCCAGACCTCAAGCAGGATCCTGTGAAATCTCAGCCTGGGGCTGGGAAGGGTGAGCGGTGTTCAAAACGTACAGAGCCATCTATGTCTTAATTCATAAATTGTATTAATTGTGGGGTGACCGGCGGAAGAAACCCCACACTGTGGAAGGGGGAACCACAAACACTGAATTATGCTGCAGAACACAGCTACAGCCATGCACAGTCCTCTGGCACACAGTCTCTCTGGTTAAAAATATAAGATGGGTTTAGTTAAATAAATAGTCTTTATACAAGATGTCAGACAAGAGTGGTTCATCCCCTAAAAAGTTAGGCAGTTTTGGAGAACAACCGAAAAATACTTATTGTATTATAGTGGAACCAGACAGTCTCTGAGCTCTACTGACTTTGGAGGGGGCTGTGCTGGGCACTCAGCTCTGCAATGAGCTGTGCAAAGAATGCCCCTTCTGTCCCACAGTGGTGGCATTTGGGCACCGTGTTAGGACTAGACCTGCAGCTTCCAGCACAACAAAGCCTAAAGACTGTCCAAATCTGGAAGCTCTTCCATTTCCAAACCTGTTGGCTTCCAGGATTATTTCCAAACTTTGGCACTCTAAGTGTGACCTGTATAACCAAAAACCTCAGGCCTGTCACCTTTATCATCTTCAAATGCATTTTTTAAATGCTGCATCAACATCCTTGTGCCCTGCTCACCTTCCCTGCAGGCCATGCTGGAGAATAGGGTTGGGAAGACCCTAGTGTGCGGTGTCACCCAGGTACCCCCTGCCCAAGAAGGGTCCTGCCCGTCTGCACAGTCCTACTGTCCTGGAGCTCCAGGACAAGTGCCACTGTGGACACAACCTCACTGAGGACAGCCAGAAGATGCTCTGCACATGTGCTTTGGAGGGAAGAAGCAGCTGATCCTGCCACCCCCGTGCTTTCCTGGTCCTTCTCCTTGGATAGGTGGGGTCTCAGGAGAAGATGCAGCTCCAGTTTTGATGGTGGTACCCAGTGCCCCTTCCACAGGGGAGTGAAACAGTCCACAGGCAAAGGTTCCTCTGCCTGCAGAGGCAGGAGGACAGTCTGGTGAGCAGATTCAGGTCACCAAGAGCAGACCACCACTGGTGTCCTCCCCTCTCTCTGCCTTGAAATCTGGAGTCCTCCCTTGGCCACCAGTCACCTCTCTGGTGTAGAGCGATTGTCACCAAGTATGAACCTAGCCAAGGCAGTGCCACCCTGAGGAGTTGAGTGGTTGAGTTTCACAGACAAGCCTTGATGGAAAAGAGGGGGTTCTCCAGATACAGCAGACAGTTGGAGTGGCAACATTGCCTCACCAGCAGCAACCATATAAAGACAGTGCTGGGCTTACTGATTCCTTTAGAGGAGATGTTCCTAAGCCTTTTTATGTTTTTCCGTTGATGTTTGTAAGCAGATTGGTGCTGGAGATATGTGTGAACCGAGCTTGCCTGAAGTGCCCTGAGCCATCCTACGTTTCTAGGAAAGAAACGTTGATGGTAGAGTTTGGTAAACAAAGCTCTTGTGACATAACAGGGACATCGACCCTGCCAGGAATGTGGGGTTTGGTGGACCCAAACACACAACACCAGCATGGCACCAAGTCACTGGCTGTGAAAGAAAAAAATCTGAGAGCAAACAAAACCAGCTTCAAACTTTGTTCCATTTGTGTTCTCAGGGCCCCTTGGCCCTCATTAATAAATAACAAAATATACAAATTAAGAAACAAGAAAAACAGAGAGGCAGAGGAACATAAATAAGGGAAACAGGGAAAGGCACTTTGCTCAAGAAAGTTGGGCTGGATTCCCAGCTCGGGACAGCCCTTTTCTCACTACAGCTTAAAGATGCCAACGTATGTGTTGCCGTGGCTGTAGTTCACTTTTGTGGAGTCTGTCACATTGACAAAGACCATGTCATCTTCCCGAAGGTTGAAGACACCTCCCACCCGGATGGACTGGAGTTCACAGGAGGACTTCAAGGTGCTCTGTGTCTTTTGTCCTTTCAGCAAGAGCCGGTCCTCTTCCTTGGGGATATGCAAATAAATATAGAGGGTGAAGGGCGCCAAAGACACCTCCCTGGTGCAGAAGCTGACTTGGGAGTAGATGTAGTAGAGCCCTGCTTCCTCCACCTTCAATTTCCCTTCCTTATTGGATATCAAGCTGTTTGTGGGGCCATACATCGTCTCCTTCCACTCCAGCACTGTAGGGAGAGAGCATGGTAGGTGAGCTCAAAGAAAGAGACTTCCAGTTTGGCAGGCTGATTTGGGGGGGCACCCCACAGACATCTGGCCTCAAAGCCTCTCTCTGTCTGTCTGTGGGGTGCAGTTAGTGGGATACCCAGGCCAGGTCACCATTCCCAGCCCATGGGAGCAGGGACCCCTTCCCCAAGGCCAGAGCAGGTTTAACCCATGTTGCTGATCACTGGCTTTGTCACCCTTGAATCGGTATGTGAGTGGAGGAACATTTAGCTTCCTTCATCCAGCCGACTGGAAATGCATAGGGAGGAGGATTGCCTGTGTTTACCACAACAGACCAAACACGGTGTTACTTCCTTTTGCTGCCTCCATGGACTTCAGTGGGACACCCTCCAGGCCCTCAGAGCACTACCAAAATATGCTGCAACTCTGCTCTTCAGAGCCTCCCATCCCAGTTTTTCCCAGCTGGGGGCTGCCTTTCCTCCAGAGTCCTTCCTCCACCTGGCCTCTGAGGATGGCGAGACTTTACCAAGGAAGTACAAAAATTAACATTGCACAATTGCTATCCCTGCCTGGGTGCAGAGTTGCAAGGGCTTTGCACGGTGAGTGCTGCTTCCCACTGCCAGCACCATGGCCCACACAGATCAGGTGATGCCATGGATTTTGGGATACTTTTGGTGTCATCAGAGTAGCTCATGCAGTTGGTGCAGATAAGCCAATACAGAGACCTGGAAGCCATGGCTGTGGGGGCTGAGCTCAGCTATGACCTCTGGAATTTGGACCTCTGCCTTCCCCAGCCTACAGAGACACCTGCAAGAGCAGCCAGGGGAAGCAGATTGGCTCCAAGGGGAATAATGGGTTCGGCTGTCGCTGCCCAGAGACAGTGTGCTATGGGTAGTCCTGGGGGTGCCACGCAGCCCATGGGCCATGACCAAGCATCCCACAGGGACATTTCCCCACACCGAGTTGAGCTCCAGGCAGCTGCTGCCCTCTGGACCCTGCTTTTTAGGCTCAACAAGTGCTTGAGCAGGGAGTTTTAAAATGCAGCGAGTTTCTCACTTCTTTGATCTTATCTAACACTAAGCTTTCCATAGGTAGAATGAGCTCTGGGTGAAATGCTGCGTCAGAGATGGAAAGAGCAGTTGCTGATTATTGTCAGTTACTCCAGAATTAAATCAGAAAAGCTCAGATTGCGAAATCCTTGCCAGATGGAGTGACTGACCTTGCAAGCTCATACTCACTTTGGTAGTCCTTGCTGTTGTGGGAAGTCCCTCAACTAAGGCTACGCTGGGGGACAGAGCAGCAAGAGCAGCCACGGCCAATACAGTGGGATGCACAAACGCAAAAGGACTCAGGTATATCTCTCAAACCTAATGTGGCCATGGCTGTGAATAATTGCAACTTGACTAAATCCGTTTGGAGCCATCTATGATGCGACTGTAAAGCCCTCAGCCAGCCCATATTGCTGCCAGGACCACTTTGGGTGAGAAGAGGATTAAATCAGCAGATGCAAATGGGAGCAGAGCCCTCCTGCAGCAGCCACCCCAGTGAGACATGACCAGGAGACCAAAAAGATCAATTTTAAGAACAAAAGAAAAGTGGGAGGTTGTTTTCCTTAAATACAAAGACAAAAAGTTTTCCGCTCATAAAAAATCCTGGAAAGATTAAGCCCTTGTGGTACATTTCTAGGAAGGCACATACAGGGCTACTGAGGACAGCTGGGATGGACGAACCCCACGTGGCACAGCTGCACATGTGGCCACTGGGAGGTTTGCTGTGTTTTGGGGCACACTTTCATGCTGGAGTTGTTCTGTCCCTGTCTCTGCCCTTAGAGAGCCACAGGGCAGGATTGGGAATGCACACTGCTGTATCCCTCTGGCTCCCTGCTTGAGGTAGTCTGTCTTACCTGAGCCAGCCTTGTTGCTCTGCTGACCTGCCAGGTGAACCGCAATTGGCTCCCTCTTCTCTGCTGCAATTTAGAAAGGCCAGTGTTATTGATGCCTTGTTGCCCACTTTTTCCCCAGTGCTCCTCTGCAGGGACTGCAGGACCTCCTGCCCTTAATGTTTCTCTACAGGCCAAGACGCCATCTCCAAATTCCACCCCCACCCCTGAGTGAGGTAGGACGTGGCCTCTACTCAACAAAGACCTGCAGGTGCCTCTGAAGTGAAACCTCTGACGGATAAAACCTGTGGAGGAGATGGTGTCACCATGCCTGCCGTTGGAACAGGACCTGGATGTGCACACCTCACCTGCAAAAGACGTCTCATTCTTGTGCGTCAAACGAGAATGCTCATGGTTCTCAGGACCTGCAATGTAAAAGGCCGCAGATTTAATTTTGGGTTTGATTTCAACAACTTCAGACATTGTGACACCCAAAACTGCCTGCCCTGGGGAGATGGCCATGCCCAGTGTCCCCCTCTGCCAGCCCACACCGAGCTCAGTCCTACCCCCATAGGGATGCTCCAAACCCCAACCTGTCCCCTGCCTCCACACCATGCCCTGAGACACTCATGGGCTGTTGAAGTCCCTTCCCAGGCCAAGGAACTCCTTCTGCCCCTGCAAGCCATGAGTGCACTGGTTACATCAGGAAACTCACCTCTCTGCATTTCAAACTTGGGCTGCTCCTTGAGGGCTCCGTCCTGTAACAACAGCAAAAATATATCGTTTTTTTTCCAAATCAGTGATTTTGAAAGTTTCTATATAAAATATGCTCTGGTCACTGCTGGGGTTGGTGATATTTGGCTCCAACAGCCTTGTCAGCTCTTGACAGAGGGTACCTGAAACCAGAGAGCCCCTCTAGTACCTTCCCCAGTTTCACATATGACCATGGGCTGTCTGCAGCAGGGAGTTTGTAGGGTTTATGCTCTTAAGTTTAATTCAATTAAAATTAAAATTTGAAAACAATAAGATAAACAAAAAAAAAAATCTCCTTTTCATGTGGGAGACATGCTGCAAGTGCTGCCAAGGCATATCCCTGCCCTGCAGTGGGGGTTTTCAGGACTGCTGAGCATGGCCTACCTCAGACATATTTTTTGGTGGTCTGTTGGGTACTGTTGCAAACCTGAAGGTTTATCTGAGGCAGGTGTAGCTGAGGCATTTGTTGTCATCAGGCAGTGACAATGAGGAAGAATGTTCCTCTCCCATCTACTCTGGCCAGCACAGACACTCCTAAGAAGTGAATTCAGGGCTGAGCAGGATGAGAGCACCTCATCCCTGGCTGGGCATCCCTCAGCCACTCTTGGAGGATATTGCAATGCAAATTGGCTCTTCTGCACCCAAATGTGAGGAGCCACTGCTCCAACTAGAGATGCCACCCCTGAGTCCATGGGATGGCATTTGCACAGCACCCTCATGCTCCTCACTGGTTGCCAGGAGCTCTGTTTCCTGGCCCAAGCCTTGCACTGTCGTTGACACCTGGGCAAAGTGGGTGGAAAAGGGCTCCTAGTGGCAGGTGGCCACAAGCGTCCTCACACCCACCAGGTGTGAGACAGCAGAAAATCAATATTTTTCAGACCAGAATCAGGGAGAAGAGCCAAAGTGGCTGCAGCTCCATCCCTCCCACCACAAGCCCCAAACATACTATGGCATGTTGCAGCTGGATGTGCTCTGATCAAGAGCGTTTTAGGAAAAGAATCAATGAGATTTTCCAATGATATCAATATAGTGTAAAAAGAATACAGTACAAAAAAGGGCATTTGCTACACAGCCCTAAAGTAGAGAGTACTCATGGTTTTAAAAAAAAGCTTGGGGTGAAGCTCTGTGTGTGACTGGGAGCCCCTCTCCCCCTTCAGTGGGATCTTTATCCACTCAACAGCACGTACCTTGCACTGGATGTTCTGGAAGCCCTTTAAAATCTTTTCACAGTCCAGCAATGTAGACTTTTGACCTTCTGCTGTCTGACATTTCTGTACTTTCTTCAGGAAGATGTAATCTTCATTTAAGCTCAACACCTCTTCCATCTGCCGACAAAGGAGAGAAAGGAGGGTCAACAGGATGTTAGTAGGACACCTGAAACAGCTGGCAGCAGAGCCATGCTGCACTCCTGCCAGCAATAAATCCAGCCTGGGAAGCTCAGGGTCAGATATTCAGCACAGGGATAAGCTGAGCAGACAATCTGTGAGTAGCAAGAGCTCTCACCAGACCCAGCACAGCATCTGTGCCCTCATCCACTGGGAATTGCACTCATGGAGCCCACCCTGACTGACAATGCTAGGTGAGAGGAGGATTGCTCAGGATCTGTTTTCTATCACCTTGAAAAATAATTTAAATGTCCGTCTCTGACTTTTATTAAAGGCACAGAAATCCCAGTGGGTGGCTCAGGGGCTTGGGGTTTGCAGGTCCTTCCCCAAGGGCCCCAGCAGGCAGCTGGGATGCTCACTCAGCCCCTCACAGAGGGGCCCTGCCCTCTGTGTGCCCTGCCCACACAGAGGGGCTTTAAATTTTTTCTGCTTGCTTATTGACTAAAAGTGTTGCCAACAAAACAAAACATGTGTGTTGGGGCTGAATTGTGCCAAGATCTTCAGATAAAAAAAATTCAGAAAGCCAGTAAGAAAATAATTAAATGCATCCAAATATTGATTTTTAAATTTACACCTGTTTGGTTTTTTTTCCTTGTAAAAATCTAACATTCAGTTAAATGGTAAAGTGCAGCTGGACATGAGGACACACAGCCAGGCACAGTGCTCAGCATAGGCAGCACTAGGATGGGCAGGGTCAGATTTGAAGCCCTGCCACAAGCTCTGACGGCAACTGAAATCCTCTTGCCACTTGTGACTGCCTTTCAGCTGCCTCTGATCCTCTGACATGTCCCTCTGCAGTCACATTCCCCTCTGCCAGAGACCCTCTACACACTCCTTCACCACAGGCTGCAACCTCCATGAAGCGAAGTCCCCTTCCAACCCTCTGATATTAAAGCCCCCCTAGCTCAAGATTGCTCTCCACCCTTGTAGATCAGGAATCACACAGTTAAATTTCAATTGAAGTTGAGACAACACATTTGAAAATCAGTAACATCCACCTTATCAGTGCATCTGGTAAGAAAAACTCATTCTGGATTTTAGGCACATATTTCTTTAGCTGGCAGTTGTTTCTGGCTTGGAGGAAAGTGGCTTTACCTTGGTGATTTTAGGCATCATGCAGTGCAGCTGCAGTCATACCAACCTCAAAAACAGCTTTCCAGACTTTAACTTTTTGGTAAATGTTGTCCCAAGTATGGGACAGGATCACTGGTACTATGTACCTTCAAAAACTGAGAAAGTGCTGTGGTCCAGTCTTTTCTTCCCTAAACTGCAAGACAGCATCTGAAGTGAGATGTTGGTAAAATCACTGAAACACTAAAAAAAATTTCATTTCTGGACCTTTCATCCTCTCAGCTAGTGTCAGAGTGCTACTAAGTGCTACAAAATCAGAAAAACCCCTACCAAGCCTAAAATAGCCACTTGCATGTCTAAACCACACCCTCTTGTCCTCAGACTGACCATCAGCTACCAGCTTTGCTCTTAATGTCTCTTCTCAATTGGTCATTCTCTTTTTATTAGCAAGGGGAACAGACCTCCCACATGCATCTCCGTGGCAAATTAAAGCAGAAATGAGAACATGGGTGTGATAAATGGTACTGCTGCCTCCATCCAGCGGTCAGCACCATCGTCCACCATGTTCATCCTCTTGGTGAGCAGATCTCACCAGAGCTGAAGTCAAACCATGCCAGCAACCCAGCAGAGACAGAGACAACCTTCTCTCTCCGCTTACCTTATCCATCTTCATGTGAAGATACAAACAGAAGAGCACGGTCCCAATGGTCTGCACTACAATAAATACAGTGAGGAAGCCTATGAACATTTTCATGATGCCAGGAGATGGGCTGCCAATGGGACGGGGTGCCTCAGGGCCATAGGGTTCGTTCATCTTCTATGCACGTTGCTGGGGCTCCTCCAAATGCGCTGCTTGCAAGTAGCATGAGAACTGTTGTGCGAGCGCCTGCTGCTCAAGGGATACAGGGTACAGCAACCTACACTTCCTGGAAAAAGCTCTTCGTAGTGGGTAGGTTTGTTCACTACTATCTCCAACGACAACAACAACAACAAAAAAGTTGCTTAGACTTTCTTCTCTGTTGCACTTCCATGCTTTTTCCTACTGTTCTACCTGAAACAGAGAGAGGTTCTTGTTTTGTACATTCATATTTGCCCTTGAATCACTCCCAAATGTTCCCTGGTGGGGTTTTTTTACTGCTGTGGATGAAAGTTTTGTGGCACGTTGTCTTAAAAGAAATGAAGACTGGATACAGGTACAGAGCTGCTGAGCAGTACTGTGGGCTGCCAGGGGCTGGGAAGCACTCAGAAAGCTGGTTGTTTCTCAGAACGGGAAGAATGGCTTTTTGCTCTTCGTTTCCTCTAAGAGAAGGATGATTTCTGCAGTGAAGATGCTTGCTGAGGCAGGTGGGTTGTGCTGGTTTCTGCCTTCCCTTGTGCTCCTCATGGGTGATATCTCTGCCTGGGTAGTCTGGATGATCTGGGAGAAAGGACTCACTGTAAAGACACCATGACCTTGGTGTGGGCACAGCTTTTATGCTCCACAGCAGACAGTGGGACTTTGGGCTTGGTGCTTGGCCATCAGTTTGGAGACAAGTTCTAAGCAGTTTTCTTGATACCCTAGTGAGGTGCTCATCCTGTACACAAGGACACAAGCCATCTCGGACCCTGCCCCACTTATCCCTGTTACCTGTATCTATGTACCTAGGCATGAAAAGGGCTGTTGGGAATGCCAGATACTCCTGCCAGCTTCTGACCTCCCAACATCATTGCCATGCAACTTTGAGAAACCCATGTCCCCTCTACACCCTGACCCCTCTTGAGCTGGCTGCAGGGAGTTGAGGTCCTGCCCCCCAGCTCTTCAGGAATCCAACATTCATGAGTACATGTAACACCTGTAAAATAATATACCAAGGGGTTCTCGTTGCTTGCAATAGGGGACAGACCTTTTTTCTCCATGTAAAGAGAATAAATTTGGGGGTTTTTTGGGATGTAGGGAAGGAGGGCTCAAGGATGTATTGAGGGGGGCTGGGACGCTGGTTTGAAGGCATCATCAACCATCATGTGGAGTTGTTTTGAAAGTGGTCTGTTAGAGGAGATGTTCTTATCAGATGTGCCCACAGCCAATACAGGGTTGGATCCTGCCGAGGTAGGGGGGTGCTGAGCAGGTGCTGCTCGCTAACAGCCCCAGGAGAGGAGGGTACACAGTGCCTTTTGGGGCTGCTTAGAGCATTGCAGGATGGAGTCCAGCATCTGCTTTTGCTATCTGCCCTCTCTCCCGCATCCTGCCCTGTGTGGTTAAGGTGCTGTGAGCTGCAAATGCAAATGCTGATAACAAAGCACAAACACCTCTGCAGCTGAATCAGGGTTTGACCTTAGCAGGTCGTTGTGCTCCTAAATATAACATCCTAATCACAAGTACGGGACGACTCCAGGGTCTTTGTGGGCAGCATTTGAGTAACAGGGCAGAGGACAGCTCAGGGCTGTGGCCCTGGCTGGTGCTTTGGAGTCATCTAACTCCTTAGACTGCCAGGACTATCACACCTCTGCCATGATGGGTAGGGCTCATCCTTTGGGAAGAGGCTGTCAGCCCCACTTCTGCCTTCTAGAGGAGAGGGAGTCCCTGCCCCTGAGTGCCCATACACTGAGGGCTGCCCACACAACCTGAGCATCCAAGGGCTGTCTTGCTGCTCAGCTCACCAAGGCTTTCCAGTCTCCTCAGGAGCGTCCTCCCAATGGCAGCAAGGAGACCCAAACAGTGCTGGGGATATATTAGTTGTGTCCCCAAAGGGGGTCTCCTCAGCATCACTGAGCTTTGGACCTGGTCCCTCAGGCTTGCAGCTCTGCTGTGCAGAGGGCCAAGCGCACACAGCCTGGGGCCACTGCCAAGTGCCTGATTTTGTTTCTTTTTGTCTTAAAATTGCCATAATCTTTGGAATGGCCAAGCCTGGCCTCTTCTCAGGCATCTGGTCTGACATCAAGCTCCTGCACACTGTTCCTACCATGACAAGTTTGCCACCAGCAAAAAGCCATTTGAAAATTCCCAAGAACACCCCAGACAGCTGAGGGCCGTGAGGCCACAGTGGGGAGCAGCACCAGCTCCCCAAAGTCCTCATGCTATACCTTAGTCCCATCACACTCACCAGCATTTTCCAGGGCTCTTCAGAGTTTCCTCTAAATTTAACACATCTGGGGGAAGTCACTACATGTGAAACTAAATGATATGACAAGTCATCATTTGATACTGTTCCTGAATGTGTTGGGACAGAGGCAGCCAATAATGTGTGAAACCACAGCGCTGAGTGTTGCAGAGTTTTTGCACAGCTATTCCTGAGCCCTGGCTTTCTCCAGCAGACAAAACCTTTCCAAAGACATTTCTGTATAGCCACCTGCTTCACTGAAATGAGAAGATCCTGTAGGAAATGTTGAAAAGCCCAAGTATGTTGCTGGTCCCATTGCATGCACCTTGATGGGGAGGCTGGAGCCTTGAATGCGCTGACAGGTTTGGTGAGGAGGATGGGGAAAGGCTCCAGTTTTGGGTACCCAGAACAAAACATCACCAGTTGGCTAGCTTGTGCTGCAAACCAGGAAACTGAGTTGCTCCTTGGCAGCACGCTGATAGGAGAAACCAGGTGGAAAATATGACAGTGGGGATCCTGGCAGAGGTTTGTCTGTGGCAGCTCCTCTTCAGGAAACCATTGCTTCACACCGGCAGTGCAGCCCCTCACTGCTGCAGCTGGTGGGGAGCAACCCTCAGGAGCCATCCACCCTGCAGCACCTGGTCCTGAGGCTTCTCCGACTTGTGCTTGACCACCATGGCTGCTCTGCCAGGAGTGTTGGATCAGACAGGAGGTGCTGACCACGTCCTGTGGCAGGCAGGGCCCCAGTGAGCTGTTCTGGCACCATTGCTGTTCAGAGCCAGGCAACCCAGGAGGAAGGACCTGTTGCAGGGTGTGTGGGGTCATTGGCCCCTTGGGACATGCTCTGTTGCCACCACACATGGATGGTAGGGATGGGGGGGATGCATATCCCTGACTGTTTGGCTGCTGTAGGAACATGGGGGAGTGTAGCAGGGCGGGGAACACAGTCTTGGGGAAAGTGGGGCATGATCCAGAGAGATGATGGGCAAGAGAGGACCCAGCGCCAGAAGGAAGAGTCTGCCTTCGTGGGATAATTCCAGGGAAGATGAAGTCACATCTTCACCCAGTGACGAGCCCATCACCAAGAAACGAACTGGGTTTTCTCTCACCTCCCACCAAACTCTCTGAACATAACCATGCCCACCCACTTGTGAACCCAAACTAGCACAGTTCCTCCAGCCAGATAACCCCTGGGTGAGACGATGGGAAAATGTGATCCATTGCTTGCATTCCTATTGCCCTAGTTGTGGTATTTCCGCTGATCAGCAAATTGTCTCCATTTGTACTCAGGGCTCTGAGTTTTGTTTACTGAGAAAATATCCGGTTGCCTGCCCCTGTGATCTGTCAAAGGCTGGGAGCATCTCTGAAGGCAGCAAGGTGAAAGCTGCTGAGAAGAGAGTGATTTTTTGGGGTTTTTTGGGTGCCCGCTGTGGTTTCTTGACTAGCTTTTTAAAATGTGCTGCTTGCCCCACATACTCTTTACAATTAACAAAAGCTGGGTGTTGTGCAGTGCTAAGAACAATACACTCAAAAAGAAGATTTTATTCTGAGTCAGAAAAGGAGTTTGCCTGCAATGCCGTGGGAGGGATGCAGAAAGGAATCTATGAGAGAAACCTAAATTAAGTCCCTTCAGCCCAGGGCCAGGGGCAGAAGGGAAATTTGAATTTTTCTGCCATTTGCTTTGTCGCTTCTTTAGATTTTTCACTCTCCTGCATGCTCTTTGCTCTCATGTCTCCAGGACAACCCTGTCATCGAGAGGAAGAGGGAACAGAAATAGCCAGAACACCACAGAAAACACCACCAGCATCCAGAGAAGGAAAGGTTGCATTGCACTTTCTGTTAATTATCTACCTCAGTATGAATAAGAGAGAATTCTTGGAGTCCAGAGCAGCGAGAAGCAGTTTCAGGGAGAGACAAATGTGCCAATGCTTGTGAAAGTCACATCCCCCTGTGGAAGAGAGTATGCTGGTTGTAGCCAGCATAGTGGCAATGGCAGGCTGCAGCCCCGTTGCTCACCATGGTCCTTAGCCATGGAGACACCCATGTGGAGATCAGCAAAGGTTCCAAGCTCCAGCAGATGTGAACACAGGTGGTCCCAGCAGGTTGATCAGATCAGATGTACAGTGTCATCTCCACTGCATTTTGCCTGCAGATGTGAGGGGACATCTGCCCCTCCAGACATCTTCTCTGCCACCCTCCAGAGCAGCAAAGAGCAATAGAAAAAGAGCAGCAGGGGGTAGTACTGGGGTGCTGTTGTCCCTCTGAGCAACCCCGTTCCCTGCGTCCCCTTCCCTCCTCATCCCCTCACCTCCCTGCCCTTCTGTACGACCCACAGTTGCACCCCGAGCCAGCCTTTTCCCCAAGAGACTGAGGTGGGTGGTGAGCAGGGAACAGCAAAGAAACAAGCCCCAGTGTCCCCGCGCAGGATGGAGGGCCCCGAAGGGCATGTGGTTTTTATGCCACATCTGGGTGACAATGCCAGCCTTGCTGTGCTGAGCCACAGAGAGCACCTGGCCTCGAAACTGCTGATGCTGAGCTTTGCCGAAGCTTCGAAACCACAAATGGCACTAGAAACTTCTTGCTGTGAAGGCTGCACCTACTTCTCCCAACTTCCTAAAAATAGAGCCCAGTGTGGGGAGGCCCACGGCCCCAGCCCTGCCAAACAAGCCCCTCTTGCTTGAGTCACGGCGGAAGGGAGCAGAACATCCCGTGCCTTCCCCCACTCTGGGTCAAGTGCCAAAAGCTGCTCTCCCTGCACGGGGTGCGGGGCCCTGCGCCCATCAAAACCGCAGTGAAACGCCCCGGCGGCGCTCTGCCCTTTCATGTTGTGAAAGGAGAGGGGAGGAGTGGGGGAAAGCAAAACCCGGGGAGGCTGCAGGACTGCTGGTGCCAGCGCTGCCTCCCACGGCGCGGCGCGATGGGTGGGTGGGGAGGGTCCTAGCATTACCTTTGCATCTCTCCTTCCTCCTTGCCTGCCCCGTCGGGACAAAAGGGTGGACGGGACTGCGTGTTCAGTATCCGTGTGGGACACACAAACAAAAGCCTCGGGAAGAGAGGGAGGATGCTGCTGTTCGTTTCCCCACTGTGGGGCTTAGCCCCGGAAGCCGCGACTGCAATTGGCTCCAAGCACTGGCTGGACTCCACAAACAAGCCTTGCTACTACCCAGCCTTGCGACAGCAGAGCCACCTCAGCTCCCACCACCCCACAAGAGTCCCTGGTCACCGGGTAGGACATGCCAATGGATCAAGGCATTGTGCCCCATGGACAGTTTCACAGCTCTTGACCAAAGTCCAGGAGGTGATGCCAAGTGCAGCACTGGGATGGATGGGACCCCAAGGATTTCGTGTGGGTTCTGTCCTGGGAGGTGGGTAACACACAACCTGAATCAACTGCCGTTCAGCTCAGCCTTTCTCTCCTTTCCCTCCCTCCACAGGTGGAGGTTTGCAGTGAGCCTTCACCATGGCTGAGTCCTGGGCTGGCCGTGCCTTGTTATCCCACTGGGACAGCACAGTGACACATCCTGCAGCAAATCATCTGGATCCTGATTGGAAATTATCAAGACATGAGCAATCTCCCAAGGCAGATTTGGCAGCTACTAGTTCAATCTTTTGCCTGCTTCTTCTGCATTACATCACAATCCCCCTGCCAAGGAAATATTATTGCAAATTACTCATCTTTTCCCAAATCTTTCACACATCAAGCTCCACAAGGCTCTCATCACAGGGCTTTCTTCACCACTACAGGAATCACCTCTGTGGCTCTTCACTCATCCCCTTTCAGCCTTTGCTGTCATTTCTCCTCTTTCCTCGTTGATCTTTGGATCCCCTGCAGGGGCTGTGCTCCAACCTCCAGATAACTAGGATCCCATTGGGGTCACACACAACGCCAAGGTGAGCAAGAGAGAGTGGCACTAAGTGTGTCAATGGCAGAAGATGAGCCAGGCAGGGTGAGCAGCCATAGGGGTGAGTGGCAGAAAAGGAACACTGCTCTGGCCTGAGAGTTCAGGGGAGGAAATCCTCAGCCCCTATTTGGCACTAACCAACCCCATGGAGAAGGCAGCACCGTGGACAGCAGGAATTTGTGCTCAGGTGGAAATTCACATGCAGCCATCTCAGTCTGGGAGCCCAACCAAGACACTGCATGCATGATCAGAGGCAGCAAAACCAATCTTGAATCCCTTGCAAAGCAATGCAGAAGCAGAGAAATGATGCCTTCCATGCATGTATAGACACTGCAATGGTGTCACACAGCCCTTTTGCCTCGGAGCTGTAAGCCCAGGTGTTCTGAGCAGGTCATGTTGACATCACATGGAGCCCTTTCCCTGCACACTGCCACTCCTGCTGCAGCTGTGGCACCATGGTGGGAATGCTCACCTCAGTTCCAGCCCCAGCTTGCTCCTTGGCCAGGCTGAACACCTCCAGCCTCGGGGCATCATCTTGGTAACAAATCCACCATAAAATCCCTGTGACCTGTGAGAGGAACAGCAGAGAGCAGAGAACAACTCTGCCATCTGCTGATTCCTCCGGCTCCTCTCCCTGCCCCATCCATCCCTCCATCCCTGCCTCACACAGCCACCTGGAAAATTGTGGCTAAAAATGAAGGGTCTCCATGCTGGGATGTGACGCCACAGGAGATGCCAGAGAAGCCCTGAAGTCAAGCACACATCCTGCCTCACCTGCCAGTGCCCCAGGGATGTGGTCACAGTTCAGGCTGCAGAGAAAAGAGCTTTGTGGGGAGAAGAGCAACATAAAGCTGCAAAAGCTGCTGCTGACATAACAACATTCTTTGCGCTCATGCAAGGGACAAGACCTGTTTAAGGAAAAGAGAAAGCCCAGTTTCCATAAAGCACTGATGCTTCAGGAATTCCTCTTTCTGAAGACACCTCAGGTGCAGGTTTCCTTTGCAAGGAAGCGGCACCTCATGATTGGTGTCTTGTCAAAGGTTCACAATGGCTTTCCTCACAGTCCATGGGAGCAGGGCTGGCTCAGCGTGTGCTCAACCCAAACACTGGCAGCCACGGCGGGGAAGAGTGGGTGACAGTCCCAAGCCAGTCTTGCAGCCCTGACACCATGACCAGAGCGGGTGCAAAGCCTGGGTTTGGGCTGAGCACTGACCTCACTCAGCTGGTTCTCCTGGTGGTCAAAGGAACATAGACAACCCCCCTTTTGTAGGAACTCCTGACTGGGCTGAGTACAGACACCTGAGCAGCACAATCAGCTCAGTGTCACCTCAGTAGTGAAATTAAAAGGAAACAAGACATAAGAAATATCCCTGGTGCTATGAAAACCACCCTGCCTGTGTGGGAAGGTACCTCATGGACTAAACCCTGGACACTGGGGCACTGCAAAGCAAAGGAGCTTTGGCTGCAGAGATTTGGGAAGACTCTCAATCTTACGGACAAGAACATCACTGGCAGCACAGTGTCAGCTCATGCCTAAGTTCACACCTAAGCAGCACAGAGGCAGCTGTGTGTGATAAGTGGGAGTGTTGAAGCACCAGAAATTAATTTTCTCTTTTGTTTTCCTCTACAGCAGCGTCCTGGAGTACTGGGGTGCAGGATCTCCAAGGCTGAAGCACCAGGGCCTCAGCCCCAAATTCCCACCTCCACACCAAAGCTCCGAGAGGGTTCTGGAAAGGAAAATAGTGGCAGTATGACGACAAATGCCAAGTTTGCATCTCTGGGTCTGGGGACTGCCTCTCCTTGTAGCACTTGGGGTGTCCACCAGGTAGGGGATGGACACTCCCTGTGGCAGTGCTGCAGTGGGATGGTGTGACCAGAAGTACTGATATGAGGGCCTTTAAGATTCTAAACAGTAGTTTCTCTTTCTAAACAGTGAGAAAGCTGAAACCATGGTTGCTGTGTAGATGAGCTGCCCCACCAATACCTTATTTTCCCAAGGCAGATTATTTCCTTTTCAACACAGGTATCAACGGCAAAAGGCTGGGTTGTGGCTTGAGCCCTCCTTCCTGCTGGCACACTGTTTCCATCACAGCCAGACACACTTGTCATCAGGAATACCTGCTTTGAATTTTATTCTTTTGGTCACCACCCAAAGATCTGCAGGTCTCCAAACACCCTGGTCAGATGTCTGTGCTAAGCATCCTTTCTGCAAAGGGTGCTGCGCACTTGAAAATGAGCAATGAGGACAATAGGGGTGGTCACGCATGGCACCTGGTGATGGCACAACATTGGATGGGCCAGTTCAGCATTCTCCTCTGCCCTTTTCAACGCAGAGGATATGCATTTCCAAGAGGTGGCTCCAGCCTGGGTGGATCACAGCCAGCAAGGCTCTGACATGCAAGCAGGACATCTCCAAGAGGATATTGCAGCCCCAGCTCCTGCATCCTGCTGATGCTGGGAGCAAAGCCATTACAGCTTCTAGGTACCTGTGGCTCTTACTGGCAGACATAGGGTGCTTCTCAGAGCTCACTGTCTATTTACAGAGGTTGAGAGACCTCAGCTCATCTCACATTTACCACAGGGGCCAGAGGTGCACCCAGATAGTGCCCACAGAGCACCAGCCCTTCTTGGATCCCCACGCCTGGCTCCTCTCCCACCATACTCAGGCTGTGATGGGCTGGTGGCTGGAAACCCCTGAATGTGTCAGCAGCTTGCCAGAGATTTCCTGTAAGATGTGGAAAAAATTGTATAGAAAAAACAGAGAAACATGGCTTGTTCAAGCACTCTGTTTCAGGATATGATGGGGTTAAAAAACCCCCCAGACTGAGATGAGTATCCACATGCAGGTCCCCCAGGATGAAGTCACACCAGAGGGACAAGTTTCTCATGGAGAAGACCCCTGCAAACACATCTCATGCATAATAAATCAGACACAGAGCTATGTGCCTCATGGGTGTGTGCTAGTTGTGGGTCCAGATCGCCACATCAAATTGCATGGCCATGGGATTTCAACTTCTTTGCTGGTGCCCAGGCTCATCCAGGGTGCCCGACAGCACATCCCCACACCCCCTTGGAACAACCATGCCCTTACTTTCACTGATGAGAACTCACCTGAGGATAGACAGATGCTTTTCAGGACACACGTTTTCTTTCCAGAGCAGCTCCCTATAAGCCCAGGCTGTTGGACATATTTCTCCTCACTCGCTTGAATGAGTCACCAAACCCAGAGGCTGTAATTCCCTTTTAGCAGAAAAGTGACCTTATTTCAAAGTGGAAAATCTTTGGCCTAAAACCCCCTGCACACCCGGAGGGAAGTATTACACAGAGGTGATGTAGTCAGAGAGGCTTGAATGCTGGAATGGCCACTTGCTGCAAAACACAATGAAAGGAAAACCCCAAACATGCTGTTCAAGGAAAACATTACTGGCACTAAGCGTAAGGAAAGGGAAAAAAGGACCATTTCTCCCCAGTATTCAGGGAGGGGAAGATGAACATGCAACAATCACCATTTTGCTGAGCCACAAGAAAATCTACCCACGTAAGTATTGTGTTGTCATCTCTATGACAGTAATTGGGGGAATCATACCGGAAACCAAGTTCAGTGGTTGGACAGAAAGCAAACCTAGAGCACATCCCAATCTGTTCTCTCAGCATCAGCCTCCTTACATCCCCTTTCAGGCCATGAGCCAGCCAGGATGTGCATCCTGTTTGCCTTTGGGATCTGGGCATATAGATGGATCTGGAGAGATCTGGAAGGCAGGACACTCACTTTCTCCTGCTGTCTGCGTCTGGTTGCTTATGATACCTTAGATAAGTCAGTTGGTCTCAATTTCATCACTGGTGAAATGAGGCATCTCTGCTGCTGGGAAGGGTAAAGATCCAGAGTTATAAATAGCCAAATGGATTCAGCATATATAGAAAAAAATCATTATGCCAGCTCTAATCTGCAGAGCAATATAATTTCAGGGTGGATTGAATCTCAGTGTGAGGCTGCAGGAAAAGCAAAATCTTTTTTTCCCCCAAGATGAGTCTGTTTTGGACACAATGGTAATTGCAGAGTGATATCCAAGTCCTTATGTCAAAGTTTTTTTCATCTTAGCTTCCTTCCCTGTCTTGTTGAGTGGCTGGGTGGGCATGTGGCAGCCAAGGTCAACCCACCACGAGGTCCCAGCCCTCCCATGAGCTACTCTTGAGCTGCTACCCTGCAATGCAGCTCCTGAGGAACATCACTGCCCTTCCTGGCTTCCTTGCCCAGGAATTCACCTGGTTTTCAAACTGAGCTGAATCACTACAGCTAATAATGATGTACTGCAATGCTGAGTCCTAGTGCTGCCACAAGCACACAGCTGTGAAGTTCTGTTGCACTGACACATACAGAGTCTCTAAGTCACAGCCTGGATTTGGTGCAGAAAGGCAAATTTACCCCAAATTCCCTTCATAACAGCAGAGCATGCAGCCTCTGGGATGGTTGTTGGGGTCTTTGAAGAGTGGACTCGGGTGAGTTTTTTTAAGTTTTGCAGGGCAAGAAAATCAATGGAACTGAAAGTCAGTTCACACCACAGTGCCCACCCATGCAAAATTATCATGAACCACAAAACCAGGTAATTACACAACCTCCTTCTAATGTTTACCACATTCATTTTCTGAGCACTGGCTGCTGCATAAAGCAGCCTCAGAAGACTTTAGGTAGAAAAGACCTCTTGGTCTGCAATGGGCAGAAAACCCATTGAGCTCGTCCCAGAGGGTAGAAGCACAGGATTCAGGTCTCTGAGAATGAGCCCCAGTTTTCAAATAAGAAAGTGTTTTGTACAAACCCAGAGCTCTCACATCACTTTCCTTCACATACCTGAGATCACAGGGAGAAGATGTAAAGCAAGTTTTCCACCCTGTATGGTGAGGATGGACAGGCATCTCCCAGGAGACTAGAGCCTGAGGTTCAAGGTACCTGGAAAGAACTATATGGAAAGGCCAGATGTGATTGACAGCAGGCAATGGGCATCTCTAAGACAAACTATGTCCTTTTAGCCCATTTCAGGAGCTGCCAAACAGTGTCCCCACTGATATCCACACCAGGTTCTCCAGGTTCTCTTTGGTCATGGCCAAAGGCACTATCACACAGCAAAGATGTGGATAATCACTCCTTGCTCTAAGTAGATTTACTAAAACCGTGAGCTATCCCTCTCCAGACTTGGGAAGAAGCACAATTTACAATCCCTTCGCACAGGTGGGGACATGCCACAGGGTGGGGACCCTTCTTGCATGGCACAGGTGCAGCAACGTTCCCTGGAAACCTCCGCTGCCATGTCCTCTTCACAGCCTTGGATAACCTGTGTTCATAGGATGGGGCAAATTTCTGCTCCATCGCAGAATGAGGAGGAAATTTCTTCCCTAACAGCTGCCACTACAACCCTTTGCAGCGTGGTGGCTCCTGCTGGGTGGCAAGGTGCCAGTGAGTCATTCATAAAATTATGCCTCAGGTAGGAAAAAGGTCAGAGCTCTGCATGGGAAATTAAATGCTCTTGAAGTTCTGTAGCTGTCCTGGGGATACTAACATACAAAATTAATGAGGAACCCTTGAGGGTTTCATACATCTGTCCAATGTGCAGCCTTGGTGAGCACCAAACCCCAGCACTTGCAGCTATGAGATGTGACTAAGGCCAAGGAAGCACTGACCAGACACAATTCCTGAATTTCTGTGTCCCTGCAGGGTGTGGTGGTGGCAGGAGCTCTCCCCTGGATTGGCAGCACATTGCCCAGTGGTTTTGGTCCACACACACAACATTAGAGGATGTGAGATGGGGTAGCATGATGCTCAGCACACACCATCACACAGATCAAGGGCTGGATTATGATTCCAGCCCAGCCCAGCCCAGCTGGAGCTCAGGAGACACCAGGCATAAAAGCCATCCTACATTAAGATCACAGCTGCAGTGCTGACCTTCAAGAATAGCTGACAACCAAGGGAATTAAGGATCCACCTTGTCCACATCAAAGTTTGCCTGTAACTTCCTACACTGGAGGTTACATCCAGAGAGCTGCGTTTAGGAGAGCCCTGTGCTTCCTGCTGTCCCCCACAGCATCCCTGAGCTGGGAGCACCACAGTTTGGTCACACACTGCAACAGAAACAGTTCTTTCTCCTTGCTTCACCTTGTCTGATTCTTGCCAAGCTGCTCTATAGCTTCCACTTCCTTAGCCTTGAGAATTCACTGGTTTTACTGATGCAGTGCAGTAATGTGGCACTTTTCCAAGCTAAACCTGATGGAAAGTTTGCTTCCCACACTGCACTGTTTGACAGCAGCTCTGGGACATAGCATGGCTCCCTAGGAAGCAGTGGTAGCTGTCAGAGCCTGGACCTTAGGAAGAAGATCTGGCTTGCCAGCAGTCTGTTACTGTCACCTTTTGAGGACTAAGGCATATGCAAAGCACTGTGCCTGGAGCAGGCATGAACTTTGCATTATCCCTCTTCCACTGGGCAATGCAGGCGGCTTTACCAAGTATCTTTCTCTTTTATCAAAAGGCAAAAAGGTAGTATTTGTGTTCCTTGCCCTAAACCATTACTTATTCTTGGGCCTTTTGCTGTTTATACAGCCAATATACTGTTCAAAGACTGCAGCAGTAGCAGAGTGTGACGAATGTCAAAGTCCTTGTGTTTACTGAGCATGTTTGTAATCTGAACATCTCCAGATGAGCCTTGTACTGATGGAGCCTCTTGTAATTACCATGCCAGCATCATGACGTGGCATCTGTCACCCAGGAGCTGCACCATGTATCTCTCACAAGCCCCAGCAGCACCATGAGTGCACTCACAAACCAGAGGCAAACTTCATGGCACATGTGCAAATACATTGCACACCTTCAGGCACACAGAGTGATAATTGCCAGGTGCTGGAATGTGCAGAAGCAGCCAGACATTTGGATTTGCTGTTTTGACTGTTCTCACTCTCCTTGCATTGTAGTGGTGGAAGTAACACAAACCAGGAAATAAAGAGAAAAACCCTGGAAAGCAAAGAGAGATGCAGTATTTGTTTGATCCAATGACACAGGAGACTATTGCACATGTGTGAAGACCTGTTGCAAAAAAATACATATATAACAGGGTGAGATCAAGCAACCTTCCTGACTGAGCCATACTGACACAGCTAGACTTCCCAAGTTAAGAGGAGATGCTCATCCTCTGACCCTGCCACCCACACACCAGCAGCACCCAAGCACAACATAGAAGCCCAGCAACCCCTGGAGCATCACTGCAGAATGAACGATCACATCATAATCACTAATACTATTATTTTTCCAAAGAGATCAGCTAGGAATACATTAAATTTTTTGAAGAGAGATTTAGGGAGATCCAAGCTCAGAAAACAAACAAAAAAATAGTGGATCACATTTGTCCCCGGATATTCAGTTACACTGAGCATTCAGGAAAAATGTAAGACCAGACTAATTTCCTCCATGGACAGAAACAGTATCTTCTTTCATGCCATAAAGACTATAGGCTCTCAGTATTTTTCCTGTATGCTAGATGAATGAAATAGAGCTACTTGATTTTAGAGCCACCAAGGAATTAGACTGAAGTGATTGAAGCCATTGCTTCTGAAGGGTTCTTAGAGAAGTCCAGAAACAAACCAGATCTAAATGCAGGCTTGCAAGAAGGGCTCTTAGTTTCACATCCAACCACATTTAATCATGAAAACCCAAAAACTGGTTATTACCTGAATAATTTATCCAAACCTACTTCTGAATAATCATAAATAATCAAAGTAGCTGTCAGCCGAGACAGCCTCAAGAACATGCATCAAGAGCCAACGTAACAGCTTAAAAAATCCTGCAAATGCTTAGAATGATTTGACTCATTTAATTGCTTAAATGAAGCCAAAATCCAATTTAATGACACCCTTGTAGACAAAGAATATGTCACAAATAATGCATCAACAGAAATACATGTTTAACACAAAGAAGTAAAACTGGTTTTGCAGCAGATGCTCATTTACATATGTATCGATTTAATTGCAGATTTCTCTTCCTCCTTTCAGGATTGCTTAAAAAGATGAACACAATCCCAGAACTGCACAAACTGAGCCAGAGAGACTAGAGACACTAATTTCTTCCTTTGGTCGTGCCTACAGACATGTGCAACATTCCTGCTCTTATTGACATAAACAAACTCAGAGGCATGGGAAGGACTGCCACAGCTGCAGCTCCTGATGTTCCTCTGCATCTGAGGGAGCCTGTGTCTGCCTTCATAAGCATAACAGGCAGAATCAGGCCAGGAAATCCTGGGCTTTTCAGTCTGCATTAAAGCAGGTTTCTGTGCCTGCTGCAGCTGTGTGTATTAGAGACCAGGGCGTGGATTTGCACAGGGGTATAAACCTGGCTCTGGGTTCTCGTGCTCCCCAGTTGCAAAACCACAGAAAGCATTTTTCCCAGGCAAGGAGGAGCAATAGAGAAGGCTCTTATTTTCCTGAAACCCCTCCCTTCCCAAGCTTCTTCATAGAGACAGGCAGCCGTTCTCATTAGTCACTGTTACACAGTTGTTTTGTGCCCTGCAGCCTGTCAGTGTGGGAAAACCGCCTGGAATCAGAGCAGCCTGGCAGTCTGCTGCAGCACCAGCTCTGCAGGATAATCCCAGAGCTGCTTCCCAAACTGTCATTTCTCACCAGTATTTTCAGGCTGCTTTCCTGTGAAGCAAGAAAAAAAACCCAAACCCCAAATAAACCCAATTCCTTTTTGGGATATCTCTACCCAGCCTGTGGGCAGACAACAGGTTTCTGTGCAGGCAGGGGCATCCTTCCTTGTGCCTGTGCCAGGAGAATGCTGCCCAGGATGCCTTGCAGGGATGAGGCACATCCCTGACTTTCTGTCTGCCCAGGTCTGTGAGCTCCACTGTGACTTTGCTTCCTGATCTTCCCCATTGTCCCACCATCCCACGGGTGTTCCTGTGAGACGAGCCCCACAACAGCGTGTTTTTAAGGGCAGACCTAGAAGCCTCCTCATCAGACCCAGCTCATCCTCCAGCCCTGTCCTGACTCATGCCCTGTCAGCAGCTCAGCCCCAACTTGATGGGGAAGGAGCCCCACTGACCACCTCTGTTCAATGTACCACCTTAGAGGTGTTACATGTGGATTTTATGCCTTAAATCCATCTAATAAACCAAATTCTCTGTAATAATTTTTTTGCAGGAGACAGTAGTGCAACCATGATCTTGCTCCTACATATTTGAACAAACACAGAAAAACAGTCCCAATCATCCAGGGCAGGTGTTGGGCAATCATTTCATGCTCCGTTTGCAAATGTAGAGGTCAGCAAGAGGGTGCTTAAATCCTCCATGGAGCAGAGTGGAAACAGGCCCAGCCTCTCCTGCCCCTGCTCTTTTAGTCAGAGTAAATCACCTTTGTGCTACACAGCAAATTTGGTTGTCGGGCATCCAGAAGTGGCACAGTCCTTAACTGCTGTTTTTCTAGCAAAGTCCCTTTGTCATTTGCAAGCACAATAATGCCTGACTGTTCTTTGCACACTTCCAGTCAGCAGTCATTAGTGCAACCTTGGGAAGGGGAAAAAAAGAGAGTTTTCATGCTAATCTTTTCCTAAAACGTGGCACAAATCCAGCACCAACGAACAATGTGGGGTAAGTGGAACTGTGACAGTATCACATGCCTCAAATGTCTTGGTTATGTGACAGCTTGACTAAAGCCAGGAAGTTTACCTTAAGATCTACTTAGTCTACCTTAGAAAAGAAAAACCAAACAACTTTATGCATTAAAAAGTCCAGCTGGAGAACTTTCCTTATTGCCCATCATTTTTAATTGGCTGATGTGTTTTTCTCCTGGAGGGGGTTGAGCACAGTACCCAGACTACACACATTGTACCTTGGCTGGGGAGCAGCATATGGCAACTTCTCTTATATATCATTTATCCAGCACATGCTTGAGACTTGATGATATTTGGGCATTTCACATGAAGCCCCTGGAGTGTGGGTGCATCTCCACTACTCTCCAGGCACAGGATGACAGTACCCAACAGACAGCTGGTGCAGGATTATTTTAGGCTGTATTCAGTCACCAGCGATGCCCGACGGGTGTTCAGTACATTCAGTTTCCTTCCATCCACTCAATTTGTTTTTCTGTTTGGCAGAGGGATCTATCTAAAGTGACATCGCGCTCTGGGAAAACACAGTATTGGGAGCTAATTGAGTGCTTTATAATTCTGAGTTTAGAAACTTTTTATTTTTGTGGGGGAAAGAGCTGTTATTTTATCCCTATCTCAGGTAGAAAGGTCATAATCAGGAGCTGTAATACTGCTGTATTCCAGAATGAAATGCTGTTTGATAGTAGTTTTATAAGCCTGCGCCGATTCCAGCATTAGCCTTTTGGAGAAAGAGAGGTGGGGAAAACACAAATGTCCCTGCTCAGACACAAATCCAGAGCTTGCAAATCCCAGGTTGGGGCAATGGAATGAGATGGGGGTACAGAGGTGAGGATGAAGGTCACGGACGCAGCCACCTTTCTGAGGGCTTTGCTGCACCCAACTTAACCCCCACCTAGAAACCAGGCTTGGGGAGAGCACGAATCACAGCAGTGAATTCCTGGCACTAGGCTCAGCCAGGTTCATGGTGGCTCACAGGGGACCCTGGGCACTCCTGCTGAACCCTGGTCCTGCGGAACACCGCATCTGAGTTGGCTCACATTGGCTCAGCCAGCTCCATTACAGCTCCAGTCACCTGAAAACATCCTCTGTGCTGTTCTGGAGAGCCCAGCTGCTGCCTGCCCACCTCTCAGCTACCCTTGCACCTCCTCAGTAAATTGTGATCTGTAGGATGTGACCTACAGCGGCTGCTTGTGCAGCAATATTGTCAGAGCAGTAACCCTCTGACATGGCCCATGATACTGAAACCCCTCCCAGATACTAAGGCACCAAAACCAGCAGTTTGCACCAGTTTTCTGCTGAAATCCTCCAAGTGTAATGATATATGCTAGCTCAGAGGAGTACCAAACTCTCAGTGGGTCAGCAGCTAAGTGGAATAGAGCCCTGAGCCCAAAACATGCAGTGTTTTAAACCAGACACTGCATGAAAACAACACAGAACAAAGTGTCGCAACACTTCTTCCCTGGACCAGGATTGCTGTGCTTGGTACAGCCTGCCAGAAAAGAGAACTAAAACCCACAAGCTGGTTGAAAATTCCAGTGATGACTGAGTGTTTACCAAAGGCTACAACATGCCACATGGGTACATGAGGTGTCCCTTGCTCACCTGGGAGGGGACAAATTAATTGACACCCAAACAAAAATGAAAGCAAATGAAAACTTGTGTTCCCTTCTTTGAAAGGGATGAACATTGCTGCCTTTTTTATATATAAAACACTTTAGGTTTTTCTTTCATAGCAAAAGAATCTCTCTTGTTTGTCACTGCAGTCTGGGACTATTTTTAACTCTAATGAGTGACTAAAGCAGGGTGGAGTAGCTAAACCAGCTCGCTGCTCCCAGCCACCCACAAGGTTTATCTGACCCTCAGAGGAAGACCTGGACCAGGGCCAGCTCATGTGAGGAGTCAGAGTTTGCAAGACGCCTGCAAAGTGTCTGTGTCCTGGGTCACACATGGTGGAAAAAATGCACACCAGTTCGTTCCTGCAGCTGAGTGAAAAAAGGCCCAGACTCCACACAGGGCAGGCATGTCCAATGCTTGACATAAATCTCTGAGACTAATGCGTCTCAGAGATGCATTAATCTCCGACCAGAGCTCATAGAGCATGGAGTTGGCATCGCATCTGCCCATCAGAAAAAGACAGGACAAAAGCCATCTGTGCAAACAAGTTATTCCTGGACTAGAGGACACCCAATCAAAGCCAAGTAGTGGTTTCTCACAGGGTTAGTAAATTAATAGAAAATCATGAAATCATTACGGTTGGAAAGATCCCCCAGAGCATCAAGTCCAATCATTAACCCAGCATCACTGTGTTTCACCATTAAACCACATCCCCAAGAGCCACATCCACACACTTTTTGAACACTTCCAGGGATGTAACACCTGGCCCCTTTCTATCCTTCAGAATGGTCACTGCAGAGGCCCATTAGCATTCAGGGAGTCAGAAGCTGTTGAAAATGGAACATCCAGTATCCCTTCTCCCATCACCTCCAGGACTGCTGCATTCAGAGGAGGGATGGAAAAATAACTGTGGGAAGTACCAGATGGCAGCTGCTGGATGCAGTGTCCCAGCTGCCAAGTCCTTCCCAGGAAGGAGAGTACACACTGAATGGGAATGAAGACACAGTCACTGGAACATGACGACAGCAGGACAGCACAGGAACACAGCAACAGCCTGGGCTGGAGAGCAAGAAACACTCCACTCTGGACAAACAATATTTTAGAGGAGCATATATGTGTATCTATATTGTTTTAATCCATACACATATAAATAAAAGCCTATCTGATGTAGAGAACTTCCGTGAAATGTTCAAAACTCTATTATACTAAAACATTAGAGGCAAATTGGAGCAATGGGTTAACTATGGTTATTGCAGAAGAGCAGTGAGACGCCATAAATGCAGGCACACTCTGGTGCATAGTGCTGTGGTGGTGTAAGACAAAATGCCAAAGTAGCAGAGCCTCTGTGCCGCAGCTTTATATTCCATCCTCATTCCTCTAAAAGCCAGGGAAGAGAGCAAGTATCTGTGTGCCTGGTGTGGAGCCTGCACTGCCAAGGGGTCCAGGGACCTTTGGGCTACTTGGACACTTGCTCCCTTTCTCCAGGTCTGCCAGACAGCTGGACACTGAGGACACAAACCTTGCAGCAACGGCTCACAGCGTTACCCTGTCAAGGCAGATGCCTCATGTTCTTGCAATAAGGGACAGGCATTTAAAAAATTGTTTTTTCCCCCCACACTGTCCAAACCCACTTGGCTGATTCACCAGCACCAAGGACTCTATAAGCCGTCTTGAATATTTCCCAGCTGTAACATGCCCAGAACCAAATTGTTCAAGGAAGCACTACATTTAAGAGCATTTAAATCTACTGTCTTCTCAGACCTTGCACAGAAGTTACATAAGCATTTTCCTTTGGAAGGGATAGAAGAAGAAAAAAAAAATACTTCAATATTTTGAAGCAATAGAATTATAATTTGCTAGACTTATAGCGCATGCCAGTAAGACAGATGTACAGAGCACAGCTTGGAAATCTTGGCTTTGGCCCACAGAGGAAGTCAGATTATATTACAATGTAGCCTTAAAAATCAGGGAATCAAGTGATTTGGGATAACAAAAGAAAACTACTTGGAAAAGTATTCTTAAAAGAGAAGAAAGGTATTTTTGTAGAAATATTAAAAAAGAGTGGGTGTTTTTTTCAGTGCTCATCTATAGGGAGACAGGATACTGGTATATCTTTTATTAATTTAGTTAAAACAGAATTTTAACTAAATCTTGTGATCTCAGATTGATCTAGAGCAGGTAACTTCTAGAGCAGACTAGTAAAATAAAAAAAAATATTTTTAAAATCTCAGTTTGTAAATTAGTACCTGATGTTGCTAAACTCACATTATTTATAAAATTACACAAGGTGTTACAACTGGAGCAGTGGCAGCAGAGATATCTGGTGCAACAGTCACAAACACTTACACCAGCTCAGGATTTGTTCTATAAAATCACAAGCTCTGTGATCTCAGAGGTCAAATTGCCTTACGCAACTGCATAGAGCTGTCAGAAAATGCTAATCATGCTCCATTATATTATATTAATGTATAACAAATGGAGAAGGAAAAAATAAACCCAAAGAGTTTATTTACGCCTGCAGAGAGGCTGGGAAAATAGAAGAGTCCTACCTACAGCTTTTTGCTGAATGGTATTTTAATTGTACTCAGTGAGAATCCAGGTTTCCTCTCAGAGCTACTGTGAATTCACTGCTTTCTAGAGGATGATTATACATTAGTGAGACGGCAAAACAGAGCCTTCAGGCACAGGCATATTATATAACTTCTGAAGAGTATCCCTGGGATCCCTGAAGGCAAGTACGGTTACAAATTGCTGCACTTTCAAAACATAAATAAAATAATGTGCTTTACTAGCCTGTGGTTGAAGTCTCTCGCAAGTGGTCTAAGACTATTTTAAACAATACTGAGATATCAAATCAAGCTAAGAAGCTGCAGCATTGAATTTATGCTAACTGCATCCCTGCACTTATCGGTTATCAGCTGCATTGATAAGAATTGTGCTTCATATCAGGAGATGGTAAATGAATAAACCCAGAAAGATTAAAAAGTGCAGGAATCCTTTCAAGAGGGCTACATGAAAAGCCTTAAATAGACAATATATCACCACAACAAACATACTGTCAGGTTAATACCACAAACATTAGAAATTATTTACTGTATAGAAAAGGATTATTTTGTCATTCCCCAAACAGTAAATAGTACATGTATTCTTCCAGCTGAGAGAAAAACACAGGATAGATAGCTGCAGTTCATTTCATCTTGATTCACAGTTGCAAATAATAAAAGTCCACAGAAATAACTTTCTCTTTCCCACCAAAGTAGAAACATTCAGTTGCTAGAAGTACAAATCTCGTCTTCTGTCATGAATCTGAATACCTGAAAGATACAGCAGCATCAGGACAGTCAAACAGCAAGCACAGTCCTCACAATCTCTTAAGATGTCACGCAAACAAAATTGCACCTTTGGGTCTGGTGCAAAAGAGCCCTTACTAGAATAACCAGAATGACCCATTCAAAGTATCCGCAAAACACTGCGCATCAAAGAACCGACATGGGGTATGACCACTCTCAAGAGACCAATAAAAATATGGAAGCCTGAATGCTTTGGGAATAATTTCTTAGAACAACTCACCCAGCAGTATGGTGGGTTTGTTGGTGCAAACTGCAGCGGTGTTACCACATGAGTGCTTGAGGTACAATGCAAGGGCTGTTCTATCTTTCTGGGATCTGAAACTTGGACAGTGAGGGCAAAACACGCTTTGTGAAATGGCAGCCTGATGGTATAAGCACAGAAACTAAGGTAGACGGGGTTAAAAAAAAAAAATGTATCTCATTTTAATATAATGTTTTTCTTCTTCTTTGTTAATGTAGTTATGGGGGGTGGTGGTTCTATCTGGGGGAAAAACAAGCTTTTGAAATACAGTCTGGAAGCAAACAAGGAAGCATCTTTAATGCCGCATGCATAAGCAAGGCTGCTGTCTGATTTGTTCCAAACCTGCTGGTTTCTTTACTCACCTGCAGTGGCATGACTTACACTGGGATTTTCTGAGCCTTGGTAAGAGCTTGCTTTCCTCTCTTAAAAAAAAATTAAAAATACCAGCAATGAGCAGAGATTCAGCACAGAGCTAAAAGTAGACAGTAGTTACTAAAGAAACCTTGCGCTTTTGCAGCCCAGCCTGTAGCACAGGTGCTGAGGAGCTCTGTGCTGGTCTGGCACAGCAACATACACTTCCAGAAATATAAATATCAGCTGTTCTTAAACATGACACAGAGCAAGAAGTATATTTAACAGATAGAGCCAAGAAACAGGGACTCCTACAGCCAAACTAAATGCACACATCCTAGGGATTTGCCAAAGACTTCCTGTGAACATGGACCAGCCACTTCTTATTGATCCTTGTTGGGTTGTTTGATAATCACAAGGATAGTGTTACATGTGTGGTGTTTAGAGGCTCCCGAATATTCAGAAAAGCCCTGTATACATCCTGAAAGCAAAGACTTTAATTGGTAATGGCTGGGGAATACTGAGCTCTTTAATTTCCTTTTCAATTTTTTCCCTCACTCATTTTCTTCCTGAATTTTTGGGAAAAAAAGTCCACTGTTTTTAGCAGTGTTTCCCTGTTTTCAACACAAAACTAATTTCATGAAATATCTCTTTTTCTGAATGAGTCAGTTCCTGGGGCTCCCAAGTGTTGATAGGCTCACATTGCCCCCTTGGGGGAAGAGGGCACCTTACCTTGTTCTTCAATGAAATCCCAGTTCAGAGAGTGTCTTTAATTAAACTCACATTCATTAGCTACACAAAGTCTAGGGTGAGTGCCTGTGCGACACATACACAAAACCTCTGCTCATATACCATGAGCAGAAAGTTTGCATTCCAGCTGAAGATACAGACATTCTCCCTTTACCATGCACAGACACAGACAGGCATTAGACATTCTAGCAGTAATAAGTTAACAAAACACCTACAGTCAGGGTCCTCATAACAACATAGCTCCGTTGTATCCTCAAAATAGATAAACCGTAGATAAACTCCTGTTTGTATCTGCAGGCAGTCTTTAGCCCACATTCTGCCAAAGTCCTGCTGATGCAGTTTCAAAACTGGGTAACCAGGAGATATTTCACAGCTGCTTATTTTTTGAAACCTAAGCCTCAGGATTGCTTCTTCACATGCCTGATCTTTTTTGTCTAGAAGCACCAGGTAGGATGCACTGTATTTTTTCAGCAGATTCCCTAAGCAATTCCGCAACCCTTTTTCTTGGAAACCAGTGTCAAGCTGCCTGACTGGGGAACGCCCAGGAACAGCAATGCAGATGTACCCAACATGCATCAGTGCTTTGGCCAGGAAGTCTGACCCCAGAGAGCTTCTCAAAGGCAGAATTACTCACAAGGGAGCAATTTTATCCAGCAGATCTAGACACTGTGGGGATATAAATGAACTTCAGGTATCTTTCTGCTGTGTGCTGGTAGTACCTAGTATTGGGATTCCTAGTAATTGTGGATAATAAACAAGCAACGATCATCACTCTATGAATTTCATTAGCTCTGAGAAATCTGCAGGGAGCAGACACAGCCTTTGGCAGGCAGGGCAGCAGTGCCTCATGGCAGGGAGCTCTTAGCCAGGACGCAAGGCAAGGCTGGTCCACCAGCCCCTGTACCCTCATCATTCCAGCTACAGACAGACTGGGAGGGAGAAAAACCCCAGGCCATGCTGGTAAGGGCTGCAGTTTCCCATCCTGTATTCAGAACATAATTAACAGCCTGCACAGTGAGAGAGGCTGCTCAGGGATCTTTCCTGGCCACCCCTTTCTGGTCCCAATGAGGGGATGTGTGGTACACACCACACCTAATACCCATGGGTATTAGAGATTGTGATAGCACTGAATAAAGCTTATATTCACTTAAAATATCTCCCCAGTGTAAGCCAGAAGGTAAAATACTGTGTGAGTAGGCAACGCACGTTTTTTGATTAACCCATACTATACGGCTAATTGATCTCAAGTACCACAGTACATATCAGGGTTATCTACTGTAAAAGATTTCTGTGGGTTTGTCTGAAGTTGGATCCAGCTTGAGAAGCTTAGGAAGAGATGTCACTTTACATCAGATGCCATGAAAGAATAAAGTGATAGTAAGTTATTTTCTTACCTCCCCCAGGAGCTGAACTTTGACTCATATTTTGTAACCTGGCAGGTCCAGTCAAACAAGCAGAACTTGAGTGTTGCTTCATGGTGCATTCTTGCATGGATGCTAAGCATCTTTCCTGTTGCAGAAGGCCAAGAAGAGAACTGTATTTCCTGTCAGAGATCGGCTCATCAGCCACATGCAGGTCAGGGAGGGTGTGAGGATACACTGAACTGGTGACACTGGGAGTTCCAATTGGAGGGAAGGGCCATAAATCTGCAGGTTGAGCTGGACGACTCTGCAGAGATGATGGCTGGCACTGGCCTACCACACCAGCAGCAGAAAAATTCAGAGCAGAATTTGCCATGCTTGTTGCAGAAGATGACGGATATGGTCTGTAGCAATGTGAAGAGAAATTCCACTGATGGGGAGACATGCTGTCTACTTAAAAAGAGAAAAAAAGTATCTGAAGTCTCATCAATTCTTACTTTTTTTCCCAAGGCAAATTCCAGTGGACTTCTAAGGGAATGCTACCAGATGGCATATTCATTTTTACAGAAATATATAATCACTTTAGTGCTGCTTATCTTAAACATCAACCACAAATTCATAGTAAAAGCAGATTAAACTACCACCAAAGTTTCTACTAAGTATTAAATGTGTACTACACAACCACCAACTTCAGCAGGTTTTTGACAGTTGCAAGCTTGGACAAATATATTTTCGTGAAGATGATAAGTTAAGTCATAATGCACTTATTGCTTCCAGCAGTGATGGAGAAACTTGGCTGGAAAATGATGCTGGAAAACAATGACCTAGTCCTGCCAACAGGCCCGTGGGAAGCTTGGGAATCACTCCAGCAATCACAGGGATTTACCCAGGAAGTCCCAGCTACATAACCTAGGGCTTTACAAGCATGATTTTCTTGCCTTCTGTTTGCACACAATTCCAAATTTAAGCTCAATGGATCTTAAATTCCTTAATGAAAGCCAGTCACCCTCATCCAACACCAGGCTCATATATGGAAAGGAGCTCACCATTTTTCAGGACAACGGTCTCATCCTTGTGCTTTGTGCTCAGATCTTGGGGGTTCTTGGCATTGCTGAGAGCTCTAGAAAAATGTTCGTCTACCATGCTGTTAATGTCCCCTTGGAAATAGGTGAACACGACGCTCTGAGATCCCCATTCTGTTTTCACAGGCTCTTTGCTTTTACTCAGCTTTGGGGAGAGCTTCCTTGTTTCTTCCATTTTCTATGGCCAACAGTCCCTGCAAAAAAAAAAAAAAAAAAAAAAAAAAAAAAAACCCACCAAAAAACCAAAACCAAAAAAACCAGACAGGTCAAAGAGACAATATTCAACTTCAAGTGCCTAGTGAGTGGTGAGCCCAGCTTCATCCCAAAAATGGTAGGGGCCAGAAGAACACTTACTAGTAGGATTAGATTCTCTGTGTTTCTGCTTTTTCCATGCACCTCTTCTTTCCTGATTTCCTTATGAGATACTTCTAAAATGAAATACTTGGGCATAATGGGCACATCTATCCACCAGCTGTCATTTCTCACCCTGACTTTATAATTTTGGGCTAAGGACCAAGTACTGTGCAAATGTACCCTCATGATGGAATTGTGCTGGAAGAACTGAAACACTTAAAAAAATAATTCAGAGGTGGCACAATCCCTGAATGAAGTTCAGGGTGAACTTATCAAGATGTTTTGTCCAATTCTGATTTTTGTATTGCTCAAAAAACATAATGATAGAGTGAAAAAAACCCCAAAACAAATAAAACAAGACCAACAAAACCCCCAAACCTCACTATACTACATTAAAACTGAAAATAATAATTTTAGATAAGGTAAAGTCTGAAGTACCTTGACCACTGTCAGCACAGATCTCCAAAACAAAAAGACTTCTAAGAGTAATTAGTTGCTTAACCTGTTAGAAAAAGACATTCAGATTAAATTATTGGAAATTTAAATCATGGCAAATTCAAGTAAAAAAAAAACAAACACCCAAAAACCAAACAACAAAAGAAATAACCTTTTCTTGTTTGAAACAAGTTAGTAGGAACATGGTGGGTCTGCCAGCTGCTTAAAACTTTGGAGCAAGACTAAAACACACACTCTGGGTCAACCAGAACTTACAGGTTCAAGGCAGGAACTCCACTAAAATAGTTTGCAGGAAGTCAACAGAAGACTATAAGACTCCTTTTTGTTCTCTTTAAAAATCTCTGCTGCCAGATATGGTAAGAGTAAGACAAGGAATGTCACTGCTTGCCCTGGAGAAGCATTGTTTTCATGTGTTTGTACAGCTTCTGGCTGCAAGGGAGCAAGTTCCCAGCCAGAGCTCACAAGTCCTGCTCTAATCAAAATCATATTTAGCAAGGCTCAGGTTACAAATGCAGTGAAGTGCCTGCTGTTTCTATTCAATTTTCCAGTCTCATTGTCAGCTCATGACACTGCACAGCATAATTGATTTACCTTGGTAGCAAAAGGAAAGCTGTTACTTTTCAGACATCAGGGAAACCTTTAGCCAATAGCCAGTTGTACTGCACAAAACCTCATGAATCATTAGGTATGTATTTCCATCCAACTAACCCTGCAATACACAGCACTGCTTAACCTAGTTCAACACATTTATCTGACTTCTTTCCTAGTCATAAATCCCTCAGTCCTCAGAAGCTTTCCAATTAGCATTGCACTAATTTTTGTCTCAAAGGATACTCTGAAGTGCCTGTGAAGAGTGCCTTCAAATGGTTTCTCAGAATTTTCTTACACATGAAAAAAACTGTTCAGGCTGTAAAACAAGTATCCAGATATTAAGAAATATGAGGATGAAGGTTATCAAGCCATAATCTATCCCCATTTTAATGCTTAAGCCTTCACCTACAAACTTCTTGTCCATGTTTATTACTTGCTTCCATGTCTAGCTTTGCTTGTTACCTCCATCTCCCTCCATGTTCTCTGTTCATTTCTCCCTGCTTCATGGTTACTTGCTCAGCCAACCCATATCTCCTGCCACCAAGAGTTACTCCTGCCAACTCATGTCCAAACTCGAGAGGTCCTTAGTCCTTATCTCAGGATTTCTATTGCTTTGCTCCAGTTCCATCCTCCTAGATTCACCTAAACACAGCAGTGGGAATAGGACTGCAAGGCCACACTCTCAGAGTCATCTGATTCAGAAGACAGTCTTTCACAACTTTAAAACTGACCCAGCTTTCCCAGACACGGAAAACTTAAAACCAAAAAACACTTCTTCCCAATTTACAGCCACCTTCCCAAGGCCCATGAGGGGAAGCAGGAACTAGCACAACCCAGCCACCCAACTGGAAAGACTTTGAGCATGGGAAGAAACACTGGATTTTCCCAGTATTGCTTTAGAAAGCATCCTGCTGTTGAGGTTAAGGAACTTTATGGTTGCTCAGCTGGGGGCCAACACTTGCCATTGAAAATTCCAACCCAAGGAGTGAAAGCTTGGCAAAGACATGAGCAAGCAGACGGCCTGAGAAAGGACAAGGAGTCATATTGACAGCAAGAAGCAAAGCAGCTCTTCCTACTCTGCTCCAGCACTACACATCAACATACAATTTAGAAAGCATTAGCGCTGGCCTAGAGGATCACTTTTCCTGTTCTTCACTCAGTACAAGCCATTGTGTCTTTGTACCACTTTAACATGCATAACTGGCTCCTGACATTAATTCTGGGCTCCTTTAGCATAGTTTATTCATGTGCAGCAGCTTGTATGACTATGACCAATTACAACGCTGGAAAAATAATATATTTTAAACAAAAAAAGGCCCTATATCTCTTTTCCACTGTTTCCCTTAAAAACCTCTTGTGCTTTCCAACAAGTAGCCAAAAGTAGGCTGGGTATAACCTAGGTTACACCTCAGTCCTCTCAGTGATCATATGCACATAAAGATTCTAAATGTCCCAGGAGACAGGACCTAAATTTGGAGCACTGTAGTCTTCTTTACCTGAACTTCCCATTATTCCATCATCCAGCACAAAGTCTGCAAAAGGCAGAAATCCTTCCAACTTGTGTCTGCCACAAACCATTGTCAAAATAGAGTAGAAGTGGAGCTCAGGATGAAATGGACCCAGCTCATATCACACTACTCTCAGAATGGGTTAATAGTGGCAAAATAGTGCAAATATTTGTCCAAGTTATTTCTCCCTCAGGTGGACAAGGACCCATGGTCAACACAGGCTTAAGAGTGGTGGCTGTTGACAGCTCACCACAAGAGCTAATACTTTACAATGTTTTTCACATTCCCCACCCTTGCCAGCAGTATTGATTTCCCATCACTGGAGCATCTGACAGGGAACTCTTCATTCTGGATTTCATGTAGCTCAAACCAGTGTAAAAACAAAAAAAATTCCCACCTCCCTAGTATTAAGCCACAATTTAACAAGCAGGCATTCCCTCTCATCAAGTTATTCCTCAAATAAGGGAACATTTGAAGAAGTTGGTGAGTTCTCCTACCTTAACTCACTGTCAGCAGCGGTGTCACACCAGTCAGATTTTCCAGATGTGGGACACTCATGTTGTGTCCAGCAGGTCGGGATTCTTTCTGGGCCCGGCCAGCTCTGAGTGCACTGCAGTGACTGCAGCAGAAGACAAGCCACATTCATGAACTCCCCACACTTTCTAGCCTCTAGCTGCGCAGAACGAGGCGTTTCCTTCAGCCTATCTGCTAAGAATGCATGAAATGCACTCCAACAAGTCAACCAGGTTAGGAGGTTTCAGGAATGAGGAAAATAGGACTGTAAGTAGGTTTAGGTTTGTTTGGCTTTTTTTTTTTATGACAATGTGTACACAATAAAGAAGACAGTGTGGACTTCGGAAAAGTTTGGAGTAAGATGATAAACAAGTTATGGCAGAGAACCAAACTTGGCCAGGATGATAAAGGACTTTTCCTATGCCATGTTACAGAATATTTACTATTAAGTTGGTAACTACAAACACCTGTGAGAAAAAGATGACCTGTTTCCAACCCAGATAAACTGGATAACCAATTTTCTCTCTTTTCTTTGCTGGATCTGTTTTAATAACCACAGGAAAAAAAAAATTCTTGTTCTGTAAGGGCTGTAGCAGGAAAGAGTTTGCATTATGTCTTTTATAAAGTACCTTAGGAGTTTTTTTACTCACCCAGAAAGCTGGAGAGCACAATCCAATTCCCTCTGCCTAAATACATATGAATCCACCCTCTACCCTTCCCAGAACAACTTAACTACCAGGCTGGGAGAGTTCTCGTGACGGTGCTTAGTCTTTTATTGACACACTGTTTGCATAAACACATTTTCATTGTGAGACAGACTGGATTTCAGTCCACCAGCAGGGCAAGTGCCCTCAACATCTCCATGGCTCTTTCTCTGACCCCCTTTTCAAAACTGTCTCACATGGCAGACATTTCCTCTGCTAAAGCTTTTCAAGACCTTATTTGAGATCTTCCTCTCATGCTGGCAGTTAAAGCTCTCCTCAGGTTAAGATGGCACCAGTTTAAAGCTCCTAGAAAATACTACAGGGTAAAATGGGATTATAATCCCTATTCTTCAGTACAGGAATTGAATGACTGATTTCCAGTGCTTTTGAAGTATTCAAACTGTCAAAGCTTTGACGAAAAAAAAATTTGAAAATACTTTGATACTAAAAATTAAAATTGTCCTTATTAATTACTTGTACTTACTAAAAACATCTTCACAACCTCAATTTTAACTACAGTGTCTGCAGTGGTCCCTCCTGCTCCTTTTCTCTCCATGCAGGTCCACTAACACCCAAGCCAGGAAGAAGGCTGAGACCAAACCCATAAACAGGAAACAAATACCATATCCCACTTACAGTTCCAGCAGTGTCTCTATTGGGTCCAGCTGGAAGCTCTGGCATGTTAACACATGTGCTTTATAAACTGAAGCCCCTGTGCACCAAATGTTATGGTATCTTTTACTGAGGAAAAAAAGACAAATACATTATCTTAAAACTAATCAGCAAAGACTTGTTCTGTTCATGAGTTTGTTTATTAAAAAGGTAGTATAAAACACAACCCCTTTAAGAAACAAATTGAAGACAAACGAAGGGTATTCTCAGATGCTATCACAAGTTTAGATATTATTCAAATACCATTTGCTTTTTAATGTTTCTTTTCTAAGGGATAAATGAAAACAGTTAATTTATTGAAAAAAAATCACCTGTCAGAAAAAATTCCAAGTCTACTTACTGAAAAGCTTAATCTAACAATATACTTTCATATTACAGAATGAGCAAAAAACCAGTTTGCTGCAAAAGGTTTCATAATTCTATAAATATTTTACAGAACTTTCAGAGTATCCTGACAGTAAGATGTCAAACTATAATGAGCTCTGAAATACACACAAGTCAAATCAACACAAATACACAACTCACAGCATTCATTTACCATACTGCAGTATGTTTCCTCAAATGCAGAAATAAAAACAAGAAGTTAAAATCCAATTAAAATCTATAGGAATGCATTTTAAATTTTTTTTTTCTAAATTTGGTTTGGTTTAGGTTCAAGAATTCAAGGTATGAATACTGAAGAAAGGCAAGTTTGGGTTTCTATGAAGCATCCAACACCTTCAAGTTTTATTAAGTGAATTAAGCTAATTAATTATTTGTAATTGTTAATAGGTTAACCTTAACTGAATAATGTCTAGGATATGTTTTAGCTAAAATGCACTGCATTTAACATACTAAAGATTTTAAGTGAATTGCAATCCTTATACAAAACCTAAGCTGTACAAGGGACTGAAATTCAATTAAAAAAAATTTTAAAAGTCAGTAGGAGAAACAGATAAACATTTTGATGCAAAATGAAACTAATTCTCTCTTTACACCTGTATATGAACATTCGAGAACCTGCAAAAAAAGAGAAAGCCTTCTAGAAAGCCTTTTATTTTGAGGCTTTTTGTTTCCAGGTGTCTACCTCTAAGGCCATGCGCCTCAAACCACATCATCTCTGGTGAATACCTGTAACCCCATAAAAATTCCTTCTCAGCAAACCACTGAATGGCATTTGATTCTGAAGCAAACTACCAATTTATCCTGAAGCTAAGCAATGATTTTGGACAGTTCAGAAAGTGATTCTGTGAAATTATATTAAAGGGTCAGTTAATACTCTGTCGTATTGTATTTAAGTGGCTTCACATCCATTTTGTTACACTGAGAATTGGTAGAAACAACTATTTCTCTAGTTCAAAACTGAGCAAAAATAGTTATCCACAAATTGTTTCAGCCTGCTGCTAGTTACTGTTTTCATCGTATACAGAGGAAAGGAGACAGATTCTCTTAAAATGAACCTCCCACCAAAAGCAGAGGGATGGAGGAACATGCAGTATACTGGAACAGGACTTAAAAAACCCTTAGAAATTGAGCAAGAAGGTTGTTTTTGTCACTTCTAATGAGCAAGAAAAGTAATTTGAAAACCCTTTTAATTATAGAACAAATAAAGTGAAAATTCCTTTAAGGTTTTAATTTCTTACCACTTTACGTATGATGCTGATCAGTAAGAAAAATGTGTGCATTTAAAAAGCAACTCTGTTAGTTCAGATTTGTTAAAATTTCTTAATTAAACATTACTGCTCTATACTATAAGAATTTCATAATCATACTTCAAAACAGCAATTTTAACTCCTGTGAAAATTTTTGATTTTTGTTCAGATTGATTTATAAAAATTTCATAAATTCAAAGTAATTTCATAAATAATTTCAAAAAGGAAAACATCTGAAGAATCTGGTTTCAATGAAAATCTGCTGAAAAGAGTCACAGCTGCATTAACCTCTCTCTGGACTACTAAATGCCTCAGTAACTCAATTAATAGATTATAAAAATATATTTTTTACATTTTACTCGGGAGAAAACGGAGGTAGACAAAAGGAAAATACGAGTTTGAGTATAATGCCACACTTGAGAACACTGTATTTGCATGGAAAAAGAGCTTTTATTTTTTAATAATCCTAGTTAATAGGAAAGCCAGTAAAGCATTTGGTCTCAGTCTTTGTTGGTACTCTACCTTAGTGTGAAATCTAAAGGAGAAGGTGAAAGGACTAAGAAAGGACTTCTGCAGCAAGCCAGTCAAATTTGCACATTAATTGGAGAGAGGAAGGTTTACTGCACATACAATAATTCCTTATTTTTCAAAGTCTTATTTCAAACATTAACACTAACCTTGTTTTCCATATCTGATACCATGATAAGGCTTCACAGAACTTTACAAGTTTTATATATTTGTCCACAAGTTTCCCTATATCAGTTGTCATTCTACTGTAAAACAGGTGATTTAACTGTGTAGTGTTACACAAATGGGCTCCCTTAAAAAAAAAAAGCAAACAAAACACAAGAGTAAGAGATCTAAAGACTGGAGTCTAAAAGCTGGAAGAAAAAAGAAGCACTGAAAGAAATACCACACTGAATTACACTCCTCATATGCAAACGCTTCCAGCTCTCAAAGGTCTGTGGTGCTTATTACCAATAAAAATAACTAAGGCAGAATCAACACAACCCAGAAACGTATCTGAATATACCACTATGTGCAGCTACTAACCAGGCAGTGTTCCAGATTCCCTGAATTCTTCAAACACCTGCTTTGCTGAAACATACGGTCCACACACTTGGAAAGATGAGAAAATGGACTTATTTTAGCTGTCAAGAGCTGTATCTCTTCTTTATAATGCAACTCAAAATGGGAAATTTGTCATATTAGCGTATTATGAGCCCCCAGACTTTTAACCTCTGAATTCAAATATGACACCTATTTCTGTCACAAAAAGATGTAATTTATAACCACAGTGGCAACTGACAACTGAGATGCTCTGGTTGGCATAGTCACCCACACATATTGACTACATATATTAAAAAAACCCAACAAAATAAACTTAGAGAACCATACAGACTTCAGGAAAAAATCTGTATGGTAATCTCGGAGCACAAAGTTTGAAAATAACATTTTCAGAGTATTCTGATTACCTCGTGATGGAAATACAGGAATTAACATCTATAGTTTCTTGTAATCCAATATGAATTTAAAAAATTCAAAAGATCATCCTTGCAAATGTGTACTGGTAACGATCCATATGGACAGCATGCTATCAATTTTTAATTGTTTAGTGCCTAAACCCATGTTCTTCTATCCTTACTTATCAAAATAATGGAATTCTAAATTAAGAATGACTATGTCCAAAACAGCTCCAACCAGTTATTTTTGAAAGCCTGCCACTTATTAAGATATCTAAAGTTAGATTATCTCTTAAGTCCTTGCTTTCAGAAATATTTTGAAGAGGATTAGCATTTGCTTTTTCCATATAAGAGCATTAGTTGAAAGCGTATTTTAAAATATACTAACTTTTGTAGTTTGAGCTGCCATTTAAATTTTATGAAGTATGGAAGATCCTCCCCACTGTGAAGAGTACACAGAGCTAAACTAAAATGTTGAGAACTCACATTCATCATGCTAACAAATTTAAACAAAACTCTTTACTCCAATATAAAAGCAAGAACTAATAAAGCCACCACAAAAATCCAAAGCCTATTTTGATACCTACTGCACACAGACCATGAGAGTTTAAGACCAATCTGCCTAGAATATGAGTGTTCATGCATTTCTAGTCTCCTTGACATAATTCCAGCCTCTATCCAACATCAACAGAAGATCTAAACAGGGAAAGGATAAAAACAATTTGCTGAATGCTGTGATTTAATAACCTATCTTCACTCAGTTTGCCCTAGGGTTGCTATGTGAACACTGTCTGCCACTTTCTTTAAGCTTGTGACCTGATACTATTCATCATCTGCCATCTAATACATAGCAATGCATCCAATGCATTCACCCTATATGTATCACAGCACCTGTTCCATAAAATGATCCAACATATCAGGACACACATTATTGAAATACTGAGTTCCAAGGGGTACAGGAAAATAAACAGTACAATCCACAAATCTTGTAAAAGCTTTGCATTACTGAAGCTACACATAGTTACATAAACTTAAGGGTTGGAACATATTTCTCACACACATGATGAAACACTGACAAGCATAGCTAGAACAAAAGAAGCCTGATGAGTTTTACTGCGTTCTTGGCAACTTGAGTTTCTTTACCTGAACAGCCAATTAATACAAACTTTTAGAACCTCATTAAATACTGCTTTTAATGAAAACTTCAAAGCACACAGTTGATGACATTCTAATATGCCTATATTCACATGAACATTGTCAACAGTCACCCTGAAGAAAGTGATACACTCAAACATCACCCTAAAAATCATGCTTTCATAAAGTATTAAAGGTGTTATGTATCAGCTTCACCATCACTGCCTGCAAGGCTGCTGTCTGTGGATGGAGCTCCATCTTCATTAATACCCTCATCACTATTCTCCCTCTTATGAGCTTCATCATTTGCATCCTCCTTAGGTGTGTCATTAACCTCTGGAGGTTGTTTCCCTTCGGGCAGTTTAACATCATTTGACGCAGAATCCGAATCAGATGTAGTCTGTTGCTCCTTTGCATCAGGATCCCCTAAAAATGACTCCCACACCTTGAGCCTTTCTTCCCTTTCTCTTGCAGTCTCCTCCACCTGTTAAAGAAGCGTTTATACACATCATTACAGAGTCATACTTGTCAAAATGAGTATTTACAAGATAAAATTAAACAAATATTTGTATTACAGAAATATCTCAATGCTGACTGTGAGCTAATGATCTGTACATCCAGTGGCTAATCCTCTAAGTACTCAAACAGGTCTTCCAATTTTCTGCTAAGTTGAATAATTGAGAATGATTTTTGGAGACATTCTACAGCTTTTGAAGAGAAGCAAGATAATGCAGGGATGAGCAGGGGAAGGGTATGGGGACAAGAATGCCAATCACTCCTAGAATTCAAGCAGATTTACTGTTTGGAAGACATACTTGATAAAACAGAACCATGAAAGGCTACCTGATAATCCGTTACACCATCCCATGTTTCAGCACTGAGCTGACGGCCACCAAACCACCTTCCATTTAGAGTCAGCTTGCACAGATCAGCTTCTGTTGCTTCTTTAAATGACACAGAAGCGACGCCATCAGGGTGCCTCTGTAAGGACAGGCAACTTGCATTTAATAATATTCTAACTAATGTATTTATTC
Source organism: Corvus hawaiiensis (assembly GCF_020740725.1). Lineage (NCBI taxonomy): Eukaryota > Metazoa > Chordata > Aves > Passeriformes > Corvidae > Corvus > Corvus hawaiiensis. The sequence goes on along the minus strand of NC_063226.1, from coordinate 106,182 downwards.
CAATACCCTTTAGATTGTCTTATAAAATCAATCAGGACATAGCTCCATTTTGATCATACGTAATTGTATTTTAAAAGTTAAGTTTTCAAGTTTCCATATGTTTTTCTACTGGCACACAGAACACAATTTTTGAACACGGAAAACAAAAAATATTTCAGCTAGCTTAGCTACAAATAATGTATCCATACACTTTCAAACTTGTGACATGTATCCAAGCTCCTGGGAAGAGTTAGCTTGCCTTCACATATGCTGAAGTAGACAGGCGCTTAGACATTAAGTTCCAAAAGTTTTAAAGTACTGAAAGATTAAGTCAAGTTTCCATGAAATAAACACACCCAAATAAATGCTCCACTCATATTAAAAGCAGCCTAAATGTTTTGCACCTTTGCACATTACATCAATTCTGCCAACACAACATGTAAAAATACCTACATCAAATATGAGAACCTTCTTTACTTGACCAAACTTTTCACACTCTGTCCGCAGATCTTCTCTTATCTCATTTAGCACTAAAGGGTCCTCCTACAAAGCAATTACACAGCTTTAATTAAACACAAGCACTCACTTCTTTCAGCTTTATTTTTGCTCCATAATCAGTGGTACACATCTGCCAGTCTGTTAAAAGTCCATAAATTAAGTGCTGTTAAGCAGCATTTTCAAAGCCACCTGGGAGTTGGCAGACAGCTCTTATTTGAATTTAATAAATACTACATGTTAATAAGGCTTTTTTGTGCTCATTTCTCCATTTTAACAATTACTGTTGTTTACTCCTCTTTTGATCCCAGAAAGGAATATTGTCAGATATATACGTTTTTCAGGCAGTGAAAAACCCTGATTTGAAAAATACATTCTTACCAACATTTTTTTCTTGCTTTTGCAGAGAGATGAATGAATTTAAAGCAGATGTTTGGCACAGGAGAACATCCTTCCCAAACAGCAAGTTTAATTTTATTTTCATCTGCTTAGAATTTTGCTACAATTTGTACAGCAGAAAGTTCAGACAATGATAACTTTTAACAGCACAATCTACAGAAGCAAACTGCATCTTCCTACCTCAAAGTCCTTGGGGTGAAACATATTCCTGATAATAACGATGCGTTCATGCCGCATTCGAGTTGCCCCATCTTTCTTCTCCGGCCTCCAATCCAGCTGTCTAATGAAATGAAGCAACAGTAAGAAGATATTGTTGCGGCTCTCTTCAGTTTCTACAAGTATTTGTTGAAAAAAAATCGTTAATTTGGCATTTCTTGCAATATATTACCATATATTTTGACACAAAGACTTAAGTTATTCTTCTAAAAAATGCAGTAATTAGCCAGGTTTACTACTCCTACAAAGCATTTGAGGTTTTAAGGTACTTAAAGGCTCATAGAGAGAATATAAATAATTTTTCAAAGTAAAGTATTTTTTAAAATACTGAGAAAATATTTGTGAAGTATTAATTCCTTCCTAATATCAACTCAGATAAAGGAACCAGCTGTTTTCAACTACAACTAAAGTGTCAGTGTTTTACCATTTGTTCCTAACTTATTCTGTAAAAAAGGAGATCCACTATTCCCCTTGGTAAAATTTAACTGCTTTTATTTAAAAGAACATGCAAGAACACCTTGACTCTTACACAGGCATTACTACAAGATGTATTTTGTTCCCCAGTGTAGAGCCACTAACATAAACTAGTCATGTAACCCAGCACATCTGTTCTAAGACTTTGCCTTCCTACATCAAATCTTACTTCTCAGAGAAATGCCTACTTCATATCCTATTACAAAAACCCCCACACGTTTACTTACACTTTCAAATCTCAAGATCATACATGGAGGGGGGGTGGGGGGGGGGGGAAGGGAATCTTAAGTTTCTCCTTATACCTGCTACTTTAGCTGAAGAAAACTTGGATTTCCAATGAGAGTAGTTCTACAAGTAACTTATGCTCTTCAACTCAAAAGGAACACAGTCCTTTTATTCACACTAATTGCTATCAAATGCAATTTCATAATTTTCATACACCTGCCTACACACTGAAGACTTCTTACAGCAAGAACTGTCAGTGTATCTTTGGGGCAGATACATTTCAAGTTACTTCTGGCTTTAATTGATAAGATATCAAGTAGCTTTTGCTCCCTTTAACTATGGGAAAACATTTCTGCATTACTATTTACAATGTTAAGTGGAATGTTGCTTTCATTAAAATATCAAAAGTCTTATATTCGAACTTTTTTCCTCTTTAATCTGCATCTTCTTGGTTCCAAAAGGAAGAAAAACATTTTTAAATTGACAAAAGCAATGAACTCAAACCCCAGTATATTTTACAGCAGAGAGAGATGTCTGGGGGAATCTACAGAGGTATTTTAGTATTTGCTCCTGTGGCAGCCAGCATTTCTTGCCCTTTGCAACTACTGCAGTATGGCACTAAATAGATGTGAGCAGCCAGAGTATTATGACCTTCCAGCAGTAAGCCCAGATATTGTGACAGGACTTGCATGCTCTTATCCACTGAGGAAGAGAGTCTTTTATTTCCCCAGAGCCATAGTACTTTCTTCTACATCTGAAGGCACCACTGCTCCCTACATATTATTTCAATGTGTGAATCACAAAGAAGTTCATTATATCAACACTTAATCTAGGAGTTCATCCCCTTTAAACGTGCAATAGTTAAGTTATTGCACTGTCAGGAAATACTTTAATTTTGGCATAACTTAGCATTGCATTTGAAAGAAAGCATCACTTTACTAATAGCACTTAGAACTCAAGCAATATTCTACTGAAATAAAAAATACAAACTTCTGCTGTTGAGACAACTTCTTCTTGTAGTCTTTACATTTCTTCTTCTTTTTGCTTGCATCATACTCCCCCTTCAGTTGGAACTTTGCAACTTCCACATGCAATTTATAGCCTCGGATTTCTGCTTCATCCAGAAGCCTCAAAGCAAGTTGAACTGATTCTCTCTATTTGAAGATAAACAGCACAAACTTTAAAGCACATGGCAAAGTCGAACTGTATTGCAATAACATGTCATTAAGTATACTGTGCTAAGAATCAAGTCCCTGTCACTGAAAAACATACTGATGTCCTCTGACACATAGCTGGCAACGCTTTCCTGATCAAAACATAGTATTTCTTCACTCCTGTTGTAATTGATTAATACTTCCAAAAGCAGCTGCATACATTTCATTCAAATATGTCACAGACACTAAATTGCAATATCCAAGCAAGCAGATGAACTTAAAAGCAAGAATAAAAAGATTTCAGGGGACTGATTCCCTGTAAAACTTGTATCACTTTTGCACGAATGGCAGATGTTTAGACTCTGAAGTAATTTTTAATGTTTTCCTAAAAGTCCTTTAGAGTGAAGACTGTATTTATGCTTGTGCACTCCACAGCCCTAACTACTACAATTACAAAAATAGCACAAGCTACATGCCATTTCATTTAGTACTGCCTGGTGCTTCTTGCAGAACTAAAGCAGGCTGCACTTGCAATCACCAACTTTCCAAATGATTCACAAGTGAAACACAAAGAAATAGTACTGCAGCCTAAACTTTTATAGCTTAATAAAGAATGAAAGCACAGTTCTGAACCAAACCAGTTCTCGACTAAAAGCTCTAAATACAGGACTACAGTATGTTCCTTCCTGGATCGTTGTTTTTGTATTCTTGATTACACAGTGGTATACTTTCAAAGTAAAAGGTGAGGAGCCCCCCACTTCAGCCCATAATCTCTGGCACCCAAGACAGGAGCATGCAGAGACATGTTCAGCAGGTATTATGGCCATTTCCAGGCAGAGGGTGGGGTTGGATAAGAGGAAACAAATGAGGTAAGTGGGCATTTCCAGAGTAAATCTTTAAAACAGACACCTATATTCCAAATCATGCTTTAGATTTCAAGAATCTTCTGAATGTGATTCTGAAACAGTGGCCATATGTGGCCTCACTGGTAAGGAAAACTGCATTTCAGTGCACCACTGACCTTCAGATAACAACAGAGGCCATCTCCTTTAAGATTTCCTTCCTTATCTTTGTACAGTTTGATCTTGTGTTCTTCTGTCTGAGGATCTCGCATGATGATACCACATTTTGACATGACTTGTACAAATTCATCTTTTGTAATATCTGGAGGCAAACCTGCAAAATAAATTCAAACAGAAGGCTTGAGTATGATCGATTCTTAAAAAAAACCTCTGTGGAACAAATCTTCCCATAGTGTTTCTTTAAATGAAAGATATCAAAATAAAGGACATTCTACATACACTGCATGAAACCACTGCCCTTGGGCTTTACCTTCTACACATTACTTCATACCAGTATTTTGAAAATCCTTGTACCTTATAATAGGTGTAATGCACAGAAACATCTCTGTGCTCCCTGATATGGACACCTAGAGCTTTACTGTCACGTATGTCATCAACACTGCAGTGGACACAAAGGCCTCTGCAAATGTAACTCTCCTGCCCAAGCTTCAAGTTCTACTGCACCTCTAGGTATCAGAGACAAAAAAAACCCTCATAAGAACACAACCTATAAACAGACAGACAACTGTTTTCTCCACTCACAAATCCAATAAAAAGAGTAACTGATTATGCACAGAGATTTTAAGACCTGAACTCTGAATTGAGGATAAGTAAAAAACCAAAATGGATGAGAAAACTACGTGGATGTCCCATCCTAATTTGGCCTGTCTGAAGATTTTTTGAAAATGCAAGTATGTGCGCTCCTGTGACTGCTCACAACCACCAAGTGTACCTAAGTATATACATCTAGAGATAGCACCCCACCATCCAAAACAGGTAGAGAAACACCATAATAAGTGCACAGATAATTTCATCTTGAGTTTTCACATTACTTTCTCACTGTTGCAAACTCTTTTTTACTGTTCTTACAGTAATAATTATTACTTCTTACCTAATAATTATTTGTTAGAGCAAATGAAAATTATAGATTAAGCAATGCGTATAGTTGAGGCCCTATCTCATTATAAACTTGTCATTATCCTATCCCTTAAAAGCCTGCAGAAATTATTTTTCTAATAAAAGAATAAATTAGTGACTTGGCTGACACAGCTCACAGAATACCTCATGTAACAGATAAAAGCATGAAATACGTCCCTTCTACTTCTTTCTGCAATTTAAAGGTCACAAAGACATTATGCAGTCAGGAACACAACATTAAGTAGCCTGCAAGTGACAGACTGAATAGATAATATTAGAGACACATATGAGTCCCTTTTACCATCTTTAGCTCAAAGTAGATAAACAAACACTATTACTTACCTGTCACATAAACATTTGTGTTTCTGTCTTCTTCAACATGAAACCACCCTAAACACAAGAGTTTAATTCAGTTACGGTAATATATTAAACATGGGAGCATACACATTTATATTCCATCAGATATGTAAGACTTTTTGCTTGCGCACAGGGAAACTTTGAACATGCCTTAATTTGCTTTTCCCCCCTTGTATACAAATTCAGGAGAATACCTATGAAGCACCATACAATTTTAGAACCATTCTGGAAATTTCCAGCACAACCTTATCTTTGCTGTACCAGATAACAACAATCAACTGCCAGTTTTCCCTCAGCACAATACAGGTCACAGCCTACACAGAGGGAAGTGCTTTGTCACTTACCTGGCTCTAGCTTCCTTTTTTCTGATTTTTGTTTTGGATCCGTTTGTTTTCGTCCTGTTTCATTTGCTGATGGTTGTGTTCCTGATGTCTTAGAACTTACTGGTTGCTTACTTTCAACGGCTGTACCAGAAGCAGATGATGTGTCTGTCTCATCTGCATGGAAGCCATAGTTGGCATGATAGGTTGCCAGGAAATCTTCTGTTATCTGAAAAGAAATTAGGAAGAGTAATATAAAATTTCAAAGAACTATAAATTCAGGTTTGTATTTTAACGTTAATTAGGTGATGGTTATTTTCTAATCTGTCAACATAGAAAATAACAATATTTTAAAACTATTTAAATGATCTTTGCAAAGCCATACACACAACAAGAACAATCAGTTCATGCATTACCTGAACTAGATGAAGATAAATCCCATACAGCACAAGAAATTTTTACACAAACATTTCACAAGTTCTGACATTTTTCAAACCAAGCTTTCTGCTTTTCATGGGAATTGGATCTGCCTGAGGGACAGAAACCAAGTGCTCCTGGCCATGGTGAAGAGATAAAGCAACACTGATGGTAAGCCAACAACTTATCCACAGATGATGAATGGCTGACATTTGCAGGCATCTGCCTTTTCATGGAATCACTTCAAGAAACGACTTATATTTATGCTGACAGGCAGTAAATATTGCACTTAACCAGAGATGTATCTTAACACACTGCTTCTAAGGCAACGGGCTTTACTTTATATCCTACTAATAGATAAAGAATTAGTTTGCTCTTTTCCAGAGAGAGACTATATTTGGATAAAATATAAGACTGGCCAATGCCTATGTTTTAGCAGTCAACCCCCCCCCCCCCCCCCCCATAAATTACATCCAGTACTTCCAGCCACTAGCAATCACACACAAAGAGGTACATCATAGCTGCATTTGTCAGCATCCCTGCATTATGAAGTATTTTCTGAAGTTACACACTCTGAAATATTTTTTCTCAAAACTGAGCCTTGACCTTTGAAAATTTTATCTGACTCTGATCTGTGCTGCACTTGCTTCATCTGTATTCAAAAGGGAACAAAACTTAATGCCATTAAGCTATTGTAAGAGAGCAATTTCAAGTGTCAGTGATGAAAATGTAATCTCTTATCTTCCATAGTGATTTGAAACTTGATGTTTCAACTCTAAAATTTCATTATGACAGATCAGAAATGCAAAATTGACGGTAACAGGCTTGTCAGGAATAATGCAAGATGCCATGGAGCCTCATAACTTTAAAGGTTAACACAAAATAGCTCTTAGGCTAAACAAGATTTGCCACACACCTCAATAAAGAATGTAAATGGCTGCTCTTACAGGTATGACATAACAGAACGTCATGAGAAAGAAAAAGTACAACTAAGTTTACTGAAGAAAAGAAGACTCTGTGCTCTAATCAGGTTCACTATACTTGACATTAGCAATCTTAGCAAATCCTTAATGTCACAGTTGATGAGATCCAGAGAATTAAGAAGCTTCTATACTTTCTGGTGAACAGCATTATTAATTTTCATCAGAGAACCTACTGGTAAATTAGTGATTAAACCTGCAACAGGATTATTTTGCAGTTTCTGGGGGAACTGCATTCTGTGTAAACCTCCATTTATTATTAGCAAATTACCTACCATGGACTATCAAATTTTGCCACTCAGTAACAAAGATGTTTTTTGCATAACATGCTATCATCCTACCATATAACCATTACCACTACTTCACTTTAAAATGTTTTTTTTGCAAGCACAGAGAAGCTTATACACGTATAGCAGCTTTTATTGGAACTTCTATCATACCATGACTATGAGAAACAAGCACTCACAAAACTGGTTACTGGGGGCTTCAATCCCATTCTGGTGGAGAACATCACAGAGAAATCAGTCCTACCTGCACACCCACACAGTCAAGCAGTTTGGGGTGATTAAGCTTATAGGAAAAGAAACACAATACTACAGGACATGTGAGCATGTAGTTAACTGCTGGTCCCACTGAAATGGAAAGGAATAGATTAACCAAATGAAGAACAGATACCCTGTGCTTGCAGATGACAGCCAATGTCTGTATTTTCACAGCAAATGACGCAAGCAGCAGATGAATTCCACACGTTATTTTGTGCTATGTCTGTGAAGCACTAAAAACGTTGGTATTCATTAATACAGTACCATTGAAAGAAAAAAAATTAAGTAATAAACGAGGTTAAAATTGCTTCTGTAAAATATTTGATTGTCTCCAAATTTTTCTGGGGAATGCTGGCAATTAGTATCATTCACTTTTTGCACTGCTGTGAAATATGCTTTAGCGCAAGTTCAGCAGACACTGTATTCCCAAAGCAGAGCAGCAGTGCAATCCCAGTCTGTAGATAACGATCACTTAGAGCAGTCAGAATATTTTCATCTTTTGTCAAGAAACAGATTAAAAGTTTTATTACTGCTCGTGGAGAAAGAAGTACAGCTTCTGGTTACAACAGTCTCCTCAGTTTACCTGGATAAAACATTCTGTTAATAATCATCAACCAAAAGAAGTAACCTGAAAAACACTATAAAACACTATGACATCCAGCTGGGTAAAGAATCTTTGTGCAGCACTATGGGTCATGCATAGGTCACCAACTTCTACTATACATCATATTTACTAATGAACTTTGCTGCTTCTATTTAATCTGTCCAACCCTTAATGTTATCTCCTCCTCAAGACAGAAGAGATAAGAAAAGCACTTAGGAAAGACAAATGCTACTGAGAAGAGACACATTTCAAAAGAGGTGAGAAGGGGAAGAAATGGGATCAAAACAGGAAGAACCCTCTTATAGGTTACTGTGCTTACTGGATATAGCACCCATACGGAGCCAGGAATACTCACTTCTCCACTGCTCCACTTTGTGAGTCTGGATTTTTCACATTTTTACCCCTCCATAAGCCATCTGCTCCATAGACACCTTCCTAGGTTTACACACAAACTTGGCACTACAGGCTTCACTCTCACTCAGATTCTCTGAATTGCAATGAATTCACAGTCACAAGCTAGAACTGGCACGTTACATCCATCAAGTAAATACCATAAAATGTCTTAATATTAAATTAAGTAATTGCCCTCACTCATTGCTATATGATAACAAAACTACTATTTCACTTGCATATCAGTAGATTGGCTCAACATATTAAATCTATGTTCATTCTCCCCTTGAAGAGCCATATTATCACAGCAAGATCATATTTTATACTTAAAATATTTACTAAATTAAAAAAAAAAAAAAAAAGAAAAAAAAAAAGGTGTAACATATTTCCATGCTGTGGAGTGCCACTAAGACAAACACTTATTTTTCAAGTGCATTTCTAAGACTGAAGGAGATAGAACAACACATCGCTTACCTGACATAATTTTCAGATAATAGTAAAAGACGGATAATACTACTCTATTTTCATCTAGACCTCGTAAAATACTAATTCATTTCTAGACTGCCCACAAAGAGATCACAGCTACTATGACAGAGACCTAAACACATCCCAGGCACCCCCGAGCAACATTCACAAATATAACCGTGACTTCATCCCAGGCCCGAGCAACTCTACGGATTCTCCGCTAACACGCAACACACAGCTCCTCACAACAGCGCAGCCAGTCAAAGACGGAGACAACACCGTGGTTTTGCCTGTAAAAATGAGTGTTTTGGTGCTACTGAGACCTCGCAGCAGACACGATGTGGCTGAACGCGGACACTTCTGTACCGACGAGTTCCGGCATCAACTGCTCCTCCTTCTCCCCCTTCCTCGGGGCTCTCCCACACCCACCTTGGGGAACCAGGCCTTCTTCTCCAGGTCCCACTCGTAAGCAGCCCCGTCCGCCGGGTCCACGTAGGTAAAGGGGTCGGACTCGCCCTCGCCTTCGCCCTCGGTTGGCTTGGCTTCGTACTGCTGCTGGAGCTGCAGCTGCCGGTAGAACTCCTCGTTTCCGTCCTTGCCGCTCATCCTGCCCCGTTCACTGGGCCTGGGCACCCGCGCTCTTTCCGCCGCCGCCGCCTGAGGCACGCCCACCCCGCCCCTCTCGGTGGCAAGAGCGCGCGCGGACAACCCCGTACCTCACGCGGCCGCCGTGACCGTCCCGGGCCCCAGCGCGCACGCACACAACACCGGAAACAACCACCCCCCTCGCTGCCGTACCTTCCGCCCGTCCCGCCCCTTTACCTCGCGATGTAGCCAATGAGACGAGCGCTGGTGGGTCACGCGGGGAACGGCGAAGCCAATGGGGAGCAGGGAGGGAGGGAGGGGAGCCTTTCCTGGGGAGGGCGGAGCGGGGGCACTCAGGGTGCGGGCGCACGCGCACTCAGGGCGCGGGGAGTGGGTCGTGTTTTCCCGCCTCTGGGCGGGCCCTGGGGGCGGTGGGTCCGCTCTGGGACGGGGGCAGTCGGCACAGTGGCCTTGCCCTTTTTTCTCTTTCTCGTTTTTTTTCTTTCCCTTCAGCCTTAGGCTCCAGCGCTGTCTCACCACAGGCGGGAGTTCTGCAGGAGGGCAGCTGCCCCTGGCGCACCAGACTGCTTTGGGCGAGAAGCTGTACCTTGATGGGCTTTGCATGGGGACTACTGCAGGTTTTCTTACATGATAGATAAAAGTTTGGGGCACGGAAAGTCCTCCCTGCTGCAATGTTTTTCCCTATTGCGCCTAGGACAACACTGGACAGTGAAACGGCTTGTTGTCAGCGGTGCTGTGCAAGATTGGCTGCTGTCTGGCACTGGAAGTGTACTCATGTCCTGCTAGAGGAAAAGATAGAAGCAAAAATAGATAAATGAGGTTGAAATGGCACTCTTAAGTGTCAAGAAATCACATTGCTTGTCTTTGGTCTCTTGGCTGAGGGTGTCCAGCGGTTGTACTCCCTTAGGAAAGGGTTAGTACGTTGTATTAGTGGGATGAAGCTTGGCTTCAAAACACTTAATTCCTTTTGCATTAATGAAGCTGCAATTAGTACTCTGTCCGTGGATACTTAAATATTTTAATTATAATTTTCTCTCAAATCAGTTCTTTTAAATGCCCTTCATCTAGTGCCATCTAGTGGTTTTTACAGTGTAGCCCAGACAGCATTACATCAAAACCGAATTTTAATTGCCAACGTATTTTAAAGTATTTCTATTTAGAGGATAAACCAGCACACTCTTCATGTTTTCTTTAGCAAACCTTAACCTAGAGCTATAAAGCCCCGTGTATCAGTGTACATGTTATAAATGGAAATTGAGCTGAACAGCCCCAGCAAAGCTGGCAGTGGCTGGTTGCCAGGGGCAAAACAATATTTCCACTCAGAAATAAAAATTATAAACAGAAGTTTTCGAGAAATTAGTGTACCAGGAACAAATATACAGACTGGAATGATAATAAAATCAAAGATGTGTTTGTCTCTGCAGGGAGAGACAAACATCAGCTCCCTGCCTGGGCACCAAGCTGTCAGACAAAATTTCTGAGAATATAGAGTTCTAGTAACCTTTGGCTGTTGCACAAAGAACATCCAGCCTAGTTAATGGCATCTCTGATTCTTCAAGAATTTTCTCTTGGCAGGTCTACTACGGTAGTTGTCCAAAGATTGTTTTGTGATCACTTATAAACTTACTGCCTAAGGGACATTTGTCTTCACTTTCAAACAGTTGTTGGATTTTGGAGAGAAGCATGAGGGGCTTGACATAAACTGCACTTGCTTATAAAATTTGGAATTGGGTATATGTTTGGAAATCAGATAATTATAGCCTTAAACTTTGTAAGAGAAATACAATTTAAGTCTTAAACTGCTTGTTTTATTTTTGCAGGGTTTTAAATGTTTATTACCTGAGTGATTGCAGTGAGGTCTGTACAGCTTTCCCTACTGTGCGGATCTGCCTACAGTGAGGCACTGGGACACTATCCTGGGGAGTAGGAGATCCAAATTTACTCTCAATCCAATGGGAGTTGGAGAGTGCTTGTGTGCAGCCGGGTTAATGCTCAGTAAATCTGCTCTGTACACTGTAATGTAGTTATGAGGATAAACTGCCTCGAGTTCCCTCACACTTCCTTCACATAACAGAACGTGTGACCGCAGCTGCTGCGGCGTAGCCTACAACGGCTCCACAGCCATCTGTTCCCCTCCTCCTTGATAAAGACACAGTGAACAGCCCCGGGAGCCGACTCAGCTGGAAACTCATCATTTTGTGGGGTCGAGACAACTTTCCTCTCAATCTCACTCTTGAAATGATACAGATCATGGCTGCATAAGCACTGCTGCAGCAAGCTGCGTCTTCTGAGGAGGGTGCAAAGAGCTCAAGCGTTCCACAGCTCGATCAGTCCAAGCTGTCAAGAAAGGGTGTTTTAAATCCTGGCAAAATGTCTCAAAGTAAATATGAAAAGAAGGCATTAGCATGATGATTCTGTATCTGTGTCTGTGTGATACAAGGCAATTTTGGCTCATCAAAACTGACTGATGGTCTGAAGATATCACCTGAACGTTGTTCGAGAGGTGCCACCTACTAAAAATACAGATACACAGGTTTTCCTGAAATGTTTTGCTCCCTATAAGAGGGGAACCAGCAATTTGCTAGCTAATCCTTAATTAGGTAAACACTCTTTTCTTAAGCTGCTTAGTTACGTTAAATGAAGGCAGTAACTAGTGACTAAGTACAGACAGGCTACTCCTCTTTGAGCTTTTCAGGGGCCTGGAGACTGTAGCTGTTACACAGATTACTGACAGTGATGAGAAGTTTTCATGGTGGGAAAAATTAAAGAACCTGTACAGATGTACTAAAAATTCAATATCCTGTTGTATGCATAGAAATTCCACCTCACAGTTCACCTCACACTGAGGGGACCATCTATGGCAGAGCCAACAACTAAATGCTGATTAAAGCCCATATTACATTTTTAAATAACACTGATTGAAAAGTGTAAGTGCTGTAGCTGCGTGTAGCTTTGGGTTATTCTTTAATTGTAATATTCTCAGCAGAAACATGGGAGTGTCAACAGGCAGCCTATGTAAAATGAAACAATTTCTATGGGAACAGGAGCGGGAGCTTTAAAATGGCTATAATTGTGTAACTGACTTTAATACCCCAGTCATTTGCACCTTAGCAGTGCTTTGACATAGGTTTCTTAATTTTTGTGGATTTTGGAGGGGATTAACTAAACCAGCAACTCATAGTGATACACAGACATTAAAACTGTTGCTAATGTGAAGATGAAATGTGTACATCTCATTCACAAAACAAACAATAAAAAAAGTACTTCCTAGAAATTGTATTTACTTTCTCATTATGACTCCAGATGGACATGAGCTTTGAGGGAGTCTGCCTTTCAGTATTCTGTGCCTTTTTTTCTACCTATTCATACACTGTGGACATAAATAGTGAACCCCTAATTATTCATCCTATTTATTTGCTAGATAACACTCAATATTCATGCAAATAGATGGTATTCCCACATGCTCTTATAGAATTACACTTGTATTACTTAACAGTCAAAGAAACTGGTTTTGGAACACCGAGAAAAGATTGCAAAGGCAACAACTCTTTCCCCCTAAATCCAGTTATGGTAATGTGGAGACTTTTTATGGATAATGATACTGTGGGGAGTAGATGGAATTAATAATATCAGATTGGCTGGATAAAAAGATGCGTTGACCCATATATCACTCCAATACATCATGCCATGAAGATTTGAAAGTACAGAATTGCCAAAGCATAAAGTACACAGAATAATTAAATTGTGGCTTGAAATATTGCCAGTCTTTAACCAGAACATGTGCAGAATATAGCAAAACCATCAGTTTTGTAACAGGATATATTAGCAGTAGATAGACAATCCAGTTAGAGGAGTAGTTACATAAGTGAAAAGTAGCTGCATGCAAAGAAAGAAAAATGGTGAACTAGGAAACTGGGTTTTAAGGGCTACTGTGAGGTGTAGTCAAAGATTTTGCAGTGGGAAATTTGGTCTCTGACAGAGACAAATTGTGAAGTCCAGAAACATGTAGGAGATCTGTTTCCCAAAGGCGTTACTAAGCTAGAATAAAGAACGATGTAAGGAATGGTAATGTTGGTGGATTTTTCTTTTGTTTAGAATTCCCTATAGTAAGATCCAGAAAGATAAATGTAGGTTCATAAGTGTGTAGGCATATCTACTTATTTCAGTCTCACCCTGAAGCTCCATGAAGGAAAGGGAGAAGAAGAAAATAGCAGTGCAGCATGTTTGTTGTATTTGTACATAGCTCTCTACCAGACAAAGAGAGCAAAATAAGGTCTCTGGAGTCTGCTGTGCCATAAATTGTATTTCTGTGCTGTTGGATTTCCATTTATTTCAGTGATCCTATCCTGGTATACAATTGGTACAATAAAAGGAGGAATCCATTTGAAAATTAGTGCTTGTAGCGTTGCAGCTTGTAGTACAAGGACTGTAGTAAAATAAGGCCGGGCCTGATGGGATTAAACCGGTCTGTCATTAACTGGTTTACAATGACGACATTGTATTGCAATGCCCCTGGGATTTATAGTTTGGTTTTACTTTTCTGATTAGAACAGGCAACAGAAAGAGTCTGTTCATCAGATAATAGTGCATCAGTGGATGGATTTCTAGCCATGTGTTGCTAAGGGGCTCTGTGCAGTTGAAGGGGGGCTATACCTTCAAGGATTAGTTAAAATTGAAGCTTGTGTGACTGACAGACTTATTTTAATGCATATGTTGCAACTTCTGTTCTATACTTTAACGCACAAATTCTTTTTTGGAATAGAAGTCCCTTAGTTTAAACAATGGAAAATCTATTGTGTTTTCTATCACCAGCTTCCACAGAACAAAATTTTGGTTCAGGGAAAGACAAAATTCATAAAAATAAGTGCCACTCAACTATTTTGTACCATGAGGTAGGAAGACTTGCCTCCTGTACTTCCTGATGGGAAGGCAGTCCCTGCCAGCAGTGCTGCTGAGCGTGGACAGCCTGACCTGATTTGCCTCTGCAAGCCCAGTCATAAAATCAGTGGAACTGAGATTAGAAGGCCTATGGCATTAAGACAGCCTATCCTAATATTAAAAAGGGATACGACTTGAAGAATAGAAAATTAGTATAATAGAAAAATCCAGCTCTCCCAGTGTGCTTGAATGTGTGCAGACCACTTAGATACAATCATGTACACTACAGCAGGAGTGGATCTCTGCAGCTAAAGGGTCAGTCTGACTCTTCACACTGTACATTTTTCACTTCAAATTCGCTCTAGTCTGGTTTGGTGGATTGGACATACAGTTCCACATCTGAGAGAAGTCCAGGTTGTGCACTCAAGACTACTTTGGGATATAAAGTAAGGCAGGAGAGGATGTTTTAAGCACTTCAGAAGTGCACCATAAATTCCAACTAGAACTCTTGATACAGATCCACCCCAATTTCCTGATATTAAATTACTGTAACAATAAAGAAACTCTGCACTATCGAGATGTTTTACCCATATAGCACAAAGAATTTTACAAGTGTGGTTAAAGATGATTATAGCTTTCTTGGAGAGATTATCACCTGCTGGTTCCCTTGACTTCCTTAGGAACATCCATCTCACAGCAGTCAGCTCTTACACAGAATTTCTAAGTCACTGACAGAGAAACAGCTACTGTGGATCTGGCCCATAATGCTTTCTCTTTTTTTACTTCACAGTGCTACAAACCTTAGCCTTCTTTCATTTTAGCATTCTTTCTCATGTGTTTACCAATTATTAACATTTAGGACAAGAAAATAAATGTGCCTGGTTGGTTGTGTTACGACCAAGTGGCTTTTCTTGCTTGCTGTAGAAGCAAGTAGCTGTCAGAGGGAGCTCTCAGGCATGACTCAAAGAGCAAGTCACCAAGAACAAAACCATCCTTACAGCCAATTCTTGCACCAACTCTGCTAAGTCCTTTCCTTTCCAGTCCAGGAATTCCAGCTAGGAATCTATGTTCATGCCTGGGAACATGAGCAATCCCTTTGAGCTTATGCTGGAAAGTTTCAGCTTCTCCCCCCCCCCCCCCCCCCCCCCCCAGTTTGATTTCTTTATTCTATATTTTGAAAAATGAGGAACTCCTGATGAACACACTTTCACAGACAGGGCAAGCCATGGCACCTCTTTCCAGGATCCCAGTAGCAGTGACTTGATAGCAAAGACTCAGTTTCTGTCCTTCTTCATCCCACATGGACTAAACACTTTCCTCTTCTTTCGTGATGCTGTAATCTGTTAGCAGTGTAACACTGATTTCTGAGCCATGCATGCTGCCTGTGACCGACAGGGCTCTGGTAGGAGAACTGCTCTGGGGAGCACTGGGAGGCTTTGCACAGAATGCTGCCTTGCAGCATGAGACTTGCTTTTTAAAATGTTGCCGGAAACTTTTACTCAGCCAATAAAGAGCAAAAGGATTGACGCAAGAATTGCTGAAGGCCAAGGCGCGGGAAAAAATAGTTGCTATAAGATGAAAGGTGGAAGCATCAACAGACGTATGGTATGTGAAAGAGCGGTACAGGTAGAGGATGTGGTTGGGCAGCCAGCACAAGGCAAACAGAGCCACAAGCACCAGCACTGTCTTGGCAACTCTCTTGCGGGATTCAATCTACAAGAAATTAATGCATAGCTGGTATTAATACCAATTAATAAAATGTTTGTGTTGTTGGTGCTGATTTGCAAAGCAGTGTAAAAGTCTAAATGCATGAGTAATCAAAAAAGCAAAAAGTAAAAAGAAAATGAAAAAACAAACAAAAATCCTAAACCAGAAGAATTAAACAGGAAAGTAAATCTATTTCATAATTTTTTAACAAAGTATTCCCAGTGCAGATCACATTTCCTTTCTATTATAAATCATATGGCACTCTCATCTAGACTTGCATTTAAAAGTACAGTAATTAATGTGTCAGCTCACATGGATGAGGTCCCAGTGTTTAAAATTCAGGTTTTTCTGAAATGTTTTGCTCCCTATAAGAGGGGAACCAGCAATTTGCTAGCTAATCCTTAATTAGGTAAACACTCTTTTCTTAAGCTGCTTTGTTATATTAAATGAAGGCAGTAACTAGTGACTAAGTACAGACAGGCTACTCCTCTTTTTAACAGGGTCATGATAAAGCATGACAGACTCGTCCCTCTTTAGGGCAGTGTGGACACTCACAAGTGATGAGTCATGAGCATGTGTCATGCCTAAGTGCACAGCTGAGTTTGGATTTGAGTTTGGTATGGGCTGAGTTTGTGGAGATTTTTACTCCATTGTCAGGTTTTGTACTCAAGAATTCAGATTTAATCAGCACAATACACTTTGGAAAATTGGAGAGTTTAGTGCTTGATCAGAGCTTACCTGCTTATGGGCATGACCATGTTCTTCTGCTGGCATGTTGGATGTACTTTTGTATAAAGTTCTGGCGATAAGAAAGTAGTAGACAGAAATGACAGCTAAGGGCACAATATAGAACACTAAGAAGCAAACCAGGGAGTGAGCTTCCTGCAGGATCTTCTCAGATACAGGATAGGGGGCACATGCCTCAAAAGTTACATTTTTCTCAGGATTGCTGAAAGAATACAAATCTGAAAAAACAGCCTCTGGGATAGCAAATATCATGGAGACAATCCAAACACAGCCAGCTTTACAGCAGGTCTTCAGGAGTGCATCTGAAGTCTGCAGTTCCAAGGGTTTAACGATGGCTCTGTACCTAGAATGACCAACATCACTATTAGAATAAACACAGAAATAATGCGAGCTCTGACACTGCAAAATTCTTAAGGCTAAAGCCATTACTCTTCTTGCTAAACTAAGGGTGCTGGAATTCTCTTGGAAATGAAAACAGACACTAGCTCTTTGGAATTAAAATGGAAATGTAAAAATTAACTTCAAGCATGTATTTTAATGGATTGGCAGGCAGGACTTGCCATTGAAACCTTCCTATGTAAAGATGACTTCTACAGTTTGAATTGGGATCACTAAGGGCGATCATCACTCCTAATTTTATGACACTGCCTTGAAAGATAAATGAGGGAATTAGTATGCAAAACTGATGAAGGGATGAAACAGGTTAAATATTTCATAAATACATGAAACCAAGCATGTTCACCCCTCCTTTCTTCCATCTTCCTAAGACCACAGCTGAGTGCAGTGATCTGACTCAAAATAATGCTCCAGGATTCATTCATATTTATAAAGCAGGAGAGGGCACTGCTGTTGATTCATGCCTGTGATTCTGCAGCATGTGGACTGAGTCAGGAATACGAGAAAAATCTGGATTAATCTATAGATGTATGATAATCTGTGTGGAAGTGGCACATGGAAAAAGACCAACTTCCATGAAGGCAGATGAAGAGCAGGAAACATTATACCCTGTTCCTAAAGGACCAGGGAGTCTTGATAACGCAGAAAGAAGCAACCCCTCCAGGGGGGCACAAGGCTGGCATGAAAAGAAAGGTGGTGAAAAAGGACCCAGAGGATAAGACAGCTTAGTTGTACCATTTTGCGCAAGCTGAGGATCTGGTCTTTTTCTCCTCTAGGCAAATTTAAATAGCAAGCTGGAAGCTGGCTTGCTATTTATCAAATAAATACCATTTTTATTGACTTTGAGCTCTTCTAGCACAGTGGAACACAACAGTCTGGTGTTGAGCACATGACCTGAGCTTTCTCTGCAAGTTTACCATGTAGTGACTCTGTGAGAATGTAGTGCAGAGTATTTATGTAGCAGCTACCGTGAAGAATTGAATACAGAAGCAAGTGTCTAAACCATAGAATCAGAGAAGAGCTGGGGTTGGAAGGGATCTTTAAAGGTCATCTAGTCATGGTGAATTCTGAATTGATGTCATACAGGACCAAGACCTTGGAGCTACAATAGATAGTTCAGTGTAAACATTAGCATTATCTTTAGCAGTAGTTAAAAAACCCTAAAATAAACCCAAACCAAAACAACAACAAAAAAGCAAAATGTTAGGTAGTATTAGGAAAATAATGGAGAGCAAAAGAGACAATTGTGCAATTACCTGTATCCCTGATTCATGCAACCTTTGAATACCATGTGTTGCTCTGAACACCTTAACTAAAAGAAACACAAACAACCTAAGGAGAGATTATGACATGAATATCCTGGAGACATAAACAGGGATCACTGTCTCTTATGACACAAGAGCCAGCACCCTAAATGAAGCCATGTGCAGTGCAGAAGTAAAAGGAGTTGTTCGGTACAGGCAGTGAAAGTCATTGTTAAACAAGTTCAAGAAGAGGCTGAACAAGTATCCAGAAGAGAAATCCTCTGAGGTTATTAAATAGACAGAAACCACATCTGTTCAGTGTCATCTGAAGGCATAGGGTCAAAAATGTAGTTGGATAGAGGTTTTTATTCTTCCTACTTGTCTTTTCTTGTTCTTATACTACCACTGCTGGAGGCTGGTATTGGTCTACATGGATCCTTGATCTGACCCTATGTGGCCATTCCTGTGCTGGCTGATTATTTTAGAGTACAGTAACAGTACCATTGGTAAAATTCTGGACACATGAACAATTCACTATTACATACAATCTAAAATTGCTGGCGGACAAGATGAAGATATTTTTCCCTCTTAATAGTAAATTTTATTTTTTTGTTTTTCTACTCCTCAATGCTCCTGCTCCTGCTGATTATCAGAACTGAAATATCATCTTAGTTTTATTCATTCAAGAAAGAAGTACACGGAAAAAAGATTCAGCACTTCCTGACAGCAGTCAGAATACTGATCCCTCCTAGCAATGCTGTCCTTACCACCTGAGTTTAACTTCAGGACCCCTGGGCTATAATATTTCTGTAAAAGACAGAAGAACTACAAGAGAAAAAAAAATAATAGATATGCACTTTTCAAGCTGAAAAGTATATTAGCCATCACATCATGAGAGTAATTCATTTGTCCGTAAGTCTGTTCTGTGTTTTCTTTTGGCGTTTTATCCCATGTCAGTCTTTTCTGTTCTAGGATTTTAAATCCTCCCTGAGTGCATAGATCAAAGAATTTTCACTCATATTCAGTTTTATTTTTCATGTTCCTCGACTACTTCACTGTACCACTAGATAGCACCAATATACTGTCTTTTTTTCTCAACTTAAGCCATTTTCCTTTTTTGTGCAATTGAGACTAACCCTTGTACTGTACTTCAAACTAATAAAAGGTCAGAAGAGTTAAAGAGTTTTTCTCACTTCACTACCTTAAAAAGAAGTGCTACGATTTTACTAACACGCATTTTTAAATTACATGGGAGACTGGTAGTTTGGGATTTTTAGTCTATTACAGTGTGCCGTTTAAGACTGTGCAAAATGATAATACCTGCTATTTTATCCATTTCTAACTTCAAACCTGCAGCATCTCCTGGTAAATCAGTTGCACAGACCCACCTGTCAGCACTGAGAACAGTCAGGGTAAACACTGATACTCCAACTGATGTTAACTGGATAAAAGACAGCAGCTTGCACCCAATTCTTCCGAAGAGCCAGGTATCCACAATGTAACGTGTTGCATCTATAGGCACACACGTTAACAAAAGCAGCAGGTCTCCGAATGCCAGGCTGGTGATGAAGATGTTGGGAACCGTCTGCATTGATTTAATCTTGAAAAAGACTTTGATGAGTATTGCATTTCCAAGGAGACCCACTGAAATGATCACAGCATACGTAACATAAATTATGCACAGTATTTTTAATCCTGGAAAGGAGTCTTCAGTCCATTTTTCATTCGTGGTTTCATTATCAGAGCTTGATTTCAGTTCTGTACCATCTGTAGATGCACACAAAGTCTGATTAGCTGATTGCAAGTATAATTGAGACATTTCTTTAACTGTTTCTTCTCCCCAGGCTGGACTTCAATTAATCAAAAAAATGTTTAATATTTAGCTTGCAGCATATCAGCAGGGTCAGGGGAAAGGTACAGGTTTGCGTCTGAAATTCAGATTCCTGTTGCACATTGACTACTTTCATCCCCTTCTGGATCTCAAAAAATGCCTAGGAGAAATGCACATAGATCTTGTTCTGAACTGGGGAGGAGGAGAATATTTTTATTGGCTTTTCAGCTACTGGAACAGAGAGGGAGGGGGAAAAGGGAAAGGAAGTTTCTTTAAAGACATTAGCTGAAATAAGGTGTGTTTTTTCCTGGAGATGTCTGGCAAGTAAATATCATATTGTATCAAAACTGTAATGTTAGGGTTTGTATATTACGTAGCAAACCTTTGTTACCGTTGTTCAAAATTTTCTAAAATGGAAATAAAATGAAAACCTGAAATAGTTTTCTCAGTAGTACAGGTAAGCAGAGAACATACTAATTTAACACAAAACTCTTCAGTATACATTAATGACAGATAAAAGATATCAGAATATAGTTAGTATTTGCGGAAAAAGCTATAGAGACAGACTATGCTCTGATTAGTCTTTCTATCACAGAAATGCAGTGACCTTCCAAAAGGCAATATAAAATCAAAATTCATGGCCACAGTCCTGGTAACACTTAGGTTTTTTCCCTTGAAGCAGCCCCACTGACATTAAAACCACGCCTTACGCTAAAGTTTGAACAACTTCATATGTAGCTGCTGGATAGATGCCTGTTATCTTGCAATAACCCATGTATGTATTGGCTGTACAACTGATGATTTAAATCTTCTGAGAGAAAAAAACTTTTCCTGATGCTTTCTCAAACAGTCATGTTAGTAGTAGTATGGGTTTTCTTATCTTTAGATTAGTCAACAGTCAAATCTCACATCATCTCATTATGTGCTCAAATCATCTTAATTTGATGAACTCCTGACTAACTTTTGTGTAAACTAAGATACAAGAAATGTGGTGCATTTAGTTAAATCTCTTAAAATTAAGAAAGCCAAGATCTAATTTCTAAATAGTGGGAGTGGAAAAGGGATCAAAGCCTTATGCCTCGAAAATTTAGATCAGGTGCTGGAGTATTTTTGCTTTGGATTGTTCTTGAGCTGTGACATTGGAGTGGGGAAGGTACCCTGCTCAAATCACAAAAGCAACCTTATAGCAGAGTCCCTTTAGCTGCACACACGCAGACACACAAAATCAAGCTTGTTTCATTTACTCAAAAAAAACTTCTCTAAGTACTATGCATGAGAGGCCTAATTTGTCCTCTCCCAACCCCAGTCCTTTCAAATATAACCATGCCATAGATATCAGGTGGTGAAAGACCAGGTGGTAGATTGTACATCAAATGGAAGATCTGTACTGTGGCATGGTGGGAGAAGGAGTCACTGATGGAAAGAGGATTCATGGGTTAAAAATTCCAATTATGCTTTTTGAAAGTGCTTTTAGAAGAGAAGCTCTTGTCATCATCAACCACAATATGTCCTTTCATGCAGGCACACTATGTAGGTTGCTCACAGATTTAGGTACCTTTGAGGATCCTGATTATGTTGTCCACCCACACTGGCGTAGTACCATGCATTAAATTTAATACAGAGTTCAGTAACTGTAGCAGATTGTGACAGCTTAATGTCAGATACTTACATAAAATGTTTCATTTTCCTGTATGGGAGAAGCAGGGTGTCACCAAACATTGGAACTAATTGCACTCCACCAGGTGTTGAGTACTCAAGGGTGGCATCTGAATGAAGCCTTGGGTGTTTAGCTGAAACTGGAATTGAGCTGAAAGAAGCTTGTTGCTTGCCTTGAATTACACCACAGGTTGATTAATGCACCAAAGCTCAGCCAGCAGCAGAGATCCCAACCAATGCTTACAGTCCCTGAATTTCCAGAGCCATCTGAGAGATTCGGGCTGGCAGTGTGAACTCTGAAGCCTGGTAGTTCTGTCACTTGAGCATTTTGTATGTTGGGATGGAAGACCTAAACTGATACCCCTCTGTGTAACTCATAATCCACAGGACTGGGCTCTTGAGCTGTGAGTTGCTCCCACCAGTTAGTTTGGGGGATGATTCAGATATGAAGGGAAAGCAGACAGACCTCCCGACCCATATTAAAGCCTCTTGAGGACATCAACACGTGTCACAGATGCAAGCAACTCCAGAAAGTGGCAAAAGCTTAAAATTCTCATTACTCCTGGTACTTCATGTGCTGTTCATCCTGAACTGGATCTGAGTTCATGTACCTGGACCTGAATGCCCGTTCTGATGCTTCATGCTTTAGAATCCCCCCCAGTCTGGAAACACAGACACATTTTCCCTGCTCTCTCTCTCTAACAGAGCACAGTACATATGTCTAATCCTGCTCAGAGCAACATGAAATTCTACTTGGTTTTCTCTTTCCACTGAGAAACTGCTTTTTCCCCCATCTTTCTGCCTCCCAGTGGGAATGTGGCAGAAGGAAGTTTCATCATTTCTCACAATTCTTTCTTCAGTCCTTATATTACTGGAAGTTTTAGGTAGTTGCCCAGGTTCTCTCTTTATGGAGCCTAAGATACTGTCTTAGTGGATCAGTAGGAGGTGAAAAACACTATTTTCAAAAAGCACACAAAATAACATTGTTTAGGACCAATGAAAATCTGAAGGACAGACAGCAAACCACATCTGCAATTTATGATAGTAGAATTTTAGCTATTTCTGATAGCTTTCTGTTGTACAAATCCAGCTGAAAAGGAAGAGAATGGCATTGTTATTCCAAACAGTAAAGTACTCTAAGGCATTATTTTAGAGCTTTGCCTCCTGGTGTGAAAAGCAATTTGAGTAATTCTGGCTACTTTTTCAAGTTCCAGCTTCACAGAAAATAAATGCTCCTTTTGAACTCTATGCTGCAAAAAAAAGAAGAGTAAAATACTCAAGAGTATATCATTTAGCTGCATTTTTAATGCAAATTTTCTGTTTTAATGCAGTGTGCCAACTGACTGAAATCATTGCCATGCGCTGCATAGTGTCACCCACTCAGAAAAATCTTTCAGAACCATTTACTCTGCACCAAGCCAAAATAGAAGAAAACAGCCAAAGCCTTAACTCACATTAAAGAAAATTATTTTCCAAAATAGTAATTGTTGTGTGTTGCTTATTTTTGTTATTTCAAGGTACGTTGGTCATTCTGCATTGATCGTTATTTATACAAATATGTCAGAATGCTTTGTAGCTGAAGTGCTGGGAACACAAAACTGATACACACTGAACTGCAGCTATATTAGCCAGCCTGGTGTTTTTAGGGTAATTTTAGCTCACTTTTTTTCGGTTGTTATTGGTATCACTTCTGAATAGAACTATTTAGTTGTCTTAATTCTTCTTTTATGTCTCAAACTCATTTTAGACCCTTCGATTGTCTCTCCTAGCAGTTTCACCATCTGTTTATTGTTGGCTGACGTATCCTTCTGTCTCTCCCCTGAGTGAACTGACATTTATGTTTGTCGGGTGTTTACAGTAGAGAGGTTCTGAACAGCTTGTCTATCCTAGTTCTGAATTGGGTAGACTCCGTTGTGGCATCTTCTTTTATAAAAGGCTGTTCTCAGGTTAGGATCTCTCCTGCAAGTGAGCCTGGTTGCTCTCCATGTGCCCAAACTCTTTAGTGCAAAGTGGGACTCTGCTGCTGGGACACCACAGGCACATTCCTCCTACTCCTCCCAGGATGAGGAAAACTGATTTAAGTCTAGAAGTCTTCCCAGATCAATGTAAATCTTTCCCTTTCAGCAAGTCCCAGTAGCCTTCCTTTTAGGTCATGTTTTTCTGACATGCAGGAAAGCTTTTTGCTCCTTCATCAAGAAGTCCTGACCTGGAGTCCTTTAACAACTCCAATTTATAAACCAGAGTTTGCATTTGTAACTAGAACTTCTGAAATGTATTTTTCTTCCTAGTGTTTTCTGAACTGGCTTTGGCACCTCTGTGTTGGGAAGAGGAGTCCCTGCTCTAGAAACCATATTCTCAGGGATGGGTGTGTGCGATTACCATGTTTCTGACTTACAGCAGTCAGAATGTGTTAGAGCTTTAATGTCTTCTCTTTAAACTGATATTGTCAATGGCATGACAAATGATGGCAAGATGAGGGGACAAAAAGCCATGTCATGGCTGTGTGACTGTTCCCAATCCTTTTTCTAGTTTTCAGGAAGGCAAGTGTTAAGTGGAGAAGCCTGAATGCATGCTGGAGTAAGCATCCACGTCAGAGAGAGCAGTCCATGTTCAGAGAAGATTACCAACATATTCGGGGTTGTGTTCTGTTCTGTTCTGTCCTACTGGGAGAATGGGAGTAAGTAATTTCCACGGACCACACCGAGTGCCTCCTGGAACAGAGAGAACATCACCTCCTCATCTTGCCAGGCATCTATTTCAGAGCTACAAGTCTCAGGCAAAGGGGAGGAATGTTGCAGAGGGCACTGCCCACGCTGGATTCCTTCACTTATGATGACAAGAGCTTGATTTCAGTGTCTGTCAATCTGAAGGTTTTCACCACTAAGTGGGAACATCTTCTCTACCCTGTATTTTGATTTTTTTACTATTGCCCAGTCTCCTCAGCAGCTGGAGACTAAACAACTACTGAGCAATGAAAATGGAAAATATTTTTTAGTACACTTCAATGACAATTTCCTCATCTGTGTCACATTCATAGCAGAGTGTAACCATTTATTGTCAAAGACTACCTATTTAGGAGAAAAATACATTGGTTTATTTTTGGGTTTATCTGTGTGGAGTTGATTTTACACCAAGGGCTGAGGGAGCTGTGCAGGTACTGAGACTCAGGGCATAAAATCCTGTTGCAATGCTTAATTGGAACAGTGTCCCTGTTTTTTGAAACTGAAGACGAGCTACCCAATTAAACTTTCAAATACCACAAGACTTATCAGCATGTCTAGAAGCAAAAATAATGCCATCCCAGCCGGCACTGTT
Organism: Corvus hawaiiensis; assembly: GCF_020740725.1. NCBI lineage: Eukaryota > Metazoa > Chordata > Aves > Passeriformes > Corvidae > Corvus > Corvus hawaiiensis. The sequence goes on along the minus strand of NC_063226.1, from coordinate 80,806 downwards.
ACAAAAGTGAGATGGAAGGTCAGTTCAGAGGAGCTGTCCGGAGCAGCATTCAGTGATGCAGCAACAAGATGGAGTATCTTTTTGGTTAAAAATATAAGAAAAAAGTTTCTGATTTTGTTACGATGCCCAAATCCAGCCTGTTCAGTGGACTTAGTGTGCTGCAATTTGGCTGCAACAGGATCTCAGATGCTGTCATTAATCTATGGCTCCAAATACCTTTTATCCTGTTTTTCCATTCTTGCATCCCTTCCAGCCCCCTTCTCCAGGAGTTTCCTCAGCCAGTGTCAGTATGGGAATGGCCAGTGAAATATTGGCGTAATTTCTTAGAAAAGAGAGAAAAATAAACACTGGAACGTGTCCTCACGCTTCTCTAGTTACAGGAGCAATCAGGCAATGAAGTAATATAGCAAGGATAATTCTTTTGGGCATCTTTGAAACTCTCCACGATACATTTAATTTGGAACCATTAAAGTGCCATTACATGCTAAATACTTTCTGATACCAAAAAGCACAGAGAATTGTGCATTAAGACTCAACAATCATCTTATGCAATAGGCAATTATCTTCCCAGTATTTTGATTTTTAGTCTCAAATCATTTCCCCATATGACATTTCTTTCATTGTCCCAATAACTGTCTGCTAAATTTAGAAAGAATTATACATCTTGGGTGTACTGCTAACCACTACTGCAGATTCACACAGTCAGGAGGAAGCTTAAACAAGCCATACTGACCCTTAGCTGTCATCCTATGTAATATTTATCTATCCCAGGGTTACCAAGCCACTGTACGTATGCTGAACTAGAAAGCAGCTTTAGCTACTTGTCCATGAGGAGACTTAAAAAGTCTCCAGGAACGCATGAGTGAGCTGCCTACACCTTGGATCTGCATCCCATGACTTAGCTAGGATGAAGAGTGGTGGAGTTTTGTGCCAGTCTAAATAGTAAAGTCGGAGGGGGGAGTGTTTTGTTCAATTTACCACAACTGCTGCTGTGATTTTACTATCATTTTTTATTTCTCTTGTATCATCTAACCTATTGTTAACAACCCACTGAGATCTGACATCAAATAATTGTCTTCATAGATAAATATACCTTCTGAAATCCTTTTATTGCTTTAAAATAGAGCACACATTTCCTGGTGTATGTATCACTAAAAATAAGCAATCTAGGAGTAAATTGAGAGTAACTTAGAAATCAAAGCAGCTTTTACATTGAGTCATAGAATCATGGAGTGGTTTGGATTGAAAGGGACCTTAAGATCATCTCGTTCCAGCACCCTGCCATGGGTAGAAGTCAACTGATAGAATCCAAACGGGGAGAAGGAGGATGTTCTTGTATAGGTCACACACCGCTCATGTTCCAGCCAGAGCTGCAGAAGCTGCTCCCATCATTTAAAATTATTAGGATGTGAAACACAAGCGCATAGAAAATTCTATTAGATTTGTCTTTGTGCGTGTCCTCTCCCTGTGAAAACCATCAATGCACAGTTCTGTGACAGAATGTCAGCACAGATATGTTGGAGAAGAGCAAATGCAACAGTGCTGGTGCGGAAGATGTTATTTCAGCCCAAGGAAAATTACACATCTTCATTCCAGCTGACAACCTACACAATGCCATGCTTGAAACATAAATGATACACTGTTTAGCTGGAAAAGGCATTAGGCATGTGATGGAGAGTGGAAGTGAGCTAACCACCTTCCCAGAACAAATAGCGCTTTGCATTTTACATAAACAACTTGACAGGTTTTTAAAAATTGACTTCCAGATTTAAAAAAAAAAAAAAAAAAAAAAAATCAGTAGGAAGAATGAAGACCTCCCCTCTGTGCAGCTAGCCCTTCTTCCCACTGGTACACCTCCAAAGTGGGAAGCATGCTGATGGATATGCCCAAGAAATGGCATTTCCAGACATTTCTCGGCAGCCTGAGAAATCTTCCGTATTCCAGCACTTTTCTCACTGCTTGTCCAGCTTTTACCTGAATCTTTGTTTCTCCTAATCCTTTATGAGGGCATCTAGCAAAAACTTTAGAAAATCAAGGTACGTTTCAGCTTTTATCAGGAATATAAAAAAAGCAATTACAGGATGCAGGAGACAAGGCCAGTCTTATGTTGCTCTCATGTTTTTCCCCCTTCTGATGTCTTTTTATTTTAAATTAGAGTCACAGAAAATACTCTTGGAAGGACTTGCCCTAAGGCAAAAATCAACCAATACCAATTCTGGCAGATATTTGTCTCATCACCCTGAGTGTTTTTTAAGACCTGCAGTGACGGCAATTCCATGTGCTCTCCAGACCTCTTATTCCTTAAAAATAGAAATTGTTACCGAACGTCTATTTGTAATGTAAGCCTATTATTTTCTGTCCTCTGAAGTGGATGCAGAAAGAATTACTGCATGAAGGAGAAAGTGCAGGTCAAAGCAAGGTGATAGAGACACATCAGACTGTCCACCCACCTGGTCTTATTGATGTGGTGGAGAGAAACTGGTCTCAAAGGGGCCTGGGGGAGGACTAAAACTCCAGTTCTCCCAAAGAACTACATAGTCTCTTTCCTTAGTCTCTCAGGATCCCTGAGAGTGGGGTGTGCAGCAGCCAGGTTAGGGGTGCAGGGGAGGTTAGGCACAGCTTTAGCACTACAGCACAGTGTGTTGTGCTTCACATTGGAAAGCAGGGAAAACAGCAGCAGATTGTGGAACAAAGAGTTTACTAAAGAAAATAAAAAATACAATAGTTCATGTCCAACATAATGAACTGCCATTTATGTTAAATTTCATTCCCCTTGAAAGCAATTTCAAGTTAGAAACAAGTACAAGCTGGACCTTGGTTGCATGTTTTTAGTGCCAAGATTTCTCCCATAGAACCAAGGAACTGAAGGTGATCTGTCTGATTTCAAGTAGGTTGGCTGTAGCTACTGTACATTAAAATATTCATCTTCTTCCACTAATTGCTATGTGGGAGTTATTCACAGACTGAAAGAACCTTTTGTCTTCTGTATCATACATACCAGTTCTAAGACATCACTCCATTATATTATTTTACTCCTCTATCATGGGTACAGGTTAGTGTTCCACTATATTAACAATAATTTAAAAATCTTTACTTGAATGATACAGAGAAGGGCATTCAAAAAACTAGGATGGTTGAGCAGGCAAATTACTGATTCAAACACATTTGCTGAAAAAAAGCCCCTGCTCAGCAGATGAGGAAAGTTAAGTCTCTCTTGCGATGTTATGAAATAGAGTTCACATCCTGCTGTATTCACAGCAAAGCAACACTAAAGGGAAAACTTCCTTATTTCCAGCTCCAGCGATAGTAGGGCTTTATTGTTCTGTTTGGGTTTAGTTTTGGGGTTTTTTTAGGACAGATAATCTGAAACCTATACCATACCTGTGGATACCCCTTGAAGGCGGGAATTTCAGTTTTTAATGTTTCCACGTTCCATTGGAAGGTACTGGGCAAAATTTTCAAACACTTAGACATGCATCTACATCTCTTTAGGGATCTAAGCAAGTCATCATTGACAGCATGTCTGAAAATAAAAACATACAACTGAGAGGAACGTCGTGGAAATCTGAGTACAACTTTTTCATGTATGAGTTGGTCAAAGACCATTTCAGAAAAGTAAGGAAAGATACTGATCAAGGATCCTAGATATCCATGCTTGAGACAGTCAGCCAACAGGCTCAAAAATATCACTTGTAACTCAATATTACCAGTATTAGATTCTGAGATTGATGCCTGAAGTGAAACCTAAGGCATCAAGATAAGTATCAGATGAAGAAGGAAACAGAGGGCTATCAGGACAGTGGAAAGGGAAAAAAAGGAGGATGAACTATGAACGGGGCTCAGGATGAGGAATGTTTCCAGTCTCTGTTTAACATGAGGACTAATCTTGGAAACACAGTGGGACCATATCCTTTTGTGGTCAGTACTGCTACTCCTAATGAAGCCTAAAGTTGAGTCATGGGATGTTTTAGCTCTATAATTGTGTCCAGAGTGATATCTGTACATCAGAAGTAATTCTTTAGAACTGTGTTTCTACATGCCTCAAAAGAGAACCATCATTAGATAAGCAGAGGAAAACAAATTCAGTATCGGTGTAAAACTCCTACTTTCTGTGGATACTGCAACCCTGTATCCATAGATAGTATTCTTCGTGGACAAGGATGGCTGGTCTCACCATCTTCTGGAGATACAGCAGCGGGGTTGTAATGGACTTCAGCTGTGGGAAAGAACTGGGAACATTTTTCCATTATAATAACTTGGTTTATTGTATTTAGAAAGAACCTGCCTATGCAGCTTTAATGTATGTCTTTGAGGAAATAACAGAAATCAGCATTTTTCCAAGACCAACCAGGAATGTTTGGTGCTATTCCTTTTTCAGAATATGTCTCTGCAACAATTTCTCCATCTTGAAAGGCAAAACCTTCTGCTAGGATTCTCCTGGTTTAAAAAGGCTCAGAGCATGTCCTGTTTAACTTTCTGTAAACCCCAAGATCCTTGCTCTTTTGGGAATGCAATTCCAGTTAGAGAGCACCATAGTCTGTCTCAAGACTACGGTGCTCCCTAATTGGGAATAGGTCCCATGAGAGTGGCAGTCAGCTGGCAGAGGGTAGAATATTCCTTAGGTACCTAGGGTGGCAGCTGAGCAGGGAGTTCCTGTCCTTTTGGAGAAGAGCCATCCCAGGATTTTAAGAGCTTTCTTATTTTCCCTAGTACAGCAAAAGCCATCTGTTATGTTAACCCCCAAATGGAAGTCTGGCACAGACAAAGCAGCGAAAGGTTTCTTATTTATTTCCATTGATTAGGATTTGACTGCCACCATATGGAATTTATTATAGTATATATCTATTATAGTCTATGCAGTGCACACTGTTTTTCTTACCAGTCTTAAAATCTGTATCTGGAGAAGTCCTGGGAAGGAAATCTGCATTGAAAGTTGAACTTGTTCCATTAGAATGTAGACTCCACAAAGCCTGGGAGAGTGATCTGTGGTTTAAATGCTTTGGTTTAAATCCAGCAGTTGCACCTGACCCACTCCAGTCTGAAATCAGAGAGTGGAAGGTGCAGAAATAAAATTCTGTACATCTCAAGCTACCAGAGAGCAGAGAGGGGAATGGTCTGTGCTTGCTTCCTGTGCCATCCTTGTGTCATCCTTATTCCTGCCCGGAGGCCAGGGGTCTCTGTGCCACACAGTGCACAATTCCTGATATTAATTTTTACATTAGTTCTATCACACTTGTGCAGGTGGGGCTGGATACCAGCAATTCAGTCTTCTATTTCCCCTTGAGGACCCAATCTAGTAATACTAATTTGATAAGGTCACAAAGAAGAAGGCAGGAGTCACACAAAGGGTAGGAATTGCAGCCTCATCTTTATTCTGTCATACAACACTGACCTGGCTTCTGCTCAAGGGAGAACACTGTGTGCTACTGAGAGCACTTGTGCTGAACTCCCCCTCTGCAAACGGAAAGCTGCCTCTTCTTCAACAGCACAGGGTGCACAGGATGCTGTGCACAAGACACAGGTGTTAACACAGGATTTTTAGTCTGGTTTCCTGAAAACCAACGGGCTAAGCTTCTCCTTTGTTATAACCATTCATAACATCAACTCATTTTGATAGACACACAGAGTTATTAAATTCTTCCACATTTCTGTAAAAAATCAACATCACTGGAGTAGCCCAGAATAAGCCACGGCACATGCTACTTCTTGCTGAGCTGACAGATAGAAGAATATTAGAATAATTCAGATTGGAAGGGACCTTTGGAGGTCTTCACTCCAACCTCCTGCCCAGAGCTGGATCGAGTTGGTCTGGCATGTGTCTAGCTGAATTTTTACTCTCCAAGGAGAGGGACTCCCCGCACCATCTTTCTGGGCCACTGACACCCAACTACCCACATCGTGAAAAAAATGTATTTCCTTATAAATAATGTGAATTTCCATCACTGTGGCTTGTGTTCATTGCCTCTGGTCCTCTTGATGTGCAGCTCTGAAAATCCGCCTCTTTTCTGTAACTACCCCTCAGATAGCTGAAGACAGCAAGACATCTCCCTTCTCCTTCCCAGGCTGAGCAAATCCAGCTCCCACACATAAAAAATAGCAACTAGTATACCCAATATTCTGCATAAATTTCAGAATCTCAGCTTTATGGTGACTGGAAAGCCACCAAAACCATGGCTCACCTAAGGGAACCCTGAATGGCATGTGAGAACAGAATTAAGAGAGAGCTGAAATCTGTTTTGGAAATCTGCAGTTTTTACTGCATGCTGTCACCCCATTATCATATCATACAAGCAGTTAATGCAAGAGGATAAAGACCTATTAAAGAACAATTATCCAATGCAATGCAGAAGGGCTGTTGAGAGGAGCCATATTTCTTAATGCAGAACAAATGTGACACCAGTAGCAGACGAAGATTTATGAGTCAACTAAACAAATCCCTTCAGAGCTTACCAGAATAATCACTCAGACGAAATCTTCCCCAGCAGAAGTGTACTCGGCACTGCTTCACTACTTCATCCTTCATCAGGCAGTGAAACACAAAGATAAAGAACCCTAAAGAAGAAAGGAGAGATTCATGGGTTTTCATGCGTATTCTCCAACCTGCTGCCCATTTTCTAAACTTTCGTCATGCCACTGACACCAGTGAGTTCTGTGTGGGCAAAGTGTCCCTGGGCCAGCATTAGGATCTTTAAGGTCCCTTCCAATCCAAGCCATACTATGATTTTATAATCGTGTTCGCCCAGAGTTGCACTGACTTCTTCATGCATATGAAAGGGTGACAGGAAGAGTTTTCTGCAGATTTGGTTTAAGAACAATCTGCAAGTCAATGTGGATTCTATCAGCCATTTTTATGCCCAGATGAAAAGGATCATGCCAGCTCCTGAAAAGGTGCATTTATTGGGACCTGTGTTTCCAAGGCATGAATTCATGTCTTTAATAGTCTTTCTATCATAGCAATACTATCTAAACAACACTGTCATCTCACTTCGCAACAGAACATTCCTTTTAAAGTAGCTAAAGCCTGTAATACAAAAGCTGTATCAGGTCTCCTCTTCGACCATGCTTGAGTTACATGATAATACAGATTTATTTCTATTTCCCATCCCTAAACCATTGTGCTTATTGCACTACTCCATTCAGAAATTACCTTGCAAGGTGTTAAAAATGCTGAAGAGATACAAGAAAAATATCCTCACTGCTCCCCAGGCAAAAAAGGCAAAACCCCAAGTTAAGCCCAAAAGAAACATCAGGCTGAAAGCACTTTTGAGGTCTTGGAGAACACCCTGTTTCCAGAATCTGGATGTCTTTTGTGTCCTTGTTTTTACAGAGTGGATTTGAAGGAGAACAGTGATGAACATGGCTGTATTAATCAAAAATATTAAGAAGAAATAGGCCACAACGGAGATGTAGAACACTGTGTTGTCCTGGATCCAGCAACTGCAAGAAAGGGAGGTGTGTATTCAATAAGGAGTTTTGTGAGGGGGAAACTCAGGAAGCCTGGTTCCCAAAGTAAGTATTCTGTATGGTTCTCCAACACCTAGTTAGGGGCATTCCCTAGCACCTGCTATTTTCCCCCAATGAGGACATTAATAGAATCCCTGCACTTATCTTTTTTTTATGGATGTTATGGAAATTCTGTAACTTTAAGACATTGATATTTCTGCCAGATTCAGATAAACCTGATGATTGTTTCACAACTTAATAATGTATAAACACAAAGACACACTGCCTTAGAAAAACCAAGTTAAATACAACTTAATTAGGGGTCTAAATAATAGCATGCCACTGGTTAGCTTTTCCTTAGACACAAATTAGTGAATTTTACTTTTTTTTTTCTTAACATCTTTTTGTTAAATATGGGGAACAATTTTCCCTCTGAGGTGTCATGGGTGTGTGTTGCCTCTGTGATGGGAGAAAATTCAAATATTCCAGGTAATCTTCACCAACAAGTGATCAGATTGTGCTAAACAAGAAGGAGGTGGAATCGTTCTTTGCTATAAAAGCATTTTTAAAAAGGGTGAAAGAATGCAGTGTTTTCCCACTGGAAAAGAGAGGAGGTTGAGACGATTTAAATTAAACTACTTGAAATTATGATGAGACAGTGATGTGAATTGACATTTAAAAAAAAAAAAACAACAGAAGGAAATGTGGAAAATCCTGGAGCAATTATTGTGCCTTTAGATTTTACCAGAAATCCAGAACATGCAGAAGCATATACAAATATCCCATTAGACTGGGTTAATCCAAAGAAAGAAATTTCACAAAAAATAAAAGTGGAGTTGACTGGCAGAAGCCTTCCCTGTCCTCGAGCCCAGTTTACCAATGTGAAAGTTACTCCATGTAGTAGCCATGCATTCAAAATGTTCCTATGAACCAGAACCTCCAAAAGGAGAGGGTAAAGATGGGGGAGAAGAGACAAAAGTGAGTTCTTTCTGGTTATTTCTTGTATTTTTCAGATATTCTGGTGACCATAAAAAAGCTTAAAATATTATACTTACAAATTGCTGTAAGGATGGCTCTCAGACAGTGACCCATTGCCATAGAAGTCTTTATTTATAATGAGCACAAGAGTAATTACAATAGCTGGTATTCCTAACGTGGAAAGCAAAAGAAAAATAAATAGTTTGATTCAAAAGAAAAAATTGAGAATTTGGAAAGATGTCAGATAATCTTTGATACGTAATTACAGCAGATGTGTGCATCTTTGGATCAAACTCTACCCCCAAAGCTCCTTCTGAAATAAGTGCAATTAGATGTGTAGCATAGCAGGTTTAATCTCCTTATTTATGCAAATTACAAATGAGTAGTCATAAAAATATCTGTGTTTGCAAAATGTTTGTGAGTCTTCAAACATCTCCAGAAGGGATCCAATCTGGTAAAATAAAACCAACTGATTATTACAAAAGCTGAGTGTCCAAGGACAAGCAGACCACAGCAATTTGTTTTAAGAGCTTATAGAGACAGACATTTCCCAGGCAGTGCTTATCAGTCTTCCCTTCCACACATTTCCCATATTTTTTTCAGTTCTAGCTTTTCCCTAGAGAACTGCTGGCAGCACCATCAAGGATGGCTGCCCCTGAGAACAATTGCGTGGGACATCAGATCTGAGGATAGGGATGATAATATGCTGCACACTATTCAAGAGTGCTCTGAAACAGCATCTAATGGTGACCCAGACAATACAGCCCAAATTCTGCTCTAGGTCAGTGCTTCTGATAACACCTTTTCTAACAGGTGAACCAGAATTTGGGTTCTTTTTGGCATGTTTCTCCCAAACAAATCGCTGATACATGTCAAGGGAAGTCCTTGGGAGAACAGTGAATGAAAGCCAGATCCACTCTGTGCATGGGAATCAGGAAGAGAATGCCAGGAATGGACACGAGGCCTGAAGAGGGAGTTAAAATCACCTCTGAGGATCACCACACGGGTGAAGGCTGTGGACAACGTTACTGCCCCAGTCACACCCACTGATGTGAGGTACCACGATAAATCATCCTGTAAAGAGAAGAGGGGTAGGAAAGCAGAGTCTTACACCCACTTTCAGTTGCATATGACTGTGCAGGAACCAACAAGCACTCTCTGCTAATGTCTCCCCGGATGGAAGAAATCTAAGCTGAACAGCCTGGGGGAAGAGATCCATCCTTGTAGTGCAGGGTGTGCATCGCATTTCTGCTAGCTCAGTGTCTTCACTTACCTCTGTAAATACGCCCCAATCTTAGAGAAGCTGACAAACACAGAAGTGGAGGGGAAATCTGTCTACTTACCCCAGCCAGCAATGCAGCATTTTAGAATGTACTTTGGGACATAAACATTGAAAACTTTGACAAGAGCCAAATAAAAGTGAACAGACTCCAGGGACATCCATGTGAATGCTGCAAGAAGGAAATAGTGGAGGAGCATGGCCATGATGATGCAGAGGCCTGGCTGGTTGAACGAGGTCAGCCAGGAATTTGTGAGGAAGACCATGTTCAGCATCAGCAGTGCAGCACAAAGGTTGAGCAGGATTTTTGAGGGGTTGTCTCTCCGCACCTTCCTAACAAGAAGGGGGAAGTCCACAAGGTTATCACTGCATCATCCAATGTACAGCCTATACACAGTAATATTCCAGATTCTTGACGTAATATCTCACCCATGTCCAGGGGTAAATTTTTGAAATGAGAAAAGTTTTTACTCTTTACAGACATTTTACTGTGAGGGTGGTGAGGCCCTGGCACAGGTTGCCCAGAGAACCTGTGGCTGCCCCATCCCTGGAAGTGTTCCAGGCCAGTTTGGATGGGGCTTGGAGCAATGTGGTCTAGTGGAAAGTGTTCCTGTCCATGGCAGGGTATCAGAATTAAAGGACCTTTTAGATCCCTTCCAATCCAAACCATTCCATGATTTTGTGAAATTTAGGAACATAAAAATTGCTGGACAGTTCAGACAGGTGCTTGTATTGAAGTATGAGTATTCAAATCCCTCTAATTTTGCAACAGTCAGACATCAAAATAAAACAATATTTATACTGTCAGCTCTCAGTCTTCCCTCTTATGCATCAGAGAATCAAATATTAGCAAACATTCTGATAACTGCTGCAAATTCATTATTGCCAAAATATTTAAATCAGTGTAAGAAAAAGGATCAGACTTACTCAAGGGTTAGGTATGCCATGAGTGTTATTCCCAAAAAAAGGGAAGAAGCACCACATCCTGCATAGCTTATCAGAGTTAATATATGATCGTGTGTGACATCTATTTCTGTCCGAGCCAAGTCCTGTGTTACAAGATAGAGAAACACAGTTGTTTGCCAAGACAGATTTAGAAAATTCCTTTCCACATTTTCACATTGTGAAATTCCTGTTCTGCTTACTGCTACTTTTGGAGGTTTTCCATTAATATTTTTATGTGTTTCTTATTGTATAGTCCCACAGAATATCCAAACTAGTAAACGGTAAATTAACCAGCAGTATTTAAAGTATCCAGCAATAAGTTGTGAAGCTAGAAAAGCTGTTCTTCAAAAACTGCAAATTCAACATGGATTCCAGGATCTTATAAAAATTATTCCACTGGGAGCTCGCTTTGTAGGAGAAACTGCTTTGTTTCAGTGTCAGCTGCCATGCTTGGCAACTGCACAAACCTGCTAAATGTCTTGGAGCATGGTAGGCCCTACCTGTCCAGAAAGCACCACTGCAAGACCAGACAGGAACCCTGCTTCTCCACGGCTGCTGCCAGGAGGAATATCGAGAGGATTTTGTTGCTCCCTGACACAGCTTCTCCGCTATTTTGTGAAACTTTGAACCTCAGAGTAGTAACCTACATCTCTGATGTACCATGGACGATGCTGTTGAATACCTGTAGCTGTGCCGATTACCAAAGTGGCAGTGAGAGGTGTGATCTGAAAATCAGGTTGAATTCTCCTTGCTTGAATGGAAACTTGAGCAAGTGTGTGAAATCTGAACCATCTCAATTCCTTTCTGAAAAGCCACAATTTTACTCCCAGGAGGGCTTTTGCCTCTGGAGCAGGGTCATGCCGACCTCTAGGGGAATCATCCAAAGGCAAAGTTAGGGCTGCATCCCATCCTGTGGGTGGTGTCCTACTGGGAATAGACAATTTACCCTATTTAGTTTGCTTAGAACTCCCCTGTCTCTTTGCCTTTGTTGCAGCCCATTCTCAGGTAGTCATCCGAGCTTTTGATATTTTGCTTTTAGAGGCAGTTTTCTCTGTATTACCTCTATAATAATAATTATTATATAATATAATAATTATCTATTACAGTATCCCGCAGTGGCAGGGAGGAGAAGAGAGATCCAACAGGCAGGAATTGTGCAGTAAGATTGATTTATTTAATTATTTTACAAACTCTTTTATAGACTTTTTTCTTCATAGTCTAATTGGTCAAAGGATCAGCCACCCCTTGGGGTGATTGACTAAAATCCTAAAACATCCAGTGTCAAAATATTTTTCTACTGTACCATAAACAAAGCTTTACAATGTCGCAGGTGTTCATAGTTTATAGAACTCTGCTAATATCTTCTGTGAGAGAAATTATCTCACGGGACTGGAAAGAAGCAAGAAAAATTCTTGCTAACAGCAATATTTGTATCCACAATTATCTCTAATTATTTATTTCTGGAGAAATAAGAGGTGATAGATAATGACATCTCCCATATTTATACTAAACTTCACTTTCTGATGGAGCATAGATAAAGCTTTCAAAAAGATGTAATGTTGTTAGTTGCTGCTGGCAGTTAATAAATTTAACACAGTACTTCCAACACAGTAAATAACCCATTAAGGTTGATTAAGTTACACTGCAAAGAAGTACAAACTACATCTGTAAAACAAAATTGCCTTGAAACAAGTGATATTTAAAGGACTTTACGCCGTTAAATTATTATAACTGGCTTTTTTGTTATTGCTGATTTTGGCAAAATTGCAGATATCTAACAGCTTGTATAGATATGAATCTCCCATCTCTTCTCCAAAACTAGTGATGACTTTGTTTAGAGCCATGGGATTTTCTGGGAGATGATTCATTAGAGTACTTACCAGTAGGACTCCAAAATGGGTAAGATGGTTACAAAAACAGATTGTGTAATTCATATCTGTATATTCCATTTCACACCCTGATGTATTCCAACCACCCAGTCCATCTGTGTAATACAGAAAAAGGATTTTTAAGCAGAGGTAGTCACGCTCCGTCATTTATAGCTCTGTAGCGTGCAGGGTGTGTGAAGATGAGCTCAAGTTAGTACAGATTGCAGGGTCATTTAGCAGCACACAAGTGAGATTTCACACCAAAACACATCTTCTGTAGTTGCCTGAGAACCTCAAAGCTTTTGGTGGAATGAATGCCTGCACACACAGAAAGAAGGAAGATAAAGAACCTAGTGCTGGGCTAGATTGTGCTGGAGAGAAAGGAAAGGAAAGGAAAGGAAAGGAAAGGAAAGGAAAGGAAAGGAAAGGAAAGGAAAGGAAAGGAAAGGAAAGGAAAGGAAAGGAAAGGAAAGGAAAGGAAAGGAAAGGAAAGGAAAGGAAAGGAAAGGAAAGGAAAGGAAAGGAAAGGAAAGGAAAGGAAAGGAAAGGAAAGGAAAGGAAAGGAAAGGAAAGGAAAGGAAAGGAAAGGAAAGGAAAGAGAAAAGAGAAAAGAGAAAAGAGAAAAGAGAAAAGAGAAAAGAGAAAAGAGAAAAAAGAAAAAAGAAAAAAGAAAAAAGAAAAAAGAAAAGAAAAAACATGTCCAGGGCAGAGGATTTGTTTAGGCAGAGTGCAGCACTGAAGTAGCCAGATCTTCCCTGGTAAGACTGAAGTTATGACCCTATTTATGTATTGTGCATCACATACCCAGAAGCTAAGATTCTGATTAAAAAAAAAAAAAAATTTCTAATCCTAGTAATTGCAGAGGAAACCTCTCTCACATGCTCTGAGTTAACCCAATTCACAGTCATCCCTCTCTGTCTGGTGACTGTCTGAGCCACTTTAAAGACCTGACCCCAGCAAAGCCCCTACTGTATTCCCTGAAGTCATTGTAAGAATTCATCTGACATTTCATTGCATTTCTGTCTTTTTCTTAGGCAAAGTCTTCTTAATCGTGTAGATGCAGCACTGCACAATGCCATATCCGTATCCCTGGGGATAACACTGAATACTGAGGTATCGTCATCAACACAAAGCAGCAACACATACTCTAGTTTCAAGGTACATTGTCAAGAAGCCAAAGCCTCTGTGATGCTGGGGACAGAGCCAGCTCAGCAAGTAACACTTACTGTTCTTCCCAAAGTCCCAAAAGACGCAGTGCACTGCTGCATTGCCCTGGAAGCAGAGGAAAGGAGGCTGTGACATTTATTCAGGACATCTGCACTCCGTCTGCACTTGCAGACAGTGCATCTCGCCTCTAATTGGGGTGTATAACCAAGGCACTTGGATTTGATTTCCCCTGCACCACTTGGCAGCAAAGCCCACTCGCATCTGTGATTGTTTGTGTGGTGGTGCTGCAGGGGGTCTGTGGGTGAGTGGAGATGCCACGAGGTCAGAGGCTGGACACTTGGCTTGGGCACACAGCCAGGATATTGGCCATCTCACCCATGGCACTAAACCAGCAGAGTCCCAAGTTTTGCCTTCCCCTTCACCAAGGGAAATCCTGAGTCAGTGATTTTCCCAGTTTTACCTGTATCTTTCAATACCTTGTAGTCTTTTAAGGACAGCAGCAAATCTGACAAATGGTTCACCTTAGGGAAATTCCTGTGTCTAATCTCATTCGGTTCATGTGGTACCTGAGATGTCACACCAAATTACTGGTGAAATACAAAAGTTATGACTAAGACCTGGAATAACAACCTGAGATTTTATGGAAAAAAAAAAACCAAAAGAAACCCAAACCAACAAAAAACCAAAACAAAAGAACCCCTACAAGAAACCTTTATTTTAGAATTTCAGCAATTGCCCTCTCTGAAATCAGGCAGGGAAGACAAGCAAGAGCTGAACAGAGGTAAATGGATATTCAATGCAATGTTTTCTCGTGGGGACATTCTAGTTAATTACTCATAATGCTGCAGCAAAATTTTCCAAGGCACAGAATAATTTTCTTTTATTATCATTATATCATTAATAAAGTTTAATAATGCACAGAGCTTACAGGAAGCCAGCCTAACAGATAAGCTGTTAAGATGTGTCATTTGTAGACTGTCAAATATAATTAGGCAGAGAGCCAAAGATGTAGGTTTGGATGACAACTCATTAAATATTTAATTAAGATAATTTTAAAAGGTCAAGGAAAATATCTGAAAGGTGCCAGATGGCCTGGTGGAGTAAAAATGACAGAAGAGAGGGGATATCTAGGTGAAATTTCTGGGTATATATTTGCTAGAACCGAATGGAAAGAGCATTTTGCCATAAAAGCAGCAATTACAAGTCCTCATTAACTTGAACTTTAATCAAGTTCATCTCATTGAATAATTTTCTTCTGCCCTGGGTTTGTAATATATTCATGTGGAGGCTGGACCATAAACATTGGCAGCACAAAAATGCTAAGGAGGAATTCAGTCAACAAATTTGACCCATGCCCATTTAAAAATAAAACAGACTTTTTGAAACACCATTTTGAAACAAAATAAAGCAATTTGATTTTGAAAACATCTTTGCAAGGTTTTGGGTTTTTTAAAGTTTCTCTCTTTTGGTGACTTAACCTATTTTCCAAATTCAGATCAAGGATAAATCATTTCAGTCCAATCCAAAACCCACTGGTTTTTAGCAAATAAAACTATTCCTTGAAAAAAAATTGTCTAGATCAGAACAAGGAAACAATAAGAATGTCCCTTGTTACTAAGCATGGATTTAGAGTGGAGACACAAGCTTTAGTGACCAGCTAAAGGAATTATTAAACACTGAGATCTGTGTGGTCAGTCAATGTTTGGGTCCATGTATCATGGGGAGGTCAGGCAGCAAAGTGTTTTAAGCTTATTTGTCCTGTTCCCAGTTTATTGAAAGGGTAAGTGAAGTCAGCTCTGCCTCACCCCGTTCCTCATGAAATGAACACATCCTACCCTGTTCTGGTCTATGTGGTGGAGAGTGACAGTCACGGGCTCATTAAGATTCTGAATTGATGCATTTTCAATGCTGGCACTCACAACGTAAGTGTTCAACCTCTCCATCGTTAAACTGTCATCCTGCAGGGGAAAAACACACACATGCAAAAAGAATCCAAGCTCTTCCCTGCTCTCATTTTTTTTAAACTGTATTCCTTGGAAATAGTGATCAGCTAAACTCCATGGGATGCCTGATGTAATTTAGCTACTTGCTACGTCATTAAAAACATATTTAGCTGCAGCTCAGGGACAGTCTCCACATCAGCTGAAGCAGAACTGAGTTTCAGATGCACCAGCTGGATTGAGAAAGCTGTGTAATTTTTTCAGTACATTTAAACATTTGGTTGTACATCATTAAGGTCATTAGACAGTGGACACAACTGTAAATGCTCCCTCATTGTGAAAAGCATTGTTTAGCACACTGTATGAGCCATCATTTCAAAGAAATGTCTCCCTTTCTAAATTATACACACCCCCCCTTAAGGAAATAGAATAAGTATTAGAATAGTCATAAATCCTGCATATGATGCTGCTATATTATTTCAATGGAGACATCAATCTTGAAATTATTTTTGTGATGTTTGGCGTATGCTATGCACCATCCTTACTATCAGAGGAAGGTTAGGGTATGGTTTTTTTCTGCAGAACAGAAGGACTAGAATAACATCAGCTACAGAAAATGAAAAAAAAGTCTAAGGTCTACAGACACCTTGCTACGGAGAAGGTTTTGCTGCCTGAGTACATTTTGCCTGCACATCCCTCCATCAGTCTGATGCTAAATGTGCCCAGAACAGATGATGCTGTTGGGATTTCTTTTGTAGGCACTGAGAACAGCTGAGCCCATTCCTGCTGTGTTAGGGTTTGCTGGGAGTCGTAGTTACCACAAAAAGTGAAGTAGTGCCAAAAAACTTGAACTGGATCTTTGAATGCTTGTCTGGGTCAGAGTACTCGATCCCCAGGAAGTTCTTCAGGGATTTTGGCAAAAACACCGAGGCCAAAGCCTTTTTGAAAGGGTTTTCTTGCACACTGATCTGCAGGAGAGAGATGACATGCTCAGGGGTGCCATCATCCGGTCAAATTCAAAATGAGACAAAAGAGCGGGAGGATAGTCCGGTTTAGTCAGTGGTCCCTGAGGTGATACTTTGCTCTCACCTTGAGATCCACACTTCTGTTGTAGGAGGTAATGCCAAAGGCCAGTCCTCCAAACAGTCCGGGATCTGGACGCAGCACCAACAGGGCCAAGGACGTGGTTATGACTGACATATTTCTGTCTGTGTAGGTAACCTTATAGCCCATCTCCTCAGCCATCTTCAGGATACTTCAACAAGAGCAACAGAAAGAAAAAAAAATACAACTCTTGAAATATTCTGCTGGTTTCATAACACACACCCAAGTGACTAAAACCCTTTGCTCTGATTTATGATCACAAAGAGCAAGCACTTGAGCAGAACGGGTCCATTTGGGGGTAGATGGCACTTTGTCTGCACAGGCTCAGGTGATGGCGAACAGCTGAGTTGGCATGATTCAGTGGACTCTGGCAGGTGGAAGATACTCTCCTGCAGGGACCACAGAAGGAGGTTCTGAGAAGAACTGAACCAAAATCCACACCCAGTCAAAAACTGCACTTCATCTGGAAGGCAGTAACTTGTAAAATCTGCTAATCTGATTATTTTCAGTCATCTAATTGTACCAGGAGACGAAATATTGGAGCCAGAACAATTTAGTCTGGTAGGAACCTCTGGAAGTCCATCCTCCATCTCCTCACCACCTCAGGCAGGATAGGCTCTAAAGGCAGAGCTGCTGCTCAGGGGCTTGTCCAGCAAAGCTCTGAATGGGTAAACTCCGTGTCCTTTCATTTGCCCTTGTCAAGGCTGGCTGCACTGCTCTGGACAGTGCTCTGCTAAGACATTCAAAACCAGGTAGCTGAGTTCCCTTCAAGACCTCAAAGAAGAGAGGCGTTCTTAAAGCTAAGAACCTCTATTTTAGCATGTGTGAGAATCACATCATGGATGCATGATCCTAAATACAGATTTTGAAGACTAACGTTGAATAGCTGTTTTTAAAAAGTCTTTATCAGCACAGGTAGAGAGTGGAAGAGAGTTGTTTCTCCAGGCTGACCTGCCCACAGCCCTCACTGCTGAGCCACAAATATCCTTGTGATCCTTGTGAGAGGAGACAGCAGCTGGGCTGCCTCCAGGCTGGGATGCCCACAGGGAACAACATTGGAATGGGGACTTCTGCAGAACTGGTTCTGCTAAAAGCACCTTTGACAACACAATAATCAATTTCTGCTGTTAAGAACCTCAAATATGTTTAAGATCAAAGTTCAGAAATTGGTAGCTCCAGTGACGATATTTTAATAGACTGAATAAATTACACCATGGTGCCATTTCAGCTTAGGAAGCCTCTTCTGGGCAAGTTATCTTACTTACCTATTGGTTATTTTTCTAAAGTTCTCATCTTCTATTTCTTGCAGCACAATATAGTCTAGTATAGACAATACAGTCTCTGCAAGTGTCACACTCACATCTGCAAGCTCTACAATATCAGAAATTTTACTTGCAATGATTTCCAGTTCTTCCACATGCAGTGTTGCATCAGGCAAGAGGTATAAAATATGCTGTACAACATCTTGTGCATTCTCTGAAAAAAAAGGAAGTACAGATGATTTATGTGACATAGCTATCTGTCTGGCCATACAGCTACACGTCTCTGTTAAATCCAGGAGTTAATCTGCTTCTCAGTTCTTTCCAGATGGTCTTAATGCTCCTGATCTCTTACAAAATTATGTCCTAAGAATAAGTCAGTAAGCCCTCAACATGTCAATTAAACCAGCAAAAACTTCCAAGTAAAATCTGCATATCTCAGATTGTATTTTAAAGGAAAAAAATAATGTACTTTTCATAAGAATACTGTCACCTGCTTTTGGATTTATAAATACTATCTGCAAATAATATTTAGTTTTAACTTTGGTTGTGTTTACAAGAATTTGTGAGTCCCAAATTACACAAGATCTGCCCCTGTCCCTAATGCTGCTTACCTGGTACAGCAGCAAAAGCAAATTCTGAATGGTATTTTGTATCTGCCATTCATCATCTCATCATCCTTCTATAATTTTCTTATAGAAGCAGATTCTACAACCTGGGAGTCAGATGGACTGTGTGCAACTGCAGATATCTTTCCATGATCTATTATTTGATACACTCCTGAGGATGAGGATAAGCCCTCTGGTATTTGGTTTGTTCACCATTCAAACTACTTACACTGTTTGGCATAGCTTAAAAAAGTATAAACAGGTGGTAGAGGTCATCTCATAACTTACATGAATTACAGCACAAATTTTCTACTCCAGACACTGATTTGTGCTTCTTTCTATGAGATACTGTGAATTGCTTTGATGTGGTAACAGAGTGTATAGACAGGCAAAACCTGCCACATTATTCACATATACTTACTTAATTATAAATCTAAGTGTAGGTTTTGAGAATAGATGATTTGATAGAGAACTTGGAAGCACCTTCAAAATTCATCAGCAATAAAAAACCTTCAAGATGACCAGATGAACAGGATGCACAAAAACAACCTTAACGCTTCTTCAGATGTCCAACGTGAGCATTATCTAACTGCAACTATTTTTACTGTGATTCACTGTGTCACTGAAGTATCTGGTGCCTTACCTTCTGTTATCTTGATATTTTGGAGGCCTAGAGTATTATTTGGAAGTTTTTCCAGTAATTTGCATTTAGTCATGTTTGGTTTTTTCCAAAAAGCTTGCTCAAGTTCAATACTAATTTCACTGAAAAATGAAAAGAATATACATTGTTACAAGAAAAAATATATAATAATGATGTTCCTCATATTTCCCACTCAGGTAGCTAAGAAGGTAATTTATTAACCCAACTTTAAATGGATTTTCAAGTCAGATCTGACTTACCACTCACCCAGCAGAGTGGGGGCAGAACCCAGATGCCAGAGCCATGTGAAATGCACCTTGAGGTATTCGAGGGCAGGAGCAATTGAGAGAAGGCACAAAATGCAACAGGGCAAGGTTTTCCCTTCCTGCCCAAGCAGAAAGTCAGGTCCCTGCAGTGCCAGCAGGTTCTCCCTGCAGGTGATGGGAATGATGCCACACCCTTTTCCTGCAGCCCATGAAGGATTAGCCCCAAATTTCTTTGCATCTTCCTTGGCATGGCACTGCTGTGTGCCGTGGCAGACTGCCATCTGATTTGCCATCACAAAACCTGCTGCTCCCTCCTGTTTTCCATGGAAGAACCAGAACAAGATGTCTTGTCACTCACCAGCTCCTCTGAGCAGACTGCAGAGGGTTTTTCCTGCAGCTGACCTCTGTCTTGGAGGCTGGACTTGTTAGAGGCCAGGAATAATTTCCCTTGTACCGCGTGTGGGAAAAGCTTTCTGGACAACCCATTAGTGCTGAGGAGGAAATAAATAAAAGTTCTTTAAAAAGACTCAATAGTCAAAAAGAAGACCCCCCCGCCCACTCCCCCAACACCCAAGCACCCATCTGTTCTGTGGACCTGGTTTCCTGATGGGAATGAGTTCTAATTTGCAGACTGGACAGGAGCATTTTACAGGTTTACTGTCTGTAAGGAAACATTTTGTTTAAATATTTCATCTCTTCTTCTACATTTTTTTCTCTTTTGTTTGATAAGGCCAGTTCTCAGGTAGAGGGTTTCCAGCATCACAAACCAGATTCAATGACAGCACACCCTCCAGGCTTCTCTAATCTATCAGAAAGTGCTTCACGTTGCCCCTCATTAACCCATCAATGTCTTTCCTCCAGGCTTGTTGTTTTATCATCTGAAACTGATATTTTGTAAGTTATTGCTGCAAAATGTGGTTTTGAATCCCAGGGATGATCTATTAGCTCTTATCTCTGGCTTACTCCTGTATTTTAGGGAAGAACAGAGACAGTAACCAAACTAACAAAATACTTATTTGCCATCTGAGGATCGATCCAATATGCACAGGCATTAGGAAAATGCTGGCAGGGGATGTTTTGTTTCAGTTCCCCCGGGGTACTGGCTACCAGCAGGAGCTCCTGGATTTGTAGCTGCATCAGCTTTACTTTGCCTTCGTTGCAAAGGTGCTCAGACCAGCGTGGGCACCAGGATTCATGTCTCCATTTGCCTGGAACCCAAATTTTTGATATCGCTGTCATTGCATGATGCTCTACAGATTGTACATCACGTGAAGTCAGTCTGGTCACTTGTAAGGATGTTTTCTAGCCTAACCTCTCCACAGAATATAAATTTGATAAAAAGCACTTAGAGACAGAATTGCAAAGCATGTTGATTTGCAGTGAGGTTTCAGTAAATTTTTACCTATGGACTTCACAGCCACATCTTCAGGTTTCACATACAGGGAAAATGGTCCCTCTTTGTAAGAGTCATTCAACAACTCTTTGATCTTGAGACTCAAGACTTCTTGTGTTTCCAGGAATGTGGTCTTTACAATGGCCTTACAGACATAGCTACAAATAGAATACACAAACAAGACTGCCATATTAGTAGCATTTCACAAATATAAATGGCTACAAAATTAAGGAGTAGCCCAGATAATTACACTGAATTGGATAATGTATGTATTTTGCTCACCATAAGTGCAGTCCTATGGTGAACATCACCGGATGCCACTTCTAATGTACACTAGCACCTTATCTCTGGAAATGCTTTCTAAAGTAGAAAATATTGGGAATACAGGTACAAGAATATCTCTATAGTTTCATGGTAAATGACTCTAAAGGTTTCTTAATGACATTATCTTGGCAAAGGAACATCCCTGTCACAAGTAAGGGTTTTTCAACATTTAAAGTTTGGAGAGAGCCAGTCATAAAATAGCGATGTGCTTGAGCACCCTGTGACTCCACGGCTCCCTGGAAAACTGGGATTTAACTAACCACTTTCAGTATCTCTGGTGGATTCCACTTCTTCTCCTCAGAACAGCTATTGCTCTAAGTAATTACCCTTGCTGACTCTGGAAGGTTTGGAAAGACTTTATGTCTCTTTGAGTGGCTTCAGACATGGCAGAAATATGCAAGAAGCCTTGGGCAGATGCCTCATGGGCCTCTAAATTAACTGAGGGTTAATGAGTGAGAGTTCCTTAGGGCTGGGATATTTCAAGCTTTTTCAATTCACACAGTTGTCCACCACTCATCATGGTCTTTCTAAACCATTCACGGCCCTTTGGAGGTGATGGGAATTCAGCTCCTCTTCCTCCTGGCCTGGGGTCAGAAGGCGATTAGGATTTCAGAATTAGATTTACAGAAGAGGCGCAGGATTCATCCTGGTATCCTTCTTGGGCACTGTCCACTCACGGTTCTGGCCCCAGTGAAGGACCCTGCTCAGGGCCAGCTCTTACAGGGCAGCGCAAACCTCACAGCTTGCCATGGAAGCACCAAGATCTGAGGTATGAGAGGGGAACCTTGGATGCCCAAACATGTTTCCCCAGGTCAAGTATTCCTGTGGTTCTGACCTCCATGTGCGCTTTTCCGGTCACTCTGAAACTCAAAGAGCCATGGAGGGATACAATTCCTCCTCCCTCTAAAAATGAAATCAGTACAAAGCATGGAAACCCAGTTCATAACCCTGGGTCTTACCTTCGTGACATCTGCTTTACCTTCCCCTTCAGTTCGCATGGAAGGACACAGAAAGTTAGAAACTGGTTAGAATCAACAGGCACAATTTGGTTTTTAAGGAAAACAATCAGCAGAAACTCAGTGTGCTCATTAAAACAGAGCCTGTTGCTTTAAGTGTTACTGGGACCTGACACCTGGGAGGAGCCCTTGTTTCACAGTACTGCCAGAGGTTCATCAGGATAATTAAGTAATTTCAACAAAACACAATAGCATCAACATTTAGACCCTTCAACTACTATATCCTCTTTATAAGAGGTAAGAAAATATACCTATCTGTAAGAGGTATCAGAAAATAACAAACTACATACGTGAGTCCTCTTATAGGCACTGTGATGTGGATAATTATCCCTGAAAACAAAAGAGAACAGAACAATTATTTCACAGTAGCATATAACTGTAACATGCCCCATTCTGCTATCACCTAAAAAAAAAATCTCGTGACCACAGATGTTACAACTTAGAAGTCATCTTGAATTCAGCATAGATATATCTACAGAAGTTACCAGGACCAAGTGCTATAATTCATATGCATTCTCACAAAAAATGTTTCTTCCAAAATGGGAAGAACCTTCCCTTAATGTTTTATGAATTGGATTCATCCCATGTGAACAGTGCAACATGTTACTCTGTCGTCATCTATGAAACAAGAAGTACCCGTGGAAGTCAGAGAAGAAATTAGGAAGTCGAAATAGATGTAAAATGACAAAACTGTCTGTGTTAGTGACATGTTTACAAATTGCTAAAATATCCCTCTCTGCTGCTCACAGTTTGAATATGAATACAGGTGGAGTGGGCTAAAAGGAATGAAATAGGGGAATCTGGTTCAAGAAACCATTGTTCCTAGCAGCGTTTTCAAACTATTACATTCTTTCATTAGACAATACCACACAAGAGCCAGTGTGATCCTAGCCAGCCTCCAGGGGTCTGTAGGCCTCGTTCTCCTCTGTGACCCCCCAGACTGGTCAGTTGTGAAATGGGTATCTGGAACCTGACTGTGCAAAGGACAGAGGGCCAAGGTGACACCACCACACAGCCAGAACCTTACCTCACTTTAAAGTTTGTCACAACAAATCCTTCTCCAGTAAACATGATATTAAACTGGAAAAAAACAGTAACATTTTTTTTAAGACTATTTATCAATACTTTTCCTAGACCTGCTTGTAAATTTAGAATTGTCATCAGAATTCTAAATGCCAATGAAAGTGGCCAAGAATTTTTGCAAAATTTTAACACTTTTCCCTTCCTTCAGAATTTCATTTTGTCCTGTTATATATTGGATAACATGACTCTGAAACACCACAATTGTTACATGGATGCTCATTTCTGTGTTGTCCCAGCAGTTTGCATTCTGCACATTGGGCATGGGACTAGATGACCTATAGAGGTCCCTTCCAACCCTTTCTATTCCAATCCAAACTATTCTGTGATCCTACCAGCTGTCTTCATGTGATACTTGCTAGAAACACATGAGAATGAGAAAAGCAAGCTACTCACCCAGTGTTCAAGAAGCCTCCTTGCATCATAGCAATCAGGAGCTCTCTCCATTTTGTAGAGAAGAGAAAAGTTCATGTGAACATTAAAGAATCTGACTGTAAGGAGAGGATAGAGGTGAGATATATCCTGCAGCTTGCACAGAAGGTGCCTGCTCCCCATCTGCTCACTCCCCTGTAGAACCATAGTTGTGTTCCCATTCCCATGGCACTGAGGCTCTTTGGGAAACCCCAGACTGCAGTGTCCAAGTCTATGTTACTGCTGCATTGATAGGAATTTTATTAAAGACCTCAAGAGCCCAAACACACGGTCACATTATCACACCTTAACAACCAAGTTGTGGTTCGTAGCTGGGGTGCACTGTCTTGGCCTTTACTGCCTGCTGAGAATGCACAGGCAGAGACAGGAGGATCTGCTGACACAGGTCACCTTGCTAAGCAGCAAAGGTTTAAACATGTGACTAAGTCTTAAATTGTCACATCTACAGTGTCAGTCAGTGTCATTGACGATCATGACAACATTTAAAATGGCCCCCTGAGCACTTACGTGGAACGGTACCATTGGTACTGGCTGGAGGTACCGGGGGCAGCGTGGAGGCCCTTGTTGAGGATGCTTCACTGAAATCTGCTGGAAAGAACCATAAAAGGCCTGAGAATCCACACTGGCAAAAGTGCGAGGAAGAGCACAGTTCAGGTGAGAGAAAGGTTTGAGTCCTTCTGCAAAGGTCATCATTACAAGGAGCTGCCGTGGTTCCACAGACCTCAGCAGGGTGAAGGCAAAGGGGAAAATACAACCACACAGGGTTTTCTTCTTTATAGAGAGGTAAACACAACATAACAAGAGAGAAAATGGAATTTAGATCACAGGGAAAATCAGAGCTTATGCACCTTTATCCTTTTTCATTTCTTGTGTTGGAGGACAGTTACCCATGTTCCCTTCTTGCCTGTGTAAGTTGGGCCAGCCTTCGGGAAAAGGCATTTGTAATGCCTGTGAGAGGAACATTGATATTCATGGTCTCTGGCATAAAGATTCCCATTTTAAATGTTGACCATCCTGCCTGTTGTTTTCAAAGTAAAGAATTCCAGGCATTCATTCATAGCTAATTTTCCTCAAAGTGAATCACCTTGTCAAAGCAGATATGACTTTTGCATTTCACATGCAATCTGCCACATCACCAGGCAGACAGGGAGAAAATGGATGATGTTTGTCATGTGTGAAAGGAATGAGTGTGTCTTTACAAATAGACTGTGTGATCCTGCTTGTAGATAAAACCGGAGGTTGAAAGATAAGACAGTAACAGAGAGGAACCATAAAATTCAGAGGAATGGTACTAATTGACAAGGAGTGTTGCGTAATCAAAGCCATGTAAAATTCCTGAATTTAAAGAAGAACAGAGATACAAAAGCAGGGAGTGGGTGTGTCGCATATTAGGGGGGTCATGTAGTAGGTGATTCGGGAAGTCTGTACCTCTCAAGTACCTCGGCCAGTGGGGAAAGAGAGAGGATGATGTGGCCAGGAAAACAGTATTAAAAGGAGGTTGCATCCTCCAACAATTTGAGAGACCCCAGAGGAAATGCCCCATGGCCTCTCCCTCTATTTGAATAAAGTTACAGGACTCCTCTGTCTCCTTTTTGGACATAAACCTCTGGTGGTGTGAATTTTTCCGCACACATGTACAACAGAAAATTGCAGTGAACTGAATCACCCTGTAACATTACAGGTCTGGGTGCTCAAAGAAAAGCAGGATCACAACACTTTGCCCCTGAAGCACCATTTCCTTTCGAGGCTGGTAATTGGCGTTTTTTACTTCACACTCTGACATGACTGTCAGAGACTTGACATTCCAGCTCCGACTAAGAGAAATAAATTCAACATATGAATACAAAGCCAAATGTCTATGAATAAGGAGTGTGGCCAGAAAGAAGCAGGATAAGACCATGCTTCATACATAAAACATTGTTTTCTCTACTGTAGTTCAAGGTAAGGAGACTCACCCATGCTTACAGCACAACAATCCATCTCTGACTCACTCAAATCCATGGCAATAACAGAAACAGGGGCTGTTAACAACTCGAAGTCTCCTATTTCTATCCTAAATTACTTCAAATTGTCTTGTGAAGTTCAAAGGACAGCTGAAGTCAAAAGCCCCTTCTGAGCAGGCATGCTACAGTACCTAAGCTCCTACTTCCTATACAAAGAACTGATTTTCCCTTTTGCACTAAGCCACAGGCTGTGAACTCAGCACAGAGTCAGACTGGAGCAAGTGGACAACAAAGCGACCAAAATCCAGCTCTGAGCTGTCTCTCCAGGTTTGGCTCTTGCAGACTAAGCTCAGAACCTCCAGTCTTCAGCTCAGACCTCCAGCCTCTGAATATTCCTCGGAGTTGTTTTGGTGTTACCTCATGATCTAGGAAATGGTTGTGACTCCTCAGCAGAGGCAGAGTGCTCAGGGCTGATGGAGAGCTGAGCCAGGAGGCTCCCACACACCTGGCGGGAGTAGGATGGGGAGCAAGGAAGATGGACCAGCTGTTCCAAAGATCAAACTGTCCAGAACCTGCTTTGATAGAGTACAGTCCCTGTTGTTCCTGGGATGCACGGAAAGCTGTAAAAACAGCAAGCCTGCTTTTCCCATGCTTAATGAATCTTAGATTTCCATTTGGATATCTCTCCTCTTTACTCAGGCCTTTTGTGTCTGAGATAGCAGTACACTTTGGAAATCAGAGAACTAATCCAGTCTGCTTTACTCTTCCACCAAAACACTGGCAAGTCCAGGAGCAAGCTGCCACATCGCCATTTCAAACCCATTGCCTGCAGTAGGTCAGAAACATGACCTGGCATGACGGGTGTTTGCTGACTCTTTATTTGGAAAAAGATCCGCAGGCCTTAGCTCATTGAGCTGCACGACAGACCTGGATGTTCCATCCACAGAGCTCCTACCAACACTAATGCTGTTTGACAGACTCAGGAATACACAGAAAACAAGAAGCCAGAAGTATCTAATAAATTAAAGAGACAAAGGAAACTGACTCCTCAAAAGAAAACAGAAGGATCCAGAACTAAGGGGTTGCGGTTTTTCCTCCAGCACCTGTGCGCACCAAGCCCTCCCCCATCCTCACAATATACTGCAGTGAGGATACAAAGGTCCTGGGCCCTGGCAGTGCAGAAATTCTAGCATCTCCACAGACTTCCATTCCACAGCTTAAACTTGTAGTGAAAACCTGTATGCCTTCCTGTGGTGCGAAGCTGCAGAGATGGTTCTGTGAGCCCCAGTGGGATGCTGCAGATAATGAGTCCCTGGTTTCAAACTGACAGAAAATTAGTGTCTCTTTATGAGCCTTTTTAAGAACTGCTGCCATAGAGGGAGTGAGATGAGAATGCAGAAGGGCCAGGTATGTCCTATCACCGGAATAAATATTTTTTTCTTTCCTACAGAAATATAGACACAAGATTAGGATATGATCCATCAAGCCACATTCCAGACTATTAGAACACCTGGGGTTTAACTTGTCTCCCTGCATGTTCCAGTGCTGCAGATCCTCTCCATGTAGGATTGAATCTATCAATCACTGCACAGAACAATTACAGGCTCCACTCTGTTCCTGTTGTTATCAGTGTAATTTTTTGAAAAGAATTTCCTCGGGGGTGATGTATGATATTACCCTGCGTCAGGCAGGATGGATCAGAAAAATCTGCTAGGGAAAAAAAACCAACAGAGAAATTGCCAAACAAAGCCCAAATCCATTCTGATCAGGGATGTCACTCGGAATTCTATTTCCATCTCCTGACAAATTAAAGCATGGTTACAACTTCACAGATATTAATTTATTTCCTTCTCTCTCGTTATCACCAGAAGAAAAAAAAAATCTGTTTATTCTCACATGTCAAGGAACATTACCAGCAGGCAGGTGTGGGACTGGCGATCTTCATCCTGTAACCTCATTTGCTTTAATTAACATGTATGTAGTCCTGCTCGCAAAAAGAGGACTAAGCCGTGATGACAGATGAGGTCTGAAGCTACGAGAGTACTGTACCACTGACTTTTTAAAGTCCTACTCGAGGATTTCAATTTAGTAATTTAATAAATGGTTTATTTGGCATCCTGTAAATATGTACGGTTTCCAACAGATGAGCAGAAAAAATGAGACTAGCCAATAAGAGAACTGCAATAAATACATTTCTATATTATCAGCAGTCGTGTTCAGATATTGAATATTCATCCCTCTCCCAGAGTATTTAAAATTAAGAAAAAAACCAGAAAGCAGTGTGTGGGTGTGGTAGGGGGAGGAAGACATGAAGACTGTCAGTGAAAGGATGAGAACACACACTTTTACTTCCACACTTTCAGTAAAGGCCCAGCTGAGCTGCAAAAGCAAAGGATCATCTTCAAGATCTCTGGGAAAAAAGTGAAGGCAGAACAATAATTTTACTCCTGCTACATCAAGCAAAACCAATGCAATCACTACAATAATTACAGCACTTCTAAAATGCCAACACACCTTTTTGAGGCTGCTTCTGGCTACATTCGTATGAGAAGTTTCCCTCACTTTGCCTAAATGAGCCCTGGCTTTCCAAAAGCAACGTAAGATTTCCAAAACAAAGCAGGCTGCCTAACTTCCCAGCACAATTGCATAACCTGTCTACTGTCAAAGAGAACCAAGCAACATTAACTTAAAACATCTACAAACAACACCTACAAACGCAAGAGGCAAGCCTTGCAGCTAGAAATTGTTACAGGGCATAAGCAACAATTTGAGATGGGACATTTGCATTGACATGGCACTTCCCCACGGCACTTCATTCCACAGCAATGCTTTGGCACAACTTCTTACATGCCCGCTTCAGATTTTCTCACACAGATGGAACATGCATGATCTCATATGGACAATCCACATGAACCACAGCCAGGTGCAGCTTCCCCTGCCTGACAGATGGGACACAAATGTCAATACGTGTTTACACTGCTCACTGTTATCCCCACCTCATGTACCATCAGTCTGGCTCTGTGCTACTGCTGGCTCATGAAATCCAGTTAATTGAAGAGTAGATTTAAAGCGGTACTTGCTAAGGTCTTGCTAAGATCTGACACATGACAGATCCTCAAACATGATTAAATTCTAAGAACATCTCTGTAATTTCACAACAGTCATCTTAGTTATTGCTCTTGGGAAGATGTCAGACTCCAGTAACCCTCCTCCCAGTGTGGATCATAAAGTCGATCCAGTGGTTCCGTAGGCAAGGGTAGCCTTGGTGCCTGTCAGTGTAGTTCCTCGCTTGTGAGACGTGCTGCTGTCTCTCCTTGCTGATATCTTCTGAATATTTGGGCCAACGTTTTACTGACTGAATGTCCAATTCAGGCTGCTCTGGAGAATCCTAACTAGAAGAAATCACCTGGTTTGTGGGGACTGCTTTACAAGGAAAGAATGCTTTGACCACTGAAAGCCTCTCTCTAACATGCTTTGCCTCACTAAAAATATGCTCCAATTCATCCAGGTTATTTCTGTTTGAAAAATTAAAGTCCAGGAACACCGAGTGAAGGCTTTGATCAGAGGTGCTAAGATTTTCATCCTCAAACATGACTAAGCTTCTTTCGACTTCTTGCCAAGCCAAGCACACACTTTTCTCACAGATCAAATGGGCCCAAGGGCAAAGGTTAATTGGAAAAGGGAAACCGACCCTCCTCCCTCCTCATCAGATCATGTCCTCCCAGCCAGGGACACAAGTGGGGAAATACCTCTGGCAGCAGGTAGTGCAGGAGGAGGGGTGCTTGGATAGAGGCAGTGCGGCAGGCAGCCAGGAGACAGATGGGAAGGTTGTAATTTACAGCAATTGTTATTAGTGCTTGTGTCCTTTGGTGCAGAGCAAGGGAGGGTGCCACCGGGGAGGGGGAATCCCTCTGAGCACAGGTTTCATTGGCAGTCAGAAATTTTGTGATGATCTCATTGCCTTGGGCCCAGATTTGGTAAAACCTGGAGCAGGAGATGGGGAAGTGTAGTGGGAACTGAGGTGAAGTCAGTGGGTGCTGCACGTGATGGAGATATGCCATCTCTTGGCATGCTCTTTGGATTCTCAAAGGGGACACCAGAAATGACCAATTACTTCATGCTGTGACTCTGCTTTCCCTGTGAAGCCATCAGCTTACAGACAACTAGCAGAGAAACATTCACTGTTATTGTGGAGCACCTAAATGTGTCATTAGTTTTACATAAATCAGTCAGTCAATCAGTCAATTAGTCAATCTTGGTTCTCTGCGTAATTTAAATACCATGTAGTACATAGAGATATCAGGGCTGAATGATAAGATAACCCAAAACACTGATAAGACTGCTTGTCAAGGAAGTAACATCCATCTGAGGCACACAACAGACAGAAGCCTTGCAGAAAAGTGATTACTATCATTCCAGGTTGCCCAGAGAACTTGTGGATGCCCCATCCCCAGAAGTGATCAAGGCCAGGTTGGACACAGCTTGGAGCAAGCTGGTCTAGTGGAAGGTGTCCCTGCCCATGGCAGGAGCGGGTAGAACTGGATGATCTTTAAGGTCCCTTGCAACCCAAATCATTCTGTGATTCTATGAGTCTATCATCTAAGTAATGGCATTAAATATTTTTAAACATTTTAGAAGAAAACATCTGAGTCCAGTCTACCTCACTCAATGCCAGGCCAGCTCAGCAGCGGGTTGGTGCCCCAGCAGAAGGATAAGCCACTAGAAGGTTCACCCAAAAGATGCCACCTCCAGAGGATTTCAGTGGTGGAGCCTGCCCCTGTCAGCTTTCCCTCATCCACAACCTCTGTATCCCTGTAAAGAGGAGCCTGTGTGGGGAGAACAGGCAATGTCACAAGCATGGCCACAGCTCTGCCCACCCCTAGTATCAATCATAGCAGCAGTGACCCGGGGGCCATGAGACAATCCCAAGCAGTGGAGGATTCCCATCTCTGTGTGTGATCCCCAGGAACTTGCAAGCGTCGGGAAGATGAAGCAACTCAGACTCACCGCAGCGCAGGTGATGGTCCCCTACAGGGTGGATGGTGCTGAAGTTCCAGAATGCCTCCTTCCAGCTGACAGCATTGCCCATGGCGCAGTCCAGCAGCTCCTGCTGGCCCAGCACACGGTCCCACAGCTGGAAGTAGTACAAGCTGCCAATGAAGCTGTTGCTGACCCTTCCAATAAAGCCACCCCTCCTCTTGTGCAGATGGCCCAGCACAAGGCTGCCGTTGGGCTTCAGGCACTCCGTGCTGCCAACGGCCTCGCTGTGCACGAGGTCACCGCTGCAGTAGACCTGCAGCAGCTGCCTCCTGCTGTCCCACAAGCAGCACACAGTGTACCACCCAAAAAGGGCCAGGTCAATCTCAATATCTCGTCTGGTGCCAAAAAGGTAAAGTCTCAAGTGCTTGTTTTCTCCAGAGAGCCCAAGTTCTAGGTCATTTACATCTGTGGAGGTGGTGTCAATGTCATAGGAAAACACTGCCCACGAGCTGACGTTGGCACTCCGTTTGAGGTCAATGCACACCGTGAACTGACAGAGCTGAGGGATACTGAAGTTGACCAGGGACACATATTTGTCATTCCTTCCCAGTAAATCCAGGCGTTCTCCATGCAGATAGCGCGTTTCTGTAAGCAAACAGCATTGGGACAGATCATAAAGAAGGGAGATAAAGTGTTGTTGCCAAAGAAGAAGCTGCCCTATGTCCTCACTTGAGTACCTCCCTGCATTATGATTTAAAAAATTTAAAGTTTATTCTATTTCTCATTTCTTCTGCTTTTGAAATTTGAGACCACCCGCACTACCAGTAAAAAGACAAGTTTAACTCTGCCAAAGAAAAGAAAGTCTTTAAGACATGTTAAATAGGAGTCAACACATAGTTCAGCTCTAGGGTCCACATGGTCCAGTATCAGTTTGGGGGTGTCCAATTTTCTCATCCAAAGCTGAGAGAAAGTTGATAGATTTGGCAGGAGCTAGACGTTAATTCAGTCTTTTTATTATGAAGGCTTTCTTTGGAAAGAGCTTGAGTTTTTCCTCACTTCCCTGTGTGCTGGAAGTGACCCCAGTCCTACAGGGTGCATTTTAGAAGCATGAATTATCTCTGTGCCCTGCATTGTTCTTGAGGAGAAGTCAAAGAAAGAAATACAAAACCCGGCATAGAACAAGTTATTGTTTTGCTGGGATTTATGGTGGAGTGAAAGGATGCTGAGTGCATTCATGATGCACAGCTTACTGTGCTTGACTCGGGGCCTGAATTATTACTGCAGAACTTGGTCAGTAGCTTGGTGCTTGTCCCAGGACACCATGGAGCAATTGCACAGCTCTTGTTTTACAGTGACCAAAGTTAAACTAAAAAAAACCCATATAGAAATGCAGGAAGACACCCAGGAGGGAAAGAAGTGAATAATGACAAAACTATGATCCTTTTCACCTCCAAACGTGGACAAAACCAAAACCTGACATTTCACTCCTTGATGTATTTTCTCATTTGTACTGGCTCATCTGCAGCCCAGAC
The DNA here is from genome assembly GCF_020740725.1 of Corvus hawaiiensis. Lineage (NCBI taxonomy): Eukaryota > Metazoa > Chordata > Aves > Passeriformes > Corvidae > Corvus > Corvus hawaiiensis. The sequence continues at coordinate 48,609 of NC_063226.1, read as the reverse complement.
TGAATCAGCATCCCACAAGAGGGTAAGCATCACGTCCAGACTTGTAGGTCTCTGGCCAGCATGCTTCAGGGACGCCAGTATCGGCTGAAGGGAATGGTCCAGAACAAGAACAACTGCTGCTCTGGGGCATAACATGAGGAAAGTGGGCTCCTGTAGGGATAAACTATGTGTGCACACACCAGGACACCATCAGACACTCTCTGGGCTGGGGAATGCCCAGAGCCTGCTGGCATCCATGTGATTAATCCTGAGTGGGATTACTGTACCTGTCAGGAGAAAAAGATGAGCAACAGCCATCAAGATGCAAAGAACCTTGTCAGCAGAGTGCTGTTCAGGGCCACAGAAGAACCTCTTCATTTTCTAGGCATGTTCTGAAAAAGAGATTTTGGTGAGCACCCCCTTCCCACTCACTTGGCTGAGAAATTCAAACTGCTCCTGTAATCTGCTGGAATGGCATTGACAGCACAGGAGCCCAGAAGTCCTTGCTCTCTGTGACTGGTCTGAGTCACTAGATCAGTCATCTCTGTAAAGGTCACAGCTACACAAACCCTCTGGATTCTGCTGGTTTCTAAAAGAGATGAAGTTTATACAATGACACTGTATGTGTTTTGTTCATCTGTCACAACTCTGCAAACCTGTTAACAACTTCCAATCTGCTTTGACAAAGTGGTGAAGTTCCTAAAAACATAGGGAAAAGGAGACGAGAAAGCCCTGCCAAGTGCCTCTGAGCTGGGTGTGCTGACCCACTGTTATATACTACAGACTCTGGTGAGACGGTAAACCACACAGCAGCAGACAGGGCAAAGGGCATAGGGAGACACGGGACACAAAGCTGCTCATGGACAGCATGGCCAATAAAAGTATTTGTTCTCACCCCTGGGCTCTGTCTACGAGCAAATTTTCATGAGTGTAATTGAGCCCTGGGAACATGCTTATAATTGAGAAAGGGCTAATTCCAGGGTATAAGCATACACTGAACACTTACAATCCGAATACTCTGGTCTAAACTGGAAGGATTTTATTGTTTTGTGCTTCAGTTTGACTAAAGTTGCTTCCAAAATGACTACAGTTAAACCAGAGCAATGAAGTGGACAGGCAGCCTCGATGTCCGAGAGCCCCAGACTCGCTCCCTGCGCCCTGCAGCTCCCCTGTGCTGCTCTGCTTCCTCTACTCACTTCACCAGGCACCAAAGGAAGGACTTAATCTTGGTTTAGGACCACACTGGGCTAAATCTTCACCTATTAGTGAGCTACATAAAATGACTGTGGGGGATGAACTAGATCCCCAGCTGGTCTAAGACGGTCAAACTCCATTCAGCAGAGTCACCTGTCTTCACATCAGACACAGCCCTTGCCTGGGGCTCCCCACAAAGGGTTACAGCACCCTGCCCACTGGCAAAATGGAATTTGTCCCTTTGTGTTCAGACATGTAAAATGAACATTAGAAAATTATAAAAATCTCTGAGCTAGTAACAACTATCTCCATTTCCTTTAAAAATTGCACTTTACAAAACTTACAATGTTAGGAAATACCATCCAGTTTTCCATTTACTGCTGTGACAACAAATCTCTTTTCCCAGCTTTTTCTGTTATTACTCCAGCAATTTTTTGTTGACTTTTGCAGTAACATTTAAGGAATAAAACATTATGCTCCCAGTCTGTGGTACCTAAATAGGACTTCCTATATATTTACATACTTTCTTCTAAAAACACCATCATTATTTAAAGGCTCTGCTCAAAAACTCACCTCCCTGTGTAGCACAGAAATTCAGGCAGATTTTTGCTCCACACTGCTTCTTCTGTCAGATGCCAAAAGACCGGTGAAGGAGATACGAAGAGAAAATCAGATGGGACGTTGTGATGTTTTCAGTCGGTCAGGAAATGAAGAGCAAGTTATTTCTGTTCTGAAACCACATTTCTTAGGTCCTGGAAAATCTGCTGTGATAACAAATCTCTGCTCCCAACCTTCCCTTTTATTACTCCAGAAACGATTTGTTGACTTTTGCAATAATATTTAAGAAACAAATCATTACACTCTCAGCCTATGGTACGTCACAGGGTCACGCAGGTTTTGTCCAGAGCAAAGTCCAGAATATGGAGCACTGTAAAACACAAATTAGAAAGAAACAACTGAAGAGTTCCTCTCATTTCTGTTTCAAAAGTGACCGCGCTAAAGAACACTAGTTGTAAATTCCCCACAACAGCTGTCTAGCCTCTGTTTATAGTATGTAACACTATAGTGTAAAGACCAACACCGGTATCTTTCTTCCCTCCTGCAAGATATTAATTAGTCATTGCCAAGTTCAAAAAACACTAACTATTGCTTGATGCTGAGAAAGACTTCATGAGTGAGGTCTCAGAGAGAGTGGCCCCTGAAAAAAGGACAGCCCTGTGTGCCTGTCACTTTGGCCAGCCAGACATCAACTCCTGAATTTTGTGAGTTAGCTCCAGAGGGACAAAATGGGCCCTGGAGGACTGGTGGCTGTCTCCTGCAGGAGTGTGATCTTAAATGTTTTGGGAGCAGCTCCCAGTAGTTCATTTCCCTTACTGGATCTGAGAGGGATGTAAGAGGAACCGGAGAAAGCCTGGACCTCCCAAGGCTGCTGAACACTGCACCCTGCTCCTCCAGGCACTCTAGTCTCCAGACTAGAATAGAAGTGTCCCTCACTTCTGCTTTCCTACATAACCTACTCATCCATCATCACCTTATTCCTCACACCTCCTCTTGGTTACCCCCATTAAACATCCCAGACGTCAAGTTTTTCCTCAAAAAACTGAGAGCACCCCTTAGCCAAACTGCTTTATATCTCAGGAGCTCCTCTCCCTGTGCCTTCTCCCTGTGCACCAGCACAGACCCTCTCACAAACAAGTAGCCACAGCCAAGCACCCTCCTGCCATCCACCAGCCTCAACCAGCAGGTCTCGGTCTCCTTCTATTACAGGCAGCTCACATCCATGGAAATTGCTTGGCATGCACTGCGTCTCAGCAGAAGCTGCACAGCTTCTATCATTCACATCAACTCTTACGTGGAGAGCCTTTCTTCTGAACAGGGACTGCACAGGAATTTTCAATGATTTCCATTTCCTTCATCTTCTTTTATCTGTTTCCATGTTTTTCAGTTTACTTCAGTGCTTGTAACTATTCAGCACAAGCTGTTTATCAGCTTCACTGGAGATGATTGCAAAGGGTCTGTAACGCCACGAGAGGGCATCTCTTCTTTAACGCAGAAGCAGAGCCTGCTCGAATAGCCAGCATCCTGCATCCATTTCTAGTCAGAACTTTCACGGGAAGATTTAGAAGATGACCCTTAGGACTCAGAGCAGGAAAAGACTGTGATTGAGGAGTACAATGAAATGAAGAGAAGCAGAGACAGAACACATTCAGGCTTACTAGGGCCATTCAGATAAAAAGAAATTTTGCTTTACATTGGATGAGCGAAGATTTTTGCCAGGAGGTTGCTATGGTGACTTTTCAGCTCTCCCAAACCTCCTCATACTGTAATTACATCTCAGAGCCTGGGAGCTAGGAATCTGTGATTCTCTGGAGGAAGAATGTGGGTGGCTGACTCTTCAAGATGTTTGTTAACCAGCCATTTTTAGTCTAAACCAAAAAGATTCATATACTTGTGCCTTTAACAGGTGTTTACAGTTTCTATGAACCCTTCAGGCATTTCTGGCTTGCCATGCTCCAAGACCTTCTTGAATAATTTTTAACTGAGAGGCTCCCTTTTCAGAACACCTCCATCCTGCAAAGGTTAATTAAAGGATGTTTAGCTCCAGTTGGGCTTAGCTTTCTTCATGTCACTGCACATTTCAATTTGGTCCCTAAACTAAAAAGTGCACAATGATGGCAGTATTTTTGCATTTCCTCAGCTTTTGTTATTTACTTCAGTTGTCACTGACCGAGCACTGAAAACACAGAGGCTGTGCAAATATTATCCACACTCTAGTCAACAGACTTACCCAGCCCTCCACAGCTCCCCTGAGATAACACACCATTAAAAAAGAATTAAGGCCCAAAATACATATCCTTTGAATCAGAAATGATCAGAATGCTGTTGTTCAAAATAAACAGTGTGAAATACTGAACAGCACAGGGAACCAGTACTAAGTTTCAACACACAATTATCACTCTTTTTGTTCAAAAACAGATGCTTCAGATGCCTTGCACAGCCACACAGCACAGGGACCTGGTTCCACAGGGCAGCTGGCCAAGGGAGGGAGGGCTGGAACTACACTCAGGACACGGACCTGTAAATAGCATCATAAAATCGTAACAAATACCATTTATGGATCATAAACCACAAGCCAGTAAATTTTATTGTAAAATATTAGACTACTTCACTACACAAGGGCAGGAAAAGACAGCAGGGTGTTCATCTTCTCTTTCAACAACCCCGAAAAATGCAAATACTAGGGAGTATTTTCTGAGACCTGACAGCTAGTCCGTACAAACTTCTAGATTACGAATTGGTTTAAGTTCAAAATCATCGTTTTAATTTTTTTTTTTTTTTTTTTTTTTTTTAATTTCACAGCTAGGAGAAAATCTTTTTGACCATGAGTCACTGAATCCTGAAGTATTTTAGAAACCTGGGTAAAATTCATATGAAGCTGTAGGTGTTCAAGAAATACACCTTAAAGAACACAACCGCACTTCCAGATTTGCTCACGTCCTTTACTCCAGGCTGATTCTAGAATGACATATGTTTGGTTCTGTCAAAATATCCCAAGCAGGTATCATAATATCCTGGGGGAGCCCACTGGGGACCGCACACCTCCCTCCGCCCCACCTCTGACTCGCACCACTTTGCACCGACCCCAACTCATGCCGCCCTGTGTCGCGCCACTTTGCGCCGGTCCCGCTTCGCGCTACTTTGCGAGACAGAGAACACAGTGGAGATAAGGGGTATAAGATACAAGTTGGGATACAAGTTAGGGTACAGGTGCACCAGCCCTCCCTCCACCCCTAACCCTAACCTTAAACAGCACCCCTAACAACACTCTTTTCCTGGCAGGAGCAGCACAACACAGCAACCCTAACACCTAACACCTGGACCATGCCGGAACCCTCAGAGGGAAACAAGACCCACTGCAAAAAGATAGGGATGAGATCTGTGGACTAGAGAGCAACAGGTAGAGATTGGAGCGGAGCAGTTTTTTTAGGGGTTTTTAGGGTTTTTTACTTTTTTTTCAGGACTTTTTAAGGATATTTCAGGGGGTTTTAGGCCTTTCTTGAATTTTTTAGGGTATTTTTAGGACTTTTTCAGGGCATTTTTTGATTCTTTAGCATACTTTTAGGGCTTTTTTACTACTATTCAGAATTTTTCTAGGGCCTTTTTAGGGCTTCTTCAGGACTATTTAGAATTTTTGGGGGGCTCTTTTGGGTATCTTTAAGGCTTTTTTAGGACTATTTAAAATTAGGACTTTTCTAGGACTATTTAAGGTATATTTAGGAGATTTTTAGGTTTTCTTCAGGGCTTTTTCAGGACTAGAGTACTTTTAGAGTTTTTTAGGGAATTTTTAGGGTGTCTTCAGGCCTTCTTTGGGATTTTTATGGTATTTTTAGGGCTTTAAAATGAATATTTAGGATTTCTTAGGGTACTTTTAAGGTTTTTCTCAGGATTTTAAGGGTATTTTTAGGGATTTTTTGGGACTAGGGCTTTTAACAGAATTTTTAGGGTATTTCAGGGAATCTTTAGGGCTTTTTAAGATATTTTCATGGCTTTTTAAGGAGTTGTGGGTATTTTTAGGGTTCTTTAGGGTGTCTTTAGGCCTCCTTCAGGGTATTTTTAGGCCTTTTTAGGGTTAGGGTATTTTTAAGGTGTTTTTAGGGTTTTTAAGCAATATTCTGGGGGGTTTTTTGGGCCTTTTCAGGTTTTTTTTGGTTTTTAAGGGATTTTTAGGGCATTTTTAGGGTTTTTCAGGAGTTTCCAGGTTAGGGTTTGCTTGCGTTAGGGTTAGGCATTAGGGTAGGGTTAGGGTTGCGGGTTAGGGTTAGGAAGGATTTCTCCCAGACCAAAGCTGCCAGCAACTAGGACTCTGGCTGCCCTTGGAGTGTCGGACGCCATGCGGGGACAGGGGAGGAACGAGGCAGAGAAGACCCTGAGCGGTAGACAAGGCACCATCCTCGGACACACTGCCCCTTTGCTGTGGGACAATTGCCAGCCTGCAAGACAGGAGCTGGGGAGGGACTTCAATCATTTGGGGGACTGCCCTCCCTTTATTTTTCTAGAAGATGCCCGTTTTGGAGGGGGGATGCACGCATGTAAATAGCATTATTAAAGCCACATACTGCTGTCTGCGCTGGTTTGATTATTTTTTGCCTTCTTTGGGGTCGAGCAAAAAGGGAGGGAATTGGAGTATGCAAAGTAGTGATGTCATTTCGGGTATCCCATTGTCACTCGGAGAGTGAAAATGCAGTGGAGGAGAAGGAGAGTAGGGTTTCAGAGGGATTAGGTGGTGTCCTCCCAAAAAAAGGAAGGTTACAGCCCAAAAATGCTTGGAAGTTCAGAGGGTGTGTTTGTGCAGCAAATATTATAACTATAGCTTTTCTCATCTTTATATATATAAAAAATTACTATGTTTTTATTAAAATTTATTTCAAAATACAACCCCATATCTACTGTATTATATGCAGGATCTTGGAGGATAAGAAATTCTTAATATGAACATACAGGGTTTAAAAATGGAAATACAACTTTTGTGTATATAAATTGAACAATAAAGGGCTTGGAAATGGAAGAAAAGATGGTATTTATGGAGGCAATAGAAATAGCTTAGTGTATTTAGAGTTTTTTTCTCTCTCAGTTTAACACAGCCTGAGATTGTGGCTGGTATTTAAATCGCTGCTGCCACCTGATGATAAGAACGACGTACTGCAGCCACTCGGTGAGGCTATGCCACACTCAAACCCACGGCTTTGGCACGGGTGACGCCATCCTTCCCAAGATGGGGGTTGGTCACGCATGCGCTTTGGGGAAGGACAAAATGGCCCATTGGCAGGAGCTGTCTCCTCACAAAGGCGTCGTCCCCCCCTGCCTGAGCCCGACCCCAACCCCGACTCCGCGCTTGCAGCACGATCCTGCGCGGCGCTTTGCCGTGTGGGGACGCGGATGGTCCGAGAGCAGAGTCGGCGCCGGAGTCGGGGTTGGGTTCAGGCAACAGAACAAACGCTTTTCTGAGGAGCGGGACCCTTTTGCCGTACCACACAAAAGACGGCAGCTCAGCGCGCTGATTTTGTCTTTCTAAAGATGGTGGCATCATGCACACGCACCTTTGGGTGTAAGGACCAAACAGGGTGCTCAGAAGGACTCCACTTCTCAGAAAGGCGTTTTTTCGGTGGCCTGAAGCCGACGCCTATTTCGACGCTGACCCGGCGCTTTCAGCGCGATTTTCCGTGGCGTTTCCCGGTGTAGGGACACAAGCGGCAGGGTCAGCAGCGCCGGGCAGGAGCTGCGCGTGCGGTGGCAGGCAGCGGCGGGGACGTCTCTGTTCTGGTCGTGCCGCGCCGCGCCTGACGAGGACCCCGCGACGCTGCGCGGTGCCAGACCGTGCTCCTGGCCACACCCCACCCCCGGCCCGGGGAAATCCATCAAGACTCAAAATGGTCAGAAAATAATAGTTACTAGAGCTGCCTTTGCCATCCCCCTGCTCCCCATAAGGGCAGTAGCTGTGCAGAGACGGGAGTACACAGCAAGGATGCAGCTCCTCTTTCCCAGGAGGTGAGAGCTGGGGCGGGCCGGAGCTAGAGGCAGGGTTTCCCGGACAGGGGGAGCAGGGAGAATTTCAGTTCCTAGCAGCTCTGTGAGTGCTGCATGTACTCCGTGCTGAGCAGGTGGGAGATGTGGGTCGTAATGACGTTCCCAGGAACTGCCGAAATGACAAGTCGCAGCAGCCTCATGTGTCTGTGTCTAGAACCAGCTCTAATGCTGGCAGCCACGTGTGAGCTGGGAAATGAACATCAAGAGTCTGGGAACAAGTCCCAGAAATTGGTTAAAATGGGATGGACTTTTGCCAAGCATCTGAAAGTTGCTTTTGGTTTTGCTTTAGGAATTCAAAACTGAAGTGATTCTCAAGGTGTTGGCATTTCTTTTAATGTAGTTTTGTTGAGGTGCTGGCTCAGTACCTTTCTTGCAGCTACTGTTGGCTGAACAGATTGGCACCTGATTTACTTGTAAGATCCTGGTTTGTTCACTGCTTCTCACAGCTTCTACAGTAGCTGGAATCCCAGTGGTGCAGTGATGCACTGGAATTTCTGAGTTAATGTTGTCTTGTGATTCAAAGGAATCTACTCCACAGCAAGGTACTGTAAAGTAAAGCACACCTTTAGTGGCCCGGCTGGGAGCACACAGAGGTTAACACTTCCATGTGTGTGTCCACCGTGGTCATCTTGCAGAGGTTTTTTGTATGCTTGCAAGTTCATCATCCGCCCTTGTTTTGGTCATTTATCTAAAGTTACAGCCCTAAGGGGCTTACATGACTTGCGGTTTCCTTAGCTTAGGGTTACAAACACAGCACATTATTCTTAATACATTTACCACATCTATTCACGCTATTCTTAATACATTTACCACATCTATTTTGCTAATACACACTTAATTCTACTATTACACACTTTGTTGCTATATTAGCTACACTTCATTTATAACTGTGTTTTGATTATATTCCTATTCTCTTATTACATTTTTCTACCCTTTTGTGGCAGTTCTTCTATTTGTCATTAAAATGGCAGTTAGCACACATCTTCCTCCTTATTGCTTAGCCTGTTAGGGTTAGGCCCTTGTTTTGCAGACAAGTGGTTAGCCAAACCCATTAGCTCACATTCCATTCCCTTATCATCCTAGTCCACTCGGGTGGTTTTTTTTTTTTTCCAAGAGCAGTTAGCATTAGGCATAGCATCTCCTATTCCATTATCATCGTAGCCCCTTCCAGGGCTAGGCTTCTTGTCTTGCAGAAGCAGTTGCGGTCAAGCATAGCAGCCAACACCCAACTTTTATTAATCTATACTTTATACTAAAGTGCTTATGTTAAAGGAGTTCTGTGTATCACTTGCCAGATGATTTTTACGATGTTAAATTCCAGTGAATCTGTATCAAAAACCAGAAGCCCTGAAGCACCAAGAAGCTGTGCTGCAGGACCTGATGGCCTTGGTGTGCCCCTGGCTGTACCTGTTCAGGTGTTCCCCTGCTGTGCTGTCGGTGCTGCCTGTCAGAGCAGTGGAGATGGGCAGATCCAAAGAGCTGGAGTTAAACCCCACGGAGGCATTTCAGAGCAGGCAGGTGGGACCAAGGCAGAGCTGCTCAGGGATGGCAGGTAGAAACTGAAGTCCTCACAGGGAAAGCTGTCTAATCATCTCAGTCCTCTGCGTTTCCTATGATAGAACCTATCCTTGGTCATTCCTGCGGTTTTCAGGGAGTAAAAATGCCCTCGGGGATTTGCTACTGGGACCAGCGATCCATTTTCTGAGAGGAGTCCTTGAAACAGACCTGTAAGAAATGAGGACACTGCAGCTGGAACAGTGGGAATGGACAGTCCATAGTGAATTCTGTCCGGTGAGTCTCTTGATATCTCTGATCTAATGCTGTGCTGTCACCAAGTGACCTCATTCTGATTTAAACTGTCCCAGTGTGCTGAAAGTACACACTGAAGTACAAAATGCCTGGGGGAAAGCTTCACGCTCCCAAGGGATTGGTTTAGGGATGTGCAGCTTCTGAACTGCACAAATAATTCAGATTGCCACAGAAACCTGCTGGGCCATGGTTCTGGGCCAGGAATATCAGGAAAGCGGCATCTTCACTGGCAGCTCAGTAGTTATTTTCCTTGGAGCTATCAAGATCAGAACAAAATGGTGTTCATGCTCCACTTGCAAACCACAGAGCAGGATAAGTGGCATAACTGTGTACTTTTTTCCTGCTCTCTGCACTCTCTCAAGGATGTCCTGAAGTGCTCTGGCTCCTGGCAATATAATCTGTGTGTAACAGCTTCCCGTGCCTGTCTGTGCAGCTGGGTCAGTCAGTGGGTGTCCCATAGAATCCCTGAGGCTGGAAAAGCCCTTTGAGACCATCAGGTCCCTAGCACTGCCAGGGCCACCCCTTACCCATGTCCCCAAGTGCCGCATCAAGAACCACCCACTGACACAAATTGAGATGAGGGCTGCAGGCACTGACAGCACCACTGCTCACTGGCAGAGGGGCTGGGGGTTCCCAGAGGGGCTCCAAAACCCCTGGCCTTCCCAGTCAGGATAGCTGGTGTGGAGAATGCAGAGTGCAGGGGGGAGCACCCCAAAGCCAGACTTGGGATCATTTTCCTGCAGTTCAAGGAACCCGTGCTCAAAGCACCTTTAACTCCACTGTGCTTGGCAGCTTTTTGTAGGTGTAGATTTTTATGCACTTGGAAACAGATTTTGGGATCTGCCAGTGAATTCAGTGAATTGTCCCAGCCAGAGGCTTTTTTGCTGACCTAAAAGTAGCTTTTGAATCCCAGAGCCACGGAGTTTGTAGTATTTTACAACAGCAGAGCGAGACCCAATGGATTATCCTTTCAGTGACGCAGCTGCCCACGAGGGCCGGGTCAGCTGGGACAGTCCTCGCTGTCATGCGTTTTCCTCCCTCAGAGAAGGAGAAACCGCTTGGCTTTACTCTGCAGGGTTCACCGAGGCTGTGAATTGTAATCCAGAGCATCTTCAGGCTCCCGGTGCTTTGGGCTGTGGTCTTTGGTGTGCAGAACACACCCCGATCCGTCTAACTCGGGTTTGGATGCACATTTCCAGAGTTACACGGACTGGGAAGAGGCCAAGAGGGTGATGGGAAGGGCTTTCTCTCAGGCCTGAACACCCTCAAGGCAGGGATGATTTAAAAATGTTTGTTGTCTTTTATTTCCCGGCCCAGGGCTAAGTTGGTGTTCCCTGAATTGGTTGCGGAGTTAGGGCGTCCAAAGGATCATGGCAAGCGTGGCACTGACAAAGTCAGGATGAAATGGTTCTCAAGAAACTCAACCTTCTGAAACATTTGTCAAGATAAAGCCATACAGGAATGACCTTGGCAGAAAAGGCCCCGTGAAGAAAGGCAGCAGGAGAACAGCGTTGAACAGAAACACTAAGGAATTGCTGCTGGCTCCCGGTGTCCTGGTTTTTTCAGGCAGGTTTTCTATTGAATTGAAAGGCAGTGTTCTTGCCTCTGCAAGGCACCTGCATCCTACCAGAAGGAGAAAGTGTGGAGCAGCAAGTGGGAGGAAGGACCAGTTTTAGACCTGCCCTTGGATTCCAGTTCCTCATGGAGGGTCTGTGCTGCCTGAAGTACCAACGAAGTAAATCCTGGAGTACCTGTTTGTTCACCTGTTGAGCTTGGAAGACACATACTGGACATGAAATTCCAGGGAAGCTGCACTTGCAGTAGTGGCTGGAGCAAGAAGCAGTGGAAGCTGTTTGCTATGTGTTTGTTCCCCACCCTTACCTCGGTTTCCTGGGGCCCCAGGTAATCACACGTCACCTTTGCTTTTTCCGAGGTCTTTGCTGAAGTGCTTCTAAATGTGGCAGTGATATTTTCCATAGCTGGAATTTACTTCTGTTTTGAGAAGCGTGTCTCATTGTGCAGTCTGGGATTTAACAGTTCCCATGAGAGGATAATTGCACTGGAAGAAGGCAAATGAAGCCAAGAGCCTGGACTAGGATGCCACAGGTCCCTGCCGAGCACAGGTTACAAAAATACCAACCCCCCAGGTTACAAAAATACTAAACTGAAAGCCCATGTCACAAAATACCACCCTCCCCCTGCCTACAGAAATACCAAAAAAACAGCCTACCAAAAAAAAAAAAAATCAGATTCCAAGATACCAGAATAACCTAGTTCCAAAATAATAGAAAACCAAGTTAAAAAATACCAGAAAACCAGGTTTCAAAATCCCAGTTTCAAAATACCAAATACCAGAAAACCAAGTTCGAAAACACAAAAGTACCCTAGTTTCAATATACAAAGTTCAGAAATACCAAAGTAACTCATTTTCAAAATAGTAGAATACCAAATCCCAAATTACCGAAGTAGTCCAGTTTTATAATACCAGAAAACCAAGTTTCAAAATAGCAAAGTAACCTAGTTTCAAAATACCAGAATACCAGGTTCCAAAATACCAAAATAATTCCATTTCAAAATATCAGAATATTAAGTTCCAAAAATATCAAAATGGCCCAATTTCAAGTATCAGCTTCCAAAATACCAATTTTCAGCTGTCTTAGACGTGCAAGATTCCCAAACCCAAAAGAGTGCATTACTGTCAAAATGGGATCTGTGCTACCAAAATGGATATTTTCTCTTCCAAAAAAGCTTTGCCCCCATGACCATCAATACTTTTATTTATTTTGATCATTTAGCCAGATGTAATAAGAATTTTACTTTAAAAGTGAACAATTGTAGTACTTTTCTGCTTAGTTAGTGTCTGTGAGAACCAGCATTTGGGCAGGAGAGCTGCAGTCGGGAGCAAAGGATGGAGTAATCTGCTCGCTGGATGGACAGGGAAAGACTGAGTAGCAGGCAAAGGCAGTATTTATAAACTATATCGATATTCACTGAAATTCAGGGTAGACCAGAGATGGGGATGAAATTGTTGAGTTTCACGTACATGTCTTGAATTGGGGTCGATACAGAGTTAGATTGTTGTGCTGTCTTTGCCTCTTTATTTACTAGTTGTTCTTTTACTGAGCTTGAGACTTTATTCCCAACAATAGATGTGAACCAAATCCATCTTTCCCCTTTTGGACATTTACTTCCCAACCTGCTCCCACTCAGGCCCTTCCCAGCTTCGAGGGAAATTCACTCCCTCTTCAAGCCCCAAAATCATGGAAAAGTTCCTTTGTATCCTTCTCTCCACAGCCCCTACGTGGATTAATCAACTTTTCCGAGCTGATTAATGGTTTGACAGAAGAACTGCCTGGAGAGCAGCTGAATTCCCACAGCAAAATTCCTGACTGAGGGAAACAACCTTGGGTTCCTCCCCTTCCTGTAAAGCCTGGGAAATCTGGGAAAATCACAGCTCCAAAGGAGCTGCTCCCCTCGCCCCCGGATTCAAAGAGAAATGGAGAAACACTCAAGGAAGTTTTGAGATAAAACCACTGCAGAGAAAATTGAAATGAGCCCTTCGGCCCTTTTTTTGTGCGGTATTTAGGATACAAGGGAAAGAAGGGCTGGGTAATCCCTGGGATTAGGGAACAGCACGGCTGAGGTCCCAGATTTCGAGGCCAGGTAATGGCTGGAACAAAACATTAATATGGACTTTGTCTTTAAAAGCAAAAGCTTTGAAAATTAGGAATAGAACAGAAACTCGCATTAATTCAGGACTGTACAGAGCCTAAAGCCTCCTTAGGTTTTCAGCTCAAAGCAACTTTCTTTTTCATGGGGCCATAAACAGATTTTTTCTGGCTTTTTAAAGCTGTTTCCTCTACTAAAATCCATTCAGCTGTCAATCCATCCTCCCTCAGAAGGTGTCAGTGCAATCTACCTTAAATTTAAAAAAAAGCCCAGGGAAGAAGATCTTATCTCCCAGATGGAGAATGGGACAGGAGGAGTAATAAAAGTGAAAGTGATTCACCAGGACTGGTGAAAAAATCCATGATGGAATCAAGATTAGGATCTTAATCTGCTCCCTTTTTTCCACCTTGCCCCAGATCTGGGGCAGCTCTTGCTGGGCTGGATCCAGGATCACTGAAAGCAAAGTGCCAAAGGCTTCCAGGAACTTCAAACTCAGCAAAAATCCCCCAGGCTGTGCCTGAAATAGGAATATTGGGTTTAAAATGGGCCTTTTGTTACAGGGCTGGAATTAGGGAGTCGCCTAGCAGGGACTGAAAACACATCTGCGGATCAGCAGAGGAAAAAGCAGCTTTTTCCTGCTGTCTGCAGGCCAGAGCTCTTTAAATTGGGGCTGTTAAATGTCCCTGGCCACAGGAGATTGGGGAAGCAGAGGTGAAGGGAAAAAATCCTCTTTATTCCCTGATTGATCCCTGAGCTTGGGCTGCTCCAAAATGCAGCCCCAGAAAAAGAAGAAGCAGAGAGAGGGAATTTGTGCCTGCAGGGAGGGGCCTAAAGCCTCCTTAGGTTTTCAGCTCAAAGCAAGTTTCTTTTCCATGGGGCCATAAACAGATTTTGAACTACCTTTTTCACCTTCCTTCCTTTGTTCATTTTTACCTTTCTACCTTTGTTTGTTTCTGTAGCAGCTTGGAAAAAAACAAACAGAGACCACTGTTTCTTCAGGCAGGATCTCTCTTTATTACACAAGCCCCAGTATTTCTGTGTTTCTATTTTGGGAAAGTTTTAAGAGAGTTTTGGGAATGGGCACAGGGAAAGACAGAACAGATCCATGCCCACACACTTGTCAGGGCAGACTTTCTGCCCCTTCTAGGCCACAGACATGAAACCCCCTGGCTTTCTGGAAGGTGAAGGAAGAACAGTCACACCTGGTGCTTCTACCTGTAGTCATTTGCCTGCTCTGCATCTTTCCCAAGAGAGCAGAAGGCCCTTAGCAAAGTGAAGATCAATGGAACAAGTTGCTCTCCCACTCAGGGCTCTCGTTAAGGCTGGAATGGCTGCTGCCAGCCTCTGCACTTTCTGCCTCTCCAACTTCCTCCCTTTGTTCATTTCTACCTTTTTAACTTTCTACCTTTGTTTGGTTCTGAGTCGCTACCTTTCTATCTTTCTACCTTTGTTGCTTTCTACCTTTCTAAATTTCTAACTTGACATGTTTGTTTGTTTCTACCATTTGAACTTTCTATCTTTCCATCTTTCTTCATTTCTAACTTTCTACATTTCTACCTTTGTTCATTTCTACGTTTCTACCTTTCTACCTTTCTACATTTGTTCATTTCTACCATTCTGAACTTCTGCCTTTCTACCTTTTTCATTTCTACTTTTATGATTTTGTACCACTTTTCTAAGTTTTCTCTCTCTTTACCTTTGTTCATTTTTACCTTTGGTAGTTTCTAACTTTCTACATCTCTGACTTTGTTTCTACTTTTCTGACTTTCTACATTTTTAACTCTCTACTTTTGCTTGTTTCTACCTTTCTACATTCCTACCGTTTTTGTTGCTACCTTTCTAACTTTCTACCTTTATTTGTTTCTAACTTTCTGCCTTTGTTTGTAACTTTGAAACTTTATACCTTTGTTTTTCTCCCCATTTTTACCTTTCTAACTTTGTTTGTTTCTAACACTCTACACTTCTAACTTTGTGCCTTTCTAAATTTGTTTTTTACTTTCTAACTTTTACCTTTCTAACTTTGTTTCTAACCTTCTTGTTAGAGAAGTTCCCTCAGGCCCAGAGGGAAGCCAAAGCACTAGGTTTGAATTAACACCTTTGGACAAGCTGACATCCATGAAGCCACACCAAAATGAAATAGAAATACAGATTTTTAACTTTTAGTAGAAATAGATGCTAAGTGCCTTAAACATGAAAAAGCTGTAGCAGAGATCTTAAACACAGCTCTCGCTGCAGCAGTGTTACCTTTTCACAGAATTCTTTACTTTAGACAAAATCTAGATAGAATTACACTGTTCACATTTTTTAGATGGAGTGTTCACATAAACAGTAAGAGCTGATAGGAACTGTATGTGCAAATCTGTGTAATACAGATGTAACACTTGTGTGAGGCTTACAGCTGTTAGAATTAGACCAGGATGGGTTAAGAAAAAGAAAACTAGAATGGTGTGTTAATCTTACTGGTCAATTAACAAATAGAATCCACACTTCTGTAAGAAAAAATACAGTGTATGGAGCATATAGAAGAAGCTGGTTTTGCCTGCTGCTGCTGCTTGGCTTTATCATGTAACCCCATTCGAACTCTGCCTTCAAGACAGCTGTGAGACCGTGAAATAAAGAACTTAGCAGAACAGCAGCCTCCTCTGCTCTTTCACCCTGGTCCGAGAAGGAAGGGTGGTACCCTGTCAAAGGCTCAACACTTGCCTTTCTGACTTTGTTTCTAAATTTCTACCTTTCTGATTTTGTTTCTAATTTTTTTTTTGTTTCTAACTTGGTTTGTTTTTAACTTTCTACCTTTAGAAATTTGTTCGTTTCTTGTATTTTACCTCTTTGTTTGTTTCTAAATTTCTGCCATTGTAACTTTGTTTCTAACTTTCTACTTTTTACATTTAATTTGTTTTTTAACTTTTTTCCATTCCTCCCAGCGAGGGATGTGTGCAGAATACTAAAACCTGTTAAGTTCTTCATTTTTACATCTCTAGGCAAATGCTACTGATTTAGATGTAAATTCATTTTGAAATGCGCCAGCCCTCTCTCTCTACTCTGTCGCATACAGGAATATAAGAAGCTGGGAATAGAGATCAGCAAGTTTTGCGAATAACGAGCCGGCGTTTTTCTGTAGGAAGGAAAGAAGCAAGTGCCTGGCCCCAGGAGCCGAGACGCTCGGGCTGCAGGAGCTGCAGAGCGCCCAGAGGCGGCTTTTCCCTCTGCTCTGTCCCTGCCCCCGGGCTGAGCTGGGCGGCGCTGCTGCCGCCTGGTGGCGAGAGCGCGGCACTGCCGCCCCCGACACGGCGCCCCGGCGCTGCTGCCGCCCGGTGCCGGCTGAGCCGAGAGGGCGGGCGGCCTCGGTGGCTGCTGAGCGTGGCAAGGGCAAGGAGCGGGAGCGAGCGGGGCTGGGTCTGTCAGCGGAGGGGAGGGGCGAAGGACGGTTCGGAGCGCCGAGGGACACGGCCGTGCATGAGTGGGGCCCCATGAGTGGGGAAAGGAGTGGGCGCCGTGCGGGGCGAGGAATGACAGCGCGGGGGGCGGGGCCGGTTTTGCCGGGCAGCAGAGGCGCGGTCGCAGCGCGACCCGGGCGGGGGGCACCGGGCGGGCACGGTCGGAATGGAGCCGCCCGCGTGTCGCTCTCAAGGAGGCGGCTCGGAAAGGAAGGCGCAGTTCCGCGCTCTCGGGACGGCGTTAAGTGACGTTTTTATTAGAACCTGCCAGGACCTTGTAGAGGGTGGTTTACACTTCCGCCACACTCAAGATGGCGGACGCACTAGGCCCCTTTGAGAGGTGTCCCTGCCGATGCCTGCCGCCGGTCGCGGAGCAGTCGCCCGCCTCCGGTGCCGCTGACCCCAGCAGCCGTGTCCTCGCGCCGGGAAGCACCGCGGAAAATCGCGCGGAAAGCGCGGGGCCGGCGTCGGAGTCCGGGCCGGATTCAGGCAGCCGAATAGACGCCCTTGTGAGGAGCGGCGGGGGCCCTTAAGTGTACCACACTAAAGATGGCGGCTCGACCGGAAGTGGCTTCTGCCAGCACCCAAGATGGCGGCGAAGGGCGGAAGTCGCGTCACCGCCACACTAAAGATGGCGGCCGTGTACGCTGTTTTCTGACCTTCTCAATATGGCGGCAGGGAAGGCCCCCACAGCTGCGTCTATTCGGCTGCCTGAACGCGGCGCCGACGCCGACGCCAGCCCAGCGCTTGCACGCAATTTTCTGAGGCGTTTCCCGCTATGCGGACACCGCCTGTGGGGTCAGCGGCGCCTGGGGCAGGCGGGAGCATTCAGGCAGCCAAATAGACGGAGCGGGGTCCTTCCGGCCGCCATCTTGAGAAGGTCGAATAGCCACTGACCCAGTCGCCACATTGGTGCGGTCCCGGTGACTTCCGCCCTTCTTCGCCAGGAGCGACAATGGCGGGGAGCCCGGGGAGCAGCGCGGCCGGGCCGGGGGCACCGGCGCGGGTGCTCCGGGCTCGGAGGTGAGCGGGGAACGGGGACAGCCCCGAGCGGACGGTGGGGGCCGCGGGGGATCGGTATTCCGGCCCAGGGATGGGTGTCCCGGCACAGGCATGGGTTCCTGGACTATCTAATAATATTATATAACGATCGTACAAGGAGATCTATCTAAGAAATCCTCCATGGTCATCCTTCTTCCATCCCCTCTGTGTTTTCAGGATCTTGGGGGAAGAGTTTGGGTCTGGACAAGGCTCTCGGGCACAGGGTGGGATTCTTGGGGTGCAGGGCCAGGATTTGGACTCGATGCTCCCTGCAGGTCCCTTCCAGCCCAGGAAATGCTGCGATCCTGTGCCTCTGAGGGTGAAATAAAGGGCACCGGTGGGGTTTGTGCCCGCTGTGTTCACGGCCCCGCCGGCTCAGGGCGGGTTCAAGGCGCAGCTGCCCCGAGCCAGCGGGACCGGCCGGGGCTGCTCGCTCCCGGTGCTGCCGCCTTGTGGGGAGAGCCCGGCACTGCAGCCCGCACAGGCGCTGGACCACGGGATCGGCGTGGAACAGCAGCGCAGGGAGTGCTGAGGCAGCGCAGGGAATGCTGCGGTCCCAGGGAAGGCTGAGGCGTCCCCTGCCCGGGGCACTCGGCAGCAAATCCCTGATATTGAGCAGCAAAAGGAAAGTTCTGGGTTAATGGGAGGAGGTTTCTGGAATGGAGTTGGGACAGGTGCTGATCCACGCATGGAATCACGGGGTGGTTTGGCTTGGAAGGGGCCACACCAAGATCATTTACACTCTGTTTGTTGTCTGGTTCCACAGCAAAGAACATCCAGAACTGCCACCTCACCCTCACGGACAGCAGGAATGTCTTCCACAGCTCTTGTTTCGGAATGGGAATGGCTGTTGGGAGCTCTGGCAGGACCAGGTAAGAACAGAAATGGGATCATTCCGGCTGCTGCTGGAGGTGGTTTTCTGCTTTCAGGCTGTTCTTCTGATTGATCCTTTCACAGCAGTGTTCTAGGGCAAATTTGAGGGTAATTCCAGGAATTTCAAACCAGATAAAAACTGGTGGGGCAAAAATGTGAACCTGATCCATTTCTGGTAATTCCAAGCTTCTCCCACAACACCGTTCCAGGGGAAACTTGATGAAAGGATAAAGATGCAGAGGAACAAGTGCTGTAAACCCCCCATGTGCTCTTGACAGAGCAAACCTTGCAGTACTCCCAGCAGATCTCTTGGAGGAAGTGTGGGATCGCAAGGTTTTGCAGGAAAGCAAAACAGGGGCGGAGATGAGGGAATAGGCTTCCAGTTCTTCCTTTAGCTGAAAGCCTGGGGGAATTGAGAGGGGCCACAAGAACTGTTTGTGCAGGAAAATGGGAGTTTGGGGGCTGAATCTGAGTTTCTCTCTGGGGCGTTTTTGAGGGAAAAGCTGAGGTGCTGTTTAAGGGAGAGAGTGCACATTTTTGGGATGGAAAAGGTTTGATCAATATTGTAGAGGAAGTAAAATGTTGGGGGTAAAAGTGGATGCAATCTGGAGGGGAGAGAAGGAATATTTTGGAGGCAAAATGGGGAACTGAGTAGTGGACAGATGGGGAACATTTTGGAGGCAACACTTGACAAACTCTCTGGGGTGGAGAACGAACACATTGAGGGAAAAACGAAGTGATGAGCAGTGGGCACGTAGGGAAGGTCGTGGGGGTAAATGCTGAGAAAAGCCCCGTGGTATTCAAGAAATCCTTGGAAGCAGGACTGAGGAATTCAGTGGTGGAAAGATAGGGGAATTTTGCGGGGGTAAAACTTCCAAAGATCTAAGAGTTGAGAGTGAGTGTTTTTAGGTAAAAAGGATGTCTTGTTGAAGTTGGGCGTCTGGATTGTGGCATTTGTGGATCACAGGGTGTTTTTGCAGAAAGTAGGAGAAAAAGAAGGCTCCCAAAGCCTCGGTAGCTGTGTTAAGAAATCCCTCGCAGGGAAGAAAGGTACCTAAACCTCCTAGAAGTAGGGACTAATTAGCACGGGAAGGGGAAAACCCACCCCCAGTGGGAGAGAGCACGCCGGGTAAGGGAAGAGAAGGATGCCCTTAAGAAGGAGCAGGGAAGGTGAATTTCTCGGTTTGCTGAAATGTATCAAAAAGTTTGGAATCTGGGTCTGTGTGGAGGCCGGGATTTTCTCGGCCATATGCAGAGCCCAGCATTAGGAATAAAGTTTTGATATCCTTCCAGCACCCAAACGCAACAGAGGGAATCCTGGAGGAGGTGGAAAACGCTGTCGCTCCATTGGTGGAATTCCTGGGAAATGGAAAGCAGCAGAAGCAGCAAGAACAGAGTTGGAAGCAGGCTCCAGCGGGGTAAGGCAGACACCAAATCCTTTGGAATTAGAAGTGGGCAGGGGTGGGAAGAATTAATTCTTACATTCGTAGCCCATGGATTCCTGAGCAGGATCCTGGCAGGGAAGACTGCTGGGATCAGACTGGGGACTGATCCCAGCTGGGGGCATGAGCCTTGGAATTGGCTGAAGGGAAGAAAGAGGGATCCTTTGAGCACAAGGATCAGCTGTCAAATGTGGAGATGGCATCAGACAATTCCTTGGGAGGGTTTAGTTCCTGGGCCAAATCGATCTCCTGCCTTGTGAAGGAGCTCAGAGACCTGGGAAGAGCCCAAGCAACGCAGGGAATGCAGTGGCAGATAAAACTGCCAGGGAACGGTGGGGAAAAGCATCGAACAGGGGGCCTCGTTTTGTACAGGAACGGTACAAAAAAATGTCCAAAAGAGCAGGAATCCAATGGGATTTTACGTATTCCTCGGAGACCACAATCCAGTGGGAAGGCTGAGAGAAGGAAGCAAAGCCTAAAAAGGCAAATGAGCCAAATCCTGCCCAAAGCCTCCAATGGCCACATTCCCTGGCATTGCTGAGGACTTCAGCCGAGCTCCAGGCAAAAGGTGAGCCCCTATGGAATCCTTTCTGGGAGACCATATCCAGCTGGGACCCTTCCTGGAGAAGGCCATGGGATATGGGTTATGCCAGGTCCAGAGAATATGTCATTTCCTTGGAAAAACACTTGGATCACTGCATCACTTTCTTGTTTTAGGCTCACCAGTCAGCCGGGCTATCCAAGTCCATCCTCCCCAGCGGGGAGAGCGGGAGCACGTCCGGCCATGGAGAATTTCTGGGAGAGCCTGGGAGAAGAAAGAAGGCTCCAGCTTCACAGATCTGTGTCATAACCCATCCTGTCGGCCGCTCCTGTTTGATCCCGGTGCATTTGTCCTCTTGGATTCAACCTGAGCAGCGCTAATTGCTGGCAATGAAGCAGCCTTTGGTACTTCTTTTCCACAAAACCTCTCCGTCCTGCCCTTCAATCCTGTTGCAAACACGGGGAAAACCCAAAACTCCGTTTTTTCCCCTCTCCCCTTCACTTTGCCTCCTCTTTTCTTGCAGGCTTTGGGCTATCCAGGCTTGCATGTGGATTAGGCAGAGCACCCTGTAAGCTCAGCTCCAGGTGGGATTGCAGCGGTGTTGGAAGCACCAGGGATTCTCCCAAGGTTTGGTGTGAGGAGCTGCATCTTGGGAGGGGCTGGGATTTTGTGCACTTCTGGGGGTTTTTTTCCTGTTTGCCTTTTGGGCCGCCTCAGAGAAAAGGCTGAAAACCGAAGGAGCTGAGGGGGGGGTTCCCAAATTCCTTTCCAGCCCTTCAGAGGAGGCACAAAGCCACGTGCAGCTGAGGAGAGGGATGTGAGGAGAACGGCAATAATGGAGCCTTGGGACTCTGCACTTCATTCTTTTCACATGTTTGGAGGTGCAGGAAATGCCAAACCCCACAGGAATTCTGTGTCTGTAACATCGGGTGCAACCTTTTGAAACCCAAGTGCTCAGAGTGGGGTTTTCCCAAGGGTAAATCCCAATGTGACATGGCAAAGCTTCAGTGAGGATTTCCAGGCTTGACTGCACAGCTTTTGGGAAAGCTCAGTAGCCAAACAAGATCAGATTTCTATCGGATTTGGATCAAACGTGGCATTTAAATCTGGGACAGCTCAGCTCCCCGGGTGGGAAAGTGCTTGGAGTAGCCGAGCTGAGCCGTTGTTGAGAATTCCATGCGTTGTGTCCTTACGCTCCTTAATACAGCGTTTAAATAATTGATCCCGAATGGAGCCAGTATCAGAGGGATTTGTTAGAGGGGCAGGGATGTTTTTTCACGTGGCAGTGTGTCGGGATAGTCAAGACTCCTTACGTCAGAATTAATTGGTCTTCCTTCTTTTCCCTTTTGTTCTTTCTAGATTGTGGCTGAGTGGGGAGAATATTTGGGATAAAGAAACGAAATGCCCGAGGGAAGCTTCGTGTTCCCGTGGGGATGCTTTAGGCGCGTGCAGCTTCTGAGCTGCACCGAAAGTTGAGGCTCCCCCAGAAGCCTTCCGAAGCTGGAAGGGCCGGGGAAGAGAATTCCAGGAGAGGTGGGGGAAGCGCTTTCTGCCAGGTCTGGACAGCACCGAGGTGGGAATGACTTCAAAGTGTTCCTTGTCCCTGTCCTGTTCCCAGCCCAGGACAAAGTTGGTGTTCCCTGAGCGGCTGCGGTTCCCTGGATGTGGCAGGAGGAGGTCTGTGCCGGGGAGTGGGAGAAATGTCCCTGCCCGGTGCCGTGTCCTTGGCGGGCAGAGAGCGCCGATCGTGGCAAGGGGGGTTTGTGAGTATGGAATCAATCCTAGCTCCTTTTTAAGGGGGTGTTTTAATGAGTCATCAGCAGGGACCACTTTTAGCCAGCTTTAGTTAAGTTCCTTTTGCACAGGTTTCATGTGGCTTTGATGGTGAAATCAGCAAACCCTGAAGTTTGCCAAATTACCCCTGAAAAGCTTTAATGAACCAATCCTGAGGGAACCGGGGATTGGATATCTGGGATCTTATGGCCCTTTGAGGCCATGTTGGGTTTACCCCCTGATTTTGGTGCCGAGGGAAACTCCAAGTTAAGAATAATCCAAATATGAAGCACTTCTCACAAAACTCAGCTTTGCAAACCTTTATTTGGGCTAAAAAAGAAAAGATGGGAATGCCCTTGGCAGAAAAGCAGCTGTGAGGCACAGCAGGCTTCAAATGCCTGTCAGCAGGCACTCCATGAGAAACGGCTGCTGGCTCCGGGCATCCTGGGCTTTCCAGGCAGGTTTTGTAGCGGATTGCAAGGCAGTTCTCCTGCCTCCGGGGGGTGGCACCTGCATCCCACTGGAAAGGGAAAATGTGGAGAGAGCGGCAAGCGGGAAGACGGTTGCTGATGTGTGTCCTTGGATTGCAGTTCCTCCCGGTGGGTCTGTGCTGCTGGAAGTTTGAAGGAGATCAGTCCTGGAGTACGTGTGGGTTCACCTGTGGGGTTTGGGAGAGACGCTGGACATGAAATTCCAGGGATGTTCCCCTTGCTGGAGTGAGAAGCAGTGGAAGCACTTTGCTGTGTGCTTCTTCATCGCCTTCACCTCGGTCCCCTGGGGCTCCAGGTAATCCCCTCTCACCTTTGCTTTTCCAAGGGTCTCTAAATGAGGGCTTGAGCTTTGGTGCAGCTCCCTTTACAGGGAAGATCTGTTCCAGGAAAGGTCTCCTGGTCTGGACCGATGGCGTTGCAGGAAGAGCAGGAAACCCCAGAGTTCCTGTGGCTCCCTCATCTGATTTGCCTGCAGGCAGCAAGGATCATTCCCAAGTGTCATCCCCTGGCTCCGTGACTCGGGGAGGTTGTGTTCCCCCAAAGGCCAGGGGCCGCTTTGTGTTGCAGCTCACGGAAGTCCAGCTCGGAGGTGCTGGGTTTGTTTTTTGTGTGCAATGAAGGCACTAAAAAATTCCCCTCCTTCACTGGCACAGCCCTGGAGTGGGAGCAGATTCCCCTTATCCCGGAGTTATCCCGCTCCTGCCCTGGATCCCTGCGGTGCCATGTGTTCTCCAAGCTCACAGCACTTCTGGCTCTAAACAAGAAAAACAATCCCTGTTCCATCTCTTCTCTGTCCTTGATGTTCCCAGGCCCTGCATCTCCCTGGCTATTCCCTGTGTGAGTCTTCATCTCCATCCCACCTTATCCCGATCAAGTAAGGGTCTGAGACGTGTTTAGCAGCAAATGCATTCTTGTGAAGAAAGCCAAGAGCAAAGAGCATCCAGATGCAGAGAAGTCTTTAGAAAAGCACTCCGGACGTGCAAATGAGGGATGTGTCTTCCTGCATGTCCTGTTGTTTTTCTCTGTCAGGTTTTGGAAGGGTTTTCTCTCAGTGATTTCCTGCGATCCGGGTGCGTCCCTTCCTTTGTCCAAATCCAGTGCCAGAGGATCGAACAACTGACGAGAGTGGGGTCTGGGATGAAAACGGTTCTCCTAAAATGAGGGAAACAATGCTAGAAGAGAAATGAGCATCCTTTTAAGGCCTGGAATAAAAATGCTGGAAAAGGGCACTTTTTATTTGATATGGTGTCATTCTCCTTTTTTTTCCCATGGATGAAACTGCACGGTGAGCAATCAGAGCAGAAATAGGAAATACAGGAGTCTTGGATTCCACAGTGGGATTAACTTCCCTTTTCTGCTCTCTTTTCAGGACAGGAAAAACCACTGAACTCGCCCCATCTTTGGGACCAAGAGCTTTGGTGTTGGAGTAGGCAAAGCCAGCTAGGGCCCCCCTTGTCCTGCCCATGGTGTGGGTCAGGGACAGGCTCCTCTTCTCCTCTGGGCTGGGATGAACTGCCTAGGGAATGCTCTTTCTGACAGGCCGGTCCTAGCCCCGGCTACTGGAAATGGGCAGAGGTGAAGAGGCAAGTGCCAGAGTTCCTTGGGGATGATGGAATTGTGGTGTTTGGCTGTGCCCAGAGGGGCAGGTTGGGCATTTCTGTGTGTCCCGAGGACCGGTTTGGGTGCTGGGGAGCCCGGGGAGCCGAGCTCTCAGTGCATTCCCAGCTCACCCGGGGGTGGGAGCTGGTGCAGGGCTGGGTGACAGCCTCTGGTCGGGCTCGGGGCAGGCCCTGGCCCCGGCACAGACACGCTGGGGTGGTTTGGGGCCGCTTGGGGAGCCGTGGGAGGAAAATGAGGGATGGTGCTGGGCGGAGCGATCGGCCTGCGCTCGTGTCAGCGCAGCCGTGCAGGGCACTGGGATCTGGGTAAAACACCGGCTCTCCTGGTGTTCAGGGAGGCAAGGTCTGTATTTATCCATACATATTTATCCCTATATTTATCCATATGTTTATCCATGGATTATCCATCTATGTTTATCCATATACATTTATCCATATATTTATCCACGTATTTCCCCCTGTATTTATCCCTATATTTCCCCATGTATTTCCCCATGTATTTTATGAACACTCAAGTGCCATATCCATGTATTTTATGAGCACTTCCAGGGTTGGTGACTCCACCACTGCCCTGGGCAGCTGTTCCAGCGCTGGACAACCCTTCCCATGCTGGGCCAGGAGATGGATTCTGGAAATCCAGACTCCGAGGAGCAGGGGATTAAGGCAGCAGTGGATTCCTTTATTCTCCCAGAAGGATAAAGGAGATTTATCCCCAGACGAACCAGAGGTGATCACACTGAGGTCATCAGTGGGATTTCTTCCTTACTCCCACAAATACCCACTGGGGTGACAGAGTTCCCTACAAGGGCGGTGTTGGAAGGAGCTGCTGGAATGTTTTGCTGTTCATTGGGATCCACAGGATGTTTGGTGTCTCTCAGAGCTGTTCCAGGCTCTCCACAGACCCAAGCACTCCTCACACTTCTCCTCAGAGTAGAGAGGTTTCCCAGAGTGCTGGTTTTTAATTTCAGATGCTGGGATAACGACACGGCTTCAGGAGGCAGGAGACTCATTGTGCTGTGCCTCAGTCCAGGCAGGGACAACCCCCAGCTAATAAAAACCTCTTTAAAGCACAAAAAGTCCCATTAAACTGATATTATAAAGGCTGCAAATTGAAGCAGGCCTCAATCAGAAAGCAACAGAATTTAATTCCCCCCCCCTTGCCCATGTGCATGATGATCTCCTTCCTAATTGCCCATCCATGCTTTTCCCACAGAAGGGCTGTCCCGAGGTTGGAGATGGTTCCAGCTTTATGGAGCTTTGATCTTGATCTGGTTTTACTTTTTACAGAGCACAGAACCCGAGAGTGGCAACTGCTTTCCTCTTGTTCCTCCTGTGGCAGTGAACTGCTCTTCCCAAGGACGGCTGCAGGAATTCTCAGGCAGCAGAACGTATGGAATGCCAGGCATGCTACAGAATTCCAGTGGGAGCAGCAGGAACTTCTGTTCTTTACTGGCAGGGCTGTGCCATGAAGGGGAGCTCAGAGATATTGGTCAGCTCAGGGAATGAGCCTGGCTCATGGTAAGGAAATTCGCTGTGCAGTTACTTTGGGCCCTTTCTCCTCCTTCTCCTTCTCCTTCTCCTTCTCCTTCTCCTTCTCCTTCTCCTTCTCCTTCTCCTTCTCCTTCTCCTTCTCCTTCTCCTCCTTCTCCTTCTCCCTCTCTTCCCAACACCGGTTCCAGACCTCAGTATAATCCATGTTCCCACAGCCTGACCTTGCAGTTTTCCCAGCTTAGCAGCCCCAGCAACACTTGCAGCCTCTCTGTCTGGACTTTGTCTTGCTGAAATCTCCCTTTGTTGATCCTTTGCTGCCTCACCTTTTATCCAGCAATAACGTGCAGTGGGTGGAAGCTTCTCAGAATTCCCTCCCTGTTCCACTGGAAACATTCCCGAGTGGAAGCAGCTGCACTGCCCATCAGCACTTCCCTGCTTTTAGGAGTGGTTGAGGCATGAAGGATGCAACAAATGGAGTTGGCTCCAAGGGGATGAAATGCTCCCCGTGAGGCTGCTCAGAGAGCTGGAGCTGAGGAATCCGGGTGGGAATCAGTGCAGGAAAAAGGAAGGAAAAGAGAGCAGAGGAACAGGGATGCAATTCCAAACTCTCCAAGGACTGGGATGGGCACATTCACCATCACCATTTAATCTAGACACGATTTCTTCTTTGCCTCTGGCTGCCAGGAGCAGGATGAGCAGTTTAATGAGTTTAAATAGTGAATAGTTTAATTAGCTGGAAGAGACTGGATCAATAGCTGCTTAAACAAACAACTGGCTCCCTGTTTCCAAGCTTGGATGTAGTTTTGGAAGGTTCCTGGCAATTTGGCAGGGATTAGTGATGCTGAGAATGTGTGCTTTTTTGTGGGTTTGGGGCTTTTACTCCTGTTCAAGTGACTGCTTTTTCTTGTTGAGTGGAAAACAGGAGGGAAAGAGCAACCACGGAAGGAATTCCACTCTTGCTGCTTCAAGGGGTGGATCAGGAAGGGAACAGGCTGCAGGGAATTTGGAGTGCAAACTGAGATCTCTCCAATATTTTTGGCTCAGTCAGTCCATCAGTGCTTGGTGGCTGTTTAGGCCACGTGCAAGGTGAATGATGGTGCACATCGCAGAGCTGCTGGTGGCTCCTTCCCCTGCCCGGCTGTCAGTCACCCTGCAGGGTGCTGGAGCAGCGTGCCAGAGGCCACGGATCCTATGGATGCCATGGATCCCAGGGGCGTGATCAGGAGCCTGAGCCTGCTGGCCACTCCTTGCTCTCTCTTATCCTGACTTTTCAGCTCTGCAGCGAATCCAGCTCGAGCTTTTCAACCCTTAGAAACCCAGGGAACTTTCATGTCTGCTCTCAGATCTGGGATTTAAATCCAGCCCTTATCAAAGCACCCCGTGACCAGGCAGGCCCTGAATCCCAGCAGGGATCTGATAAAGAGGGACCTGACATCCTAAAGAAACCCTTTGAAATCCTGCTGGGATTGATTTGTATCCATAATGGAGCCCAGAGCTCTCTGCCAGGGAGAGATGAAGCTGCTCCTTTGCTTTATCATCCTCAGGCCCTTCCCATCTTTGAGGGAAATTCACTCCCTCTTCAAGCCCCAAAATCATGGAAAAGTTCCTTTGTATCCTTCTCTCCACAGCCCCTACATGGATTAATCAACTTTTTATTTGATATGGTGTCATTCTCCTTTTTTTTCCCCATGGATAAAACTGCACGGTGAGCAATCAGAGCAGAAATAGGAAATGCAGGAGTCTTGGATTCCACAGTGGGATTAACTTCCCTTTTCTGCTCTCTTTCAGGACAGGAAAAACCACTGAACTCGCCCCATCTTTGGGACCAAGAGCTTTGGTGTTGGGAGTAGGCAAAGCCAGCTAGGGCCCCCCTTGTCCTGCCCATGGTGTGGGTCAGGGACAGGCTCCTCTTCTCCTCTGGGCTGGGATGAACTGCCTAGGGAATGCTCTTTCTGACAGGCCGGTCCTAGCCCCGGCTACTGGAAATGGGCAGAGGTGAAGAGGCAAGTGCCAGAGTTCCTTGGGGATGATGGAATTGTGGTGTTTGGCTGTGCCCAGAGGGGCAGGTTGGGCATTTCTGTGTGTCCGAGGACCGGTTTGGGTGCTGGGGAGCCCGGGGAGCCGAGCTCTCAGTGCATTCCCAGCTCACCCGGGGGTGGGAGCTGGTGCAGGGCTGGGTGACAGCCTCTGGTCGGGCTCGGGGCAGGCCCTGGCCCCGGCACAGACACGCTGGGGTGGTTTGGGGCCGCTTGGGGAGCCGTGGGAGGAAAATGAGGGATGGTGCTGGGCGGAGCGATCGGCCTGCGCTCGTGTCAGCGCAGCCGTGCAGGGCACTGGGATCTGGGTAAAACACCAGCTCTCCTGGCATTCAGGGATGCAAGGTCTGAGGCACTGGATTTACTTGGGGCTTTCCAGGACAGCAGGAACAAGAGGAGGTGTGGTGCCAGAGGTGCGTCCCATCCGGTTGCATTTCCCTCTTTCCCGTTTCCATTTCCTCCTCAGTGCAGGTGTCCCCTGCAGCCCATGAGCACGGGGCCGGTGATAACTCCCTGTCTGTAGAGGGATTCCTTATGGAACAAGGGCATATGATACCCCTGGAAAGATTGGACAAACCAGGGTTGCTGAGGAAAAGCCCCTGAACAGGCCCCTGACTGCAGGCAGCCCTGAGAGTCCTTGGCAAGGTATACAGCTGCCTGGCTCCCCCTATGATTAGAGGCCATCTAGAGGGACTGGGCATGAATCTTTGCAAAAGTAGATATAAGTCGGCATAGTTGAACAATAAAGGGAGAAGGATGCTTAATCGTATCGGTGTACGTGTCGTTTATGCGGCCAGCTCTCCGGACTCGGTCCCTAACACCTGTCCTCCTCCTGTGCCCCTTTTGTTGGACAAGTCTCAAATGGCAACACACATTCCCAAAGACTGTCTGCTTCCTTAAATCCATGGACCAGCTAGTGCTGTCACTCAACAGCTGAAATGAGCTTTCAGAGCCTAGAAACTAGCAGGAGTGACAAACAAAGGGATTTGAATCTGGAAGTAGGTGAGGTCCACCCACCCACTGCTGCTGATGCCGAGACTGGGGCTCAGGGCATCTGTGCAGCCCTTCCCTTTGGCACTGATCCTGCACTGGAATGTTGTGTTGCTGCCAAACCAGGCCTCAAACTAGGAGAAGGTAAGCCCTGACCATTTGCCCCTGACCCTGGCACACCCACAGTGTGTTATCTGGAGCGTGTGCCTCAGCTGGTGTCACTTGAGTTTCACCAGAGTTGCAAGTTGGCTTCTGCTCTGGGCGATTCCGAGTGACCATCACATCAGTTCTGCACTAAACACCGTTTAGCCAGACCCAGAGATTTGGCCACATAGTGACTTCTGAACAGAAAATCAGAATGCAGGAAAAGTGCCAGGACCACGCACGGGCCCGGGTACAGCACGGTCTTTGTGGGTCACTGTCACTCCACTCTTACTCATCTTTGTCTCTCCTCATCTTTCTTGTAGGCTCTTGTAGCCATTGCTCACTGCTGTTTTTGACTATTCTCTGTCAAGGAAATGAGTTGAACTTCCTTGTCAAATCTAATATATCCCAGCTGGAGCATTAATTGAATTAGATAATTGGATAATTAGTTAATTAGCTAATTTTTCGGTGCGCACACACACCACCCACACCTTTCACTCATCCTAAGCTCTACCCCCCATTCATCACAGGCTCCCACCCCACACACATGCGTCACGCCCCCCCGGCCCGTGTCACGCCCCCCCGCACCCGGTCACCGCCCCCCTGGCTTGCGTCACACGGTCCCGGCCCCGGTCACCGCCCCCGCCGCGCGCGTCACGCCGCTCCGCCCCGGGACCGCCCCCCGCCGCGCGCGTCACGCCGCACCGCCCCCGGGACCGCCCCCGCCTCGCGCGTCACGACGCTCCGCCCCCGGGACCGCCCCCCGCCTCGCGCGTCACGCCGCACCGCCCCCGGGACCGCCCCCCGCCTCGCGCGTCACGCCGCTCCGCCCCCGGGACCGCCCCCGCCGCGCGCGTCACGGCGCTCCGCCCCCGGGACCGCCCCCCGCCTCGCGCGTCACGCCGCTCCGCCCCCGGGACCGCCCCCCGCCTCGCGCGTCACGCCGCACCGCCCCCGGGACGGCCCCCCGCCTCGCGCGTCACGCCGCTCCGCCCCCGGGACCGCCCCCCGCCTCGCGCGTCACGACGCTCCGCCCCCGGGACCGCCCCCGCCTCGCGCGTCACGACGCTCCGCCCCCGGGACCGCCCCCGTCGCGCGCGTCACGCCGCTCCGCCCCCGGGACCGCCCCCGTCGCGCGCGTCACGCCGCTCCGCCCCCGGGACCCGCCCCCGTCGCGCGCGTCACGCCGCTCCGCCCCCGGCACCGCCCCCCGTCGCGCGCGTCACGACGCTCCGCCCCCGGCACCGCCCCCGTCGCGCGCGTCATGACGCTCCGCCCCTTCCCTCGCGCGCGCGCGCGTAATGTAGCCCCGCCCCTCGCTCCGCCCCCAGCCCCGCCCCTCTCCCCTCACAGCGCTTCCCGCCCCCGGCACCACTCCCCCGTCAGTCCCGCGCCGCTCCTGCACCTGCCGCCACCCGGAGCCCACCGGTCCGGCACCCGCCGCCGCCTACAGCCACCCGCCGCCGCCTGCAGCCACCCGCCAGCCCCCCGTGAGCCGCCACCCGCCCCCCCCCGCCGGTCCCGCACCGCTCCGCCGCCTCAAACCGCCCCACCGCACCTCCCCGCCGCCCGCCGCTCCCCCCTCCCGCCATTGTGGGTCCCCTCAAGGTATCCCCCGCCCCGTGCCGCCCGCGGGTCCCCTCAGGGCAGCCCCCACCGCCTCACGGCACCCCTTCCCGCCTTTGCGGCTCCCCTCAGGGTACCCCCACCCCTTGCCGCCCGCGGGTCCCCTCAGGGCAGCCCCCGCCGCCTCACGGCACCCCTTCCCGCCATTGCGGCTCCCCTCAGGGTACCCCCCCACCCCTTGCAGCCCGCGGGTCCCCTCAGGGCAGCCCCCGCCGCCTCACGGCACCCCTTCCCGCCATTGCGGCTCCCCTCAGGGTACCCCCCCACCCCTTGCAGCCCGCGGGTCCCCTCAGGGCAGCCCCCGCCGCCTCACGGCACCCCTTCCCGCCATTGCGGCTCCCCTCAGGGTACCCCCCGCCCCTTCCCGCC